>NC_092773.1:67834502-69040015 GCF_047496795.1 Chiloscyllium punctatum
TCAGTTTCACAATCCTTTGGATTAGACAATGCTAAATCTGCTCCTCGTTACTTTCAGGCAGTGTCCCCGAAATCGTGTTTCACCCACACGTGGGAAAAACCCTCACTGTTGCTATCATATTTGTTCCCTTCATGTTTTTCAAAAGAGTCCCCCTCATGTTTCTAAATTCTGATGAGAATATACCAGTCTACTCAAAGTGTACTCATCAGGCAACCCTCCCAACTCCGGAAACTACCCAGTCAACCTCATCTACACTCTACATTCCATCCAGTGCCAGTGCATCATTTCTCAAGGAAGGAGACTAAAACTGGACACAGTACACCAGGCGTGGCCTCACCAACACCATAAGAAAGTATAACAAAATCTCCCTCATTTTATTCTGCCTCCCTCTGGCAATGACGGACATTATTCCATTTACACTCTTTATTATCTTCTAAACCTGCAAACCAACGTTTTGTGATTTATACACGAGGCCCCTCTGTACAACATCATGCTCCAGTTGTTAACCCTTTAAATGATAGTGCATTTTGCTATTATTCCGAGCAAAGTGCATAACCGCATATTGACAAACATCATACTCTATCTGCCAGACACTTGCCAACGCAGTTAACTTATCTATATCCCTCTGCAGACTTATATTATTCTCCGCAAACTTCGTTGTACAACTCATCTTAATGTCGTCTGTGAACTTTGACACAGTGCACTTGTTTCTGAACACTAAGTCATCTGTGTGATACCTTGAACTAATTGATTTTGGATCCTCTTTTTCGATCGTACAGAAGTCCTCCTTTACTCGGAGATCTCCCCCACCTCCTTCACAGTTTGGAAGAACACTTCCTGGTGTGCATGTTCTCGAGATTCAGTTCCCAATATCCAGTCATCCCGTCACAATTTCTTTCTAATGACATTAAATCACATTCAGCTACATCAATGTAAAAAATAATTTCCTCAATTTCGTTCGATAATACAGCACACATTTAGACAGACTGCCTTTCATTCAGCCCTTTAACCGATTATTCCCTGATACATTGTCACCTTTGTTCCTCTTATTGACCCAGTCAGAAAACATTCTGGCATCACCATACTCTCAGAATCAGACCTGATATTTGACGTTTTAAGAAGCCCCATCGCCATTCCTGGGTATATCCTGCCCCAACGGCAGGACAGACCCACCATTGGTGGGGATACCGTGGTATACAGTCAGGAAACGAGTTACGCTGGGATTCCCCAATATTGATTGTGGAACCCGACAAACCTCATGGTAACTGTTCATATATGGTCAGGAAATCTCAGGCCGATGCACATCTACTGCGCTTCAAACCACCCTTCGGTGATAACTCAGTTCAACTCGATGTTGAAAAAAAATCGGAGGAAGAACTGAAGATGTCAGCAACTGTCTTGGTGCATATCGGAAACAATGACATAGGTAAAAAACGGGAGATGGTCATACATGCAGAATTTAGGGAGTTATGAGCCATGTTAAAATATTGAACTTTAGAGGTAGTAATATCAGGATGGTTACCAGTGCCACATGCTAGTCATAGTAGGAATGATAGATTAGGGAGGAGTAGTGCGTGACTTGAGAGATAATGCAGGAGGAAGAGAATTGCATTTTTGTGACATGGGGGCTGGTTTTGGGAGAAGAGGGACTATTAAAATTTGGACGTTCTTCAGCTGGGCCGGACTGGAACCAACGTCCTCCTTTTGTGAACGCTGTTGGGGAGGATTAAACTAAATTTGCAGGGGGTGTTGGAACCAAATGGGCAGTTTAGTGGACAGTAAAGGGGGTCTTTAACTAAAGCCCGTCAGAAACGAGATAATGCAGTCAGCGTGACTAAGGTAAGACTAAGCAGGAAGCAGACTATGAGCACAAAGCGACAGGTGGTCTCAGGTGTATTTGCTTTAATGTTAGATGTGTAGTAGGTAAGGCAGATGAACGTTATGCTTGGATGGTCATTTGGGAGCATGTTATTGTTATTACTGAGAACTGTTTGAGACTAAGGCAAGATTGGCAACGAAATGCCCCACGATATAGATGCTTCAGGCAGATAGCGAAGGAGGTAAAACGAGTGGAGGAGTTGCAATACTGATCAGAGGGAATATCACAACTTTGCTCCAGGAGGACATTATGGAGACTTGAGTATGGAGCCAATATGGGCAGAGCTCAGAAATAGGAACGGTGCGGTAGCAATGTTGGGTGTGATTTACAGGCCTCCCAACAATGAGCGTGAGATCGAGGTACAAATATGTAAACAACATATGGAAAAATATAGGTGCAACAGAATACTGGTGATAGGATATTTTCATTTTCCCAGCATTGACTGGAATTCACATCGTGTTACTGGTTTAATTGGAGTTAATTAAACATCAAGAAAGTTATTTAATATGATGAGATTTGATACTGCTAAAGAGTCATGATTATGGCTTCTGAGAGTAAATTTTAATACTCTGTCACCAATTATTGAAAGGAAGCTGTAAAGGAATGATGGGACTGGCCTAAAGATAAAAGAAATTAGACAATAGTGTGAATGGGGCAGCTCTGATAAAATAACATTACATCTTCTTTGTTGTCAAGCAAATATATTGAGACTTCTGACAAAAGTTATGGCTGAGCAGGAAATTGGAGAAAATTCCATTGATACTTTCTGCTGCTACTAGTCCACTTGTGTTCTGAATGTGAAATTGATTGATCCAATGCCGCAAAGCCTAGTCACATTATGTCACCAATTTTAGTGAGTCAACTGGGCAGCCAAATCTTTCCCCCTTAGTTTTGTTTTGTTTGTATTAAGTTTAGTTCCAATAGTGCAAGGAAATGAGACCACCATTACTTTGATATTTTATTTTGAAGACAACTTCCATGAAGTTGCTGCTTTTGAGGAAACGCTGGTGCTTCAAATGGCAATATTTCCCATGGTTTCTTCTGTGATAGTTTTTTTTAAAAATGGTTAATTCAGCCTCGAAAGAAAATGATAGTTGTTGCTGTATGAATACGCTTTTTCGATGGGCAGATATTGGCTTCGCGTTGGTAATCCCAATTGAAGTTGTCTGTTTTATATGAAGTGTCATTAGCACTGCACAAACCCGGTGTAAGACAGCACAACTGTGAAATATGACCACAGTATTGCATAGTATACAATTTCTTGTCTGCGTTCTTAATCTATCAAAATAAAATTTGATTTCCTTTCGTAAAATATCACTCAACAACAGGTATGGTCCAACATGTTTATTTCGAGACACTAAACTTCGAAGCGCTGCTTCTTCAGCAGTTGGTTAAAGGAGCAACACTTCGAAGTCCAGTGCCTCCAAATCAACATGTTGGAATATAACCTGATGTCGTGTGCCTTTATAACTTTGTCCACCCCAGTTCAACACCGGCTCCTCAAATCACGTTTAGATGGAGCAGAATTTGTAATGGGCACAGAGGAGTGTTTTCAAGGGCGACGTGTTAATATCCAAGTCAGGAAGTGTCTATATAGACCTGGTGTTGGGGAATAAGACTGGTCTGGTGTTTAAAGTTTCGGTAAGGAATTACTTTGTCAGTGGTGATCACATTGTGGTAAGTTAGAAAACAGCCGTGGACAAAATCGAGAGTAGTCGGATAGGAAGAATTCGTAATTAGTGGGAGGCCAACTGTCGCAAGATTCAGCTGCTGGGGAATGTGGATTGGGAGCAACTGTTTGAGGAAAAATCCAGATTTGATATTAGGGAGGTTATTACAGAGAGGTTGATTAAAGTCCATGAGAAATATATTCCTGCGAAAATGAAAAATGAAATGGCAAGATTATGGAACCATGGAGGACTGGTGGTATTGAGAGAGGAGTTAAGAAGATAAACGCAACATTTGTAACGTCTAGGCGACTGAAAGCAAACGAAGCTTTAGAAGAATATCAGGAAAATTGGACCAATTTGAAACGAGGGATTAAGAGGTCTGAAAGGGATGAAGATATAACTTCAGCAAGCAGCGTTAAGGAAAATTCCAAAAGCTTTTAGTCGTATATAAGATTGAGATGTTACCAAGGGAAAGGAAAGGCCAACTCATGAATAAAATGGGAAAGTTATGGGTGGAATTAGAAAAAATAGCTGAGATTCTGAATGAGTACTGCGAGTCGGTACTGACAGAAGAGAGGGACAAATGTTGAGGTTAGTAATGGATGTTTGATTACTCTAGGTCAAGTCAGCACAAGGACGGAAGAAGTGTTGGGTACTTTAAAAGGCACTAAGGTAACATGTCCCCAGGTCCGGATGGGATCCATCCCAATTAGTGAAGGAAGCGAGGGACGAATTTGTTGCAGCGATACCAGATGTCTTTGCAGCATCCTTGAACACGGATGCTAAGATGATACTAAGATTGCTGCCATAGCAGATAGTGACTGGAACTGTCTGAGAATACAGCAGAATACAGATACACTTGGAGTGTAGGGCAGACATATGGCAAATAGAGTTCCATCCGAGCAAATGTGATGTGATGCAGTTTGGAAGACCCAATTCTGGAGTGTACTACATGGTAAACGAGAAAAGCCCTGGGGGAAATTGAAGCATATAGATGTCTGGGTGTAGAGGTCTATTGTTCACTGAAGGTAGCAACGTAGTTCAAGAGCGTGGCCAAGAAGGCATACAGCAATTTCTCTCACATTGAACGGTGTTTTGTGAGTTGGCATGTCATGTTGCAGTTTTATAGAACTACGGTTTGGCCCCGATTGGAATACTGCATGCAGTTCTGGTCGCCACATTAGCAAATTAATTTGGGTGTTTCGAAGAGGGTTTAGAGAAAGTTCACCAGGATGTTGCCCGGTATGGAGGGTGCTAGCTATGAAGAGAGATTGACTATTTTCGAATTATATTCCTTCGAAAGACATAGATTGAGGGGGACCAGACTGAGATCGAGGAAATCATGGGAGGTGTAGACAGTTTGGAAAGTCAGATGCTTGTTTTTCCCAGAGTGGGGACTCCATTACTAGGAGTCGCGAATTCCAAGTGAGAGGGGAAACGTTTGAGGGATATATGTGGGGAAAATTCTTCATGCAGGGGGGCACGTTGCCTGGAATGCATTGCCAGTGGGGGTGACAGAGGCACATACAATAGCGCCATTTTAGATCTATCAAGACAGATACATGAATCGGCAGTGAGCAGAGGGATACATATCGCTGGAAAATAGACGACAGTTTTAGTTCAACGGTCTGAATCGGAACAGGCTTGGAAGGCCGAAGGCCTTTTCCTATGCTGTGACTTCTTTTTAGCTCTTATTCATTGCTACAATGACACAGGACGTACCTTTGGTGTGGGACTTCAATGTCAATCACCAAAAGTGTCCCCACAGGCTCACCACTGACTGAACAGGGCGAGTCTTCTAATACACAGCAGCCAGACTGTGGGAAGTTATGGAGGAACCAACAAGAGAGAAACATTATCAACAAACTACTTTTCAGAGATGTAGGAGCAGCCAGCACAAAGTCGTGGCAGAGGAAAAGGCTCAGCCTTATATTGAAGATACAACCTACTGTGCCATGTGGCAACTCCTCCTCTGTAGGACTGACAAATGGAAACTGATTGTCCATGAGTCACTCTGGGCTATCAGCAACTGCAGCATCAATGACCTTGCCTCCATGATAAAGAAGATGTCGATTGTTCACTGATGGTTTCAAAGTATTCAACACCATTCAAAACCTGCACCTATCCTGAAGCAGATGATTCAGCCCATCAAGAGTTTTAAAATGGAACAGAATGAGCCTATTCAGGCATTCGGGGCTGTTCCTCAGCAACTGGAGCAGATCTTTTAACGTCTCATTTTGGTTACACAGCAAATGGAAGGGAATATTCAGCCTTTCAAAACTGCGAGAAAGGAATACGGGGAGGACTTGTTCCTGAGCCAGAAGCAGGGATAAATTCGGGATAAATTAGAGTTTATCAGATTAACACAGATTCACTGTGACACAGTGACCAGTGCTGAGAACTCAACTCTTTGCAAAATATTTCAATGGTTTTGGTAAATGTAACGAAACAGTAGCTAAATTGGTGGATGAAACTAAAATAGGTTGGAAACTAAGTTATCAAGAGGAGGTTGAGAATCTCAAATTGAATACGCAATGGACAATAATAGTTCGATAGAATATTACGGGGAACTGTGAATGTGTGATTTTTTGCAGGCAGTATAAAAGGTTGAATATTTCATAAATGGAGACAGATTACTGGACGTTTTGACAGTATGTACTGGAGGGTTCACTCAGTTCCTTTCAGACATGGGAAGGGTTGCTCCATCTCCTTGATGGTCTGCTTCATGCCTTCCACCATGGCGCCATTGCTGTCGGTAGACACGCGATATTTTCATGTCTTCGGTTGACAGTGGGTAGTGATGGGCGGAGGGTGTTTTAAGTCATGTATCAAAGGGTCTGCCTTTATCTGAGAGTTAATCCTTTCTTTCTACATGGAGCCCCGCAGACGAAGAGAATGGTTGACTGCTTCCAAATGAAGCGGATGTGGCTGCTGCCAAGACAGTGTGTATACACCAACATGATGTACTGTATATGGGCACAGTTTAACATTAGTACAGTGAGATGCGGAGGGTCCAACCACAAGAATGGAAACACAAAAGAAATACATTGCTAGAACAGCTGAAATAGTTACTTATATCAGGTTCTCAATCTCACTTACAGAACCAGCCCATGTCCCAGAATTCCCGAGGAGATATCTATTCAGCATTGAGCACTGCGTTGAGCAAGCTCTACTTGATACACACCATCAGACTACTCAGAGTGCAACAATGTGCATACCATGGCCATGCTTGATCAATAAACCCGGACGAGATATATGTCCAGCAAAGACAGGTATGCAGACCACATCCATACATTGACCTATAAAACGGAGTGAGATATCTGTCCTGCACAGGGAGCTATGCAGACCACAGTAGTACATTGGACCATAAATTCAGACTCGATATCTGTCCAGTACGGGGTGCTGTGCAGACCACAACACTGCATTCATTGACTAGATATAGATTCATAGAGATGGACAGCATGGAAAAAGACAGTTTGGTCCAACCCGTCCATGCCGACTAGATATTTATTCCCACCTGCCATCACCCCAAACATATCCCTCCAAAAACTTCATAGTCATATACCCATCCAAATTACTTTTAAATGTTGCAATTGTACCAGCCTTCTCGTACCAGGAGCTATGCAGACCATAGCACTGCACTGACCTAAAAACGTCGACTAGATGTCTGTCCAGCACAGGCAAATATGCAGACCAACGCAGTACAGTTGTATTCAGGCGTTTTGGAAGAATTTGAGACGAATTTTATTACATTTTATTGATGTACTTTTCCAGATTATCGTGAGAATTGATTGAAATTTCCGGAAACAAGTCCAGTGGTAGTTTTCGGGAAAGTAATGGGTGTGTTGGATTGATACAGACATGGTACGTCGGACGAAATTGATGTATTCCGATGAACATGTACACCCACGAGGTCCCATTTCCCTGCACGTCGCCCATATCCTCCGGAACATTGCCTATCCATGTACTTGCCCACATGCCTTTGCAATGTTGTTAACAAACCCGTCTCAACCACTTCCGCTCGTAGCTCATTCTGTATGCATACAACCCTCTGTATAAAAAGTTGTCCCTCAGGTTCCCTTTTCTCCTTTCCCCTCGAACTTTACACTGACGCTTTCTCATCCTCGCTTTCCCAATCCTAGGGAAAAAAAAAGTTTGTGTTCATTCACCATATACAAGCCTCTTATAACCTCATATTCATCCATAAAATACACCTCTATAAGAGACACCACAGCCTCCTTTGCTGTAAAGAAACAAAGGCCTACATTTTCCGAACTCTCCCTGTATATCAGACTGTTGACTGAAGGCAACATCCTTGTAAATTTCTTCTTCACCTTTTCCAGTTTAATATCATCCTTCCCATAGCAATTAGGAAATAACAGGGCAGGTGAACACCCTGTTGCAGTGAAAGCAATTTGAGATCAGTGACCATAATTCTATTAGCTTGAAAATAGTTCTGTAAAAGGACAGTGCCGATCCAAAAGTTAATATTATAAATTGGGGCAAGGACCATTTTGACGGTATTAGACAGGAACTCCAAAGAATGATGCAGGGAAACTGTTCACAGGTAGAGGGACATCTGGCAAATGAAACTCTTTCAGAAGCGACAAAATGAGAGTCCAGTGACACCATGTTCCAGTCAGTGTCAAGGGCAATGTTAGCAGGAGTAGGGAACAAAACATGGTAGAGACTCTGGTCAAGGAAAAATGAAGGATGCATATGTCAGATCTAGGAAGCGGGGGTCAATGAAACCATTCAGGAGCATGGAGGATGTATACTTATGGGAGAAATCGGGAGAGGAAAATGGGGCAGCTTTGGCAAATAGTGTTTGCAGAATCAGATAAGATTCCATAAGCAAATGAATGGCAAAAGCCTAAACAGGGAGAGAATAGAGCCTCTTAAAAATTGAACAGCCACTTATGTCATAGAGTCACTGAGATGTACAGCACGGAAAAGGACCTTACGTCCACCTCGTCCATGCCGACCAGATATCCGAACCCAATCTATTCCCACCTGCCAGCACCTGGCCCATATCCCTCTGGACCTTTACTATTCATATACCAATCCTGATGCCTTTTTAATGTTGCAATTTTACTACCCTCCATCATTTCCTCTGGCTGCTCATTCCATACACGTACCACTCTCTGAGTGAAAAGGTTATTTCTTAAGTTTCTTTTATATCTTTCCCCTCTCACGCTAAACCTCTGCCCTCGATTTGCGATGATTCACAGGAGAATAATTAGGTTTGTTAGATTAATTGTTCAATGTACTCACATGAGGATAGTAAAACAGTTACAAGTCGCCACAGGGGATGCAATCTTACAGACAAAGATAACAGCTCCCCGCCCTGCCTCACCCACCCCCATCCGAACCACCCAGAGACAGAATCCTTGTACAAAGCAGAAAAATAAAGAAAACAACATTACAATGTAAAATATTACATCGCTTCCTGTAAAAGTGGCAAAAAGCAAAAACATTGTTGACAGTTCAACAAAACAGTTCATAAGTGCCTGGCCAAGCTGGGTTCACATTCCTCACAACGACTCAACCTTCCCCACTCCTCTGCCGGACAGTCTATTTCTGCCGATGTGTGCAGTCCTCTACGAATATATCTCATGAATATTTACTGTGGGGAAAGACATTCAAGCGAGTGAAATCAGGGAAAGGAATCCAAGTAGTGATGTTTTGAAAGGAGTCTGCGTTACAGAAGTTGAAGTGCTGGAGGTCTTGAAATGCTTAACAGTTGATCAATACCCAAGATCTGTTTGTGTATGCCAGGTCATTGTGGGAAGTAGGGGAAGAAATTTCAGTGCCACTAGTTAAGACATTTGTATTATTCCTCAGAGATCTGAGGAAGGGTCACTGGACCCGACAAATTAACTCTGATTTTTCCGCACAATATTTTAAATGATGTAATGGACACGGGAGCTTTGAGATATAAGGATAGAATGGATAGTGCGGGATTATTTTCCCCCTTTGCGTGGGTGGTGATGAGGTGACCTTGCAGAGGTTGAAAAGAGCATGGGGTGCATGGATAGGGTGAACAGCTAAGGTCTTTACTGGACAGTACAGGTGTCCAAATCAGGCAGGATAAGTTGAGAGGCGAGAGAATTAAAAGGGAAATAAGATGCAGCTATTTCTCAGACAGGGTGCTGTGCATATGTAACGAGCTGTCAGTGGAAGTGGCACAGGCGAGGATAATTAAAACATGTAAAACAATTGAATAGGGACAGGAATCATAGTTTCAAAGAGGTATGTGCCAAGTGCAGGCAAATAGGGTGAATTCAGTTTCGAAAACGTGGTGAGCGTGGACAAGTTGGACTGAAGCGTCCTTTTGCTTTTTGAATGTCTCTAATTGTCTTTGACCTTATAATGTCTCTTTCATCACCAATTCTCCAAAACCCTCAATGCATTTCCAGGTCAGAAATTCTCTTTAAATACTTTCAATCATCTCCGAACGTTTTTAGAGTATTCCTGACATTGATTTGGTGCTGTGCACCACAGCAGTAGCAGCAGAATTGTATTCAACGACAATCTGTAACTTTGTGGCTGAGATAATTCTTCAGTCTACCATGACCATCAAGCCGATCTATGGTTGAGGAACGAGAGTAGGTGAATATTCAAAGGTCAGAACCATGTGAACGTACACCTGATGGTAACCCGTGAAAGCTACCGCACTTGACCGCTTACATTCCAAACAGCAGGACGAACATATGATGGAGAAGGCGAAATGTTCCCAAAACCAACAGACGAAGAATCCTTTTATATCCAGTCGTAAATGGTGATGGAAACAACTCACTGAAGGAGACGTCTTCACAAACATACCGTTGCTAAATAATGGAACAGCCCTTTCCATCGGTGTAAAAGACAAGGATGTAGTATCTGAAATATCTTCAGACAGAAGTGTTGACTCGACGATCCAACTCATGCTCATCACAGAATCACAGATACATGTCTTCAATCAATAAGATTCGCTGACCATGACATGAAGAAACAGCTGGACACAATAGATACCACAAAGGAAATGGACCCTGACACCATTCCTGCAATAGGAGTGAAGACTTGTGCTGCACAACAAGCTATTTCATTCCAGCACAAACTCTGACATCTCCTTGGCAATATGGAAAGTTACTCAACTATGTCAAGTCACCAAAGAGGGGAATAATCACAGTCTGACCAATTAGCACCCCTCGATCTCATGACAACAGTCAAACTGCTGGAAGTTATTTTTTCAGAGCTGTTAAGCAGCACAGAAATAACCCGCTCAGTGTGGTTGGCGGTAGGTACCCACGTGGAGATGGGGCTGTTGTGGAAATGTCACTGGGATATTAATCCACACCAGGCTAATGCTCTGGCAACTGGTGGAAGTTAAGTACAATTTAAAAAATCAAGACATAAAATCTGGTGTCAGTAATAGTCACGTTTAAGCCAATGTTTCTTTGTAAACTCTAATCTGCTTCTCCAATGTACTTTCAGAAAGTAAATATCCCGTGTTTTCGTGGTCTGACAGAAAAGTGACTCCAGACACACAGACATGTTATAAACCCTTCAATGGTGTCTGAAAAGGCAAAACAAGAGACTCAATTATAGCAAAGTGCTCCGAGGCCTTAATGGATTAAATCGGTCAGAACACCCGTCAACAGCCTCGATATCAGAAAAGGGAACTGGAAATACAGTCCAGTCGACCCTGCAGAGTCCTCTTTCCTAACATTCGAGAGCTTGTTACAACATTTACAGAACATTCACATAGACTGGACAGAAACACCAAGCAAGGAGTAGGTCATTCAACAAATTAAGCTTCCCCCATTCTTGTACATGACCGAGCATCTTCCCGATGTATTTTTCCTGCGCAAGACATGTATTACTTGTTGTGATTGCTCCTTGGAAAAATGTGAAGTAGGAACTACAAGTTTCCCTTCAGTCCAAAGAGTTTTCTACCCCATAGATAGCTAATTCTCTATCAGAACAAAAAATCAAGATCTAAAATCTCCTTCCGTATCCCTTTCGTGTCTGCATGTCTTAATTGATATCATCTGCCTTGGCTTCCGTAGCTTGGTCTATGTACACTTGCTTGGTCTATGTACACTTTTCCTAAGGTGTGCAGGTCAGTTGAATTGGCCACACTAAATTGTCCATAGTGTAAAGTGAACAAGCCAAGGGGAAACAGGGCTGTGTGGCTTGCTGTTCGGACGGTCGGTGTGGACTTGTTGGTCCGAAGGACAAGTTTCCACACTGTAGGGCATCTAATCTAAACAGTATGCCAATGCCGTTCTCAGTATCGACCTCTGACTTTCGAACTCACTGTCCTGCATGGACCTCAGATGTCTGCGTAGAAGGAAACAACAAAGAGCATAATTCACTTTATACAGTAACGTTCTTCACCAACCACATTCAAAATAGTAGGCTGAAATCTGTTGTTCTCACCAATTGGCGCAACGTCACATCTATCCACAGTATTCTCCTTCTGCCACTTAGTTCCACATTCACTCCACTTGCCTCCATCACCTTGGTGATTTTTTTTTACATCCAGTTCACACACTCACAATCCAACGTCCTTTCGTCCCGTGAACAAACTGGGTTATATTAGATTTGATTCAATCAAACGAATGCTGAATGTCTATTGTGAGCAGCTGGTGACGAAGCGGTGGTGGTATTCCCTGACATCTTCTGCCGTTGTCCTCCTGGATAGACGTGGTCATTGGTTTGCAAGATGGTGTCTGCGGATCTTCGATGAATCATTTCAGTACCGCTTGGAGATAGCACGAACTGATGCTGATGAGAGTTGATGCGAGGGAATGATGGATGAACTGATAGTCAGACAGGCTGCTTTGCCCTGGATGGTATGAAGCATCTTGAGTATTGTCTGGGCTGCACTCATCCAGGCAAGTGAGGAGTATTGCAACACATGCCAATCAAAGTTTAAATACTTCGTTTAACATCAACTATGATCTACTGCTGACCTGTTTACACTTATCAATTTGATTAAAAAAGCGTGTTGCTTTAGTTCGAGACATCTCATGAACTTACGTCCAGTTACTATTTTATTTATATCATTGAAATATTTACGGTGCCTTCCGCTGTGAGGAATCATGTAAAGTACTGTTGTAAATTATCCGCCTGTTCCCTGCTGTCTATTCCACCGTCACGACATTCAAATGTTCTCACTATACTTTCTAAATTTGACTTCTGCGAAAAGTCGCACACTCATGTTGATTTTTTTCTTATATATGTACAGAAATCTCATGATGCTTTAGCAAATTTTCCTTGCCAATTAACTTCCGTAGTATTTTCTACCTTTTTCTCAGCTGTATAGATTCATATACCGCAGAAACTAATTCTGATCCAACTTGTCCATCTGGCCAAGTTTTCCAAACTTTACATTCTCTACAGTTTGGAACAGGACCCTCGGCCCAGCAGATCCACACCGCCCCTCCGAAGACAAACCCACCCAAACCCATTCCCCTACCCTATATTTACCCCTGATAAACACTGTGGGCAGTTCAGCATTTCCAATTCACCTGTACTGCACATCTTTGGATCGTGGGAGGAAACCGGAGAACCCACAGGGAGAATGTGTAAACTCCACACAGATAGGCGGGAATCGAACGCAGGACCGTGGTGCTGTGAGGCATCGTGCTAACCATAGAGCCACCTTGTCGCCCACTTAATTAGTCCCATCTGTTTGCACTTTGTCCAAATGCCTCTAATCGCTCCAATTCATAGGATTGTCCAAATGTATTTTAAATGTTGTTGCTGCACTTGCATCTATCACTCTTTCTCTGGCACATCATTCCATACCGACATGAGCTTTTGCGTGAACAAGTTGTCCCTTTGTCCGTTTGTAATCTTTCGCCTCGCAACTTAAGCCTCTTCCCTCTATGTTTGAACACGCCTACAGTGTGGAAAACACCTTGGCTATTTACCCTACCCATGTCGCTCATGATTTTATAAACTTCGAGAATGCCACCCCTCGGCCTCCTACATTCCATGTGATAATAACTTCACGAAAAAGCATTTAAAAATAAGCACAGCAAATTTGCAACTATATTTAAAATGACAAGTAAACAGCACTCCGCCGAACACTTCATCCTGTTGTTTGTTTTTCTTCATATTGCAATGCTAACGCAGCATGAACCGTTTAATTGTGCCAATATGAAGCCAAGGACCTGAGTTCTTTTTCTAAAGGACCTGATGATCTCTTCAGTGAAAAATCATTTCTGCCAGATCTACATAAGGAAGGGAATTCTTCAATTATACGGTCAGCCTGCACTTGCCTTAAGCAAAGTGAGACGGAGGCTGAATATTCTTTTTGAAACTTGCATGAAAGCATGAATTGTGTACAAAGCATGAAAGAAGTATTCAATAAGGTTTATTCCAAAAAGTAAACTTTCAAGAATGAAATGTGAGTGGAAGATGTCAAACATCATGAATGGAGAGGCTGAACCACACTGAGACCAGAGGCAGAATGGCAGCACAAAACTCAGATTGATGCAAGTGCATGGACGATAGACTTAATTAAGCAGCTCAAGGTGAACTGCGTTACAGTCATGTCAAGGAATGCTCTGTAATTTGAGAAGAAGAACAAGGAATCAGGGGTAAAGTTATTAGCATCGAGTAAAGCTTACTACAAGGACACGAGAGAGAGCTAGCCAGAGTCAGTTGGACGTCGGCAGGAAACAAGGTCGAGCAGCAATCGCAGGGCCTTCTGCGGATAATTCAGTAAGCACAGCTGAAACCCATGCCTATCACGTGCTTCCGGTCCCAGAAATAAATCTCCTAAATCGGTCCTGACAGTAATGCTCGCCACTTTGTGATTGAATGCTCTCCATGAAAGACTTTGTCACGCATGGATGCATCATCTTCTTATCGAGTCATTCTGTTTGATCAGGAACCATAATTGCTGAGTGTTGCTGGATATATGTTTGTATGTCTGCCCATGCATCCCACTGACCTTGCATTCAGTCTTTTTCCACATCCTGCTTCAGAACAGATGTAAGCCAGCAATCCTCAATCTCTATGCCTGGTTAATTTCTAATATTCAGGGGAACATCTGCATGTGGGTGACCACATGATCAGTTGACAGTGACTCCATCTCTGTCATTTTTGTGCGGTGATACCATATTCCCGTGAGCAGCCTTTGACTTCCTTTGCCTTCAAAACAGAAATCCCCTTAAATCTTGTCAGCAGTGACTATCCCAACTCCTGGGCTTCTGGTCTCACCCCTTGCCCTCCTTCCTCAAACAATGACAGAGATCCCTTTGTCCTCACTTCCCACTGCTTTAGAAACCACATTCACAGAATATTCGTCATCTACTCCCACTACTCCCTGCAGGACAGCGCCATCAAACACATACAATATAGAACATTACAGCGCAGCACAGGCTCTTCAGTCCTCGATGTTGTGCTGAACTGTGAAACCAAGCTGAAGCCCATCTAAACTACACCATTTTATTTTCATACATTTATAAATCCAATGACAATTTAAATATCCTTAATGGTGACCAGTCTACTCCTGTTGCAGGTAGTCTGTTACATGATTCGACTACACTCTGATCAAAGAAAATACCACTGCAATCTGACCGATGTCTGTCACCCCTCAATGGAAAGCTATTTCCCGTCGTGTGAGCAATCACCATCCGAAGAAAAATGCGCCCACTGTCTACCCTATCTAAACATCTTCTTTTCTTATATGTCTCAATTAATCACCACTCAACCTTCTCTCCATAAATTTATCAGGCTCAAGTTCCTCAGCCTTTCCTCGGAAGACCTTTCCCGCATTCCCGGCAGCATCTGAATAAATCTCTTCAGAACAGTTTCGAAATATTCAACGTCCTTCTTGTCATACATGGGATTGTCTGTGCTTTAGTGGTTTGGATCAGAAATTGGCGAGCTGAAAGAAGACATTATTGCTTGGCTGAAAACATTCTTCAGTACGATCCACAACTCTACCGAAGTCAACCACAAATTTACGAACCCATCCTTCTCCGCTCTCATCCAGATCATTTATGAAAATGACAAAAAGCAGTGGCCACTAAAGAGATCCTTGCGGTATACTAAATGTAACTGCTCTCCACGATAAACTTTTCCTCGCAACCTCCGCTCTTTGTCATCTTTCAGCTTGCGAATTTCTAATTCAAACAGCCAAATCACCCTCGATCCCATGCCTCCGAATTTTGTGCGATAACCGACCACGGGGAACCTTATGAAACGCCACATTAACCGCTTTACCCTCATCCAACTGTTGGTCACCTACTCAAAGAACTCAATGCGATTTGTGATGCACGACTTATCCTTCACAAAGCCGGGTTGATTATCCCTTAACAATTTACTATGTTCTAGATAATTTTAAATCCTTCCTTTGATAACCTTGTTCAACACTTTAGCAACAAACGTACTAATGCTGACTGATCTATAATATTCAGCGTAGCCCCTACTGAGCTTCTTGACCAAGGGAACAACACCCGACCATCTTCCGGCACTATCCCTGAAGACAATGACGACTAAGACATCAAAGCCCAAGTCTCTGCAACCTCCTCCCTGACTTTCCAAGGAATCCTAGGATAAATCCCATCCAGGCCAGGGGACATATCCGTTTTCACACTTGCCAGAATATCTAAAAACTCCTCCTTGTGAACCTCAATCCAATCGCGTCTAGTAGCGTGTATCTCAGTATCCTCCTCGACATTTTCGTTTTCCAATGTGAATGCCGACGAAGAATATTCATTCAGCGTTTGCACTACCTTCTCTGACTCGACGCACAGCTTTCCATTACTACTCCACTCCTATTGGCGCTAAACGTCTCCTAGTCACTTTTTCTTTTCCTGCCAAACTATAGAAAGCCTAAGGGCTTTCTTTGATCTTATCCACCAATGCCTTGTCATGCCCCCTCCTGACTCCTCTGACCTACAGCTTTCGGACTTTCCTGGCGAAATTTTCACTGTCAAGCAACCTAATTGAGCCTTCATGTGTCATCCTTACATCAGGTTACTTTTTTTCCCTGTACAAGAGCTTCAAAGCAGGGTGACCAGTCCATTCCTGCTTCCAACCTGATTCTCCAACATATGTAGCCATTTCCATGAACGTTTTTTCTGCTTCTCCCATCTTCCCCTTTGGATCATTGTCCGCATTTCGTATTATTCCAAACCATTTGTACTATTCTCTATCACTTTGAACACTTTTTGATTTCCCCCGTCGCCCCTTCCCATGCAATTTCAGTATTTGAAAGACTTCCCTTAACATCTCTTCCCTCCACTTTGTCCGAAGCCCCAAAGACACCTTCCATATGAAGCAGCATTTCACTTGTCATGTTTCAATCCAGTTTCCTGTCATTGCTGTTCAGAATGCAGTCTGTTTTACCCTGGGAAAACCAAACGGAGACGGTCTTGAGGAAAGATGTCACACCATCTGTTGGAATAATCCTAACCATCACATTGCTTCACACTTTAATAACCTAACTTGCTCTGATGTGAACATTTCAGCCCTGGGCTTCTGCAATGTTTCAATGAAGCACAACCATAGATCGCGTAACACCTCATTTAATATTTTGATACTGTATAGCCGATAGGAGATTATGTTCAATTCAATAACTTCGCAGCCAGACCTCACCATGACCGTACTCCATTTTCCTGACATTCTCCCTTTCGGCCTCCCTATTAGCCTTCCTCAGTATTTTTATCTTGCTGCAATAGAGAGAACCCATTACCCCATGCACCCCTTAATTTTCATCCAGTTCATACCTGTTTGTCTTTCACCATAACTAATTCTTCTGTGGCATTGTGCCTTCACATCCCTTATTTCCCATCACCCCCCTCCACTTCTGTCACGTCTGAAAAAGCCCATTTTGCCCTCCATTTGTACTTCTGAAAAGTGGTCCTGTTGGACTCGAAAAGTTATCTCTGTTTGACATTTGCAACAGGTGCTGCCATCCCTTCTGATTTTCTCCAGAAATTGATGTTTTTGAACAATTCAAAAGATGTGTGTTCAACCATGAAGCACCATACACTGGGGAGTGAATGATAATACAAGGTGTGCAAATTCATTTGTTCTGAAACTACATAATGCCGGAATCACCGACACGACAGAGCTCTTAACCATAGTCGGGCAGATAATCAGAGGGAAACACATCATTTCAAACAGAGAAGATAACAAAATTCGAATGGAAGGTTTCAAGTGAATATGTTGCATAGTTTTTCGGAACGTGACACCATGGACAGACCCTCAGAGGAATTAGAATATTGAAATGGATGTGTCACTATATCAGACGTCAGAGTGGGTAAATGGGTACAGGGGTGATAGTTGTATGGGTCTCGGTGTGCCTTCGGGACAGACAGCAGACTTGCACTGCAGATATTGCAGCACAAACTGGTATTCATGTGGTGTTGTGCACCACAGCTGAACAAAAGCAGAATTGCAATCAAACACAATCTGTAACTTTTTTGTGGGAATAATCCCTCAGTCTGCCATTACCATCAAACCAATCTATGGTTCAGTGAGAGTGCAGGCAAACATGCCAGGGTCTGCACCAAGTGTAACTAAACTTGATGACAAGTGAAAGTTACCACACTTAGCTGGTTACATTCCAAACTGCAGAAATAACATCTGAGAGAGGGGGTGAAATGATAAAAAAAGATCAGATTGAATTTTTGCATTCCTGCCACAACCAGTCAGAACTGGAGTTGAACTCTGAAACATGTGACGAGACAAAATGGCTGCACAATTATTATTTTTAATCAAACAATTACTCTTGGGTTTAGGATAGGTCTCATTTATTGTCCAGTGGGCAGTTAAGAGTCAACCACATTGTTGTGGGTCTGGAGTCACATGTGGGCCAGAGCAGGTATGGATGGAAGTTTCATTCCCTAAAGGACATTAATGAACCTGATAAGTTTTTCCAACAATCGACAATGGATTCATGAGCATTATTAGACTCTCAATTCCAAACATTTATTGCATTTAAATTCCCCCATCTGCTGTGACAGGATTCGAAGTCATGTCATCAGAACATTACCAGGACTGCTAGACTAACACCACTAAACCATTACTTTGGCATTCCCCTGAAGAATGGAACAGCCCTGTATATCGCTATAAAGACAAGGATGTCATGTCTGCAGCATTCTCTGCCAGAAGTGTTACGTGATGACACACGCAGAATTACAGATCCCCGTCTTCAAATAATTTGATTGCTGCATATCAAGAAACATCTGAACACAGTAGATACGACAAGGGCAATGGGCCCTGACACCATTCCTGCAATAGACCTGAATACTTCTGCTGGATCATTAGCCGTGTCCAGGGGAAGCTGTTTAATTCCAGCCCCAACTTTGGAATTTCCCTGGCAATTTGGAAAATGTCTTTAAAATCATCAGTCCCTTAAGAGGAGAACAACTACAATCTGACTAATTGCCACTCCCTCACTTTGATTGCGATAGTTAAACTAGTGGGGGTTCATCTTCACAGAGCTTTCAAGCACCAAAGAAATAACGTGCTCAGTGTGGTTTACGATACGTGCTGTCATGGAAATGTCACTGAATTTCTAATCCAGACCAGACTAATGTTGTGGCAGGTGGTGGATGTTAGAAACACTTCCAAATCTGATGCTACTAGTATTGACCTTGACGCCAATGTCGATGGTAAACATCAATTTCATTCCTCAATGTACTTTCATGAAGGAAATCTCACCTGCTTTCCTGGTTCTGGCATCAAAATACCTCAGACACACAGACGTGTGATAAAAACTTCAATGGTCTGTGAAACGGCCAAGTAAGATATTCAACTGCATCAAACTGCCCCGATATCTGAAAGGATAAGCGCTGACAGAACACCCAACACCAGACTTGGTATTGAAAAAGGGAATGAGAAACACACAGTCCTGGACCGACCTCCGGACATCAGAAAGCTTCTGGCAACATTTAGAGAGTTTCCCCACAGACTGCACAGAAGCATTCGGAAAGGTGGAAGCCATTCAATGCATTGAGCCTGCCCCATTCCAGTTTATGGTCAATCAGCTTCTTAATTTTTTTCCCAAACACTGTGTACTATAATCCTTTGAATTTATTAACACTCGGAAAGTTACAAAGTCGGTTCTGCAGTCGGCCCTTTAGTCCATCAATTTTACTTCCCCCTTCCATATAATGAGGGCTGATCCTCTATCCCCACACCATACAGCGAGTGCAAACTCATGCATTTCGTGACTAGAAATCCTTACTTATATTCAATCCCTTGGCTTCCATAGCCTTACTTGGGAGATAATTTCCTAGCTTCACCATTCTCTGCATGCTCACATTTGTTCGCATCTCAATGCAGCTTGTCCCGCTGTTATTAATATGGTAGCACCTTGGTTTAGACTTGCCACTCAGGAGAATTGTCGGGATTTCATATACTTCACGGAGATCTCCACTCATGTTCCTGAACCCGATGGAATTACGGCCCAATCGACACAATCCTTGCTCCCATTACATTCTGTGATTCAAGTGATCAGTCTGGTCATTCTTCGCTGGACTCCCTCAATGTCAAGTTTGTACTTTATTAAAGAGCAAAACTGCACAGAAGACTGGTCTCACCGAGGCCTGTACAGCTGCAGAAAGACACCCTTACTTATCCAATCAAATCCACTTGAAGTGGAGATCAACACATCAATTATCTTCCTAATGGCTTTGTGCTCCTGCAATGTTGTTTTCAGTGATGGCATGCATTGACATCAAGATCCCCTTTAATATTCCAGCTACCCACTTGATAGATCTATGCGCACTGGTCAGTGTTCCAATGCCATTCCCAATATTAACGTCCGGCTTCAAAACTGCCATTCATGAGTTTCGGAGTTCGCTGAAGAAGTCAACAAACGTATGCACATAAGAATTTCATAATCCAACATGTTTATATCAATATCTTGAGAAATGATTACCAATCATTATGTTTTCCCACCAAAGTACTTAAGGCAACGTCCATCCATATTGCTCTTCCTCTCCCACGTATTTGCCTATTCAGTTCACTTGTTTCAATCACATTGCAATTTCTTTAAATGTTCCTCACCAACCCACAATCTCACTTTTATGGCATCAGCAGATTTGGAAAGATTGCATTTAATACGCTCGAAAAAAGTGTGATCTTCTTTCTGAGTATCTGGGGCCCAAATATCAATTTCTGGATTATCCCACCAATCCCTGCTTTCCACTCCAAATTCTGAATCAAATTCTGTATGTTATATTAAGCAGTTTAAGGTGGATATTTCAGAAGTCGTACAGCCAGTCAAACGCTTCGTTTTTAACACAACAGTATTTATTTTCAAGATTATCAAAAGAACCATAAACAAAAGAGGATAGAATTTTTTTAATAACTTAGCCTATCTGAAAACTGAACCCATTATCGCAAATTAATGAAATTGCTCAACGTATTTGCAACAATCCACATAAACACACATGACAATAGAAAGGAAAAAAATCCAATCACAGGTTTTTGCAGGAGATATGTCGTAGAGTGGGAGGATCAGTGCGGTGCTGCTTCTTTGGGTTCAGCATCTTCACAACTGGCTCCGTGTTCAGCCAGCCTGATAAACGCCAAACCAAACAAACTGAAGCGGAGGAGCAGGTGTAGGCCATCTGACCCTTCCAGCCTGCTCCCCCACTCAAAAGGTTCACAGAATTTGTTTCCATGAATTCCCATTCTCTTGCCTTCGCTCTCACCCTATCCCTTCATTACTTTACTGCTCAAAAATATCTATCTTTGCTTTGAAAACGTTTCCTGAAGTAGCGTCAACTTCTTCACTTAGCAAGCAATTCCATCGATTTACAAACCATTGGGTAAAGTAGTTCGTTCTCAATTCAATCCGAAATCTTCTCTCACTAACCCCTTTTGTCCTAGCTTCACTTACCATTTGAACCATCCTCTCTACTTCTATCTTGTGCTTTCCCGTCATAACTTTATATATTTCTACAACATGCCCCCTGGTTATCCTAAATTCCAATGAATATATTTCCAGACTGTTCAGTATCTCTTCATACATCAACCCCTCAACTCCATTATTTAACTAGTGAACGTGTTCTGCTTTCCCTGCAGTATCAGTATATAATTTCTCATAAAGGATAACAAAACTGCACACAGTACTCCAAGTGTGGCCTTACCAGCACCCTATTCAGCTGCAACACCTCCTTCTTGCTTTTAATCTCAATCTTTGTAACATGGTGGGCAAAGATTGCTTGCCTTCCGAAGTACGTTTTGCACCTGCAGACCGACCTTCTGTGATTCATGCACAAGGATACCCAGGGTCTCTCTCCATAGCCATATTCTACAAAATTTTATCATTTAGGTAATAGTCATTTTTACGATTACTCTGGTGAAAATGATTGACTTCACATTTATTACCTTTGTAGTCCATCTGCCCGACGTTTGCCCACTCACTTTGGGGATCTATATTACTCTGCATAGTTTCACAGTCCTCTGCAGAGTTTACTTTGGCACTCATCTTCGGGTCAACTGCAAATTTTGACACCCTACATGTGGTCCACAACTCCTGATCATCTTTATAAAACGTGAATAATTGCAGTTGCAACACCGAATCCTGAGGCACTCTTCGAGTCACTGATTGCCTGCCAGAATAACACTTATTTAGCCCCACTCTCTACTTCCAGTTAGTCATCCAATTCTATGTCCATGCTAATACTTTACCCCGAAGGTCCTGCATTCTTATCCTGTGTAGCGGCCTCTTGGGCAGCATTTTGTCAAATGTGTTTTGGAAATATTGGTTCACTCCAGCTACCGGGTACCCGGCGCTCTCTTTTCGAGTAATGCCTTCGTACGTTTCCAAAAGAATTGTTCTGCCTGTCGTGCCTTTCATTAAATCTGCTGTGTCTGAGGAAAGGGACAATTTCTATCGAGATGCCTCGTATTTATTCCTTGATAATAATCTCAAGCATCTTCCCCACATCAGAGGTTATAATAATTGGTATACAATTGCTGATCTTTTCTCCAACTCCCATTTTGAATCATGATGTCATATTCACTGTTTTGCAATCCGCTGGAACTTCCCGAGAGTGCAGCTAATTTTGGGAAATTAGCGCAAGTCCATCTGCTATTTCTCCTTCCATCACTTTTCGTGTTCTGAGATGCATTCCATCAGGTCCAGGAGACATGCCTATCCTTAGCTCCATTAGGTTGCCCAACACCGCATTTCCGTAATAATGATTGCTTCCAGTTCCTCACCTACCTTCATCTCTTTATCAAATACTGACATGTTATTACTCACACACTATAAAGACCGTCACAAAATACCTGCTCAATGCCTCTGCCGTTTAATCACATCCCATTACTCAATGACCCTTCTCATCCTCGAAAGGACAACGTTCACTTTAGCCATTCTAAATCGTTTTATATATTTATAGAACCTTCCGCTGTCTATTTTTATTTTCTGTGCTTTTTCTCAAGTTCCATCTTACCTTTCTCGATAGTACTTTTTTGTGGCTTTCTATTGACGTTTAAAATTTTCCCAATCTTCCATTTTCGTACACACTTTGGTCACTTTGTATGCCTTCTCTTTCAATACGATAGACTTCCTTAATATCCTAAGACACACGTAGCAGACTACCCCTTTTCTCACAATCCTTCCTTTTCACTGCTGTATGTTTTTGCTTTGGACTTTGAAAAAATTGTTTTTTAAGTCGTTTACTGCTCGTCAACTCTCTAACCATAAAGTAATTGCTCCCAGTCTAACTTTAGCCTAAGTCCTCCATGTCTCTCTATTGCAGTGTTACTTGTTTAAGCACAGGACCATGGAATTAGATTTTATTTTCACAGTCTCTATCTGTATTCTAAATTCAACCAAACTGTGATCACTCCTTCCAAGAGTATCTGTAACTATGAAGTCATTAATTATACCTTTCTCATTACACAGGGCCACATCTAGGACAGCTAGCTCCTCATTGTACAAATTGTATTATGACGTTCAAAACATTCCCTCATACTCAAACCCAGATTTTTCGGAAACGCTGCTTTTACGACATCTCTGATTAAAGAAAAATCACGAAGGACAGCTTAATCTTGTTAAATGAGCAGGTTTGTCACAACACTCGACTTGGGACATTATCAAAAATGTTTTGGGAAAATCAAAATTCACAACATCCATTGCTTCACCCATAATTGATTCACTAGTGTGTTTGTTAAATATATTTCGCCGTTAATAATTCGAAATTGCCTTCACCTACATTCATTACGTTGTAATTAATTCAATTTTCAAAGTTCCCTGGTAATGCATCCTTGAGAATAGACTCTTGTATTGTTCTGACTGCTTCTTTGGTGCTCAGCAGACTGCAATTTCCTGTTGTCTCACTGCCTCATTTGGAAATATTATGGTCATATTTGCTTCATCAAACCTGAAACTTCGGTTCCAGAAAACCATCACTTCCTGTCTTAATCTGTTAAATAGTTGATTTTCCACAATCATACAGTCAGAGAAGCATGGAATCTCTACAGTCAGAAATACAACACCGTCTACGTTAGTCCCACGTTCCAACACAAGACCCATTGCCGTGAAGGTTATGATACTCTAGGTGCTCGCTTAATTACTTTTTTTTAACCATTTGTTGTGACAATTGCAAAGTCATGAAGTGCATTCCAAATCCACTGCATCATCTGGTTGAAAACAATCCTGGAACCCTCTCTGAACCTCGAAACCTTCACTTTCAAAAGTGTATTCCCTCGTTCTTGATCCTTTGACTAAAAGGATTAGCTGCTGTCTATTTACTCTGTCCATTCTCCTCGGAAAGTTAACCTTCCGAATCCCACCACCCCCAGCCTTCTCTGCTCCAAAGCAAATGACCAGAGCTTATCCAACCTCTCTTCATAGCTGATATGCTCCATCGCAGGGAAAGTCCTTTTGAATCTCCTCTGCACCCCATTCAGTGCAATCACATCCTTCCAGTCATGTGGCTCGCAGAAATGTACACGTTATTCCATCTTGGCTGAAACATTTTTTTTATATGTCGTTCTTACAATCTGCACCTGTATGAGTAGACGCTATATTTACTACTTCCAGTGACTTCTTAATAATCGATCACCCTGTTCAATCACACTCATAGATTTGTGGAGAAACACCCTCTGAGCCTCCTAGTATGCTGTCACTCCCCGTCTGGTTCTTTCTTCCAAATTACACCACCTCATATTTATCAGGGTTCTTGTCCACGTGCCATTGATCTGCCCATCTGAGCATTCCTTCGATATCTTCCTGTCACATAAGACCCTCCCTCTCAGTGCCAACCACCCACGCAATCTTTGCGTCAAGTTCAAATTTACTTACCACACTGATCGCACTGGTGACTCCACATTCACACCAACATCATTTATGAATACCACAGGTAATAAGGGGCACATCAGTGATCTCTGTGGTACAGTAGTGTATGCTGGTTTCGGGTCGCACAAAGAGTATTCTGACGCCAGCTATGTACTTTAGTTGCCCTAAAACTGTTGGAATACTCCCGGATCTCTACTTTCCTGGTTTATCTCCACCACGCTTCCCATCAAGGGTGTTGTCCAGTCTACTGGTACCACCTCTGTTAACAGTTTCTATTAAAATGTTTGCATCAGCGCCGTTCCTCCCTTGTCTCCAACAGCAGCTTGAGATACAATTCACCCAGGCATCGGGACTTTTCCAATGTTATACCAGCTAAAACCGTCAATCCCTATTCGCATCTTATGACAATCTGAAAAAGAGTTTTCCAGCCAATCTGCTCTGAATCCTCAAAGCAATCATTAGGCCCATTGCTGCCGCCTCCGAAATTTCGGTATGAAGGAATCTGATCCGTCAGACTTAAAAATCCTCAATCCAGCCGTGTTTCTAAATATTACCTCGTTACTAAAATGATTGATTTTTGTCTTAAATTATAAGGTCCCATCGTCACTTGGTCTTTCTGGGAGCTTTTCTGGATCTTCCTCCATTCAGACAATCGCAATATAACCGTTCAGTTTCCCTGTCGGTTTTCTGTTCTCTACAATAAATTATCCTGTCCACATATTCACTGTTCCATATTTGTTTTCAATTTCCTTTCAAATATCAACAGAAGCTTTTTGCGAATATTTGCAAGGAACAAAAAAAAAATCACATCACAGGAACAGGCCCTTCGGGCATCCAAGACTTCACCGATGTAGATCCTCTACCTAAACCTGTCGCCGATTTTCCAAGGACCTGTTGGCCGTGCTTCCTGTCCATTTATGTATTTGTCTAGATGCGTGTTCAATGACGCTCTTGTTCCCACCTCTGCCACTTCTTATGGTAACATATTTCAGGCACTGACCACCTTCTGCGTGAAGAACTTTCTGAGCATATCCTCCAAAATATTTTCACCTCTCAGTTTGAACTCGTGACCCGTAGTAATTGAGCCCCCACTTAGGGAAAGAAAGTATTTTGCCATCCATCGTGGTTGCACCCCACATGATTTTATGGACGTCAATCAGGTCCTTCGTCAACCTCCGTCTTTCTCATGAAAACAATCCAAATCTACTCATCCTCTCGTCATAGCCAGCGTCGCTATGCAGATAACACCTGGTGAACATGCTCTTCACCCTCGCCAAGCCAACCACATCCTTTTGTTAATGAGGCAATCAGAACTGTACACAGTATTCCAAAAGTGGCCGAAGCAAAGTCTTGCACAAACATGACAAACCCTGCCAACACTTGTACTCAATAGATTCCAACAGATTCCATACTGTGGATGACAATTAATCACAGTAGTTCTCCACTTTCTCTTTTCTTCCCTTCTTAAATCCTTGGATTGCAAGAAGGAAAGTATACCATATGCCTAAATGATCACTTTATTGAACGCGTTGCCACTTTCAGTGTCAAATGGACCTGAACTTCCAGATCTCTCTGTGCATAAATTTTCCGAGGTATTTTTCATTTCTCATATAGTTCGCTCTTGAATTGGATTTTCCAAATTGCACCACCTCACATTTGCCCGGATTGAACTCTGCCTGTCATTTGTCTGCCCAACTGTCCAATCCATGTTATATTCTGCAGCATGTCCTGGCAATCTCCATTATTATCTGCTACTCCAACAATCTTACTGTCATCTGCAGACTCAGTCATCAGACTACCTAGACCGGTCTTCAGATCATTGATGTATATCACTAATAAAAGTGGCCCCATCACGGATCCCTGGGGAACACCACTGGTCACAGTTTTCCATTTTGAGAAGCTCCCTTCCACTAATACTCTCTGACTCCTGCTGCCCAGCCAAATCACTATCTAGCTGTCTCGTACATTCTGGAAGCCATGCGACTTTAATTTCTCCATTAGTCTATCTTAACAGACGCCTTGTCAATGTATATGACATCGACCATCTTTTCCGCAACGTTCAATTTTGTCACTTTGTGCAAGAATTCTACTAAGTTTGCTAAGACATGACATTCCATGCACAAAAAAAGGGACGTACTTGTGCAGAGTCAGTCTGTGCCTTAACCTGGAGTCAGATTATTTCTTATTTTCAAAGTCGGACATTAAAAATGCCATATTGACTGCTCGTCTACAGAAATGTATGGTTTGGAACAAATGGAACGTATGCATTAACTTGCAATGCAATTTCAATAAATAGATTAGTATGTGCGTGCGTGTGTCTGTGTGCACGTGCTCGCGTGTCTGTGTGTGCGAACGCGCGTGTGTGTGTGCATGTGTGTGTGAGAGAGAGATAAATGGAGAGTGTGAAATGGGGAGACATTGAGAGAGAGTGTGTGTGTGCATGTATGTGACAGAGAGCTCGGGGGTAATCTGTATGTGTATGTTTGTGTGCTTGTCCATGTAAGGATGACAGTGAGTGTATGTGTGTGTCTAGGTGAAGACACAGATAGACATGGCAGATCTCTTTCCCACCACACAAACTGACTCCGTATTTTTCAGAGTTTCTCCTCTCTGCAGCCTAAGCTCCATTTTCTGTTCATTGTGCAGACGCAGATGCTGTAACTACAGTCCCCGTGCTGCGTCCAGAGTAGCGATATTAAATCCTCTGGTCTCCCTGAATGTCTGAGGCAATTCAAAGCACAACCTGCAGCAAAGCAAATCCAGCACCTCCACTTAGTTTTCAATGACAGGTGTCTGTCAGCAGCCCCTCAGCGCCAAGTTAGATGCCTGGTCCTTTACAATAGGACTCGAGAGGCTTCCTCTTGTTACTGGCCGCACGATCAGCTAAGAAGGACCAACACAGGCATTCAATGATAGGCAAAGACCAACCTTAAAAGACGTGGCTCAAAGCTGCTGAGCCACCCCCGCCCCCCCCATCCAATATGGAGCACCATATGGTACTCGCCAGGATGTGAACAACAGCCCGACAAATAACCTTTCATTGTTTTTGAAATTGATAATGCCAGCACTCAATACACGAGGGAGCCAGACACCAAAGCCAGTGAAAGGTGCTAAGGGGTAGAAGGATTCACATTCAAGATAGAAAGAGACAAATAAGATAAACACACCACATGTTTTTGAAATATGGCGAAACAGGCAAGAGAGTGGATCTAAATAGAGTAATGGGACTTTCGAGAGTCCAAACACACGAATGAGAACATTGAATAAAGGCAATGCCAGATCAGCTGAAATAACTTGTTACTTAAAATTCTGAATCTGCCTCACAGAACCCGCTCAGATAGTATGAACTGGGACAAGACGATAGCTCAACATGGAGAGCTGTGCAGACTAAGCCAGTGCATTGCTCATTAAGCTGGACTATGTGCCCAGCATCGGGCGGAGTCCCAGCATTTGCGAGTGTATTGCTGCATCGCTTGCACTCGGGAACTGACAAGCACAGGAAGATTTACAGCACATACTGCAAATGACAGGAAAAGGGTCTCCCACAAGTTTGTGTCTCGGCATCTCCATGCATCAGCACAAGGCAAGGGGTTTTAAGTGTACATGTGTTTGCGTGTGTCCAGAACAGTGATAGATGTGAAAATCATGGTCTGAGAGAGAACGTGCATGGAGGAAATCATTTAAAAAATGAACGACTGTTGGAGTTCGATGAATGGACAGAGAGAGACCGAGAGACTTTACATGGATAGGTGCCATGAGGTGGTTAAGAATATATAAGAAAACCCAATAACAATATAGATCAGTGTGCACAGGAGTAACAGATGAATGGGGATTTTGTTGTGTTCAGATACCAGCTGTGGAGTATCGATTCAGATTTATTTCTGAAGAGTTGAAGCTGGGAGTCTCAGTGACAGATTATTGCCAACATAAATACGTCATTTCATAGATCAAGAATAAAATAGCAGATGGGATTTGACAGTGAAGTATCGTCAGAAGAAGTCAGATATAAACCACGGGTGGGACTGAGTTGGAGGAACGAAATAGCGTTTGCAACCAGAAGAGACGACAGTGGGCTCCATGCTCCCAATATTTAGCTAGCAAGGCAGTGCTGAAATGCATTGCGGCTCACAGCTGAAACTGAGTAAGTCAATTTAGAGACCCATGAGAAGCACTGCCAGAAGCAAACAGGGAGAGAGTGAAATATCAAGTTCATTGATGCAGTTAGTAATGGTTTGCAAAGTGAAAATCTGGATTCAGAATCTTAGCAGGATAAAGAACCGTGGCAAGGAAAGCAGAATCAATTGAAAGAACAGCGTTATAATGAAACATATTTTGTAGAGTTAATGATTGAACAGTAAAACTTACCAGGGACACCGACGAAAGCCAGGATTGGATAATAAAAATATTGAATAATGTAAAGTGCATACAGGGTCCGCCATGATAATGTTACATGTTCATCAAATGTAGAATAAAACCAAACATCCCAAGATAAACTCCTGTTCATTCTTACAATATTTCCATCTACCTTGCTCAAATCCTGAATCAATGCTAGAATATTCCAATCATTTGTACTCAGGTTTGGATCTCCCCTCCCCATCTCTCTGGAGCTGCTGATACCTGTAAATGCTGTCGGTGATGCTCCTGCACATACACATTGCGATAACACATTGACAGAGCCCATTTATCCTTAAACGATGGAAACCATCCACTGGGAGAATTATAATCCACGGAGACTGAGATTAATCACAGTCACCAAACAAACAGATTCAGTTAACACTTTCCTGACATCACTTTTAAAATCATAACAAAAGGAGACAATTACTCTATCTCTATGGATTTTATGGCGTTTGCTGAGGTACGTTCCATAAATTTTCAAACATTTTACTCTACCTTTCTTGTATGCGAGAGCATTTCCGGACCACTTCAGGGTTTTGTATGTTCCAACTCGTTTATAAAAGGTGACAAATATAAAACAACAGATCAGCTGCATAAAATATCTGGTGGGGAAATTTCTAGAGATCATAAACCAGGGTTACAATATTTGTTGCTCATTGACATTGTGAAATGCTGCTCCTGGTTTTAAGTGCTCCGTTATCAAATCATTCCATAAAAATCAGACGTTACTCAGAGCACTGAGACTGGTACTCAGGAACAGCAGGAATCAATTCTGTCTCCATGTGTCTGTTTCAGATTACTAGAGGAGGCCATTCAGCCTCTCAGGCCAGTCACATGGGAAGAGGAGGAAGATACTCAGCCTCTGGAGTCTGCTCCTGTTGGACAGTAGAAGGTCATTCAAACTCTTGAGTCTGCTACAGAGGGACAGGAAGAGGCCATTCAACTTGGTGGGAATGATTCAGAGAGACAGGAGGAGGCCAATCAGCCACTCGAGCCTGATACAGAGGCACAGTAGACCACTCAGCCTCTCGCGACTGTTAGAAAGGGACAGGTGGAGTTCATTCAACCTTGCAAGTCAATTACTTCGTAAATATTTGCTTTAAAATAGTTTAGGAAAACGTCAACATCACATATAACATAGAACATAGAACATTACGGCGCAGTACAGGCCCTTCACCCCTCGATGTTGTGCCGACCCGTCATACCAATCCGAAGCCCATGGAACGTCTACTAGTCCATGTATGTCCATATGATTGCTCAATGACGACTTAAATGTACTTAAATTTGGCGAATCTACTACCGGTGCAGTCAAAGCATTCCATACCCTTACTACTCTCTGAGTAAAGAAACTACCTCTGACATCTGTCCTATATCTATCGCCCCTCAATTTAAAGCTATGCCCCCTCGTGCATGCCGTCACCATACATGGAAAAATGCTCTCCCTGTCCACCCTATCTAATACTCTGATTATCTTATATGTCTCTATTAAGTCACCTCTCAACCTTTTTCTCTCCAACGACAACAGCCTCAACTCCCTCAAACGTCCGTCGTAAGATCTTCCCTCCATACCAGGCAATATTCTAGTAAATCTCCTCTGCACCCTTTCCAAAGCTTCCACATCCTTCTTACAGTGCGGTGACCAGAACTGTACGTAATACTCCAAGTGCAGCCGCATTAGAGTTTTGTATAGCTCGAGCCCGTACCCTTTGCACAGCTGTAGCAGAACCTCATGGTTCCGAAACTCGATCCCTCGATTAATAAAAGCTAAAACACTGTGTGCCTTCTTAACAACCCTGCTGCCCAGGGTGGCAACTTTCAAGCATCTGTGGACCTGGACACTGAGATCCTCTGCTCATCTACACTACCAAGAATCTTACCATTAGCCCAGTGCTTTGCATTCAGGTTACTCCGATAAAAGTGAAACACCTCACACTTGTCTGCATTAAACTTCATTTACCACCTCTCATCCGAGTTCTGCATTTTATCTATGTTTCTCTGTAAACTACAACATCCTTCGTCATTATCCACAACTCCACCTTAGTGCCCTCTGCAAATGAACTAATCCACCCTTCTACGTCCTATTTGTTAAAATGATGAACATCAGTCGACCCAACACCGACCCTTGCAGTACAACACTAGTAACAGGACTCCAGGATGAACATTTCCCATCAACCACCACCGTCTGTCTTTTTTCAGCAAGCCAATTACTGATCCAAACTGCGATATCTCCCACAATCCCATTCCTCCGCATTTTGAACAACAGCCTGCTGTGGGGAGCCTTATCGAACGTCTTGCTGAAATCACACCACATAAACCGGTTTACATTATCTACCTGTTTGGTCACCTTCTCTAAGAACTCAATATGTTTGTGAGGCACGACCTACCCTTCACAAAACCATGCTGACTATCCCTAATCAAATTATTCTCTTCCTGATGATTATAAATCCTATCTCTTCTAAGCATTCCAAAACTTTACCAACAACTGAAGTAAGGCTACTGTTCTATAATTACCAGGGTTGTCTCTACTCCCCTTCTTGAACAGCGGAGGCACATTTTCTATCCTCCAGTCTTCTGGCACTATTCCTGTAGAAAATGACGACTGAAAAGATCCAAGCTGACAACTCGGGAATCTCCTCCCTGGCTTCCCAGAGAATCCTAGGATAAATCCCATCCGGCCCAGGGTACTTAACTATTTTCACACTCTGCAGGATTTCTAATAACCCTTCCTTATGAACCTCAATCCCACCTCGTCTGGCAGCTTGGAGTAAGGCCAATTTTGAAACTGTCATTGAAGCCCGTTGAAAGGCGGATTGGGAGACCTTATTCACAATTAAAGGGATGGTTGGAAAATGGAAGGCATTCAAAAAATAGATTCTGCGTTTCCAGAGGCAAGGTGTTCCTATCAGTGAGATGGGCAAGGCTGGCAAGGGCAGGGTTTGCTGGATGGTCAGTGATATTGATGCTCAGTTCAAGGAATGGAAAGAAGTGTACGTCGGGTAAACAGAGTTGGGACCGAGTGAATCCCCAGAGGAGTTTCAGAGCAGGACGTGGTAAGTCAACAGAGCTTTCGGGGCAGAACTTTTCGGACACGAGATGGCGTTGTAAGTAGGGTTAACAAGGTATTGAAGAATTTCGACAAATACGTAAAATGATTAACTAGGGAGTGAATAGGGTCCATTAAGGATCAGAAGGACTGTCTATGTGTGGAACCACAGGAGATGGGTGAGATATTAAACAAGTGTTCCCCTCAATTTTTACTGTGTAGTGGACGACAAGAGTGAGAGAACTTGGAGAAATACTTTGTGACATCTTGAAAAGTGGCTGTCTTGCAAGAAACATTGGACATTTTAAAGCACAGAAAGATGAACAAATCACTTGCACCTGATCGGTTGACTCCCAAAATTTCGTGGAAAGCTTGGGAATTGATCTTTAAGTCTTTTGCTGATGTTTGTGTCTTGTCGATTGCCAGAGGTATGGTGCCAAAAGACTGGATGGCTGCTAACACAGCCGAGAAACGTGTGGTGCTGATGAGGGTGTTTTGCCCGAAACGTCGATTTTCTTGCTCCTCGGATGCAGCCTGACCTGCTGTACTTTTCTAGCACCCCTCTAATCTCGACTCTGATCTCCAGCATCTGCAGTCCTCACTTTCGCCTGGCTGCTAACATAGTGCCACTATTTAAGAAAGTAAGAATAAACATGGAATTATAGACGGGTGAGTCTGAAATCCATGATGACAAAATTGTAGGAGGGACTATGAGGGAAAGGCTATATATGTATCTCGAAGAGCCAGTCATGATGAGGGTTTGTCCGTGGGAAATTGCGTTTCACTGACTTGTTGAATTGTATTTGAAGCTGTGATTAAGGTGATTTTTGAAGGCAGGGCAGTCGATATTGTCTTCATGGATATCAGTACGACATCGACATGGTTCTGCACGCTAGACTGGTTAGCAAGTTTAGACTGCTTGAAATCCAAGATGAGCTAGCTATTTAGATACAAAATTTCATGAATGTTGGAGACAGCATGTGCATGTTTGTTCATTGAAATTGGAGGCCTGTGTGCAATGGCGTGCCACAAGGATCAATAGTTTATACACTGCCATTTATTAATTGCCTGGGAATATATTTAAGTGTTGATTCTGTGGGGTTAGCTTTTCGAGTTTTATGTCATCATAAGCGGCATAGATAAGGAAAGTTGTCAACATATTTTGCCCAGTGTGGGCAGGTCAAAACTAAGACGACAAAGGTTTGAGGAGAGGGGGGAAAGATTTAAAAGTGGGAAATGAGGCGGAACTCTTTTACACATAGGGTGCTGTATGTGTAGAGTGAGCAACCATAAGAGGATGTGGAAGCAGGTAAAATTACACAATTTAAAAGACATTTCGATGTGTACATGCATAGGAACTTTCAGGCATACATGGGCAAAGTGCTGAAAAACGGGACGAGATTAAATTCTGATATCTAATCGGCATGGACAACATGGACCGAAGAGTTTTTATTTTCTGTGCTGTACATTTCGGAGACACTATTCTCTCCTGAGTGCGTAACAAATGAACAGGAAGGGATCATTCAGCTTCACAAATCTGTCAGTCAGCTTGCTTTCTGAATTACTGAGAGTAAAATACAAAAGTACAACACTTAGATTTTGAGGATGTGTTACAGAAGCAGCAGAAAGGTTTTCAGTCAACAGAGGCTTTGAGGAATGTGAAGAGACCAATTAGTTCATGAATCCCACTCGAAAGGAGCAGAAGAATAGCACAAAGCTGCTGAATCCCGTCGCTCAGGAGAAGCAGGAGAGCGAACAGCTATTGGAGCATTTTACTCAAGAACAGGAGGAGGACAGCTATATTCACAAACCTGGGGGAGAGAAACAGGAGGCAGTCATTCACATGCCCAAGACTAGGAGACAATAACAGGAGGCAGTCATTAAACGGCTCGAGACTGGGGCAAAGGAAAAGAAGGAATTCATTCAAACTGCTCGGGACTAGTACAAATGAACAAGAGGCAGTCATTCAACTGCTCGACACTGGGACACAGGGGCAGGAGGCTGTCATTCATAAAAATGAGACTGGTACACAGGAACGGAAAGCAGTCATTCAGCTGCACAAAACTAGGTTACAAGGACAGGAGGCAGTCATTCAAATCTTTGAGTGTGGGGCACCCGGAAATCTCGAATTCAATGAGGCCCCAGGATACCATTACACAGGAAGTGTAATCCAGGCAGTAGTTTCATGATGAATGATTAGCCCTTGCATATCAGGTGCATGGTTCTCTGAAAGTGGAGTCGCAGATACACAGGGCAGTGTAAAAGGCTTTTGGCACACTGGCCATCATCAGGGCATTCAGTATAGAAGTTGGGACGTTGTGTTGCAGATGCACAGGACGTTGGTAAGGCCTCAGTTGGTCAGGAGAATCTTCGACTTATTGAGCCAAATCTCATAATAATTTCCCTCAGTGACATTTTCACTGAGTTTGATAGAGGAATTGACTGCATGAAGCTGAGCTAGTTTCCTGGTGCTACCATATTGAACTCACTTCATTAACTGACTACCCCACCCCATGGTGTTCCTAAATTCAATGCCAGCTGCACCTCCATCCTTCATGCTAGAGGTACTCACCATTACCCAGATGGCCCTGGACTTTCAGTGATTCCAGGCATAGGTTTCATCTTTAAAATAACAATGAGCACACGGTTGAGCTTTCTCAGTTCAGAGCTGCCCTGCATAGTTTGCCCCGAGAATGGTAGATAAGGGGCAATTACACCACAGTTTGTCGACGGAGGTGTGGAGGGCTTGTGGATGGGCTAGTACAGAGGCGACAATCATTTTCCGGGGGGGGAGTGGGGGCAAACCAGACCTACCAGACATATGGTCTGAGCTCACAAAGCAGCTCAGTGCAGTATCTGCGGTCTGATTGTATGTCCAGCAATACACGACAAGAATCAATAAACTTCCCCACTCTGTCAGGATAAGTGCCACTATTTTCGCTCTGCTTTCTCAAACTCACAGCATATCTGTCATCGCGCTTAACCCCTATCAAGAATCATGTTCACTGTTGCAGGCAGAACCACTCACACTGCTGCAGGCAGGACGTTCCCTCTCTCTGTCTTGCTTTTTAAAAACCCCCTTAACTGTTAGAGGATTTTGTGAAGAGTGCTGATGAGGGAATGCCCCACATAATATTCCAAATAATTTCCAGTTTCAGGAAAATGGCAGTGCCCCAGTGTGTAAACGTAAGAGGGAGGAGTAGATTTGTATGTTTTTAACATTTGCAATTCAAATCCATCGTGAGTCCATACAACCATTCAATTGTGGTTTAGCATTTAATTTGATAATGGCTGATCTGAATGTTTTCTCAGCTCTGTGTTACGGGAAGTTTCATTCGTTCAACCCCCTGTGTTCTTGTCACTGACGAAACGACACTCAGGCACTTCCACCCAGGTTTTCATCGACGATGTGTTCGGGAGGCATTTCCCAAGAGGACTGACTCTCCAATATAGTCGATCAGGTGTATCCTTTCATTTAATAGTAAACATGCGTTACACAGACCAATCAAAAATCTAAATGTATTTTATGGCTTTCGATATCCAATCACAGTTAGTAATAGTCTCCCACTCAGTTGGCTTGATGGCTGGTTTGTACTGTACAGACAGGTCAACTTCACAGATTGAATTCCCCAAACTGACTGAGCTTACCATTAAGAGACCGCTTTCACAAACTCATCCCTCCCCCGAAATGTGCTGATCCTTAATTTTAAACCACCATTTGTGGTCTCTCAAGTGAGAGTCCTTTGGGACACTCTCACAATGTTAATATTTTATTTATTAAAATGTTTTTAATGGAGAAATAGATTCATTAATGTTATAATAAACCAATAAAAATACAACTCAAAAACTGTGCAAATTGAGCAGCATTACACCAATGGTCGTGTACATACGAAGCAGCAAGATAAACACAGTAATCGGATAGAAGAAAACCAAAAAAAAATTAAAAAATAAATAATGGATCTCAGCATAACGACATGACAGCTCTCGTTCTTCGAGGGCTTCACATAGTGTACATTCATACGTTCGTAGTTCTTCCTATGTCTATATTAGATTCGTTAGACCGTCATGGCCATACAAAAGCCCTTAATGGAGTAGAAGGTAAGCCTGTATCTACTTGTGAGAAATTCCAAAGTGATATGCTGCATGACCAGCTTACGACAACCTTACAGATCAGAGGCTTTTTCAGACACCTAACACAACATAATATTTTTGTTCTACCACAGAAAGTTATGATGCTATCTTTTTTTCTCCACATGCACATCTGCAGAAGGTATCCTGGACAGGCACTGGTGAAGACAACCCTGGTCCTTCTCCAATTCGGTCCCCAAGTCCCTCTCTATCACACCGAAAACAGCCCTCTAATGTTTACGAAGCCTGTGGCCAGGCCACAGGCAATCAATCAGAGTGTCCATAGTCATTCTGCATTTACAACATATTGAAGATAACCCCACTTTGAAGTTAAGTTTGAGACCCACACTTGGCCAGATAGACTCGATGAAGCATCTTTAACTGCATGACAATGGGTTCTATTACAAATTAAAATCCTTTTTGCATTTTTTACAAATATCCTTCCAAGTGTCCCAAGAGATCTGAACACCAACTCTCTTTCATTGACATCACAAAGCCACACACGCTCGTCTGACAATCCACTCTCCAACTAATGATAAAGTCGGCTGACTGAGAGTGGGATCTAAGCATTAAGCACCCTCTTCTCTGTAACGGATCTGTCAGGATCCATTAATGGTGTTGTTCTTTTTTGAAGAAAATCCCAGATCTGCAAAAAAGAAAGAGGTCCATACTTGCGAGTTATTTGATAAAAGGACATCATTCTGTCACTGGCGAATGGCACCCCTTAATGTTCCAGGTACACCATTTCAGTACATCCTTAGGAAGAACACACTGTAACAACATTTGAAATCCAGAGAGGAAGAACTCCAACAACAAATCGCCGAGCATCAATGAAAAAAATATAGAGAGCCTAAAAACTACACAGACTAAACTTACTACAATTGACATGCTCTCAAAACTTTCCAAAATTACTTACAATACAAAACTACAAAATGAAACGCATCGAGCCCCTGCGCCCTGGGGGTACTCACATACCCCAAAACATCACCTTATGCCTGGCTACCAATGTGCCATCCAGGGCAATTAAACACAAAATAAGGGCTTAACCAGACCATGGGGACATTTAGTCATCACTGCCACATTGTTAATTACCACCAGCTTGTGCCACACCCAGAGGAAGATAAAAATATACACACTCCCCATTTCCGACTATAATATAACACTGGTTAATAACAGAAAAATACAGCAAATATAATTATCTTATTTTTAAATCATCCAGCACACTCTAAAGTGTCCACAAAGGTTTTGCTTTCACGGGAGAGTCAAGTAAGTTCGAGGATATATTGAAAGTTATATAGAGCACCGCTCGGATCCTGAAGGAATACTGAATCCCGAGTTCCCTTTGTTCTCTTGATAACATCGATAAACTTCCTTGTTGAATCACCGCCACGGAAAATTGCTGAAAGAATATTATCCTGAAGCTCTCGTGAAGTCAACCCGTCCGAAACTACCCCTAGGTTTTGAAATCTTCCGTATATCTTTGTTTGTTCCCGTAACTACGTAATCACATAAGGGCAAGTCGAAGGCACTGATCCGAGCTTGCCTGCGGGCCGTTTCAGCATCTAACTGAAGGAATCGTAACTGCCAGTTCTCATACAAAAACTCACTGGCTGACGGCCTTCCATCTCCTCTCGCAGACCGATGATGAGAAACGTTTTCATGCTGCCCCTCTTGCCAAGGTCAAGTTATTCAGTTAAGTAACGGGCCCGTTTTTCAAGGGTTTTGGATTCGCTCCTCAGAGGGATCGATCTCAGTCTCTGCCACCCCAATTCTTCGTTTGCCTTCCTCCATTCTGTTTCCAAGGTTTTCAGTTTGCTGCTCATGTTTTTGGAGCATGGTTGAGAACTGGGTCTAGCCTCGTGCTGAACATTCCTTCATTTATAACTTCAATCATTTCATGCAACTTTGTCGTGAAGTCCATGATCTTGGCTGGTAAAGAATCGATCCATCGAAAGAGCAGAGGTGATTGCCGCTGCAGCTGGATGTATACCCGATGCTTCTGACGGGTGCCCCGGGCGTTGGGATTTCCTTCATGCTTTCCCGTGTTTTGTCATTTCCACTGAACAAGATTAAATCTGTAAAGATACTTTATATCTTTCAGTCTTGAAATTTGAAGAGAATTGTTTAGATGGAGTGGGTTAGAGCACCACTGAGCCTGTGCTTTGACGCAAAGCCCAGTAAAGTAGGCTTTTCAGATTGCGGCTACCTTGGACCACATCCCCCCAAAAACTATTTATATTATCGCTTCGTTTTTCACTATATTCCTGGATGATGTGGAGCCGTGTCATTTGCTACCAATGTCAACATATTATCCAACACTACACATTTATGTCCATTCGCCGATAATTCTTGACTTCTTTGTGATTAATCAATCTTGACTTAAAAATATTCCATATCTCTGCCTCCAAGACTCTGGGGGAAAGACTGTTCCAAAGGCTCGCAACACTCTGAGAAAACTAAAGTAAACCTACTCTTCGGTGTGTGAAATTATTCTTTGTTGTGTGTCCTTACCTGAGAAAGTAAATAGTTGCATTGAAAGCAGTTCAGAGATGTTCAACTTCACGTATACATGCGAAGAATGGTTTATATTATGGAGGCTTGAAAAGGTTACTCTTGTAATGAGAGGTAATCTTATTCACACATACAAGACCTTGAGGAGAGTGGATCAGGTAGATACCCACGGGGTGTTTTTTTAGTCAAAATCTATTGAAATTCTTATAGAACCTCTACAGTGTGGAAGTAGGACAGTCCACCCGACTGAGTTCACACGGACCCAACGAACAGCATCTTACCCAGAGCTGCTGCTCTACCCTATCCTTGTAACCCTACATTTTCCATCAGTAACCAACCTAACATACTGATCCCTGGGAATTATGGGTGATTTATCATGGCCAATTCACGCTAATCTGCATGTCTTTTGACTGCGGAAGGAAACTGAACCATTTGAATGAAAATTCCAGAGACATTGGTAGAATGTGCAAACTTGACATAACGAGTCGCCCGATGTTAGAAATGAACCCAACTCCTCTGTGGTGTTGCCCACAAATCCACAATGCCCCTCCGTTAGGTTCTAACACATATTTGTGGTTGACTATAAAAAGCTGCCTCATTGTTCCTTTCACTGAACCTGACCCAGTCTGAGTCCTTTTTCATTGGCCATGTCATCAAACTGGTTATATTTAAATTCTTTTGTGATCAGTGGAGGAGTGGAATTTGAAAATGAAACAGCGACACTCTCAGTCGGAACAGAACAGAGAAGAAATTCACAAATTGGGATTCAGTCAGTTGGTAATTCTCCTTGCCAGAAAATTGTGTGGGTTGGGTCTTTAAATTCTGTCGAAGCTGGGCTAATTTGTTTTTTGATAGACAGGTGATTGAGGGACAATGTAATATTGACGGAATAGTGCATCTGGAACCACAAAGACATTCGCCAAAACGGCATTTACTGGTGAAGTCGTGTCAAAGGATAGAGTTTGGTGCCTCTCAATTCTATGTTCTGAGGTTCCATTTCGCCCTAAAAACCTGCGACGCAGGATTTAGGTCGAAGAGACGTCACCGCTTCGGTATTGTTTGGAAAATGTACTGAGAATATCCAGGCTGATTCAGGATGTGACACCCCACCACCAGCAATGCCTCTGCCAAGCCAACCCTCTCTCTAAACCCTGCTCCAGATTTGAGCCATGCTGCAAAACTATATTCGCTGTGAATACAGCCACCATGTCCCACCAAGAGTGAATTCAACCAAACCGTCTGCTGTGTCGGAATGTAACGTTATACAATGTTAGAGGAAAATAACGAGTTACTTTGGACATACAGAAGATAGGAACGTGATAAATATGAACTGGAGAAGGTTATTCGGTCCCTCAATCTTTGCCCTGTCATTTAATAAGAACATCACTGATTGGCTCCATGTCTCAACTACACTTTCTTGTCCAATATTCATATCCCTCCACAAGTCTCAGAGTTCGGGAATTCTATGCATTCACCACCTTCTGAGAGAAGACATGACTTTACATCTGTGTTTGAAATCGATGCCCTTATTCTGTATTTATGTTCCTGAGTTCCAGACTCCGCCTAGGAGTCGAAACACCTTCTTAAAATGGACTTTATACAGCCGCCATTAGTTCTTGTATTTTTAGCAGTATTGTCACTCATTCATTTAAAACACAATGAATATACATCTCACCATTTTCGAGTTTCGCGATGACTCAACGCTTTCGTTCCAGTCTTATGAAACAACCGTGGCACTTGCTGCACGAGCATGCAAATGTTATGTTGCATCCACAGAAAAACGCCAATCCCTTTGTACTGCACATGTTGTGATAGCTCTCTCCTTTAAACAACAGGTTGACATTTTGTTGTCAGTGTCATCCACAAACTTGAACACATATTCAACTCAGTTCCCTTCTTCAGGCTATCAGTATAGATTGTAAATATCTGATGCCATCGGACTCATATTTGTGGTAATCCAGGAGAGACGTTTCTCCACTTTCTATGTGTCAGCAAATCGTCATACCATGCAAATATATTATCTGTCAATCTATGAGCTTTTTTCTTGTGTAAGACCCTGTATTTTGTGATGCCTTGTGGAAAATCTGTGGAAAGCCTCGGGTCTACTAGTTCCCCTTCATCAAATGCGTTTGTCACATACTCAAACTATAACAAAAACAACTATGCATGATTTTACAGGGCAGAGCACACCTTCCTAAACATAAAACAATGCTGATTCTACATGAACATTTTCGAAATACCCTGCAATTCTTTCCTTAATAATAGATTCCAGCAAATCCCCAGCAATAATTCTTAGGTACATTGGTTCCCACTTCCTGTCTCGTTTCTGTCTTGTAACAGGGGCCACATTGGAGTTTTGTCAGTTTCGCTGGAACACCCCTGCAATCCAGAGAGTTATAGAATAATTCACATAGTTCCATCAGTCACTCTCTGACCACTTCTTTTAAAAGCAACTATGAATGACTGATGGCCTGTCTACCACGATCGGTTTATTAAAAAAAAAACAACGTTGTGCCTTTTGTTAAAGACAATTCAATAACTTTCCTCCTATTATCATTCAGTTTATATCATTGAATTATTTACAGTTGTTTCCCCTGTGAGGAGTGATGTAAAGTTCTGGTGTAAATTGCCTGCCAGTTCCCTGCAGCCAGTTTACGTGTCACACCCTCCAAATGGCCAACGTACTTTCCTGGCGTTTGTTGTATGTCCATAAAGCTCGTGTTGTTTGTGTAATACATGCATAACACTTTCTTCCTTTTTGCTTCACTTTATCGATTCATGCAGTCACATTGCACAGAAACAGACGTTTGATCTAATTTGTCAATGCTGACCATGGTTTTCAAACTAAATTAAACCCATAGAGGCCCATATGTATCGAAATGTTCCCATTCATATGTTTGTCCAAATGCCTTTTAAAAGTGTTGTTGTACTTGCATCTAACACTCTTCCTCTGATAACTCATTCCATACACACATCACCCTCTGCTTGAAAAAAGTTAACCTTTGTTTATTTTATATCATTCCCCTCGCAAGTTAATCCTATGTACCCTATGTCTGAACTCCTTATCTGTGGAAAATACCTTGACTGTTCTAACTATTCATGCCTTTCAGATTTTATAAAAATCTGGAATGTCATCCTTAACTACATATACTCCATCTGATAATAACTTCAAGAGCAAGCATTTTTTTAATTAAAAAAAGCACTGCAAATTTTAAAGAGTATTTAAAATGAGAGGTGAACATCAGTCAGCCAAACACTGCATACTGTTCTTTGTTTTTTTTTCTCCATACTACAATACTAAGGCAGTCTGAAACTCAAACTCGTGCCAATATGAAGCCAAGCAAATGAATTCCTTTGTCAAAAGGAGGTGATGATCTCTCCAGTAAAAAGGCGTCGCGGCCAGATTTATATGAGAAAGGGAATTCTTCTACCACATGGTCAGCCTGCAATTGCCTGCAATTGCCTTCAGCAGACTGTACTTGCTTGCAAATTGCATCAAAGTTTGAATTCTGTACCACGATGTAAATATGTGTATAGTAAGGTTCCCTGCAAGAAGTAGATTTTCCAGAATGAGATGTGAGTGGAAGGCTGGAAAACAGCATGAATGGACCAGCGGCAAAATTGCAGCACAAAACTCAAATTGATACAAGGAGCATGGAAGGTAGACTTGACTAGGCAACGAAAGGTTGAAGTGGGTAGCGATCATCATGGGGGAGAAAATGTATGGCAATTTGAGACGGATAACCAGGAATCAGAGGAAATGATATTAGTACTGACAAAAGGTAACTACAAAGACATGAGTGAGATTTAGCGATTGCCAGTTGGAAGTGGAGACGAGCAGGGAAGATGGTGGATCCGCAATCGCAAGGAGTTTCTGGGGTTAATTCAGGAAGCACAGCTGAGATTTTTGCCTATCACCTGTTTCGTGCCCTGAAATAAGCATCCTAAATGTGTCCCTGTACTAATGCTCGCCAACTTGTGATTGAACACGTTCCTTGGCAGCCTTTCTCAACTATGGGTGGTTCAAGTGCTTATAGAGTCCTTCTGTTTGAACAGAAACAATCATTGCTGAGCGTTATGGGATATCTGTTTGAATGCCTGCTCATGTATACCCACTGACTTTCCTCGCTGTCTATTTCCCTATCCAGCATCAGACCAGATGTCAGACAGAAGTCGTCAAGTTCGATGCCTGCTTGATTTCCATCATTCCGCGGAAACGCCTGAAAATGGCTGAACCCATGATCAGCTGAGAGTGGATCCATTCTCCGAATTTCCCCATCTCTGTCATTTTTCAGTGGTGATACCACATTCCAGGAAGCAGCCTTTGATATGATTTCATTTTCTTTAAAAATAGAAATCCTCATAATATTGGTAGACTGACCCTCCAGTTGTGACTGTACCATCTCTGGGCTTCTGCTTTCACCTGTTGCCTTCCTTCCCAGAATAATGACAGAGATCCCCTTGACCTCACTTCCCACTGCAGTAGAATTCACATTCACAGAATCATCTTGGACCACATCTACCACATGCTGCAAGACATCCTATACTATTACAGTGCTGCACAGACCTTTAGCCTTCGATGTTGCACGGAACTATGAAACAAATCTAAAGGCCATCTAACCTGCTCTATTATATTTTCATATACTTGCCCACATAATGACAATTCAAACGCCATTTGAGTTAACATGGCTACTACTGTTGAAGACAGTTTGTTCCACGCCACTGCTACTCGCTGAGTAAAGAAACTACTTCTGACAGCTGTCCATTAACATCACCTGTGATCGTAAAGCTCTGTATTTCCTGATGAAGCGTATTTGCCCGAAACGTCGATTTTCATGTTCCTCGGATGCTGCCTGACCGGCTGTGCTTTCTCTGCACCACTCAAACCTTGACTCTTCTCTCCAGTATCAGCAGGACTCACTTTCACCGTAAAAATATGTCCCCCTCAATGTAGCCATCACCATCCGAGGAAAAGGGCTCTCACTGGCGACGCTATCTAAACCTCTGTTCATCTGATATGTCTCAATGAAGTCATTTCTCAACCTTCTTCTCTCTAACGAAAACAGCCTCAAGTGCCTTAGCCTTTCAAAGTGAGTCTTTCCCTCCTACAAGGCAACGTTCTATTCAATCTCATGTGAACCCTTGCCAATGCTTCCACTTCCTTCTTATTGTGCATGGGATTGAGGGTGGTTTGCCGGTTTTGGTCAGAAATTGTCGAGCTGAAAGAAGACATAACAAGTTAGTCTACAATATCCTTCGGCACTACCCACAACTATCGACCTTAGTGTCATCCGCAAATTTACTAACCTATCCTTCCACACCCATATCCCGGACGCTTATAAAATGACAAAAAGCCGTGGCCCTTAAACAGATTGTTGTATTCAACTACCACTAACTGAACTCCATGATGAACATTTTCCATCAACCATCTGGCTTCTTTCAGCAAGCCAATTTCTGATCCAACCTACCAAATCGCCATCAATGCCATGCCCCCGTACGACCTACTGTGCAGAACCTTATCAAATGTCTTACTGAAATCAATATGCATCATCCATCCGTTTTACCCTCATCCACCTGTTTGTTCAACTTCTCAAAGAACGCAATACTGTTTGTGAGGCACGACTTACCTTTCACAAAAACGGCTTGAATATCGCTAATTAACTTACTCCTTTCTAGATGATTATAAAATCTTTTTTAAAAATTACATTATCTACAGTATGGAATCAGGCCCTTCGGCCCAACAAGTCCACACCAATGTGCCGAAGCGCAACCCACCCATACCACTACATTTACCCCTTCACCTAACACTGCGGGCAATTTAGCATGCCCTATTCACCTGACCTGCACATCTTTGGACTGTGGGCGGAAACTGGAAGACCCGGAGTAAACCCACGCAGACACGGGGGGAATGTGCACACTCCACATAGTCAATTGCCTGAGGCAGGAATTGAACCCGGATCTCTGATGCTGTGAGACAGCAGTACTAGTCACTGTGCCACCGTGCCGCCCACTAATTCTATCTTTTAATTCATTTTCCAACACTTTCCCCACAATTAAAGTAAGGCTCACTGGTGCATAATACCGAGGGTTGCCTCGACTCCGCTTCTTCAGCCAGGGAACAGCATTTGCTTTCCTCCAGTTTTCTGGCACTATTCCTGTACACAATGATGGTATAAAGATCAATGCCAAAGGCTCTGCAATTTCCTCTCTGGCTTCTCAGAGAACCCTATGATAAATTCCATCCTGTCCAGGTGACTTATCTATTTTCACATTTGCCAGAATGGCCAGCACCTACATTTGGTTAAACTTGAACCCATCTCGTCCAGTAGCCTGTATCTCAGTGTTCGCCTCGAAAACATTGTCTTTCTCCGGTGTGAATACTGATGAAAAATATTCGTTTAGTGCTTACTCTCACTCCTCTTACTCCACACACAGCTTCCTACTACTTTACTCGATTAGTCCTCGTCTTACTCGAATCATTAATTTGTTCCTGATGTACCTGTAAAATGTCTAAGGGTTTTCCTTGATCCTATCCACCAATGACTTCTCGTGTCCCTTCCTGACTCTTCTTAGCTATCGCTTTAGGTATTTACTAGCTAACGTGTAGCTCTCAAGCACCCTAACTGAGCCTTCTTGTCTCATCCTAACATAAGCTTTCTTCTTTCTCTGCACAAGAGCTTCAACTTCTTTCGTAATCCACGGCTCCCTCGCTCGACAACTTCCTCCCTACCTGACAGGTACATACTTTTCAAGGAAACACAGTAATGTTTCCTTGAACAATGTCCACATATCAATCGTTCCCATCCCAGGCAGTTTCCTTTATCATCCTAACTCTTGCCGAATCACATACTAATTGACTTACCCCGATATCATTAAAAACTCTTGCCCTGCGGTATTCAAATATCCCTCTCCACCGGGAAAGTATACATAACCGAGTTGTGGTCATTATCATCAAAGTGCTTACCTATGTCCAAATCTAACACATGGCCTGGTTGACTACCCTGTACCAAATCCAATCTGGCCTCGCCTCTTTTTGCCCTGTCTACATATTGTGTCAGGAAACCCTCCTGCACACACTGGAAAAAAACTGACACATCTGAACTCTCTGGAATATAGTATTCCCGCTCAATATCTGGAATGTTAAAGTCACCTTTTTCAACTACATTTTCACTCTGTCTCCAATCGAGAATTATCTTTGATATCCTTTCCTCTATATCTCTGGAAATATTCGGAGGCCTGTAGATAGCTCCCAACAGGGTGACCCATCCTTTCCTGTTGCTAACCTCAGCCTATTGTACCTCAGGTAACAAGTCCTCGAACGACCTTTCTGCCCCTTCCCATCTTCCACTTCCGATCATTGTCGGTATTTCACAAGGACGATTCCAGCTGCAACACCGTCCACCACTCTGAACACTTTTCCATTTTCCGTTTGTCACCTTCCCATGCAAATGCAGTACCTGTAACACTTGCACAAACACCTCTTCCCTCCTCACTGTCCAAGGCCCCAAAATTCAGATGAAGCAGCATTTCACTTCTTCTATTTCAATCTTTTATCCTGTCATTGCTGCTCACAATGAAGTCTTCTTTACATTGGGGAAACCAAATGGAGACTGCTTTGAAGAACACTTTAACACTGTTTGGAGGAATAAAACCTGACCTTCGCAGTGCTTCCCATTTCAATACCCTACCTTGCTCTCTTGCAAACATTTCTTTCCTGGGCTGCTGCAATGATCCATTGAAGCACAACCCAAGCTGGAGTAACAACTCACTTTACACTTTGGTACGTTATAACCTCTAGGAGTTAATATTTAATTCAAACCTTCACAGCCTGACCACGTTATGACTATTCCCCATTTGACATACATTCTCCCTCTTGGCCTCCCTAATACCTTGCCTTTGTCTATTTTATGTAACACAAAATTTACCACATTCACCATTGAATTTACACACATTTTATACCTATTTCTCTTTCACCACAACTTAAACCCCTTTGCTCTGTGGGCGTCGTCCCTCCACATCTTCTGCTTCCCATAACCCCGCCTCCTACTCTGTGAAGATATTAGAAAGCCAAATTTACAATCCCCTTTTATTTCTGAAGAAGTGTTACATTGGACTTGAAACGTTACCTATGTTTCTGTGTCTCCACAGATGCTGCTAGACCATCTGTATTTCTCCAGAAATTGCTGTTTTTGAACAAGTTACAAAGACATGTGTGAAAGCGGCTCAAAAGCCTTGACAAACATGTAGCGCCATACAACAGGAAATGAACGATAATGCAAGGTGTGCAAATTCTTTGGATCTGAAGCTGTATAAGGCTGGCATCACTGATTCTAGACAGCTCTTAGTCATGGTCAGGAAGAGAAACAGAGGGAAACACATCATTTGAAACATAGGATGTGACACTATCGGAAAGAAAAGATTCAGATGAATATGTTAAAATGTTTTGAGGAACGTGACAACTTCGAGTCGTGACCCTCAGATGAATCAGAAAATCAAAATGGAAATATTACCATTCTGAAATCAGAGTAGGTAGCTACCGCATTTGCTTGCTTACATTACTAACAACGGAACTAACTTCTGATAGAGAGGGTGCATTGTTTCCAAAGCAAATAGATCAGATCGAATCTCTGCAGTCCTGCCACATCCAGTCAGAAATGGAATTCAACTCTGAAACATCTTACTCGAGGAGAGGGTTCCACAAATATTATTTTTAACAGAAAAGTGTTCAAGGGAGTAGCACGTCCCTGATTTGTCATCCTTTATTGTCCAGTGGGCAGTTAAGAGTAACCACATTCCTGTGGGTCTTGAGTCACATGTGGACCAGACAAGGTGCAGATGGAAGTTGCATTCCCTAAATGACATTAGTGAACCTCATGGTTTATAATGATCATGAATCCAACAATGGATTCATGATCATTATTAAACGTTTAATTGCAAATATTTATTGTATTTGAATTTCACCACCTGCTGTGACAGTATTGGAAGTCTTGATACCAGACCATTACTTGCGTCACTGATCTAACACCACTAGACTAAAGATTTCCCATTCGCCTAAAGAATGGAACTGCTCTTCGCTTCGGTATAAAAACAAGGATGCAGTGTCTGCACCATCCTCTGCCAGAGGTGTCGCGTGGATGACGGCAACAAAATCTCAGATGCCAGTCTTCAAACAATTCGATTCGTTGCATATCATGAAACAGCTGAATACAGTCGGTACGACAAAGGCAATGGACTCTGACACTGTTCCTGTAATAGATCAGAATACTTCTGCTTGACAACATGCCGTGTTTATGGGGAAGCAGGTTCATTCCAGCTCCAACTCTGACATCTCCCTGGCAATGTGGAAATTACTCGACTATGTTCAGTCCTCTAAGTGGAGCGCAATTACAATCTGACCAATTAACACTCCCTCACTCTCATCACGAGAGTCAAACTGGTGAGAGTTCTTTTTCATAGAGCTTTGAAGCAATACTGAAGTAACCAGCTCAGTGTGATTTGTGATTGGTCCCCACATGGAGATGGCGCTATTGTGGAGCTATCATTGAATTACTCATCCAGACCATACTCATGCTCTGGAAGCTAATGGAAGTTAAAATAAAGTAATAATATATCGATATCTAAAATCTCGTGTCAGTGAAAATGTCCTTGTAGTCAATGTCAATTGTAAACACCAATCTGCTTCCACAATGTACTTTCAGAAAACAAATCTCTCTTGCTTTCCTGGTCTGACCTAAAAATGTTTCCAGACATAGAGTCATGTGAGAAAACTTTCAATGTTCTCTGAAACAGACAAACAGGACACTCAACTGTATCAAATTGCTCCAAGGTCTTAAGGGACAAAACTGGTCAAAACACTCGTTACCACCCTCAGTGTCGGAAAAGGAAATGGGAAACACAGTCTTGTCGACCCTGCAGAGGCATCCTACCAAATACCTGTGAGTTGGTGACAAGTTTTTCTTAGCTTTCCGACAGACTGCTCAGAAATATCGGGAAAGGAATAGGTCAATTTAGCACACTGAGCCCTCACCATTCTCATCCATTACCGAACATCACCCCAATGCAATTTGTTTCACAAGCTGCACATATCCCTTAATGTAACTGACCTTTGGAAAATACAATATAGGAACTTAAGTAGGCCTTTTGGTCCGTCGACCTTTAGACATATTTTAAAATATTAATAGCTGATCCTTTATTTCCACAACGTTCTCATCTCTCTATCTATCCCCTTCATGTCTAGAAATCATTATTTATATGGAGTGCCTTGTCTTCAACAGCATTTCGTTGCAGAGAATTCCGCAGATTCACCAGTCTCCCGGGTGCAGACATTTATACTCATCTGAATGCAGAGCGACCTACATATCCCAAGTACTGTGGACCCTTGTTTTAGATGCCCGAGCCAGTGGAAGTGTCATCCCTGATTCCAATCTGCCTCCCATGTCAGATCTTTATGTATTTAACTGAGATCTCTGCTCATCTTCCTAAACCCAGGGAATACACGCCCAATCGACCCAGACCCAGTTCAAGACGACACATATCCACTTGGTCAGTGTAACAGTACCAATCCCATTATTGACTTCTGCGTTCAACACTCAATGCCCTGCATGGACCTCGGAGGTCTGCTCAGAAGAAACCAAGGAAAAGAGTTCAAGCACCGTTAAATATCATCGCTTTTAATCAGTCCTTTTTGAAATGGCAGGCTGCCATTCGACTTTTTAAACCGAAGTGCACACGTCAAATCTACCCATATTGCTCTTCATCTGTCACGTATTTTCCCATTCACTCCAATTGTCTCACTCACCTTGGTGCTTTTTGTATCCCCGTTACCCAGTCATAATCCAACACCGGTTTGTGCCATCAGCAAAATGGGAAATATTGCAGTTGATTCCGTCAACCAAATATGTGACATCTATTAGGAATAGCTGGTGCACAAGCAGCAATCCATGTAACACCCCATGATTCTTCCAATTGAAAACAGTTTGTTTAATTACTGTTCACTGTTTCGTGTCAGCTCTCCTATTCTATAACCATATTCATCTTCCACCCCCAATCCCATAACATTTGACTTTATAAACTAGGGCAGAGTCTTCATGCAAAATCTTTCTGAAAATCCAAATGAGTTGCATTTTTTGCTTCTCTGTAAGTACAGAGACTAGTCAGTTTCTCTTATATGATTCCCATTTCATGTTGACTTGCGTACATATTAACTCATTACACAAGACCTAGGAGCAGAAGTAGGCCATCTGGCTCTTCATGCCTGCTCCGTCATTAAAGAAGATAATGTCTTTTCTTTTCATGGCCTCAGCTCCACAAAGGAGCTCTCTCAGCATAACCCTTAATTCGTTTACAATTCAAAACAAAATCTATCTTCGCTTCAAAAAATTCAACAACAAAAGCTCAACTACTTCACTGGGCAGGGAATTCTACAGATTCACAACTTTCCTGGTCAAGAAATTACTAATCAATTCAGTCCTCAATCTGCTCCCCCAAGTTCTGAGTTTGTGCCCTTTTGTCCCAGTTTCCCCTGCTTGTAGAAACAGCCTTTCTAATTATATCCTATCTTTTCCATTCATATTCATGCATGTTTTTATAAGACTCTCCCCTCATTCTTCTAATTTCCAACCAATACATAATTGCAGTGATCTCAGTCTCTCCTCATAAGCCAGCCGCTCAACTCCAGAATCAACTGAATGTACCTCCACTGTATCCGCTCTAGTACCAGTATTTCCTTTCTCAAGGAATTAGACCAAACCTTCACATACTCCAGTTAGAGCTTCATCAGCAACCGATGCTCTTACAACATAACCTCTCTCCATTTGATCATAATCTGTTTTGCAATGTCGGACCAAATTCCATTTGACTTCTAAATTATCTTTTGCCCCTGCAGACCAACCGGCTGTGATTCATGCACAAGACCAGCCAGGTCTCTCTTCACAGAAGCATGCTGCATTTCTTTTTATCATTCAAATGATAGTCATTTTTTGTATTATTGTTCCGATCAAAATGGATGACTTCACATTTCGCAATATTTTTTTCCATCTGCCCGAACTTTGCCCACTCCCTTATACTATCTCTGACCCTTGGGAAAGTCTCACAGTACTCTGCACACTTTGCCGTACCACTCATCTTCGTATCATCTGCAACCTTTGGCTCACTGCACGTGGTGTCCAAGGCATCCATGTAAATTGTGAATAATTGCGGTCCCAACATCCATCCCTGAGGCACACCACTAGGGACCGATCACCAACTAGAAAATTACTCATCTACTCACATTCTTTGCTTCCTGTTAGTTAACCAATTCTCTATCCACATTAACATATTACCCGTAACAACATGCAACTTTACTTTTAGCAGCAGCTTTTTGTCTGGCACCAAAATGCCTTTTTGGAAATCTAGGAACACCACATCATCTGTGTTCCTATAGGAGTAACGTTTTCATAGAATTCCAGTTGATTAGTTAGGCATGAATTGCCTTTCATGACGCGATGCTGTGTCTGCCTAACGGGACAATGTGTTTCTGGCTAACTTGCTGTTTCTTCCTTGATAATAGAACGAAGTATTTTCCCCACAACGGAAGCTAGGTTTTTGACCAATAATCGCCCACCTTTTGTCCACTTTCTTTTTAAACAGTGGCGTCACATTTAGTGTTTTCCAACCTGCTAGAATTCTTCCAGAGTCAGTGAATTCAGGGAAAGTTCCCACAAGTCCATTTGCTATTTCTTCCACCACCTCTTTTATTTCCCTGGGATGCATACCTTCAATGTTAGGAGACCTATCTAATTTTACTTACATTAACTTGCCCAACACTACCACATTATTGATAATGATTATTTCCTTCTCACTTTCCTTCGTCCCTTTGTGAATTACTGGCATGTTATTACTGGTCCATTTCGGTGAAGACAGATTCAAAATGCCTGTCCAATGCCACGGCTGTTTCATCATATCCCATTACTAAACATCCTGTAAAGGACCAATGATTAGCTTAACCACTCGTTTGGTTTCAGCGATTTATGGAAACTTGAGCTAGCTGTCTTATTTTCTGAGTTTCTATCTTTCGTTTCTTGACAGTTTTATGGGACGTTCTGTTGACCTTTAAATGTTTCCCAATCTTCTAGTTTCAATCCAGTCTTTATCATTCTTTATGCCACATATTTTAACTTCATTACCTCCCTTATTTTCTCAACATTCATGGTAGTTTTTCCCCTTTCCGGCAGTTCTTCCTTTTATCTGTTATATAATTTTGCTGAGCACGTGGAAAAAGAATGATTTGACAGTCATCCCCTGTTCATTAATGGTCCCAGAATAAAGTATTTGTTTCCGTCTATTTTAGCCAACTCCTCCCTCATCCTATGGTCTTCTCCTTTGTGTAAGTACAGGACAATGGTATTGGATTTTGCTTTCTCACCTTGCATTTTTATTCTTAATTTAACCAAAATTTCAGTAAAGAATTTTTAACAAAGCATTAAATAACGAATTTGGTTCTTTTTTTCTCACTAGATGTAGGGCTCCCAGTATTGCTGGGAAGATTGATTTGTTTGGTTAGTTTTTTTCTGTGAAGATAGAACTGACATAGTTGTTTCATACTGCCAATTCCCTGCTCTCCGCTATTCTCTTGGTTCAGACTGTAAGGAAGCTGCACTTCTGTTCTTATAATTTGTTTTAGCACTTTATGCATACAACCCTTGTCAATATTTACCTCAGAAAACCAGCACTTCCTGTCCACACCTTACAATCACAGGATCGTAAACTCTGTACGATCAGAAATACAGCAAAGTTTACATTAGGTCCCAGTTTCCTGCACCAGGCCTGTAGTCGGGGATGTTAAGACACGTGAAGAGCTTGTCCACGTACATTTTCATGTTTGTGTGGTTACCTTGACAACTCTCATTTCGGGAAGTGTATTCCAAATCGCAATATCCTCTGGATGAATAACAATGATCAAATCCTCTGAAAAACTCATTCATTCACTTTAAAAATGTGCTGTCTTGCTCTTGATCCTTTGAATAGAGTGAACAGCTGCTGTGTATGCAGCTTGTCCATCTGAATCACGTCCATCTCAGCTTTCTCTGCTGCAAGTTAAACAATCCGAGATTATCCATCCTCTTCATTGCTGATGTGCTCCATCCCAAATAACATACTAATGAATCTACTCTGCACCCCATCTAGTGCAATCACATGCTTTCTGGAATGTGGCACCACTACCTGCACACAGTATTCTATCTTGGACTAACTAAAGTCCTCTATAACTGTTTTAATATATGTCTCGATGAGTAATGACTATGCTTACTATCCACATTTCCTAATTCGACATTTAAACTGTCCAGTCACACTCAGGGATCTGTGGATAAACACTCTCTGAGCTTCCTTGTGTGCCGTCATTCATTGAGCGTTCCCCTGTATGGTTCCTTTTTCCAAAGTGCATCATCTTATATTTATCAGGGTTACATTTCATGTGCGAATGATCTGCCCATCTAACCATTCCGTCTCTCCTTTCCTGAAACATGAAACCTTCCTCCTCACAGACAAAGTTTGTGTCAAATCCAAACTTGCCCATCAGACTCCTCTACCTCCCTTAACATTCACATCTATATCATTAAGGATTAACTCAAATAACAAGGGGTACACCACTGGTGACTATGGTACACTAGGGGTATTCTGGTTTCCAGTCACACAAACAGACTTTCCCCCCACGACAATCTGTTGCCTGCTTCTGAGACAAATTGAATGTAATATCCCAAGTTACCCTTGTTAACATAGATGTTAAAATTTATCAGTTTCCCATGTAGGGCTTTGTCAAAGACCTGATTGAAAAACCGTCTAAATGAACTCCTCCAAAAAGTTTAATAAAATTCGTTCAGCATTACTTCTCTTTGATGACCTCGTGTAGGCAAACACTGATCAAACATTGCTTCTCTGAATGAAGATTAATTTTGTCCCTTCCAATTTCCACAACACTTCCCCGAACACTGATCTGACACTCAGTGGTCAATAGTTCCCTGGTCTATCTCCACCACCCATCGTGTAAAGGGTGTTCTCCCGTTCTTTAGCACCTCTCCTGTCACCAGATTCTACTGAAATCTACTGAAGGGTTAGGGCGTTTCGTCTCTTGTCTCCAAAAGCAGCTCGAGATACAACCCATCCAGATCCGTGGGAGTGTCCAGTTTTATACCAGCCAAAACCATCAAACAATGCTCACATCTGCTATTAATCTGCTCAACAATTTGCCAGTCCATCTTCACGAATTCTGTACCTGCATCCTTTTACCAAGTAAAATATATGTGAAGTTCTCATGACACAATCTATCAATGTTCTCCAGCGGCATAAAACGATTGCCCCTTTGGTTTTTAATAGGCCTCAATTGTTCCCTAGTCATTCTTTTCTGCTTTATGTTCTTGTGCAATATGTTGGGATTTCGCTAACCTTGCTCACAATTGTCAATACCCCTATGCTCGTCACTCTGCTCTGTGTTATTTTTTCTTTAAGTTTAACTGTGATTACCTCTCATTCTCTGAACGTCCGGAGGACACAGGTCGAACTTCCTAACGAGACAATCTTACCATCTGAGGGATTAATCTTGAGAACTTCCATTCAGTATATGGGATCAGTTCATTTTACTTAAATCAGGATAGCAGAACTATACACAATGTTCCAGGTACAGTCTCACCAACCCTCTGCATATCTGGTACAGAACGCCTTTGCTAATACGAGGAGCAAATGACTGAAGAATCTGGAATCTGTACTTTAAGAAACACACACTTGAGATTACAGTGCTCAGACAGCATCGGTGGAGATAGAGAAAACTAACGCTTTGAGTCTCGCTAACTCTTCATCGTCTTTATTTTGATTACCCTTTAACAAAGGGAAACCTAACTTTTACTTCCACCCAATTTCATATATTCCTTCCAATGCAATTTGTTTTCCTTTTTTTCTGATAACGCACTACATGTATTCATTAAAAGAACCATCCTGAATATCAATCTATACCATATACACGCATTCTCCATTATTTATATCTGCAAGGGATATCTTCATGCAAAAAGTTTGCAGATTTGACTTCCCTTTCAGAAAACTAGAATGATTGTCGCGACGTTTGCTAGAACTTGCTCCGTCCCCAATATCGCACAGATTCGACACTTTGGATGATACATTAACTGGTTTGTAGTTCTTCACTCTCCCTTTTCTTCCCTTCTTTAATCCGTGGAATGAATTTAAAGCCTTCTAAATTGAATACGGAAGAGTACAGTATTCCCTCAGGTAATCTACATGACCTCTGCCGCTTTCTGTGAAATTTTGATATGAAGTACACCTGGTCTGTTAGACTCATCAATTGTCAATCCAGTTATGTTTTCAAACTCTGCCTTCTCAGTGAGATGAATGATTGTCGTCTTTCGTTACACAAGTCTTACAGTCACTTGGTATTCCTGGGATATTATCCGGATCTTTCCCCATGAAGACAGGCATCAAGAAACTGTTTAATTTCCCTTTCATTTTTCTGTTCTAAACAATAGATTATCCTGTCGATACATTCACTGTTCTCCATTTGACCTACATTTTATTTTCATTTCAAATATTGATAGACGTTTTTCGTTATTCATTTTGTTTCTTGTCAATTTACATTATTTTTCTCTTTTTGATTTCTTCATCAGTTTATTCTTCCTCTTTTGCTGCGTCCCAAATTTCAATGAATCCACAGTATCTGGCATTTTACTGAGGCATTTTCTTTGATCAAATGCACTTTTTGCTTTTTTTTTACCATCTTTGGATTACTTTTTGCTTTTGCTATTTAGACCTTGGAGGAATATATATATATATATATATATATATATATAGTTCACGTTACAGAATTTCGACAAGTAATAGACATTGTCTGCCTTTGATTAAATCATTTCAAATTCATCGAAACTAACTTGTTCCTCGTGCATTTTCATGGCTTGCATGACACAGGGACATATTGTAATATTAGAAAGAAAACTGGTTTATATTCGGACACCATGTAAAATTCAATATATTAAGGTCACAATTCCCCCAAAACATCTTTACAACAAATATTCCAATTCGATGTTCTGATCACACGGCAGCATTTCCAAAATTGCCTGATCTCTAGCGCAGTAATCAATATAATGTGGAATGAAATCATCCCATATATGCTCTTCAAATCAATTTACCCAACATTAGCATTCCCTTGTATTAATGCAGTTTGGATGTAACTTGAAGCTCTCCATTATTACAGCAGTACCCGCAAACCTGTCTATTTCACGTTTTATAAATGCCCAACATCTCAATTGCAGTTTTCAGTTTCATAGAATATTTCCATTATTCTTTGCTTCCCCTTGCTGTTTCTGAGCTCCACCTCACATGATTCTATGGAAGCCGAGTGAGTGGGCTCTGGGGAAATTAATGGTAGACTCAATTCAGGACGAAATGTTCAGTGAGACATAACTTAACCTTTGCATCATCTCGCCACAACTTACCTGTTCTTCTGCTCTGTCATTGTCACAATTTCAACAGTTCTGCCGTTATTGTGGTGGAGTCTAGAAGGACCATGACCATTGAACAATGCTGTGCATTCTCTCATACTGCTCTAACCTGGGTGACAAACTTTCAGAAGGCTGGTAAAGTGTTGATGGTGCTGTACATGACTTTGTGACATCACATCTGAAGTATTATGCACAGATTTAAGCTCCTTGCTGAAGGAACTAACACAGAGATTATTCCCTCTACTGTTTCGTTTCTTTTTGCAATGAGCGCGACTATTATAGAATCCAAACAGTGTGGAAGCAGGCCACTTGACCAATCGAGGCCTCACCGATCCTGCAAAGGCCATCCCATCCAAACTTCTCCAAACCGCCTCCACACTCCCACCCAATCTCTGTCCACTGGCACTTTCAATGACTAATACATCTAGCCTGCATATTCCCGAATATATGGGAAGTTTAGCTTGGTCAGTCCACCTAAACTCCACATCTTGGGAGTGTGGGAGGATCTAGAGAACCCGACAGAAACTCACGAAGACACGACAAGAATGTGCAAACAAAACACATTGAAACGAGACTAAAATTGAACTCGGATCTCTGGTGCTGTGAGGCAAGATAGATAATCTGTGTGACAACATTACTGATAACCAGTTGAAGTATCCAACTGGGGAAACGGAATTTACCGGCACAACTCAGTCCTCTAAATGTGACATAACTGCTAAGGGATTCCATCAGTCCCCAAATCTACCATTGATCAACAGGAGGAGAACCATTGAGGTCTTGAGCGGCTGGGTCAGTAACAGTAGCAGGACATTCAAGCCATGGAGATGATAATGTTGGAGCAACAGGAGGACATTCGCCCCATCGAGCGTGTAATCCAGGAACAGAATGAGTCCAATCAGGCACTCATGCCTCTTCCATAGCAATGGAAGCAGATCTTTTAAGCCTCATGCCTGTTACACAGAAATTGAAAAGAATCGTAAGGTTATAGAAAGGGAAGGACAAAGAATAACCGATTTTACTGGGGAATGAAAATTCATGAACAAACTATAGGGATTGAAGGCAAATTATTATAATGTCTTATTAATGCAATAATGGCAGGTGATTTCCAAAGTCAACCCACTATCCGTCATAAACACCATGATTTTATGAAGCATAGATCATGCTTGAAAGATTTGACTAGTATTTCTTTTTTTAAAAATGGGTCAGGCAAGATGGATAAGGGGGTACTACCGATGTATTAATTCTTGACTTCCAGGCAGCATGGCAAAATGTGCACCAGATAATATTAGTATGGAAGACAAGAGCGCATAAAGTTAAGAAAATCTTATTTGCTTGGAAAGGGGTCAACCAGTAAAAGCCATGAATTGGAAGTACTGGACTTTGACTGGGCCGGAAAAGGTCAAATATTACATTACACCAGGTTATACTACAACAGGTTTATAAAAACACTAGCTTTCTGTATATGAGACAGGAGTGTGCGTGCATGCGTGTGTGTGTTTGTGTGTGTGTGTGTTTGAGAGAGAGGTAAGGAAGTGAGAGTGCGTCCTTGTGAGAGCGCGGGAGTGTATATGTGTGCGTTGGCGTATGTAATGCAAAGAGTGAGAGTGAGCGTGTCCACGTTAAGAAACAGACAGATACGGCAGCTTCCTTTCCTCACATAAACTCACTCTGCTGTATTGCCTCAAACTTTCTTTATATTGGTATTGTTTTTATTTGTATATAGATGTTTTATAAAAGTTTTGAGAAAGTTTCTAATAAAATTATGGACTAAAAATAGTTTTTCATTGTTCAAGTTTCAAATTGCAGATACGAGGATCCAGGCAAGTATATTCTGGACGTGTCAGTACTTTCAATGAGGAATGGTCAGGGTATGATGTCAGGAATCAGCTCATGGCCAAAGGAATCACTATAGCTTTGACTCGTCTGCTTCAGGTGGAGATGTTGGCCAGGGATAGGATAGACTGAGAGTATGGAAATCGAGTTCGTAACCAAAACAGAAGGCATTGACCTCCATGCTTTGAATATTTAAATAGCAAGGGCAGTGAAACAATGAATCATTGTTCATTGCTAAAACTGAGTACATCAACACACAAGGCTCAGTACCAGAAAGAAGGAGGAAGAGAAAGAGTGAACACGTTCACCGTTGTTGTTCGGTGTGGTTTGGAGAGTGAATATTGAGAGTGTATAGTAAATGAGACGAACAGTAAGAGAGTCCCATGTGGTCAATGCAAACAATGTGAGATTTATCAGGGGCACAAATATAGCCAGGATAGGATTATAAAAATATTGAGTAAATTAAAGTCCTTATTGCACCCACCATGGTAATGACCGGCAAAAATGATCAGAAAAATTCCAGCCCGTAATTGGCACATTCCTATCTATCGTTCTCAGATTCAGAACCATTGCTGGAGAATTTCGTGTACTGTTCTAGATTCTGATCCATTGTTTAAACATTACAGTCTGATATTTTCAGATTCTGATCCATTGCTGTAACATTCCAGTCTATTGTTCTCACAATCTATTGGACTGTTCCAGTCTATGCTTCTAAATTTCCGATCTCTTCTCCACCTCTCTGGAACTGCTTATCCCTGTTAGTGCAGTCTGTGTTGCTCCTGCTCATACTTTGGAATAACCCATTGAACCCATTTATCATTAAAAGATGAAGACCCTCCACTAAGATAATTACATTCCATGGAGAATGACAGTATTCGTGTCCACCGAATAAACAGTTGCAGAAAACCCCTTCCTGACATCACTTTGCATATCATAATAAAAGGGAACATTTGATTGATCTGTGTGGAATAGATGAGAGTTGCTGACGGATGGACCATAAATGTTTCAGTCTTTTTAATTTCTCTTCCTTTTAATTGGGAGTAGTGCCAGAAGCCTGCAGGAGTATCTCTATGTCTCAGCCTGTTTATAAACAGAGACAGGGATAAAGTAACAGACCAGATCCATAAAATGACTAATGGGGAAATTTCTAGGGACCCGAATGCAGGGTAACAATATTTTTTGTTCGCTGATTTTGTATAATACTGTTCGTAGTTTTAAATGGTCTGTTACCAAGCCATTTCATAACCTTGAAACATCATTCAGAGTTTTGAGACTGCTGATAGGGATCAGAGAGAAATAATTTTATCCCCATGTGCCATTTACAGAAGGATAAGGAGAATCCATCCACCCCATACTAGCCATTCGCCACTTGAAGCGGCGGACAGCTGGATTGTTGGCACATTATCCCAAGGGAATTATTGGAAACACAGAGAAGTGTCACTCCAACTGTTTGAGATATTGCTGATAGGACGCCTGGTGCACATTTTGTTGGTTGGCTTTTTGTAACTGAGAAGGGAGGGACATCCACAAGATTCAGTTTACCGGTTGCTCATAATGCCGGGTTTGCTGCGCATCATTTAATGTCCCTGTTCTGTTACAGAGGAAGTGGAGGGGTTCAGTCAATCTCACGAGCGTGTTACACCTCTCAGGAGGACGTTCACCCTCTCTGTTACAGAGAGACATGGCGGATCTGATTGTGACAACATCTTTCCAATTTACAGAGAAACTCTCTCCGGAGTCCCTGCTCCTTTTTTTTGGACATGTTGAGGACCCAGATTCTGTAACTAAAGGAGGGCATTTAACCTCTGCAGCCTGTTATCAAGGCACAGGTGGAGGCAATTCAGCCTCTCAAACCTGTTACAGGGGGACAGGATGTGGCTATTCCTCCTCTCGAACCTGTTACAGAGGGACATGGCTGCACTGAATGTGACTACCACATTCCATTTTACAGAGAATCGATTCTCTACAGCCCCTGCTCCTTTTTTGGACATGTTGAGGACACAGATTTTGTAACTACAGTCACCACTCTTACTTGATGGGGTAAACCCTTCTAAAAATTAAACCAAACACACAGAAAAGCTCACGTCGCTTCGAAATCTGTTAATGTATAAATGATAGAGAGCTGCCCAAATTTCAATATTTAAAGTAAAAAAATATTGATTTTATTCTTTACCTCTAAAAGTGTATATTAGACAACAACTATTTACAAATAAAAGCCTCCTTTGTCGTAAATATTTATCTACCTCCCTCTCCAGAACAATAGACTGATCTCATAAGCCCCGAATAAATATACAGCAACTCGATTTTCACAACGAGGCAGCAGAGTCAATCCTGCTCTGTAGACCTTCCGAGCTAATCTTTGACCTTCTGCTGAACAGTTTTTTTGGGAAAATAACAGGTAGCATTGAGTGAGAATAACAGTTGTTCGATGGCAGAAGGTGCTCGTTCTGTGGCTATCTGCCTAAAATGCTGTATTTTTACCCCAAAACATCAGATCGTCTCATTTGACCGTTGTTGTCAAAACAGTAAAATTCAAATTTGATTGGGTTTTAGTTTCTTGGGGTATAATTTAAACGTTCACGTTGAGTCAGTGGTCGGTCACATGACAGGTGCTTGCCAGTTCATCAGCTCGCAATCTCTCTTAACGGTATAGTACAGATAATGAATTTCAAAAAGTCATGACTCATCCAGAGTGGGTCACTAAATTATCTAAACTTCCTGAATGACCACAGCAGTTTAATACACAACTTCGAGGAATTCATGCCAGCATTTCTTGTATCATTTTTCAAGATCATAATTGAAATAAATACCTCTCAAATTCAAGTAATAATCCTGAACTAATTCGCTAACCGATGAGGGGATTCCTCATCTTACTGAGCACATGATCTGCAGAGACTGAAAACCACAGTCTTTCAATGGATAGGCATAGAACAAGTTCCAAATATGTCCCTAAAGATTATGTGGTACAGTTACTCACATTAAAACTGGACAATTAAAACTGAGTGATTGTTTAATTATCAGTAAATGGAAGGGTTTGGAAAGTAGACAGAGGGAGACAGAATGAGAGACAATGTTGTGGTAGGATTCATCTAGTTCCATTTGCCAGCATTTAGCCCATAACACTCTCAACTTTTTAAAAAATATATGAACGATTCCAGATATCTTTGAAATGTTGTAACTGTACACCTCCGTTATATTTTCTGGAAGCACATTTCACAAATGTGCAAAGCTATGTGTGAAAAAAAAAAGATTTTTAGTTCTCTTTTAAATGTGTCCCGTCTCACCTTTGATCGTAGCTCTCTAGTTTTGGAGAAAAGACTTCGGCTATTCAACCTATCCATGCCCCTCACGCCCCAGGGAATGTTGCTCCAATCTATATAGCCGCTCCACGGAGATTAACCCCGAGCTACATTCTTTTAAATACTTTCTGACGCCCTTCAAGTTTCACAACATTTTTCCTATCGGAGGGAAAATAGAATTGTACGCAGGAACATGACCTCCCAACTGCTATTGGCAAAGAGCGGATCACAAAAGGCAAGCATGCAAAACGCCTTCTTCATCATTCTAACTGTGATTACATTTTCAAGGAGCTATTAACCTGCAGTCCGAAAGGGCAAAGTCTTTCCCTGTGTTCGGAGAGTCCAGAACTAGAGGGCATAGGTTTAGGGTGAGAGTGGAAAGATACAAAATAGACCTACGGGGCAACATCTTTCACACAGAGGGTGGTACGTGCATGGAATGAGCTGCCAGAGGAATTAGTGGTGCCTGGTCCAATTGCGACATTAAGAGGAATATGGGTATATGAATAGGAATGATTTGGAGGTATATGGGCCTGGTGCTGGCAGGTGGGACGAGATCGGGTTGGGATATTTGGTCGGCATGGACGGGTTGGACCGAAGGGTCTGTTTCCATGCTCTACATTTCTCTGTCTCTTTGACTCTATCACTGTTTTAGGTAAACATCAGTGGTCATTTATACAAATGAATTTGATGAAAGATCAGCAATCAGAATGTAAACATTGGTCAATATTGGATGAGATTTTTCCCTCCTTCCCAGTTGGCATGCTGATACATGGTACGGTCAGTTGGTTGACTGCATCGCGCATTATTCATCCACGAGATGCTATGTGCTGCACAAAGCCCGACAAGACGCCTGGGTATTTCCTTCTTATCGTGGGCTGGTGGATGTAGGCGAGAGGTAATTCCAACTCCCTGTCTGACCTAGAACCTGCGTTCTCCTCTGAATAATTAGCCATTTACCTTCACTATGTGTCCCCTGGTAGCATGACCTCCTCCTGTCCAGACACCTGCTCCCTATATATATAACCCCTTCCTACATCCTTTAACTACTTTAGCGCCGACACCGGCATCTTTTTTAATTCTCCTATCCCGGAAACGCATCTTTATCTCTGTTATATCCTGCTATTCCTGCACTCCGTCCCATCTCTGCAATCTTCTCTGTGCCTACAACTTCACCATCTCTATAAAAACCTCCATCTCTTAATCCATTCCTCCCTCATTCACCTCCTGTACTTCCTGCATGCCTTTCTTTCTCTGGAATTTCCTCTTGTCCATACACCCACTCTCTATGTCTGCCAACACCATGAATGCTCCGAGATCGGGCCTAACCTCTGATTCTGGACTGCTGGACCATTCCTTGATTCCCTTCACTCTCCCCAGCAGTTGTGAGTGTTGAAGTTGGGTGGTATTGTATCAGAAAAAAACTCACTCCCTGTCTCTTGCCTCCTTAGAACCTTGAACTTCTAGAACATAGAACATCGAAAAGTACAGCACAGAACAGGCCCTTCGGATCACGATGTTGTGCCGAGATTTAATCCTAATATCAAATACTGTAACTTAACCTATACACCCCTCAACTCACTGCTGTCCATGTGCATGTCCTGCAGTCGCTTAAATTTCTCCAGTGACTCTACTATCATTGCTATTCTCTTCCTCATTCCTCATGTGACTCCGCTCGGGGGCAGAATTGCCCTCTATGGATAACTCATCTCTCTGAGGCTGAGGGACTGCACTCAGCACTCTACCATCTCCTGCACGGCCCAAGACAAACTTGGATCAATCCTTACTGCAAAACCTAAAATCGTCTCAACTGTGTCCCTGAGGGAAACGCACGCTGCAATGCCTGAAGGTTATCGCCATTCCACATTTACACAAATGCCCAATTCCACAACAACTGCTCCATTGACAAACTCATTGTCCGTTCTCATAGCAACGTCCTGTGACCCATCCCTATCACTTTTCTATAACAACGGTCTATAGCCCCATCCTCTCTGTTTTCTGCAAGCAACATCATATCACGCCATTCCCACTCTCTTCTCAAGCAACGGCCTATGACACCACAACTCTAGGATCTGTTGGCAACGCCCTGTGAACCCATCTTCTGTCTGTTCTGTTAGCAACGGCGTGTGAACCCATCTCCAATCTGTCATTACAAGAATCGACTTTGCTCACTCGTCACTCTGCTGCTCTCGCAACTGCCTGTCACCCTATCCTCACTCAGTTCCCGAGCAATGGTGCCTCACCCCATTGGTAATCCGTTCGCCTAACAACGGTCTTTGAACACATGCCCAAGCTTTTTATTTCCTTTGAAACAGCTGTTACCCCACATCATCTCAGTACTCCAAGTAACACCCTGTGATCTTATCCCCATTCCACTCTCCTCACAACAGCGTATGAAGTCATTCCCTCTCTTTTTCACTTGCAGCCACCTGTGAATCCATCCCTGCACTGATCCCCGAGAACCGGCCTGTTGAACCATTTCCATTCTGTTCTCCGAGCAAAGACCTGTCTTTCCATTCCCACTCGGTTGTCCTAGCAACCATATGCAAACCTAATCCCGGCTAATCCCCACGAAACGGCCTGTGGAATCATTATCACTTTGATCTCCTACTAACTGCCTGTCAGCACGTTGCCACGCGGTTTCCCAGCAACCAACTGTGAACCTATCCCTGCTCCGATCCCCTGGAAATTGTCTGCGGACCATTCCCCTCTCTGTTCGCCACACCATGGTCTGTGAACAGATCACTACTCTGTTTTGTTCTTAGATCACCGTGCTCCCCATCCCTCCCAGCTAAGGCCTGTGATCTCATACCCTTTCGAATCTCCGAGAAATGCCCTATGAACTCATTCCAACTCTGTATTTCTCGCAACAGCCTGTAACTCCATACTCATTGTGTTTCCCTAACGATAGCATCTCACCCCATTCCCATTCTCTTCTCCAAGCAAAATCAGGTGACCACAACCAATCTGTTCTCGTGGCAATGAACAGCGAACCATTCTTGATCTGCTTCTCTAAAAACGGCCAATAACCCCAGCCACTTTCTGTTCCTTACCGACAGCACCAACCCCCTTCTTGCTCTGCAACCTTCAGCAAAAGCGTGTGGCGCCATCTCCAATCCGTTACCGACAAATGGCCTGTATGCCCACTCCACTCCCATCTCCCTCGTTTGCCAGTGAACCCATTCTATATCTGTTACGTATAAAAGGCCTGTAACTCCATCCCCACTCCGATCTCCTCGCGACGGCCTTGTGAGGCCATCTTCAATCTGTTACCCTCGCAGCTAACTGTTATTCCATACTCAATCTGATACTTTCACAAACAGCTGTGACCCCATCCCGGCTTTGCTTACCTACCAGCTACTTATGACCACATCCCCACTCTGTTCAGCGAGCAATAATCTGTAAACAAATCGCTACTCTGTTCCACTAGCAATCGCTTCTGAACCTCTGCCCAGTCTGCTTTCCTCCTCACGAACTTCGAAGTCATCCCCACTCTGTATTCTGAGCAAATGCCTGTGACACCATCACTACTCTGTTTCACTGGCAACGGCCAATGAACCCATTCTAACAACGCTCCGCCTCGCCACGGTCTGTGGACTCATACCCAATCTGTTCCCTAGCTACTGGCTCTGAACTAATCCCCGCTCTAGTCTACTAGTAATGGACTGGAATCCCATTCTCACTCTTTTCCCTTAGCTACTGATTTGACCCCGTTGGGACTCTCGTCTCCTCGCAATCGACTGTAACCCCATCCTCACCCTCTTCTCCCAGCAAGGGCTCATTATCCAATAAGCACATTATTCTGATTCTGCTGAAAATGTGCTGCAGGAAAAGCGCAACAGGTCAGGCAGCATCCAAGGAGTAGGAGAATCGACGTGCTTTCCTGAAGAAGGGCTCATGACCAAAACGTTGATTCTCCTGCTCCTTGGATGCTGCCTGACCTGCTGCGCATTTCCAGCAACCCATTTTCAGCTCTGATCTCCAGCATCTGGTGGTGGCCAAGTTGTTCCACGGAACCTGACGGACAGAATGCGTTTGGAAAGGCAAGGACTGGTTAGGGATACTCAACATGGCTTTAATCACCCGAAATCATGTCTCATAAGATTGATTGAGTTTTTTGAAGAAGCAACAAAGATGATTGATAAGGACAGAGCGGTAGATGTGATATATATAGACTTGAGTAAGGTGTTCGACAAGGTTCCCCATGGGAGACTGATGTGCAAGGTTAGATCTCATGGAACAAAGGGAGAATTCGTCATTTGGATACATAATTGGCTCAAAGGTAGACGGCAAAGGGAGGTGGTGGAGGGATGTTTTTTCAGACTGGAGGCCTGTGACCATTTGAGTGCCACAAGGATCGGTCCTGTGTCCACTACTTTTCAACGGTTTTATAAATGATCTGTGTGTGATAATAAGAGGGATAGTTAGTAAATTTGCAGATGATACCAAAATTGGAGCTGTTGAGAAAAGGGAATATGGTTACCTCAGATTACAATGGGATGTTGATCAAATGGGCCAATGGGCTGAGAAGTAGCAGATGGAGTTTAATATACATAAATGTAACGTTCTGCGTTTTGGTAAAACAAACCTTAGCAGTATTCATATACTTTATGATAAGGTCACAGGGAGTGTTGCTGAACAAAAAGACCTTGGCGTTCAGGTTCATCGCTCCTTGAAATTGGAGTCGCAGGTAGATAGGATAATGAAGAAGGTGGTTGGTATGCTTTCCTTTATTGGTTAGAGTATTGAGTTCATGAGTTGGGAGGTCATGTTGTGACGATACAGAGCATTAGTAACGCCACAGTTGGAATATTGCAATTTTTGTCTCCTTCTTATCAGCAAGATATTAAGAAACTTGAAAGGGTTCAGAAAATATTTGCAAGGATGTTGCCAGGGTCAGTGCATTTGAGCTATAGAGAGAGGTTGAATAGGCGATGGCTGTTTTCCCTGGAACTTCGATGGCTGAGGGGTGTCCTTTTAGAGGTTTGTAAATTCATTAGGGACATGGGCAGGATAAATAGACAAAGTCGTTTCCCTTGGGGTTTCGGAGTCCACAACAAGAAGGCATAGGTTTAGGTTGAGAGGAAAAGGATATTAAAGAGACATAAGGGGCAATGTTTTCACTCAGATGGTGGTATGTGCATGGAATGAGGTGCCAGAGGAAGTGGTGGAGTCTAGTGGAATTATAACATTTAAGATGCATCTGCAATGGATATAAGAATTGGAAGTGTTTGGTTGGATATGAGCCAACTGTTGGCAGTTGGGATTAGATTCCGTTGGGATATCTGGTCGGCATGGACGGGTTGGACCAAAGGATCTGTTTTCATGATGTACATCTCGATGACTCTATGATAACAGATTGTGAAACCAACCTCTGTCTGTCGTCGTAGCAATCGTCAGTGACCGTTCCCCAAAGTGTCCAGCATTCAAAGGTCTGTAATCCCATCACCACTCTGATCTACCCCAATGTCCTGTGAACCCAATTGTGCTCCCTACTAAGGTCTGTAACCCCCTCCCCACACTGAATTCCTCACAATGGTCGATAAAAGCAAACTGCTCTATTTCTCTAGCAACAGCCTACGGTCTCATCCCCAATCTGCTCTCTAACCAGCAAACTGTGACTGCATACCCTCTCCGTTGTCCTTCCAGCTACGTATTAACCCATCCAGAACGACGACCTGTGTTCCTGTTCTCCCAGCAACTCCCTGTGAGTCGAACCCCATTCTGGTCTCCTGGCAATAGCCTGTGTCCCCAACCCCACGCTCGTCTCCCAGGAAGAGCCTTCGACCCAAATCTGCCTCTGTTCTCCTCACATCGGCCTCTGAACCCATACCAATCTGATCTCATCGCAACAGCCTGTGAAAGATCCTCATCCTGTTCCAATAGCAACGGGCTGTGGACTCATTCCCTTTCTGTTTTCATCTCAACAGACTGAACCATTCCCACAGCCTGCCCCAAGGAACAGCCTCTGAACACATCACCACGCTGTTCTCCTACCAGTGGCCTGTGAACCCATCCCCACTAAGTTCCCCTAACAACTGACTGTTAACCAAACCTCGCTCTGGCCTCCGAGCAATGGATTGTAATCTCCTCCTCAATCTGTTCACCCAGCAACTGACAGTGAACTCATTCCGATTCTGTCCTCCTAGCAATGGACTCTAACCTCATTCTTCCTCTGTTCCCCAGCAACAGCCTGTGATCGCATACCCACATTATTCCACTGAAAGCACCTTGTGAACCCATTCCCTCTCTATTCTCCCACCAAAGCCCTGTGAACCCTTCCCAACTCTGTCTTTCTTGCAACAGCCAGTAACTCCGTCCTCAATCTGTTCCCCCTAGCACTGAACCCATCTGCACTCTGTTCTCCAAGCAACGATCTCTGAAAAAATTCCCAAGCTTTCCTCCTCACAGCTTTTGAACCGAACCTCTACGCTCTACCTCTCGAACGGGCTGTGAACCAATCGCCGCTCTGTGGCCTTAGACACCGCCTGTGATCCCATCGTTAGTCTGTTCCTCTGTCATTATACACTGACCCCGCCCGCACTCAGTTTTCTAGCAACTGCCTGTGACCCCATCCCCGCTCTCTTTTCGTACCAACAGTTTGTAGCCCCATCTGTTCCTCAAGCTACGGCCGCTGAAACCATCCCCAGGTTGTCCCCTTTGCAACAGCCTGTTTTCACATCCTCAGTCTGTTCCGCAGCAATGACCCGTGAACCCAGAGCTCCTCTGTACCCCGAGCTTCAGCCCGTTAACCCATTCCCTGTTTTCCTGGGAACTGCCTGTGATAACTCCCGCTCTCTGTTATCCCAGCAAAGGCCTGTAACAATTCCTCAAGTGTTTTCTCCTGACAAAGGTCTGTGACTGCATCCTGGTTCTTTTCCCGTCACAACGTTCTTTGAACCCATATCACCTACGTTACCATCGCAACAGACTGTGAACCCATATCCATTCTTTTCATCATCAACGACCTGTGACCGCATCCTGTTGTGTTCTTTTGACAAACGGCTGTGAACTCAAACCCAATCTGTTCCTCTAGCAACGGCCTGAAATCCCATCCACATTCATTTCACGTAGTAATTACCTGTTACCGCTTCACCCCTCTGTTCACCGAGCAAGGTCTTGTAAACGCATCTTCACTCTACTCCCCTAGGAACAGCCTGTGATCTCAAATCTGTCTGTTCTTCTGGCGAGTTCAATGACCCCATCGTCAATCTGTTCTCGAAGCAACAATCTTTGACTCCATCTCCACGCTCTCACCTTGCAAGAGATTGTCTCCCATTTCCCAGTGTTTTCCCAACCCCATTCTGTTGACATAGCAATGGCGTCTCATTCCATCAGCACGCTGCTCTACTAGTAGTGGTCTCTGAACACTTGTCCAATGTTTCCTCATAACGACAGCCTGTTAAATGAACATCTTGTTTATCCCCGAGCATCAGCCTGTTGAGGCCATCTCCGCTCTTTCCTCCTCGCAACGTCCAGTCAACGCATCCTCAATCTGTTCTCGGAACGGGGATCTGTAATCCCATCACCTCCCAGTCCCCTGAATAACTGCCCATGAATCCATCTCGAATCTGCTTTTGTAGCAATGGTCTGTTGTCACTACTTGCTCTGTGCCCGAGCAATGGCAATTAACCCGTCTGTTCTCTCTTCTCCTCACAACGGTGCCTGAACATATTCCGAAGCTTTTCTCCTTGCAACAGCCTGTGACTGCATCCTTTCTCCATTGCCCAAGAATTATGTGTGACACTATCCCCATTCCAAAGACCTTGCACAGTCCTGTAACCCCAACCCGTCTCTGTTCCCCTTGGAAGAGTCTTTGATTCCGTCACCATTTCGTTACCTTAGCAACTCCCTGTGACCACATCCTCCAGTTTTCCCCGAGCAACTACGTGTTAGCCCATTCACACTAGTGTCTTCCCAGCAACGGCCTGAAATCCCATCCCCACTCTGGTCTCCTTGCAACTGTTGTGTCCCGGCCTGCACTCTGTATTCCAATCAATAGACTGTGCCCCTACTTCCACAATGTCTTATGAGTAACAGCTTGCACACCTATCCCTGCTCTGTTTCGAGCAATTGCCTGTGATCCCATCATCACTTTGATCCCCTCACAATTGCATGTACCGATATTCCCACTCTAATCGCCTAGCAAAGGCTTGTACACCAATCCCTACTCGGTTTTCTGAGCACACTCTTTCTCCCTCAAACTCTCTATCCCCCACTATCTCTTTCCCAAATCTCTTTCTCACCCCAACTCTCTCTCTCACCAGTTCTCTCACACCCCACTCTCTCCCTCCCCTCTCGCTACCCCACTCTCTCTCTCTCTCCACTCTCTCGAGGTATCTCCCCCACACTCTCTCCCGCCACACTTTCTTTCCCCCACCACTCTCTGTCCCTCACACCCTCTCTACCACTCCCACTGTCTCTCTCCGAACACTGTTTAGTTCTAACACCCAGTGTCTCTCTCCAACCAGCTTCTCTCTTCTGCCCGACTCTCTCTCACCCACAAACAATGTCTCCCACATTATACTCGCCCCCCTCTCTCTCTCGCCTCACACTCTATCTCTGCTCTACTCACCCTTTACCCACTGTCCCACTCTCCACCCTCTCTCTTCCTGCACCCTATCACTCTACCCTCACTCACTCGTTTCCCCATTCTCTCTACCACGCTCTCTACCATCTATCCCAAACTCTCTATCCCTACTCGGGAGAGTCTCTCCCTAACTCTCTCGTTCTCGTCCAATTATGTCTCGCCCTTCACTCCATCTTTCCTACCCCTTCTCTCTTCCACTCCCACTCTCTTTCAATCACACTATTATTTTGTCCTTTTCACTTTCTCTCATGCATACTATTCTCTCTCCTCCGGCCCAATTCTCTCTCTGCCCTCACCCTAGCTCCTCCACCAACCACTCAGTCTGGTGGAGAGTGAAGGTGGGGGAGGCTTCGTGGATGTGAGAACATAGAGCTGTCTGGCGGGTGGGAGGAGGGAGAAAATGGGGAGACATAGATAGGCGAGTGGGAGGCACGGTGCAGGAAAGTGGGAAAGAGAAAGGGAGTTAGTAAGATAAGAGTGGAGTCGGGTGGAACAACTGGGAAAGGTGATGGGGTGTTAGCGACAGGTGTAGGGCGAGATCAGGCGGAGACAGTCGACAATAGGTGCAGGAGTAGGCCATTCTGGCCTTCGAAACTGCACCACCGTTCAATAAGACCATGGCTGATCATTCTGAATCAATATCCTGTTCCTGCCTTATCCCCATAACCCTTGCTTCCACTATCCTTGAGAGCTCTATCCAACTCTTTCTTAAATGAATCCAGCGACTGGGCCTCCACTGCCCTCTGGGGCTGAGCATTCTACACAGCTACCACTCGCTGGGTGAAGAGGTTTCTCCTCATCTCTGTCCTAAATGGTCGACCCCATTTTTTTAAGCTGTGTCCTCTGATTCAGCACTCATCCATCAGCGGAATATGTTTCCTGCCACCAGAGTGGGGAGAGAGGGGGTGAGAAAAAGATTTGGGGGAGACAGAGTGAGGACGAGAGAGGAGAAAGAGAGAGGGGGAGAGAGAGTGTGTATGGAAAGCGAGGTAGAGAAATGAGAAAAAGGGAAGGCAGTGCAAGAGCGCCCAACTGTTTAAGATGGAGAGTGAAGGATGTCGGGAGACAGAGAGAGAGAGATGCAGTTGACTGGACATGTGCAGTACGGCGTAGATAATGAATTGTGCTGAAGTTCAGTTCTGACTGGGAGCGCAGAGGTAAGAGCAAGGACAGATTGATGTAGACCCAATTCCCGAGCTCAAAGTCCGGTTCTCTTCCCTTCACTGCGGACCAGGACACGTGGCTGAGTCTGACTCTCCCCTGCTCAGCTTCTTCAGCACAAAGACAAGCACCAGCATCGTTCCTTCTCTGCTTGGCATGTTTTAATGAACATTTTTGTTGTTTACAAATTGAAGTGCGGGATATAGTAAGTGGGGTGGTGCTGTTTTTCACTGACCGCTGAGTTGAGAGAAACATTGAAAGGTGTCCCCGACACAACGTGTGGGATAAGGTTGGACCTTCTGTCACGACTCTCAGTCTGTTCCCATACGACAGGCGGCTTCATTGCTGAAACTTTGAACAGCAATGAGAAAATCCCGGATGGATTGGTTTAATGCATGAAGTTGATTGATTGGTGAATTTTGGTAAAGGGATATTTCAGCACATTCTTCAGCTGCTGTCTGAACTTAGTCTGGGTCACGGCATAAATGGCAGTGTTTGTACAGCAACTGAGGAGTTGCAGCATAAAGCCCAAATCCAGCACAAACCAATGCAGATACAATGGGGTATCCATAATCCATTGCATGCGGTACCATACAGAATACACCATTAACGTTGACCATAACAGAATGAAATTAGCCGAGATCACAAACAGTAAAATGATGGATGTTTTTCGAATTCTCGTTTCTGTGTCTGACTGAGCGCCCCCTTTGGTGTGAGCCCGGAGTCTCCTGCGGGCTCTGTTGGTCACCAAAATGTGTCTGATGGTGAAAACATTGATCAGTAGAATCAGGAGAAATGGGACAGACGGGGTTAGAATGTAGTGGAGGAACTCGATTGTGGCCCAGACATGGGATAATCGAACAGCATTTGTTCCCTCACAAAACCAGGAGGCATGCCGCAGCCAATATCGAGATGTGAGCATAAAATACCAGAAAATGTTCTTTAAACAACTCAGCACAGTCACTGTTCCCAGAACCACAGCTACCGTTTTCTCACGGCAATATTTACTTTTCAGCTTCTGGCAACAAATGGCGACAAACCGATCAAAGGTGAAAGAGACGGTGAACCAGACAGAGCAGTCAGTGGCTGCATAAAGCAGGACGGCGTGGATGTTACATACGGGGATGGAGAACAGGAAATAAAACAGTTCCCAATAAACAATGGGAATATGTCTCAGTATCAGGTCGAGGATAATGACCAGTAGATCCGCCACTGCCATGGCTCTCAGATAACGTCTGACACATGGAGACAATCCACAATCTTTGTAAAGCAGGACGTAGATGGTCACTACATTAACTGTGAGGAAGGAAAACAAACACATTATACAGCAGCCTGGAGATAATGCGACCAGTTTGACTGAGGACCCAGGGAGATTTTCAAATGCGTCTGTGCATTCAGAAATTTATTAAAATAATTGGAGAGCGAATCATAAATGCGAAGATCTGAGTTAATGATCAAAAATGTTATAAAGTACAAGAAGCTCTCCCTCGCCCTCACCAAATAGACAAATACACATTCCCACATACTCGATCACACGACGTATAATCAGGACAATCTTTCCAGTTTCTGACATGGAGGGTGAAAACGTTGCTGTCCTGAAGGATTCTCTCCCAATTCCTTCAAGACAAATTGAATTTGGAAATTTCTGTCTTTTAGTCTAAATTGTGGCGAATCTTCTGTCGTGAAGAAATGTAAATGCAGGGAAAATATACTCATCACTTTAACTGCCTCAGTGAACTTTTGAACAGTGTCACCTTCTCCCTGGAACGTGATTTCTTTCCTCGGAATCTGATCTTTTGCTCAATTCACTGAATGCCCCACGGAATGTCGCATATGGAATGTTCTCGATATTGTCGGGTATGAAACTTTCCGGGGAATTTCACGTAAACAATGTTCCGAGGAATGTAAGGTGTAGAATGTTCCTGGGACTGTCTGGAACACAATAGAACAGAGAACATAGAAAAATACAGCGCAGTACAGGCCCTTCGCCCCTCGATGCTGCGCCGACCGAAGCCTACCTAACCTACGCTAGCCCAATAACCTCCATATGCTTGTCCAATGCCCGCTTAAATGACCATAAAGAGGGAGAGTACACCACTGCTACTGGCAGGGCATTCCATGAACTCACAACCCGCTGAGTAAAAAATCTACCCCTAAAATCTGTCCTATACCTACCACCCCTTAATTTAAAGCTGTGTCCCCGAGTAACAGCTGACTTCATTAGCGGAAAAAGGTTCTCACTGTCAACCCTATCTAAACCCCTAATCATCTTGTACACCTCTATCAAATCTCCCCTAAACCTTCTTTTCTCCAATGAGAAAAGCCCCAAGTGCCTCAGCCTTTCCTCATACGATCTTCCTACCATGCCAGGCAACATCCTGGTAAACCTCCTCTGCACTCGTTCCAATGCCTCCACAACCTTCCTATAATATGGCGACCAAAAATGCACACAATACTCCAGATGAGGCCGCACCAGAGTCTTATACAACTGTAAAATGACCTCAGGACTCCGGAACTCAATTCGTCTACCAATAAAGCCCAGTACACCATATGCCTTCTTCACAGCACTATTTCCCTGGGTTGCAACTTTCAAAGATCTGTGTACATGGACACCAAGATCCCTCTGCTCATCCACACTACCAAGTAGTCTACCATTAGCCCAGTAATCTATCTTCTTGTTACTCCTACCAAAGTGAATGACTTCACACTTAGCTACATTGAATTCCATTTGACACTTTCTTCCCAGCTCTGCAACTTATCTATATCCCGCTGTAACCTGCCACATCCTTCTTCGCTGTCCACAACTCCACCGACTTTCGCGTCATCTGCAAACTTGTTCATCCAGCCTTCAAGCCCCTCCTCCAGGTCATTTATAAAAATGATAAACAGCAATGGCCCCAAAACAGATCCTTGTGGAACACCGCTAGTAACTGCGCCCAAAGATGAACCTATCCCACCAGAATGTGATAGAGTTATAAAGAACCCCTTCACAAATGCCCTCCTGTTCATAAAGTTTGCTGAGACTCATTGATCCTCACTGTAAGAATCTCTCCCCAAACTCAACTCAACTAGCTCTTTCTACAAAAAAAATGAGTTTCATAAATATAATAGCTCAACAATTTCATGTAAATCCGCTTTTATGGACATACAGATGTAGTTCCTTGTTCTGACATCTCCCAATTTCCTATTAAGTTCAGTCTAACAGTCCCAGTCGTAAAAAGCTTTGGATATTCTGTTCCCAATCATTCAAACTGTCGTCATGTCTCCCTACTGCCATTAAATGATATTCATTTCCCTCAATGTATAGAATAATTTCCTCAGTCTATTTTGAGAATACAATACACAGTGAGATAGAGTGCGTTTCATTCAGCTTTTGAACCCATTATTCCCTGATCAATTGTCTCCTTTATTCCACATATTGACCCGGTCAGGAAACAGTTTGATATCGTCTTCCTCACAGAATTAGGCCTGATGGTTAATGTTTCATGAAGCACCATGACTATCCCTGGGTATATCCTGACCCATGGATAGGAGAGATCCACCAGTGTTTGGGATACCGTGGGATATCGTGGGATATACTCGGGAATGGAATCCCTAGACCTTCCCAACGTTGATTCCAGAAACCGGGAAATCTCTAGGAAACAGTTCAGAAATGGTCAAGGAAATCGCCTGATGATGGCTATCTACCGGCCCACAGCACCCCTCAGTAATAACTCAGTTCCCCATGATGTTGACAATAAAATGGAGGAAGCACTGAGGGTGAAGAGGACACAGTGTGTACTCTGGGGGTGGGACTTCAATGATCATCACCAGGAGTGTCTTCACACCTATCACTGATCGAGCAGGGCGAAGCCTCAAATACACAGCAGTGGAATTGTGGGAAGTGATGGGGGAACCAACAGAAGTGAAACATTCTCAAACCCATTGTCACTGATGTATCTGTCCTTAACAGTCTCTGCAAGAGCACCCAGTACATAGCCGTGGAGCAGGGAAAGTTTCATCCTCATATTGAATACAGCACCCACACTGGTATGCGGCACCACCTCCTGCAAAGTAGGAGACACTTCTTAATGACCGAGTAAATGGAAACTGGATATCCAACTGGACACTGTTGCCGAACAGCATATGCTGCATCAAAAGCCTTCCCTTCATCATAAAGTCAGAAGTGAATAGTTCACTGATGTAACCAAAATATTCAGCACAATTCACAACTTCACATCTACTCAACTGAGACCTTCGAATGTCTTAAACAGGAACATATTTTTAAACAGGAACATTCAGTCATTCGAGGCTGTTACTCAGCAATTGGAGCAGATTGTTTAATCTCTCAATCCTGTTACACAGGAAATGTAAGGGGATTTTGAGTCCTTTAAAACTGCTACATGGGAATACGGGGAGGACGGGTGACTGAGCCGTGAGCAGCGATACATTAGGGAGAAATCAGTCTTTATCAGTTTCGCAAAAAATAAAGACTGCAGTGACACAGTGACCAGCGCTGGTGTCTCAGCTATTTGCGAACAATATCAATGTTTTAGACACAACGAAGATTTTGATGTGGTTGTTTGGCGGTGGCAAGGTGAGGGGTTGGGTATTTTGAGCTGTGCAACAAGAGGATGCCCTTTTTCCGAGAGGCCATCTGTGCTTTCTACATGGAGACATGAAGACGATTGGAATGGCTGTCTCATTCTGAATGAAGAGGATGTGGTTGCTTCCAGGACAGGTTGCTGCATTTATCAATGGAGTTAGAGATGGAGGGTCCAATCGTAAGAATTAGAACTTAAAATAAAGGCATTGCCAGATCAGCTGAAATCGTTATTTCTGTCTCATTCTCAAACCACCTCACAGAACCAGCCCAGACACAATAAACCCAGAGGTGATACATGTTCAGCACAGAGAATTGTGTAGACCAAGGTCTGCTCAGTCCAACTAGCAACCTGTCGAGGGCGGAAAACTGTCAAGATTACGCCAGGGTATTAAATTATAAAAGTGAGAGTGAGGTCTGCAGATGCCGGAGATCAGAGTTGAGAGTGTGACGCTGGAAAAACACAGCACGTCAGGCAGCTTCCGAGGTGCAGGAAAATCTCCAAGATTTTCATGCTCCTCGGATGCTGCCTGACTCATTGGCTTTCAAAACCTCCAGCACGGGAAGCTGTGCAGTCCATAGCTCTGCATTGATCTATAAACCCAGATTTGATATCTATCCAGTACGGGTACCTGTGCAGACCACAGCAGAACATTGATCTATAAACCTGGACGAGATATTATCCCAGAACCGGGGGTTACGCAGACCACAGCTGTGCCAGTCTAAACCCGGACTAGATATCTGCACTGTACCGGAATCTATGCAGACCACAGCAGTGTATTGATCATTAAACCCGGACTAGATATCTGTCTAGTACTGGGAGCTATGCAGACCTCAGCAGTCCAATCATCTATAATCCTGTACGAGATATCTGTCCACCACCGGGAGGTATGCAGACCAGAGGAGCGATGATCTGCAAACACTGATTGGATATCTGTCCAGCACAGGAAACTGTGCAGACCACAGCAGTGCAATTGTATACAGAACAATCTTGGGAAAGCACTCCGGAAGAGGTTAAGTTTGAATTTTCTGACCCTTTCTCGAACGTTCAATCTTTCTTTGATGTACTATTCCAAATTACAATGGGAACGGACAGTAAACTCCTGAAGCAAACCCAATGACAGCAAGCAGGGGCATCGACATCTCGTTTTGTTAATATCTCAGGAACAGCATTGCAAGAAATCGGTCGAAACTGCCCTGAGACTCGAAAGTCATTCTTTGAACAGGGAACCAGCTGTGTGATTTCCTACAGATGGCAGCAGATTCAAATTTTCCAACGGAGAACTCATCTGCTCCGTTCATTATTTCTTTTTCTCTTTTTTACACGTTGTTAAGCATTTTATCCCCAAAATGTATGTTTTAACGTTGCGCCAGTGGGATTAGGAGGAGGTGAGTTCCAGACTGGACTTTGGTTTTGGAAGGTGAGGACTCAAGATTTAGAGCACAGTGCGGCCTGGTGACTGAGCCCGAAGCGGTCTGCAGACAGAGCCAGGTGCGGTCTGGTGACTGGGCCTGAAGTGGTCAGGAGACTGGGCCTAGTGAAACCTGGAGACGGATGCCAGTGTGGTCTGGAAACATGGTCTGGTGTGTACCGGAGACATGACATGGTGTGATATGGAGATTGGCATTGCTGCAGTCTGGAGACTTGGCCTGGTGTAGCCTGGACACTTGAGCAATATACAGTCTGGTAACTGGGCCTGGTGCAGTCCGGAGAACGCACCTGATGGGGTCTGCAGTCTGGGCCCAGTGCGAGCTGGAGACTCGGCTCGTTGTGGTCTGAAAACTGGGCATGGCGTGGGGTGGACAGACTGGGTCTGGTGCCTCGTCCCATTGCAGACTGTGGACTGGGCCACTATGGCCTGGAGATTAGGCCAGGTGCGGTCTGGAGACTGGGCCCGATGGAGCCTGGGACCAGTGCAGTCTGGAGACGAGGTACGGTGCGTTCTGGAGAGTGGTGCTGTGCAACTTGGTGACTGGGCCCATTGCCCCCTCGAGTCTGGGCTAGTTGCAGTCTGCAGACTGAGGCCAGTGTGTTCCGGACACTTGCATGGAGAGTGTGTCCGGTGTTGCCTGGACATTCGGTCAGAAGCAGATGGAGACTGGATAAGTTGCGGCCTGGAAACCTTGCTGGTTGGGGCCTGGAGACTTGGCCCCATGCAGACAGGATTCTGGGCCTGTTGTGTTCTGGAGACCGGCCCCTAAGCGGTGTAGAGACTAGGGCTGGATACAGAGACCTTCTTTCATTTGGACAATGGCGTGAAACTGCTTGGAGACTGGTGCTGGCGCTGCCAGGAGACTGGGCCTGGTGTAGACAGGACACTGGGCCTGGTGCGCCTGCAGACTGGGCCCAGCATCGTCTGGAGACTAGGCCATGTGCAGGCTGGCTACTGGGACTGGTGTGCTCTTGACACCAACCTGAGGCGTCCAGTGGAGCCACTGGAGTCAGGGTCTGTTGCAGCCTGGAGTTTCGTCCTCATGTGGTCTTGAGTCTCGGCATGGTGAGGTCGAATGACTGTGTCTAGGTTGGTCAAAACTGTTCGTCAAGCACGGTCTGGAGACTGGGGCTAGTATGACCTGGAGACTGGGGACATTGTGCTCTCAATATTGGCCCATCGCACGCTGGAGCAGCCCATCACGGTCTGGAGATTGGGCCCGGTGCGGCCTGGCGACTGGGGTTGCACTGGTCTGGAGACTCTGCCCTGAACAGTTTTGAGACTGGAACGCGTGTCATCTGATGACTGGGACCAGTCTAGTCTACAAACTGGACCCAGTGTGTTCTTGCGACTGGGCCCGCTGCAGCTTGGAGGCTGGACCCAGAGTACTCTGGAGACTGGGACTGGAGACAGTGCATAGCACAGCTTGGAGACTGTAGCCAATGTGTACTGGTCACTGGCCAAGTGCAGCCTCGAGACTAGACGCAGCACGCTCTGTTGACTGGGCCCAATGTGGTTTGGAGACTGGCCCCTGTGCAGTCTGGAGATTTGCCTGGGGCTGCCTGTTGACTGGGCCGAGTGCATTCTGGAGATTAGTTCTTGAAACTTGGTCCAGTGTTGTCTGGCGAATCATCTCAGTGCGGCATGAAGACTGCACTTGGGGTTGCCTGGCGACTGGGCCCTGTGCGTTCTGAAGATTGATTCTCGAGACAGGGTTCAGTGCTGTCTGGCGAGTGAGCCTGGCGTATTCTGGAGACTCCACCTGGTGTGTTCTGGAGCCTGTGCGCAGTGCATCCTGGAGATTGCGGTTGGTGTGATCTGGATACTGGCCTGGTACAGCAGGGAGACTGGGCCAAGTGCAGTTTGGCGACTGGAACTGGTGCGGTGTGGAGACCGGGCCCGTGCCCTCGAAAGACTCGGCCCGATGCATTCAATAAGATCGTAGCTGGTCTGATCTCCAGATATCCGAATCCAAACTAGTCCCACCTGCCAGTACCTGGCCAATATCCCTCCAAATCGTTCCTGTGCATATGTACATCCAAATGCCTTTAAATGTTGCAATTGCAGGAGCCTCCACCACTTACTCGGACAGCTTATTCCATACACATATCACCCTCCATATCCACCCTATTGTTTTTAGAGATTACAGATATCTCCTTCCAAATTTGTTTCTCAATTTTCCTCTGAGTATTAGGGAGTTTATAATAATGCAATCATAATAAGATAATAATTCATTTCGTATTTCTCAGTTTAACCCAAATAACTTCTGTGGATGAATCTCTGGGAATAACAGCCCTCACTACAACTGTAATCCTATCCCTTACCAAATAAGCTACTCCCACTCCTGTCTTGGCTCACTTTCTATACTTCCTGTAGCATTTGTGTCCTGGAATATTAATCTGCCAGTCCTGTCCATCCCTGAACCATGTGTCGGGTAAATGCGATGATATCCCAATCCCATGTTCCATTATCCTGACTATGCCCTGAGTTCATCTGCCTTTCGGGGCGGCACTGTGGCTCAGGGGTTAGCCCTGTTGCCTCATAGGGCCAAGGACCCGGGTTTAATTCCCACCTCTGGCAACCGTCTGCGTGGAATGACAAATTCTCTGCGTGGGTTTCCTATGGTTTCGTCCAGTTTCCTCCCACAATCCAAAGATGTGAACCTTAGGTGAATTGGCCATGCTAAACTGCCCATGCAAATGTAAATTGTAAATATAATGAAATGGGTCAGGGTGGGTTACTCGTTGGAAGGTCAATGTGGACATGTTGGGCTGTAGGGCCTGTTTCCACACAGTAGGGAATCCAATAATTCCCTGTTGGGCCCCTTGCATTGAAATAAATGACGTTCAATTTGTCAGTCCAACTTGTTCTCTGCTTTGTCCCTGACTATTTGACTCACCTTTGTTCTCAACTGTTCCAATCTCAGATTGAAGTCTTTCCTCACTATTGCCTTGGGTCTCACTCCCTCACCCCAACTTACCACTTCAATCCTCCCGAGCAGCTCTAGCAGATCGCCCTGCCCGTATATTACTCTCCTTCCGATTTACGTAAAATCCGTCATTTTTGTACAGATCACTTCTACGCCAAATCAGCTTCCATTGATCCAAAAATTTGAATCCTCCCATACACCAGCTCCGCAGCCACGCATTTATATGCTCGATCCTCCTATTCCCGCCATCACTAGGTCGAAGCACCGAGAGTAGTAATCCAGATATTACTACTCTCGAGGACCACTTTTGTAACTTCCTGCCTCATTCTCTGTGATCTCCCTTCAGAATCTCAACATTTTCCGTTCCTGTGTCATTGGCCCAAATGTGTAGAATGATCTCCAGCTGGCCCCTCTCTGCCTTGAGAACATTCTGCACTCTCTCTGAAATATTCTTGTCCCTGGCAAAAGGGAAGCAACACACCATTCTAGGTTTTCGCTGCTATCCCCAGAAATGTCTGTCTTTACCTCGAACTAGAGAGTCCCCAAAGACAATCGATTGCATGAAACCCAGCATGCCCCGCATCACATTGGAGCCATTCCCAATAACAAAAATGTGGCTGTTCGTGCTCCGTTCCCCAAATAATCCATCACACCCTACATTTTACAAAACAACATACATGCTCGAAATGTAGATAGCCACAGAAGACTCCTGCACTACTTCCTTGCTTCTCTTACTCTTGCTTAGAGTTACCCCATCTATATGACTGCATCTGCGACTTTCCCACTTCGTTTAACTGTCGTCTATCACATCCCCTTGCTCTCGTAAGTTACTCATTACCATTAACTGCCTCTTCAAGTGATCGCATTTGGTTCACATTTATTGCAGATATAATCCTCAGTAACCCGTCAACACTCCTTAAACTCCCACATCCGACAAGAAGAGCATGTCGCTCTATCAAGGGCCATTTTTGCTTCTTTCAATCTACAGACACAGGAAAGTAGCACTATCTTATTCATCTACCAAACACTGCTCCACGGTTTAATTCATACTTATGGCTTATATTTTAAGTTAATCAAGAGGCATCGCTCATTAAAACATATAATCAATAAAGAACTCACTCTACTGACTACTGTAGACTTATTTTAATGTCACACTTCTATTTATCTGTTTCTGTCTTGTGACCTCTCCCAACAGGTTCTGCCGGATCAGTTTTGCATCTCAATGATTTTTTTAAAAATCCCACATGCGCTCTGATGTTCAGCAATACATGAATTCAACAGAAAAGGCATGAATTGCAAACTCTGACAGTTAGCAAAGAGGGTCCCTCTCTCTCTCTCTCTCTCTCTCTCCCTCCCTCTCTCTCTCTCTCTCTCTCTCTCTCTCTCTCTCTCTCGCTCTCTCTCTCTGTCGCCTGCACGGATCTCTCCATGTTCTTCCCTTTTGTGTTCATCTCCATTTTAAAATTGCTTCAGATTTGTCATTTTCCTCCAAATTTACAAACCAATGCAACAACATATAAAACAGCAATTGCTGCTCTTCGAATTGGAAGGAATCACATCCATCACTTAAAACACCTCAAAAAAGGAGCAGCTATAACAGCCACCTTAGATTATGCATGAGCTGAGCGCTATCTTATTGCCTCTGTACAAGGCATCGTGGAGATAACATCTGATGTATTGAATACAGTTTTGATACCCGAACGTGAAAGAGAGATTAATTTCAAATCTTTTCAAAGATATTTACTCATTCTTGTGATGAAGGCATCATGTTACGAAGAATAAACAGTTAAGGCCTAAGAATGAGGGATGTTCTTATTAACCATTGAGTAGAGTGCGAGGAGAAAATGATGACTGCAAATCTTGGAGATCAGAGCTGAAAATGTGTTGCTGGAAAAGACTGCAACTGATAAATGATTAATTGGATTAATCTGGAAATGTAATTTAAGAATAAGTCACATTCATTTTCACACGAAATTCCAAAGTCATTAAAAATTTTATTTTTTAATTACGTAAGCACCATAAATATATATCTTAAAAGAAAGTCAGGCTATTATCTCAAAGTGCAGATGACCTTGATCAGATGAGATAATGAGCGAAGTAGTTCCAAATGCGTTTGATTTGGATAATTGTGAGGTGTCACATTTTGGTAGGTTAAACAGCGCAGGACTTATACAGTTAATGTTTGGGCCCTGGAGACTATTGTTGAACAAAACGTTGCAGGGTGATAGTTCGTTGAAGATGGAGTCACCAGAAGACAGGGCGGCGCAGAAAGTGTTTGGTACACTTGCCTTTATTGGTCACAGCATTGAGTATGGAAGATGGGACGTCATGTTGCGTCAGAACAGGACGTTGATGAGGCCACATTTAGAATATTGTGTTTAATTCGCTTCACTCTGTTATATGAAGAATGTCGTTAAATCTGAGACAATGCAGAAAAGATTTGAAATGATGTTGCTGGGACTGGAGGGATGGAAAAAGGGAGAGAATTCAAACTGAGGTGTTTTTACAGTGGAACATAGGAACCTCAAAGGTGACATTATAGAGGTTGATAAAATCATCAGAGGCATGGATCGTATGAATAGCCAGGGTCTATTTTCTAGAGTTGTGGAGTCCACAAATACATGGCAAAGTATTGCAGCAAGAAGGGAAAGGTTTAATAGGTACAGGCACCTATTTCAAGCAAAATGTGGTGCATGTGTGGAGTGAGCTGATTGAAGAAGTGGTGGAGGAAGGTAAAATTACAACATTTAAAATGAATCTGAATTTTTATATGAATAGGAAGAATTTAGAAGGATATGGAATACCGCTTGCAAATTGGACTGGATCAGATTAGGATTTATTGTCTGCGTGAATTTGTGGGACCACAGGGACTGTTTCTGTGCTCTATTATTCTATAAGGATGAGGAAAAATTTTAAAAGGGTCTTTGGAGTGGGAATTTGCTTCACCAGAATTTGCTTTTCTACTCTTTCCTGTTGACATTTATTTAAAACTGTGTTAGTTAAATATCTGACAGAGAGTAAGTCATGAATAATGTGATAGTTAACGGAAAGTGAAGTTGAGGCCATAAGACTAACAGCCACAATCTCAATGTCTGACAGAGAAGCTAAAATTTGTTTTATGACCTACTCCTATTGCTCAGTCTTATATCCAAATTTTCCATTCAGCCCCGCAAACCAGCAGACTGGAGCAGTTGGAGGCCACATACTTCCACAGCCTAGTGCACAGAAACAGATGAGACCATTCAGCCTCTCACGATTGTCGCACATGCTATGGACAATTTATGAAATATATTGTAAAAATGTGGCCCTTCATCTCTCTTTACAGAGCTTCCCCTCTCTGCAACATGTGCTTCATTTTTCTTGGTCATGTGTAGACCCAGATTCATTGTTACTGCAGCCCCCATACTTCACCCAGAGATGGCACGCAAAATATTGTGGTCCCGCTGAATACAACATTCAAAAACAGCACCTCCAGTAAAATATCACTCAAAACGTGCCTGAAACAGAATGTAAGAAGATCAGAAACAGGAACTCGTTTCACCTCAAGCGTGATTTGCCCTTTACTACCATTGTGGATGATATGCTCTTGGTCTCAAATCCTCTTTCATACCCAATTCTTCATAGCCCTCACCACTCTGACAGGTCAAAGGCCGTCTAACTCCTCTACAAACACTTCCAGTAATTAGCTCCCTAATTCTCTGGAATAGAGAATTCCTGACATTCACTACCTTACTTTTGAAGAAAATATTCCCTAATTCCACAGCATGACCTATTGATACGAATAAAAGAGGTGACCACTAGACCTCACTAAGAGCAGGTGGCCCTAATATAAAGGAAGTATTTGACTGAGAAATGCATGAATGACCATTAGCAAATTGCACTTCTCGCGAATCGATTGTCAGCTCCCCACTGTTTCGAATGATTCACAACACAAGTGAAGATATTTATCATCTGTACGCATCAATAATTTCATCCGTGGACCATCTCTGCAGGAGGTCCTCAGGGCAGATTCCTCACCCCAGGCATCTCCAGTTTGTCATCGGGGCATCCTTACAGTCACTGGAAACAGGCCATTCAACCAATTGAGTCCACCGCGATCAGAAGGGATTTTTACTGAGGACAACATAAACCTCAGAACAAATTGTCATCCCTCAGTACTGAAGTAGTCTGTGTGCATGTGCAACAACATTTCGACAAGATTCAATATTTTGCGGTTAAATTGTCGGCAACACTCGTGTAACAGAGCAACGCATGTTCATAATAAATGGAGGAGCTCGCTTAGTGTATAATTCTAGTTTTCGCAAGAATGTAGGAAAGCAATTCAACCTGTCAAAACTTTTAGACAATAGAAAGGATAGCTCATTAAAACCCTCTGCCTGTTACACTGGAAGAGAAGGAGTTTCATCAGCTCCACATATCACTTAACCAGGATCGAAAAGACACCATTTCGCAACTGGAGTCACTTAGGAAGAGGAAGAGGCATTTAAGCCCTTCATTTCACTTACACAGGAACAGGAATGTGTCAGAGATGCTCCAAAGTCACAAACATATAGAGCAGGATGTGCAAAGGCAGACTGGCCCACTTGCATCCTCTTTGCTTCATTACTCGTAGTAAGATTGCTTTAATCTGGAATGGTTTTCTGGCAGTAGGAATGAAGCCAATCTTTTTAACCATTCTGCAAGGCGTCTTCCATCCCCAAGAAGACAGTCTCTTGGACTACACGGAGGTCAGAAATTGGTGGGGAATGGCTAACTGTTTCAGATTGAAGACATTGTTGCGGCTGACAGGACTGTTTTGAACGTGTCGTTCAGTGTAGGATCACACAGGAACTGCACATTAAAGTGTTCAGATTTCCTTCATAGCCTGGACCTCTCTGTGAATCGACATGGGGGCTCTGCAGTGGCACAGAAACTGTACGGAATCAAACAACTAATGAAAAGAATGGAATTTCCATCCTATCGAGCTGTTTGGGACAGAATGTATGTCCATTCAAAATAATGAAGATTCAACTTTTCAATGTCTCACAGTATTACAAATTAAACACGAAGTTTCTTCACCCTTTCCTCGTGGTGCCATCATGCCAGGGTTAAGTCTGGTGAAACTCCTCAGCACTGCCTTGGTGACAAGATTTTTTAAATATAAATTTGATCAAAAAAGTACACAGTACACCAAATACTTTTTCCAAGCACTAACATTGAGAAAAATGTACTAATGCCGGCATTTCAATTATTTTGTATGAAGAGCCACATATCATTTAAATCTTTCCCCATAAGAATGATGCTGGTGTACTTTCACCAAGGACATGTAGGAACTTTTCATCAATAGCACTCCCAACCTCTCACAATATAATAAAAATAACTATGAATGATGATATTTGTTGTTCACATGTAAACAGTGTTTATACCTTGTGAACAGTTTTTGCCCAAACGCTGATCCTTTGGATGCCCAACACGCCTTCAATCCTGACCAAAAAAAAACACTACTCTGTTCATTTTCTACATTATCCAATTTATAATCTATATGGTATGTGTTCCACCACAATTAACCTATGGAGTCGAACATTCTCTACCCAGATGTACTCAACCATGTCACCCATCTTCTTAAAATGCAAATACTCCACCCCTACTATTTCTCACTTGTTGATGTCACTAGGGACAACCTCCACAAGCTCCAGCAGGTTTATCATAGATCATTTCCCTCTCCTGAATCGAGGCCGAATCTACCAGATCATATCATTATTCTATTAATATCTATTCGACACAATCCTTATGAAATTGTCCAATATTTTACTCACAGCTGACATCAAGGTTTCCAGTATTTAATTTAATGTTTTCACTACCTTCCCTGTTTTAAATACTTAGGTTCAATACAGCTGCTTTCCATTCTGCAGAATCCTTTCCAGACTCGAACCCGTTTTGAAGAATAATCAGTAATACTTTCACGAGATCTATCGCCACCTCCTGGAATGTAGCTCATCAAAAGCAGCAACTGACCAAGGTCCAGTTCAGTTACACTTTCAAAAACATACATTTCATTGATTCTAATTTCCAGCAGTTCCTTATTTTATCATGCCCTTGATTTCTGGAACTTTGTTTCTGTACCTTTCCCTTTGGAGGTGGAACCAATGCATGCCTCTCAGAAAGCAGATGGCTTATGTCAGCTCGTGAATACATTGAATGACTGCTCTCCAGAGACGGTGGATATGTAACCCACTCTTGCCTACGAAAGTTCCAGACATGAAACAGTTCACTTCATTGCGAGTGTCAGCACAGTCCGGTCCCTGGTGTGTGACCAGAGTTTAACCTGAACACAGCTCAGTTGCTACATTGTTTTTGAAACAAAGTGGTTTCACAATTTACATCTGAATGGTTCCAGTTTAGTGAAAAAAATCCTCGATACCCCAGTTCGCAAAGTAAATTGCCCTGCTCTTCCCTATTTCAAGAGCTTCCCTTCTGTGTAGTCTTGGCTTCATTTGCTTACCATGGGTCCAAACACTCAGTAAATGCAGTGCCCAGAGTCGGATGACCAGACCCTCGGGTCTCCCTGAATGAACTCAGCAGCAGGCAACACAAACCCGGGAAATCCAAAAAACAGAGCCTTAATTGATATTTCAATGAAAGGAACAAGTCAATTCCCCACACGCATGGTGCACCCATTCTCTGCCTGGCTGAGAAAGCCGTTTCACCTCTGCACATTCCCACAGTAACAGATCCTCTCTCAAAAGAAGCAGATGACAATGTAACATTACCTTACTCTGCATCTCGACATCTATGAAGGCAGCACCAGTATTTCCAATAGATTTGGTCACCACATTCAGAGAAGAGATTGAGGGTATTCAAAATTCACTTTAAACAAGGAAGTACCGATATGAAAATGATATTCTGGAATGTGGGAAGAACGGCAATGTTGGAATAACCTGTCGGTTTATTTTGCTTCCAGTTCATCATCACCAATCCCTTTGCTTTCTTTTCATCTCTCTCTCTCTCTCTCTCTCTCTCTCTTCTCTCTCTCTAATCATCCCTTTCTCTCTATCTCTCTCTCGATGGATTCTTCACATTTCGTTCAATTCAAACCTCCCTCCCCACAACTCCCCCACCCTTCTGCAACCCAAGTATCCCTGGTACCTGCATAAGTAATGTTGTTTTCCGGGTGCTTGCTGTTCTGATTTAAGGTTTACTGGAATGGAAACATTGTCTATTTTTTCTCCTTACAGAGGGTGCAATACCTGCTGAGATTCTCAAACAGTTCAGATCTCCAGCACTGATAGTTCCTTGGTTTATTTCACGGGATATCAGCATCACTGGCAAGGGGAACTTTTGTTTTCCATCCAAATTGATCCTGTCTGCGAGACCATTTGTCAAGACGTCATAAAGCCAAACATATTGTGGTGAGTCTGAAGTCAGACTTAGTCCAGACTGGGCAATAATGTGTTTCATTTACAAAAGGCAATCAGCGAATTTATAAAAGACATTCTGTTGGTTTATAGATTCCATTCGTAAAATTAGATATCATTCCAATTTTTTTCATTTGAATTTATGCTCTGTCATCGGCTGCGATCGAATTTAAAATAATGCCGTTAAAGTCATCGCTTTCACCTCTGAATTACACGTCCAGTGACATTTCTATTCTTATACCTAGTCCCTCGTGTGAAATAACAGTAGAGTGAAGAACAAGTTTGTTGTTAAAATAATTGTAACTGCAAGAGTTGTCAGAAGATAACTGGAGCCGTAAAGTCTGAAGTGAACAAAGCGGTAGATCATTGTGATATCAGCAACAGGAGTGAGGCCGAGCTGGAGACTGGGGATATTTTTGGTGTGGACGTGGGCACGCTTTGTGACAGAGAGAATACGGAGACATAAAACAGTTCAGGGAGACTAAAGATTCTGAACAGTTTTGTTCCTTCTCAGAGGCTGCTGAAACGCATGGAAATGAATGGAGTTTGCGACTGGAAATGACGATAACTGTTTATGTATTTGCTAAATAACGAATAAACAAAACAGCAATAAACTTCGACATCGTTTTTAGAATTGACAGAAATAAGCTTAGCAGGAACACGGACAATGGTGAGGAAGTGTTCATAACCCGCCTGAATATTTCATCAGGACCACTTCCATCTGACACTCTCACCAGGTCCCTTCTAGACAAAGCTCTTAAAGAGCCCAGTATAAACTCCGGTCCATTGTTGAAACATTCCAGTCTATCATTCTCAGATTCTGACCCACTGTTGTCAGATTCCAGTCTGTTGTTCTTTGATTCTCTTCCTTCCTCTCTGTGTGGCTGCTTAGGTCAATCGTGTTGAGGATGACGTTGACGTGGTTACTATGGGATACCAGTTTGAAGGAAGCACCTTATTAATAGAAGATGAAACCTTCAGTGTCACAGTTAGGTTTCTTGGAGCCGACCGTCAGATGCAGTCACTGAAAAAACAGTTCCAGTTCACACATTTTACCACAAAGCTTATATCTCTCAAAAATATTTTGTCTGCTCTGCATGCTGATATCTCAGAATATTAGGCTAATGGTGTGTCTGCAAATGTAAAGTTAGAGATGATGGAGAGAGGTGATGCTTTCTCTTAAAAACCTCGAAGATTCTACTGCGTTTTGGCAGGTTAGGAAGTGTTGGGTTCACGAAACGGTCTGCATCTTATCAATAGGCCTTCATCGTCCAGTTGTTTTATTAATTTATTTCTAACTTTAACATTTATCTTCCCAGAATTTAATGGCTTAGGTGGACGTAGGCTTTTATTAAGAGGTTCTTACAGTGGCGTAGGTGGTGTGGATATGGCCCGTTCCTTGTAGGCGTTGCGACCATGTGCAGTCGCGATCTTTTTCAGTGGAGGGATTGGCAAACTCTTGCAGAGCCAAAATTCTTATTTTCAGCTTTGTCCAGTTATTGCTGGTGTCTCAGCAGAGTTGGAAATCAATAAATCTCAAGTGTTGCTATACTGCTTCTCTGTAATTTCTCTAAGAATTGTCTTTGATGCTTTTCCCTCCTGGATAGGAGCAATACACGTGCGATAATCTGTTTTCTGAATTTGATTTTCACATTGGAATGTTTATACGTGGTTACCATATTGGATCTGTTACTGTTTAATAGTAAATAATCTATTATTCTCTGAAGTTTTCCAATGGAATTACCTTATTCAAAGTACATCTTACTTTTGTTGTAGTTTTTTCTACAGTGTTGGATTTAATTTGTTTTGCTTCATGTCAAATATTATGACCAACCGAATTGCATCGGAAACACATCACCTCACATTTGGTTGTAGAACAAGAAAACTATCAGATCAAGAATACCTTCATCGTGAATTTTGAGGAGGTCTACCTGATCCATTACAAGAGGGATAGATATTCATGGTTTCCTTGGATAATTACTTAATGGACTTCATGTTGCAGAAATACAGTGTTTGACAGTGGAATAGGACGAGCTGGAGTTGTGATATATCAAGAGTTATATCGGATACTTAATCCAGCTCACAGATCTCGCCTGGCTAATTATAAACACAAATGAGACATCTGCTCAGTCTGGAACACTGTGCAGACAAAGCTCAGTGCAACCCAGCAATCTGTCCAGGATGGATCACTGTACAGCCCTCATCAGTCCTCGAGTTAGCTGTCCAACATGGGGAGCAGTTCAGACCACACCGGTGCACTGATTTCTAAACCCAGAAGAAAGGATCTGTCCAGCATGGGGAGATATGCAGACCACACCACTGTCTTGCTCTAAAAACGCGGTTAAGGTATCTATTCAGTATGGACAGTTGTGCAGTGAACATTACTTCAGTTTGCTGCAGAAGTGCGTCCGGTGTCAGAGATGGATGGGGGCTGCTGGAAGGTGACTGTCGTGATATATTTGGGCAGCGGCTGACCCGATACACTTCACGTGTCTCATCTCCCACCCATCCTCTTCCTGTAACCAAAAAGACTAAGGTGTGCTGCTAAAGTAAAGCTTTTCTATGTCATTTTTGTCTTGTGATTGGTGAAAAATTACAATCATTTTGTTCCGTTATTAGTGTAACGTTTTATGTGATTATTTGAAATAGAGCAGATCAGAGAAGTATTAGAAGTTACTTACCTCATAATGCTGCATAAACTAATAAAAAACTTAATAAAGTAAAGATATCTGGGCAGATGATGTGCTGCAGCTGTGTGATGTGGGAACTGATTCATCACATAATGAACCTCAGTGACCACATCTGTAGCAAGTGTTGGTCGGAGGAGGTAATCCGGCTCGGAATCGACAGTCTGGAATTTTAGCTTCAAATTCTGTGGCACTCCCGGGCGAGGCAGCGTTAACTATACACTTTTGGAACAGTACAGACCTGTATTGATTCATGATTTCCTCCTGAACCGACGTGGAACCAGAGTTCTAGCGAAACCCATAAATCGCACAGTGAGCATGACTTTAACCTCGTGAGTTCGGGGAAAGGAAAGGGAAAACCACAGGAACTATGATGGTAACTAAAAAGGTAAGCAGCAGGTGAGCGTGTGTGGTGGATGGTTTAATTTCAGGAGGCAGTCACACATGGAACATTACATGATTCAAATTCAGTTAGTGATCAGTGATAACTGTGTGTGATTGCAAGTGAGGCAGGCAAGGTGATCCTGAGTTCAGGAATGGAGGAGGATCTAGACCTTATCCACCAGGTATGAAATGCTTGCTCCCTTGTGGATATCGAAGGGGGATGGGGGAAGGTGAACCAGCTGAGCACGGCACCATGGTGCAAAAGGACATTCAAGAGGGGGAGCAAAAAGAAAACTGGTAATTAAATGGGATGCGATAATTAGTGGGATAGATAGTATCCTTTGCTAACTGGAGCAGAATCGGACGCAGAAAGTGTTTTGCTTCCCAGTACCAAGGTGCAGCATATCTCCTTCCAGCTTGAAAGATATTGGAACTGGACCGAGTGGAATCAATTGTTGTGGTCCACGTTGGGACTAACAACATAGACAAGGCCGGGAAGGAGCATCAGTTTGGGGATTATCAAACACTACGAGCAAAATTATGGGACAGGTCCTCAAGGGTTATATTCTCCAGATTACTGCCCGAGCCACGAGAAAATTTGCTGATGGTAAAGAAAATTAGGGATGGAAACGTGCCTAAAGGAGACGTGTTCTAAAGAGAATTTCCATTTCATTGGGCATTGGCTTCAGTTTTGGAACAGTAGAGACCTGTATTAATTCATGATTTCCTCCTGAACCGACGTGGAACCAGAGTTCTAGCGAAACCCGTAAATTGCACGGTGAGCAGGACTTTAACCTCGTGAGTTTGGGGAAGGGAAAGGGAAAACCACAGGAACTATGATGGTAACTGAAAAGGTAAGCAGCGGGTGAGCGTGTGTGCTGGATATTTAATTTCAAGGCACACTACGAAAGAAGCAAAAAGGAGTGATAACTAGTGAGATATTCCTAGAGTATGTAGACATCATTGGGGGAGGAAACAACATTAGGACACTTTCACTGAATGTTCGTATTATTTGCAACAAGGTAAATGACCTAACAGTGAAATTATCGTGAATGAAAATGAGTTAGTAGCCATTATGGAGACATGGTTGCAGGATGGTCATGACCAGGAGTTTAATATCCAGGGGAATCAGTAAATTTGGAAAAACAACCAATAAGACAAGGGAGATGGCGTCCCTCTGATGTAAACCGATGACATCAGAGTGATGCTAAGAGTTGATATAAATTCTATGGAGAATAAGATTTTAACCATTTGGGTGGAAATTAGAATTTCATTGAACAAAGAAAAATCACTGATAGGCACAGTCTTTTAGCCACTAAATAATAACATCACTTTTGGGCAGGAAACAAACAAAGAAAGAACTTATGCTTGTAAAAATTGCATGGCTGCTTTCATGAGGGATTTTAATCTACATTTCAATTGTTCGTACAAGCTCGGTCAGGGTAGCCTTGAGGAGGAGAGCGTTGGGTTTATGGTTGATAGTTTTCTAGAACAATGTGTAATGGAACCGACAAGAAAGCAAGCGATCTTCGATCTGGTCCTGTGTAATGCTATAGGAATAATGAATTTCCTCAAGGTTAAGGATCCTCTTGGAAGGAGCGATCTCAGTCTGGTTAAATCTAGAATACAGTTGGAGCGGATGAAGGTAAAATGCAGTACCATGATCAAATGCTTAAACGAATGAGACAGCAGTAGGATGTGGGAGGTCTGAGCTAAGGTAGTTTGGAAACAAAAAATTTAAGTTGGGACAATTAACAAACAGTAGAGGAATTTCAAGCTTTTTTCTTAGTAATCAGCAAAAATATCTCCCACTGTAAAGGGAGGACTACACGAAAAGTGAACATCAGCCATGGGTTTCAAAGGAACGAAGCGAGGCTGTCAATTGAAAGAGGACACATACAAAGTGGCTAAGAGCAGCAGGAAAAAGAAGTCTTGGAAAACGATAAAGATCAGAAGAAAACCACAAAAAGACCCATAGGGAACGTGAAAAAAGCACAGAATACAACGACAGATAGCAAAAGTTTCCATCAACATATAAAAATAAAATAAAACGTGGAGATTTTAAACGTTGGTCCATTGTGCTGAGCCTAACAATAATCTGTTATAATATCATTTTCATTGAGTGTGACAGACAGGTGTTCTACACGAGGCCGAGCTAGATTCCTAGCACTACCTTACCTCGTCATTAACTACCCACCCAACCCCTTGGACTCCCTCTCATTCAGTGCCAGCCCAATTCTCCCAACCATCATGGAGGTACTCACCATTACGATTGCTCGGATGCCCCTGGATATTCCGTGATCCCTGGCACTGGTGCGCTCTTCAAAAGCACAATCGGCAAACGGTTGACATTCAATTTCGGAGCTGCCGAGGACACCGCAGTCCGTGCATCGCAGATAAGGAACAATTACGCCATGACTTGTTGACAGGGGGACAGAGGTCTAATGGATAGTCCCAGAGGAGGATGATTATTTTCCCATACGAGGCCACACCACCAAACCCGCCGAGGATGGTCTGAGCTCACCACCCAACCGAGTGCATTATCTGTGGTCTGAATTTTTTTCCAGCAATACAGAACAAGTACGAAAAACCTTTCCTGCTCTGTCTCGATAAGTATCAACATATTCTCCCTGCTCTCTCACACTCATTGCATATCTGTTAAAACACCAACCCCAAACAATGCTCATGCTCCACCACTCTCACTACTGCATGCAGCATCTGGCATCTCTTACTCTCATCCCTCAACGACCACCCACCCCACCCCCCGACCCCCGCACTGCGCACACTAGTAACACTGCATGGACACAACACTGCAGACTGAGTCACTCTGGACACCTCACCGTGCCCCTCGAAACACCTGTACCAGCACTAACAGCATGGACACCCACTTTCTCCCTCAGTCCCTCTCTCCTTTCACCCATTCCAGAAGAAACAATCTTTTGAAGGTTAGAAAGAACCATGCCGGGTGGTTGATAGCCCAAAATCTCTTCCCTCACACCCTATCCCAGCGCCATGTTGGGAAGACACTGCCACGAGCCAGAGAGGAACATAATGACTTGCCTGGAGATTGTGAAACATCTTTGTCCCACCACCTGAGTAAGGAGCAATGTTCAGTTAAACGCATGACTCAATTTAACACAGACACTTTCCTCTTCCTCGGCACAACCTCAAAGTTATAGACCTCATTCAACCTACCTTTTGTATTGAGCTGGGACAACTGGAATCTCCACCATCTTGTTAACCAGGCCGGTGGAGTCACGACATTTTGTCTTCACCATTTCCCATGCAGGAAGCACGGATGCTCCCTCCTGCACCTCCTCCTGTAAACAGCTCAGGTACTGAAACTAAGCAGCTATATTTACTGCTCTCACCCCTTGTCCTGATACCTTCACATCTGTGCTCATATACAACCAGCACCCTCTGCTCCTGCAACTCCATTTTGAATGTACATAGTATCGTTAAATTGTCTTTCAATAGTCCTCTTACCAAAGTGCACAATCTCACACTGCTGTGCATTGATCTTCATCTGTTGAATACCTGAACACTTCACTAACTTGCCGCTGTCCTGTTCAACACTGTTCTCCAGAAACTGTGCAATTCTTCAAAGCATTGAGATGGCCAGAGAGTCAAAGTCCAAACTGACACAATGAATTCCGGATACACTCACTCGTGCAAGAATGTGAAATAATGCTATCGTCCCATGGAGTCAGTCAAATATTGACATGCTTTCAAAGGAGAAAATGTGTTGCTGGCAAAGCGCAGCAGGTCAGGCAGCATCCAAGACGCAGGAGAATCGACGTTTCGGTCATGAGCCCTTCTTCAGGAAAGCCCTGAAGATGGGCTCATGCCCGAAACGTCGTTTCTCTTGCTCATTGGATGCTGCCTGGCCTGCTGCGCTTTTCCAGCAACACATTTTCAGCTCTGATTTCTAGCATCTTCAGTCCTCACGTTCACCTAGATGCTTTCCAAGGAGCAAGTGACATCCTGACACACTCCAGACAGAGTGATAGAAATATTGACAATCCACGGAGCAAGAGGAATCCTGATAGGCGCCCCTTATCTGAATTGGCATCAATATATTTATGTGGACAGATCTTTGCGTCTGTGTGGGGCACGTCTGACAGTCTGTGTTATTCAAACTGATGCAATGCTACCCTCTGCTGGCCTCCACAGGCACTGTCACAGGCATTGGCGGAGGCTGGAAGCGAACAGAGATTCATTTGGAGGGGTAGTTGGGAGGGAAGCAGCTCACAACACTAATCAAATTGATTTGTTTTCCATGTACTGATGTAAATGTCTTTTAAACGTTGGAACTCTACCCACTTTCACCATTTCCTTCGGAATTTCATTCTTCACACAAGCCTGTCTGTGTGTAAAATAATTGCCCCTCATATCTTAGAACATAGAAGAATACAGCGCAGAACAGGCCCTTTGGACCTCGATGTTGCGCCGATCCAAGCCCACCAAACCTACACCAGCCCACTATCCTCCATATGCCTATCCAATGCCTGTTTAAATGCCCATAAAGAGGGAGACTCCACCACTGCTACTGTCAGGCCATTCCATGAACTCACGACTCGCTGAGTAAAGAATCTACCCCTAACATCTGTCCTATACCTGCCACCGCTTAATTTAAAGCTAAGCCCCTCGTAATAGTTGACTCCATACGTGGAAAAAGGTTCTCATGGTCAACCCTATCTAAACCCCTAATCATCTTGTACACCTCTATCAAGTCACCCCTAAACCTTCTTTTCTCCAATGAAAACAGGCCCAAGTGCCTCAGCCTTTCCTCATACGATCTTCCTACCATACCAGCAACATCCTGGTAAATCTCCTCTGCACCCGTTCCAGTGCCTCCACATCCTTCCTATAGTATGGCGACCAAAACTGCACACAATACTCCAGATGCGGCCGCACCAGAGTCTTATACAACTGAAACATGATCTGAGGATTCCGGAACTCAATTCCTCTACCAATAAAAGCCAGTACGCCATATGCCTTCTTCACTGCACGATTTACCTGGGTGGCAACTTTCAGAGATGTGTGTACATGGAAACCAAGATCTCTCTGCTCATCCACACTACCAAGTATCCGACCATTAGCCCAGTACCCCTTCTTTTGTTACTCTTACCAAAGTGAATCACCTCACACTGAGCTACATTGAACTCCATTTGCCACCTTTCTGCCAAGCTCTGCAGCGTGTCTATATCCCGCTGTAACCTGACACATCTATCCTCACTGTCAACAACTCCACCGACTTTCGTATCATCAACAAAGTTGCACACCCAACCTTCTAGCCCCTCCTCCAGGTCATTTATAAAAATGCCAAACAGCAATGCTCCCAAAACAAATCCTTGAGGATCACCGCTAGTAATTGCACTCCAAGATGAACCTTTACCATCAAATACTACCCTCTGTCTTCTTCCAGCCAGCAAATTCTTAATCCAAACCTCCAACTCACCCTCAATGCCATACCTCCGTATTTTTTGCAGTCGCCTACCATGGGGAAACTTATCAAACGCCTTACGACAATCCATATACACCACATCTACCGCTTTCCCCTCGTCCACCTCCTTAGTCACTTTCTCAACGAATTAAATAAGGTTTGTGAGGCACGACCTGCCCTTCACAAAACCATGCTGACTGTCCTTGATCACATTATTCCTATCCAGATGTTCATAAATCCTATCCCTTACAATTCTCTCTCAGACTTTGCCCACAACAGAAGTGAGACTCACTGGCCTCTAGTTAATCGGCTCATCCCTACTCCCCTTCTTGAAAAAGGGAATGACATTTGCTATCCTCCAGTATTCTGGCACTATTACTGTGGACAACGAGGACATAAAAATCAAAGCCATTGGCTCTGCAATCTCCTCCCTTGCTTCCCAGAGAATCCTAGGATAAATGCCATCAGGCCCAGGGGACTTATCTATTTTCATCCTTTCCAGAATTTCCAACACCTCTTCCCTACATATCTCAAAGCTGTCCATTCTAATTACTTGTGACTCAGTATTCACATCGGCAACAATGTCCTGTTCCTGAGTGAATACTGACGAAAAGTATTCATTCCGTGTCTCCCCAATCTCTTCAGCCTCCACACGCAACTTCCCACTCCTTTCCTTGACTGGACCTATTCCTACCCGAGTCATTCTTTTATTCCTGACATACCCATAGAAAGCCTTAGGGTTTTCCCTAATCCTACCAACTAAGGAATTTTCATGTCCCCTCCTTGCTGCTCTCAGCTCGCTCTTCAGATCCTTCCTGGCTGCCTTATAACACTCAATCTCCCCAATTGAACCTTCACGCCTCATCTTTACATCGGCCGCCCTCTTCTCTTTAACAAGGGATTCCAATTCCTTATTAAAACACGGCTCCCTCACACGACCCTTTCCTCCCTGCCTGACAGGTACATATTTATCAAGGACACTCAATAATTGCTCCTTGAACAAGCTCCACATATCAATTACGCCCTTGCCTTGAAGCCTACTTTTCCAAGCCACGCATCCTAAGTCATGTCTCACCGCATCAAAAGTTCCCTGACCCCAGCTATAACTCTTGCCCTGCAGAGCACACTTATCCCTCTCCATCACTAGACTAAAAGTCACCGAATTGTGGTCACTGTCTCCAAAGTGCTCACCTACCTCTAATTCTAACACCTGGCCTGGTTCTTTACCCAGAACCAAATCCAGCATGGCCTCACCTCTTGTTGGCCTGTCTACATATTGTGTCAGGAAACCTTCCTGCTCACATTGGACAAACACCGACCCATCTCACAAACTCGAGCTATAGCTTTCCCAGTCAATATCAGGAAAGTTAAAGTCCCCCATAAAAACCACCTTATTACTTTCACTCTTCTCCTGAATCATCCTCGCATTCATTTCTTCTATGTTTCTAGGACTATTAGGAGGCCTGTAAAAAACTCCTAACAGGGTGGCTTCACCTTTCCTATTCCTAACCTCTGCCCAAACTACCTCAGATGGCGAGTCTTCATCCATCGTCCTTTCCACCGCTGTCATACTACCTTTGACAAGCAATGCCACACCTCCCCCTCTTTTACCCCCACCTCTGATCCTACTAACACATTTAAATCCTGGAAGCTGCAACAGCCAATCCTGTCCCTGTTCTACCCAAGTCTCCGTAATAGCCACAACATCGAAATCCCAGGTACCAACCCACGCTGCAAGTTCACCTACGTTATTTCGTATATTTCTTTCATTGAAGTATACACACTTCAAGCCACTTTCCTGTTTACAGGCACCCTCCTTTGAGATTGATGCCATGTTCCTAACCTCCCTACACTCCAGGTCCTGCACCTTAAAGCTACAGTCTAGGTTCCCATGCCCCTGCAGAGTTAATTTAACTCCCCCACCCCCAAGAGCACGAGCAAACCTCCTGCCAATGATACTGGTGCCCCTCAGGTTCAGGTGTAGACCATCCTGTTTATAGAGGTCCCACCTTCCTCAGAAAGAACTCCAGTTATCCAGACACCGGAATCCCTCCCTCCTGCACCATCCCTGTAGCCACGCATTTATTTGTTCTCTCTCCCTATTCCTCGAATCTCTATCACGTGGCACGGTTAACAAACTAGACACAACAACTCTGTTTGTTCTAACTCTGAGCTTCCAACCTAGCTCCCTGAAAGCTTGCCTAACATCCTCAGCCCTCCTCCTACCTATGTCGTTTTTGCCAATGTGGACCTCGACTTCGGGCTGCTCCCTCTCCCCCTTAAGGACCCGGAAAACACGATCAGAGACGTCACGTACCCTTGCACCTGGGAGGCATAATACCAAACGTGAGTCTCTCTCGCCCCCACAAAACCGCCTATCTGTGCCCCGAACTATCGAGTCCCCAATTACTGTTTCTCTGCTCTTCTCCACCCTTCCCTTCTGAGCAACGGGGAAAGGCTCCGTGCCAGAGGCCTGAACCCCATTGCTTCCCCCTGGGAAGTCGTCACCCCCACAAGTATCCAAAACGATATACTTGTTCTTGAGGGGAACGGCCGCAGGGGGTCCCTGCACTGTCTGCTTCCTCCCAGTCCCCCTCACTGTCACCCATCTATGTGCAATCTTTGGAGTTACTACTTCACTAAACCTCCGATCTATGAACCCCTCTGCCTCCTGAATGATCCTAAGTTCATCCAACTCCAGCTCCAGTTCCCTAACACGGTCTTGAAGGTGCTGGAGATGGGTGCACTTCCTGCAAGTGTATTCAGCAGGGACGACCATGCCATCCCTTACCTAAAACATGTTGCAAGTGGAACATTGCACTGCCTTCACTGCCATCCCTCTAAATGTAACAAAAAAAACTGGGTCTTCTCCTGCGTGCTTTTATCGGAAATAAAAACTTCCCCAGGTAAGCTTACGCTACACCTGCTTCCGGGTCCCGGCTGCCCCTCTGGTCTTCGTCACTTCCCCCTTCTGCTCCCGCTCTTTCTGTGAAGAGAAAAAAAATCACCGCCGCCTGGTACCGGTAAGTACTTTTAAAACAAACTGTCTTACCTTAGCTGCTGTTCGCACTCAAAATGACCGATGGCGTCGAAGGGCGAGTATTTATACTCACTGCTTTCCTTACCGGCTGCCCGTCTGGTCTTCGTCACTTCTCCCTTCTGCTCCTGCTCTTTCTCTGAAGAGAAACAAAAACACCCCTGCCCGCTACCGGTAAGTAATTTTAAAATAAACTGCCTTACATTAGCTGCTGCTCGCACTCATATCTTGTTTAAATCTTTACTTGTCTTACTTAAAAAACATCCCTCAAATCTTGAATTCCCTACCGAAGTTAAATAAAACACTTTCCATTCACCTTCTCTGGACCCTTTATGATTTTATAAAACTCTTTGATGTAACTACTAAACTTCCCAATGTCCACTGAAACATGACCGAATCCATCCAGCCTCTCCCTTTAACTCAGTCCCTCTATTTGTAGAAACATTCTGGTAAATCTCTTTTCACCCCTCTCAAACTCCTTAACATTCTTCCTATTAGAGACCGAGCAGAACTGGACCCAGTACTCCAGAAGAGATCTCAACAATGTCGTGTACAATGTCAACGCGACTTTCGAACTCCGAAATCCAATGTTCTGAGCAATGAACTCAAGTGTACTAAGTATGCCAAACATCTTCGTAACCCCAACATCTGTATGTGATGCAAACGTTAAAGAATTATACCTGACGGCCGAGGTCTCTGTTCGACAATACTATCAAATACCCGATTTGTAAATGAATAAATGATCACCCTGTTTGTTTTGTTACAAAGATGTGCAGGCCAGGTGAATTGGCCATGCTAAATTGCCCATAGTGTTAGGTAAGGTGTAGATGTAGGGGTATGGGTGGGTTACGCTTCGGCGGGGCGGTGTGGACTTGTTGGGCCGAAGGGCCTGTTTCCACACTGTAAGTAATCTAATCTAATCTAATCTAATCTAATCTAATCCAACATCACACATTCACACAATCTACACTCCATCTGTCTCCATCAGCCCAGTGAGGGATATTACAGACACTCATACTTCTCCTTCGGTTTTAGGACATCCCCACCACTTGAAGGAGGCTTACACACTCGGGTCTTGCTTTACACAAAGACCCTGAGCTTGGCTTGTGCTATGCAGTTAGGCGGAGGAGGAAGGGATGGATTGCAAGCCCACTCAATGTGGTGGAAAATCTGGAAGGTAATAGAAATCTGCCTTCTATCGTTTAAACGCGTCATAACGTGCGTAGTCACACTTTAGAAGTGGAAAACAGTGTTCAGTGCTTGAGGCTAGAAATTGCTGCCTTTCTTCATTTCTGGTGTTCAGTAGTTATATCTATTTGAGATCTTCCAAAGCACAGAGCATGTCTGCAGGATTTCTTTCCTTAATATTGCAGTTGACTGATAATAGCTCTCTAAGCTAGAATTTACAGCCAAACAATTGTAGATGTTAATAGAACATACAACAAGCCACGCCAATCGTCCTTCGATACTGTGCTGACATCTTTCCTACTCGATGATTCGGCTAACGTACGCACACTTCGTTTCTATCTTCTATGTGAAATTTTAGAATCAGTTAAATGTCGCTAATTTTTGTACAACAACTGCTGGGTGGTCTCGTCGACGCACACATCACTCTGTCTGTGAAGAATTTAACTCTGAAATATCCCTAAAACCTTCCTCTGATGACCATAAAATTATACCCATTTTTAATTGCCATATCCTGTGAATGAAAACAGAAATGTCTGTGGCTATCCACTCATCATCTTTTACACCTCTGTGTCCTCATTTCTCATTCTTCTTCGGTCAAATGAGGAAAAACCCGAGCTCTCTCAAATTTTCTTCAGAGGAAATTGCACTAGTGTCCTCGTAGCATCCTGATAAATCTATTCTGCACGCTCTCTCAAGTTTCCAAATCGTTCCTATAATGAGAAGACTAGAACTGAATACAGAATTCCAATTGTTGTCTAACCAGTGCACTGCAGTGCCGCAACATAGCCTAATTGCTCTTAACCTCAATCCTCTGGATATGAAGAGTAACAGACCACATGCCTTCTTACCAACCCTATCAAATACCTGGCAACGTTGATGGATCTATATACATGGAACCCAAGATGCATCTGTTCCTCCATACGCTAGGGATCCTGCCTTTAATTCTGTATTCTGCATTCCAATTCGAGCTACCAAAGTGAATAACTTGACAACTGTCCAGATTGAACTCGATCTGCAACTTCTCAGCCCGTTTCTGCATCCTATCAATGTCGCATTGTAACCTACCACAGCCCTCCAGTCCATTCACAAATCCTTCAATCTCACTGTCATGAGCAAACATACCAATCTATCCTTCCACTTGCTCATCCAAGTCATTTATTGAAACCACAAAGGGCAAATATCCCAGAAGAGACCACTGTGGAACACGACTGGAAGCTGAACTCCAGTCGGAATAATGTCATCTAACATCACACTCTGTCTTCTATGGTCCAGTCAATTCTTTTCCCAGACAGCCAACTTGTCCCGTTTCCCATGCATTCTTATTTTCTGAATGAGCTAAAAAATGTGTTGCTGGAAAGGTGCAGCAGGTCAGGCAGCATCAAAGGTGCAGGAGAATAGACGTTTCGGGCATAAGCCCTTCTTCAGGAATGGGATGATTTCTGAAGAAGGGTTTATGCCCGAAACGTCGATTCTCCTGCTCCTTGGATGCTGCTTGATCTGCTGCGCTTTTCCAGTAACACATTTTTCAGCTCTGATCTCCAACATCTGCCTTTCTCACTTTCTCCTTATTTTCTGAATGAGCCTACTGTGGGGAACCGTATGAGACGTTTTGCAATAATCCATGTACAGCACATTCACTGCTTTATCTTCATCAATGTATTTTGTCACATCCTCAAAGAATTTGATATGGCTTGTGAGGCATGACCTTCGCAGTTAAAAACAGACTGACGAAATCTAATCGAACTACAGTTTTCCAATAATCATATTTCTAGTCCCTCAGAATCCACTCCAATAATTTTCCCTCCACAAACGTAAGACTGGCTCGTCTGAAATTCGCAGAAATATGCCACTTCTTATTCTCGAAAACTGGGATAATATTGTCACCCTCTAAACGTTTATCTCAGTCGCAAAGCAAATGCGCTCAATATTCTACAGTTGAGGCTTATACTTTGAATTTGTTTTGTATAATTCAGTAAAGGTAACCAGATTTTAATGAATCCATGCCGAGATGAAAGCTGGCATTCGAAACGTGATGCAAAATCTGGCCACCGTTCGGACTTGTGTAATGGGTAGTGCCTCTGCCTCTAACCCAGAGTTCAGGATTTGATACCATTTCCTGTACTTGTGTGGTAGTGTCCGTAGCTCTAGACCTGAATATCTGAATTCAAGTCCTGCCTGTTGCGGAGGTATGTCGCGTGATGCCAGTGCAGGCTGATGAAAAAACACAGGAGAATAATGTTGCAGATTTAAGGGATAATGCTGCGTGATGGTGGCATCCTTACTTCTGGGCCGAAAGGACGAGGTTCAAATGCCACAGAGCTGTATCATAATATGTCTCAAAACGGTGACTAGAATGAACTTATAATTGTGATTTGATGGAGAAGGAAGGGTTTTCAGTATTGCGTTTCAGAATTTAGGCCGGAGATTACTGAAAACACATCAATTCGTGCTGATTAGAGTAAAATTTGGACCTTGTAGAGATTTAAAAAATGATATCGTGCGTGAATTGTTCGAAAGGTCAATCTGTTTTCCCCACGATTTGGAGATGCCGGTGTTGGGCTGGAGTGTACAAAGTGAAAAATCACATAACACCAGGTTACAGTCCAACAGGTTTATTTGGAAGCACCATAGCTTTCGGAGCGACGCTTCATCACCTGATGAAGGAGTGTCGCTCTGAATGCTGGTGTGCTTCCAATTAAACCTGTTGGACTATAACCTGATGTTGTGTGATTTTTAACTTTGCTTTCCCCACAGTAGGGATGGCCACAAATAGAGAGCACATGTTAAGGTGAGAGGAGAAACTTTTTACACGCACCTTAGTGGCAATCTTTACACGCAGAAAGGTGCATATATGGAACGAGCTGCCAGAAGGAGTGGTGAAGGTTGGTACAATTACAGAATTTAAAAAGCATCTGGATGCTGTCAGCCCTGGTGAGTTTTATCGAAAATTTCTGTATTTCTTCCATGATAAGACGCATTTATTCCAACAGAAGTATTCTAAAGACATTGAATGTTCTATCTTTGAATGAGGTAGGCACATATAAGACATCTTTAGTACGATTATTTCCATTTTCTACTACGGAAGTGGCCCTGTGTATGACAACAGCATCGACTGACCTACATAGCGCAGGAAATATGATAGGGACATGGTTCGGACAATGCTCAAGACGACATCAAGTTGTTCAGTTTGAGGACATATAACATTATTATATAATTCAGCTCAATGAGGGAGAAAATATAATTTGCCTGAGAAAAACCTTTCTTGTTTTTCATCACAACAATGTGTGCAAGCTAAAAAATAAAAATAGTCAGTCATTTTTACCATTTTTGGAAGATTTCTATCCAGAATTCATCGGAATCTCTCCACTTCCTGAAATAAATGGAATTCAACCAAATATAATTATTCCAGGAGGAAGTCTCATGGCCAGCAACGTTTGTGAGCAGAATGAATGAGGAGGCAGAATAACATTTTGGACGGTCTATCAATATTTCCTATTGTCATGACTGCAACTAATATTTGGAAAATTTCTTTCACGTTTACACTGCAGAGACATTGTTTTTTTTTTCAGTTTGTCATCGAACATGTGTGTGTGTTCCTCAGTATTTTACTGAGGGAAATATCAATTAAATCTTTGCACAATCCAAATTCTTTGACATTTATCGTTCCACCATATTTTGAGTATCGTTGTTTTGCAAATAAACGTGATATTTCTGCAGATTAAAAAAAAATCAGACTGACATGTTCCTGAAAGTGAGCCTGACCCAATGTGAGACCGACATCATCAGCCACATCGCCAGGAAGGTTATACATAAAATTTACTGTGACCAGTGGAGGAGTGGAATGAGAAAACGAAACAGTGTCTCAACAGCCAGAGCACTATAGAACCATGAGATTGACATCAGGATTGGGTAAGGTGCTGGACTGGATTCTGATGGATAGTATTTAAATGCATTTGTAAAGAGAAGGACTGATTAGCGATAGACAATATGGCATTGTGTGATGGAAACCATGTGCCATTAACTTGATTGAACATTTTGAAGAGGTGAAAAAGGAGTTGGATGAAGGCTGTGCTGCAGGGATTACCTGTATGGACCTTCAAGATGCTCATAATGTTCTGACTGGGAGATCAATTTGTAAGGTAAATTAACATGGGATCCAAAGGAAGCCAACCAATTTGATTCAATATTGGTTTATATGTAAAGGGTTGTTTTTCATACCAGAGGCCTGTGACCAGCCGTGTGCCAAAAGAATCAGTGGTGATTTCATTGGTTTTCAACGTTGATATGAAGGATTTCGATGTGAACTTTCGAGACATGGCGAATAAGTTGACAATTTACATCAAAAAGGTGATACAGTGGAGAATTAAAAGGATTAACTCAGAGTCCAACAGTACGAACATCAGATGGACCAAACAGCTAAGCAGTAGAAGAGCAAGTTTAAATTCAATAAATGTGAAGTTTTGTATCTTGGTAATGTAAAGAAGGGTTGGAATTACAAACTTAATGGTTGGCTCCGTGGGAGTGTTGCTGTTTGAGGAGAATGTGGCTGCAAGAACACAATTCCTTGAAAGGGAAATTGCAGGTACACACGGTAATGAACGCGTTTTGCATACTTGTCTTAATTATGCAGAGCATTGAATATAGGCGTTGGGGCAACGTGTTGCCCCTGTACAGGGCTTTGATGAGGTCATTTGAAGAATACTGCATACACTTCTGTTCGCTCTGTGAAAGGAAGAATTTTGTAAAACATGACAGGATGCAGAATAGATTTGCAAGGATGCTCCAGGACTGGAGGGTTTGAGGAACAGGGAGACGGCTGAATTGTTTGAGAGGTTTTTTTACCACTGGCATGTCGGTGTTTGACCGGACATTATACAGATTTATAGACTCAGGAGGGCCATGGATAGTCTGAATAGTCAAGGTCCTTTTCTCGGGACACAGGAGTCCAAATATAGAGAGTATAGTTTGAAGGTGAGAAGATGCAAGATTGAGAAGGGATCTTAGTATCTACTATTTCATTCAGAGAGAATCGCGTATACCGAAAGTGCTGTCAGAGGAAGGGGTAACGGCGGGTACTATTACACGTCTAAAACGTATCTGGATCGGCACATAAAAACGAAGCATTAAGAGGACTATATACTAAACGTTGGCAAATCAGTTTAGATCAGACTCGGATATCTGGTGTTGGAGGGATGACGAGAAATCTAAAAGGAGCTTTCGACAAGAAATTCTCTTATCCAGACGGTTATCACACCTTCAATCAATGCTGATTTAGATTAAATATTTGACGAGATGTGAGCCCTAGATAACGTAATGCATACAGGAAAGTGGGGCTGAGACCACAACCTAAACAGCTACAATCTTAGTGCCTGTTGGAGAACGCTCAATGTGTCGAATGCCCCACTCCTGCTAGTCGGTCTTACGTTCCTATATTTCATTCAGCCGCACAAACCTGCAAGAAAGGAACAGTTGGAGGCCACTTATCACTATAACCTGGTGCACAGAAACAGAGGAGACGAGTCAGCCCCTCAAACCTTTTACAGAGTGTTTAGGGTTGTTTGGGAATTGTAAATGGGAATGCCAGACTTTGTCCGAAGGAAGTGTTTCAACCTTCTTTTGAACTTTCCCTCTTAGCAAATTGTGTTTCATTTGCTGATCATGCTGCAGACCTCGATTTACTGTGGATACAGCCCCAATAACTCATGCAGAAATGGCTCAGAAAATCTTTGATCTCCCTGACTGCAGCATGCAGTCAAAGCGTCACACAGTCATAGAGGCGAACAGCATGGAAACAGGCCCTTCGGTGCAACCCATTCATGCCGACCACATATCCAAACCCAATCTAGTCCCACCTGTCAGCACCATATCCCTCCACCACTACCTATTCATATACTAATCCAAATGCCTCTTAAATGTTGCAATTGTACCAGTTACCACCACGTCCTCTGTCAGGTCATTCCAGACATATAGCACTCTCTGTATGAAAACGTTGCCCCTTAGGTATGTTTTATATCGTCCCCCTCTCACCTCAAATCTATGCACTCTAGTTCTGTACTCCCTGAACCCAGTGAAAAGGCTTTGCCTACTTATCCTATCCATGTCCCTCATAATTCTGTAAACTTCTATACGGTCACCCCTCAGCCTCCAACGCTCCAGGGAAAACAGCCCCAGCCTGCTCAGCGTGTCCCAATAGCTCAAATCCTCCAACCCTGGCAACATCCCTGTAAATCTTTTCTGAGCCCTTTCAAGTTTCACAACATCTTTCCAATAGGAAGGAGAAGAGAATTGCACGCAATATTCTAACAGTGTCCTAACCAATGTCCTGTACAGCTGCAACATGACCTCCCATCTCCTTTACTCAATACTATGACCAACAAAGGAAAGCATACCAAACGCCTTCTTCACCATCCCATCTACCTGCGACTTCACTTTCAAGGAGCAATGAACCTGCACTCCAAGGTCTCTTTGTTCAGCAACACTCCTTTGGAACTTACCACTAAGTGTATAAGTCCTGCTAATATTTGCTTTCCCAAAATGCAGCACTTCGCATTTTTCTGAAATAAGCTCCATCTGCCACTGCTCAGCCCATTGGCTCAGCTGGTCCAGATCCTGTTGTAATCTGAGGTAACCCTTTTCGGTGTCCACTACCCCTCCAATTTTGGTGTCATCTGCAAACTTACTAATACTCGATGTGAAGCAAACCACAGTTTATTTAAACATTGTCAATTCAGTACAATCAAAGAAAGAGGATTTTTCATAGATATATTTATTGAATAAAAAGGTAATATTTTAAACATTTTTTTACGAACTTACAAAATAACACAAATAAATATAAACACTAATTTACCGGTAAATATGAAATACATAATAACCAAAAGACCACAAACACGAAAACGAAAGAAATAAAAACACTTAACTAAGAACTGATCTAACCTACAAATAACCAAAGCATACAATAGAATATCGTACATTACTCAAAAAAGTAATCAAATAATGAAGTATATGCTCAGAATGAGTTAACATCAAGTCATAATTAAACCCATTTTCTTACTGGATTCCCCCCCCTGGGGGTCCCTGGACAAGCCAGAATCACTTCCAGAACTCGATAAAAACACTTGACAATATGGCCGAAATATCTGTATCTTCATAGTTCAGGAAGGGCTGCCAGATTTTATTGAATAATTCCGGTTTTTGTTACACCGTGTTTGTAAGGAAGTCAAGGAAAATGCATTCCACAATTACCGTCTGCCAATTCGAAAGTCCTGGAGGGCCCTCCACTACCCAATTTAGTAAGATAATTTTCCATGCACAAAAGGAGAAAACGGAAAATAATTTCCACCCGTGTACATCCAGGGAGGGCGGGTGTCGAAAGCCCCAGAGAAAAGATACTGGATCTACTCCAATTTCCGCTCCCAAGATTTCTGTCAGCGCATTTGCTACCCTGGTCCAGTATTTATGGATCTTATGACATGTCCATAAGCAGTGTGTGAGAGTTCCCACTTATATTTCACATTGAGACACATTGGATATATTTCTGCCCGAGATTGTGCCAGTCGTTCAGGTGTTATTTGAGTCATGTGAAGTATTTTTAGTTGGATGGCTTGTGTTTTATTACAAATGGGGATCTTACTGCACTTTTCCCAGATATTGTTCCACATTTCTAAAGGGATTTCCAACCCGAATTCCTGTTTCCATGTTTTAAGCAATTGTTCCATGTCTTTCGATACTTCGTAGTGTAATGATTGATAAAGAGTGCTGATGGAGGGTGGACCCATTGGCCATAACACTCTTCTTTTCATATCCGACTTATAAGAGCTATCCAATAATGGGGTCTTCTTCTGTTTATAATCACGAAATTGGAAATGTCGAAGAAGTTCTCCATTTAGCCGTACAAATTTCTGGTGCAGCTGTTCAAATCAGAACCTCCGCATCGAACAGATCTACTAAGCAAGAAGTTCCCCTGGACCTCCAGCTTTAAATGGAGCATCTTTGTGCGCCGGTTGAAAATCCCATGCTCCCACTAGACGAGTGTAAGGAGAGGTTTTTTGTGAATTACCCTTGTCTTGCGGCATTGTCTTCCAAGCTTTAATTATATTTAACACAATAGCTTGTAACAATGGTCCAAAATAACTTTCATCTTATCTAAAAATAAGAGATTAATGAGGGGATACTTTGCTTGACAAGCCTCAATATTAAGATTGATTGCGGGTCACAAGAGACCTAGTCTGCTTCGCAGCATAATAGAGAACTCAGCTGGTACTCCCTAAAGTCTGGAAAATCCAGTCCTCACCTTGGCTGTGGGAGCTGCAGCTTATTTAATTTAATACCAAGCCAACTGTATAATTTATGCAATGCCGGCCTCGGCAACATCAAAAGGAGCATTCTCATAGATTATAAGAGACGAAGCAAAATATTCATTTTAATTAGAGCTATTCTGCCCAACCAGGATATCGGGTGGTCCCCTCAACTTTGAAGATCCTGCCTTGTGCTCTCAAATAGGTGCACAAAATTGCCTTTGTACGGACGGCCAAACACTGGCGTGATAAAAATCGCTAAATATAAAAACGGCTCCAGAAACCACCGAAAGTGAAGGCTAGACCCATATGACAAATTGGATAAACCAGCGAAGCCATCCATCGTCATGGTCTCCGATTTTGTGAAATTGATTTTGTAGCCCGAGAACGCACTGAATAATGGGAAGGTCCTTGGGAGTGTTGCTGAACAAAGAGACCTTGGAGTGCAGGTTCATAGCTCCTTGAAAGTGGAGTCGCATGTAGATAGGATATTGAAGAAGGTGTTTGGTATGGTTTCCTTTACTGGCCAGTATATTGACTTCAGGAGTTGGATGGTCATGTTGCGGCTGTACAGGACATTGGTTAGGCCACTGTTGGAATATTGCGTGCAATTCTGGTTTACTTCCTATGGGAAAGATGTTGTGAAACTTGCAAGGTTTCCGAAAAGATTTACAAGGATGTTGTCAGGGTTGGAGGATCTGAGCTCCGGGGAAAGGCTGAACAGGCTGGAGCTTTTTCTCCCTGGAGCGCTGGAAGATGAAGGGTCACCTTATAGATGTTTACAAAATTAAGAGGGGCATGGATAGGATAAATAGACAAAGTCTTTTCCCGGGGGTGGGGGAGTCCTGAACTAGAAGGTTTAGGGTGAGAGGGGAAAGAGATAAAAGAGGCCTAATGGGGTAAATTTTTTCACGCAGAGGGTGGTACGTATATGGAATGTGCTGCCAGTGGATGTGGTGGAGGCTGATACAATTGCAACATTTAAGAGGCATTTGGATGGGTATATGAATAGGAAGGGTTTGGAGGGATATGGGCTGGTGCTGGCAGGTGGGACTAGATTTGGTTGGGATACCTGGTTGACATGGACGGGTTGGACCGAAGAGTCTGTTTCCATGCTGTACATGTCTATGACTCTATGAAAAGGAAAACAAAACAGCATCCATAGAAAATTCAGATAGCGTAGCAGCCAGGGGATATTCATTTAAGCCGCCAACTCTGTTGAGACTCCAATAACCTCTGACGTTACTGACAAACCCAAAACCCAGAAATACTAATCTATAATGTCTGACCAAACCCATTCAATTTGGGGTAAAATAAACCCAAGGCTTCACAAGGTGTTTATTCAAGTAGTGTTAGCCAGCAAACTTGACACCTCTCGTTCAATCTCTCTCTGTTAAAAGAAACCAGGAGAAAATAACAACTTATAGTGTCATCACACGAGCCAGCATATGGATCAGATAAACAGGAAACAGTGTTAACTCAATGAGGACATTCGCCTTTTGAAAACGGACAAGGAACAAGCCATTCAGTAAATTTAATTACAGGCACAGGAGCAGAAGTAAGTCTTTCAGCCCCTCCAATCACTTGTACAAGGAAAGAATGAGGGAATTGATGTCCCAACATGACAAAGGATTGGAGCAGAGGCTGCGCAGATAGACTGTTCTACATTTTTCCTCATGCCTCCATTGCTCGTAGTACGTACATGAGACTTTCACGTGATTTTCTGGCAGTGAGGAGGGAAGCCAAATGTTTCCTATGAAGATTCAAGAAGGCATCTTCGACCTCCGGCAAAACAGCCTGGTGTTTCGTATGGAGGTCAGAAGCTGGTGTGAATGACTAACTGTTTCAGAAGGAAGGTATAGTGCCTGCAGTCAGGGACTGTGAGCAACATGACGTTCATTGCTGTATCACGCACCAATTGCACATTCGTATCGGGAGAGTTCTTTGAGGCATGTAAATTGTTAGGAATGCCATATAAGACAGATAGATGAACTATCTAATTTCAAATAATGGTGATCTTGCTCATGTTGATCTCATCTTGTGCACATCTTGCACAATGTCATCTATCTGCCTTCCTCTGTCTAAGTTTATTTTCTCTGTATGATCTGTATGTCATTGCTTACTATGGTAAGCCTGTACCTATCACAAAAAACCTTCTCACTGTATTTTGGTACACGTGACAATAAATGACATCAATCAGTCAAGTATCGAATTTCTCACCCATCAGTCCGTCTTTCGGAAATAAGTGATCATGTCTCACCCTCAGGTTTGAATGCAAGCATCTCGTCTTCTCTCATAGCATTACAGATTACACAATCAGTTTCTGCACGCTCTCCTCATAGTACCATCATCCGTTTCTGCGGTGAGGATATCCTTCCTTATCAAGGAGATCAATCAGTGCACAGTGCCTCAAATACTATTTCATCACGACTTTACAATTGCAGGAACTTGACTTCACTTAGGTAATTGAAACATCTTACATTGAAGGACAACATACCATTTACTGCTTTCATTACTTACACAAGGTTTGTAAAGGAGTAGTCACCATGGGTTGTGAGTGGAAGACCATGCTATACAAATTTATTCGAGGTTTTGATATAGTGAAAAGGAGTATTTACCAGGGCAGGGGGGTAGGATTGGTCTGTATGGATTTCAGTAAGGCCTTTGTCAAGGCTCCACATGGTAGGCTGCACTGCAGCATATCTCACATTGAATTGAGGTGGAGCTGGCAAATTGGCCACCCAATTGACTACATGGAAAGAAACAGACGGTACTAATGGAAGATTCCTTTTCGGACTGGAGGCCCATGACTAGTGGATTGTTTCAGGGATCGGTGCTGGTCCCATTGCTGCTTGTGATCTATATCCATGATTTGGATGTGAATGTTACAAGACATGATTAGGAAGTTATCGGATGGCACTAAAATAGGTGATATTGTAACAGTGAGGAAAGTTACCAAACATTGCTGCAGGGCCTTGATGAGCTGGGGAAGTAGGCCGAGAAATGGCACATGGTGTTCAATATAGGTAAATGTAAGATCTTTAATTTTGGGAAGTAAAATCGAGGTGGGAGTTTCATGGTAAATGGTAGGGCCTCAAGGAGTGGAGCAGAAGTATGTTGGCGATCAAATACATGTTTATGTTAAAGTGAACTTACCAGTAGGCAGGGCAGTGAAGAATGATTTTAGCGCTGTGGCATTCGTCAGTCAGGGAACGGTGCACAGAAGTTGGGAGGTTATGTTGCAGTTATATAAGACTTCAGCGATGCTGTACTTGAAGAGTCGGGTTCAGTTTTTGGTCACGTTGCTATATAGGTCAGATGTTATTCAACTGGAAATAGTGCAGAAGCAATTTCGAACGTTGTTGCCAGGTGTAATGCAAAATTAACATTGATTGTGAAATACGTAAAAGAATACTTTTCGAAGCATTGCAGACGGACAGAAAAAAAATGTAAAGGTTACACCGATAGTAAGGAATTACAAAGACAGTAAACAATCATGTCAACAGTCAAGGAATGAGAAAAACAACTCCATATGTGGAAAGGAGCTCGAGAGTTCCAAGCTCTTGGCCTTGAAATATGGTAAGCAAAAGTTAAGTAAAGTATAAAGAGAGTATGTGAAAGTTATTCAGGCAACGCTTACATGAGGCATTTTGCCAAATGTATTGAATCGACCCTGCAGAGTCCGAAATAAAACCTTTCCTTTGCTCTCGCTAGCATTTGATTCGAGTCGATTTATTTTCCGGTCAGTAAACTTAGAGGTTCGTCCGGGATCCCGCGCCTGGTTAAGATTCTGAAGATTCCCGGGCGGTGTAGGCACCAGCGCCTGAAAGGACTCTTCATGTGAACTCACTGGTTACAAAGGCCCAACAATTTATCTTCTACTTCACGCAACTCATACAATTTGGTAAGACGGTGGAGGAAAGCTAATGAATGCAATAGGAATCAGAAGAGGCAATAGGACAGTAAGCTTGTTAATAGCAGAAATGAATATTCCAAGAGATTTTTTTTAGATGTAAACACAGGGAAACAAGATCAAATATTATACTGCTAGAAAATGTGTCTGGAGTAGTTCGTGGGATAGAAAGAAACGGCAAGAGGGTTTGAATTGATCGTTTGCATCAAACTTCACAGTGGAAGATATCAGCAGCGTGCCTGAACTTTAAGATGGACAGGACACAGAGATGAGTGAAGAGACCACCACTTCGGAGAAGGCGCTGGAGAAGCCGAGAAGTCTGAATGTGAATAATTGAGCCAGACCAGATGGTCTTCACCCCCCAGTTCGAAGCATATAGCTGGGAAGGTTGTGGAGGTATTGTTAATGGTATTTCAGAAACCACTGTAGTCAGCAGGGGCCTCAGAAGAATGGCAAACATAACCCGTACCACCCTCACGCCCCGGTTAAGGAGCAAGGGATGCAGAAGACAGAAAATTACAGTTGACCAGGCAAATTGAAATTTCTGTGGTGAAGACTTCGTGGATTATTGTGTTTCTGAACAGAAGCATAGAGTATGAAAACAAGGAAGTTACGGAGTATATTGTAAATTGCAGTTGAAATAAAATAAAGCAGTTTGGAGCAAGCATATGCGTATGTGACAAACAAACATTTACCTTGAAACTGTTGTTCGGATGTGGGGAAATGACTGTGACTAAATAGATTTTAAAACTGTTAAAAAAGCACGACTGAAGTTGTTGATGGGGAGGCCCCTATGTAGTCCGTTTCGAAGAAGAAACAACGCCAGATATTTGAAAAGATCGCTGACTCATTCCACATTTCTGAGCAACCCAACGTACATCTTCCAGATGAAGCATTATTTTGTTTGTATTCGTTCATTCCAGTCTCCTGTCATTGCTGCTCACAATGCAGTCTCCTTTACATTGGGGAATGCAAACATAAAATGCATTGAGGAACGCATGAATTCTGTCCATCGGAATAACACTGACATTCGTATTGTTTCTCAATTCAATAATTCATCTTGCACTGAAGCTTAATTTTCGTTCCTGGGGTGCTGCAATGTTCCAGTGAAGCACAACTCAACCACGAGTAACTCCTCACTTTATGCTTTGGTACGTTACACCCTGTAGTAATTTATATTCAATTTCATAACTTCACAGGCTTACATCATCATGGCAGTTGTGCATTTTCACACATTCTCCTTCGTGATGTCCCTGTGACCTTGTTTGATTATGTAGCCTTCAATGGAATGAATCCAGTTCGCCATTCTCATCTCACATGACACGTATTTGACATCTGCTCGCTCTCACCACAATTAAAAACCCGTTTAACTTTTGTACAGCACATACACAAAAATTGTTTCCTATCACCCCCTCCCCCGCTGCTGTGACGGTATTAAAAACCACATTTTCCTATCCTTTCGAGTTCTGAACAAGAGTCACACTAAACTTCAAACGAGAACTCTCTGTTTCTCTGTCTCCGCTGATGGTGCAAGAACTGCTGCGTTCCTCCAGAAATAAACAGAGCAATCTTTTAATAAAGCAAAGAACTGAGTATACTGGAATTCTGAAGAAAAATAAAAAAATTGGAGGATAAACTAGTAGCATTAAAATGTATCATTGAGCCTGAAAGTTTAACTCTGTCTTTACTTCACAGATGCGCCACACCTATTTAGTTTTGCCAACAATTGTTCTTGAACGAGTTACAAAGATTTGTGACAAAGCCCATATATTACGTTGTCCAACATGGAGCGCCATACGTAAGAACTAAGCACAGGCCATCTCTATCTTCGATCCTGATCCACCCTTTAATAAGATCATGGCTAATGATTTCGTCGACTCTGATCCACTGACCCGCACTCTCACCTAACCCCTTTATTCGTTCATTGTTTTAGAAGTATCTATCATCGCTTGAAAAACGTTTACTGAAGTAGGGAGTAGGGATAATCCTAGTAACTATAGGCCAGTGAGTCTCACTTCTGTTGTGGGCAAAGTCTTAGAGAGAATTATAAGGGATAGGATTTATGCACATCTGGATAAGAATGATGTGATCAAGGATAGTCAGCATGGTTTTGTGAAGGGCAGGTCGTGCCTCACAAACCTTATTGAATTCTTTGAGAAGGTGACGAAGGAGGTAGATGAGGGGAAAGCGGTAGATGTAGTATATATGGATTTTAGTAAGGCGTTTGATAAGGTCCCCCATGGTAGGCTACTGCAGAAAATACAGAGATATGGCATTGAGGGTGAGTTGGAGGTTTGGATTAGGAATTGGCTCTCTGGAAGAAGACAGAGGGTAGTAGTTGATGGCAAAGATTCATCTTGGAGTGCCGTCACTAGTGGTGTTCCGCAAGGATCTGTTTTGGGACCATTGCTGTTTGTCATTTTTATAAATGACCTGGAGGAAGGGTTAGAAGGTTGGGTGAGCAAGTTTGCGGATGATACGAAAGTCGGAGGAGTTGTAGACAGTGAGGAAGGATATGGCAGGTTACAGCGGGATATAGAGAAGCTGCAGAGCTGGGCAGAAAGGTGGCAAATGGAGTTCAATGTAGCTAAGTGTGAAGTGATTCACTTTGGTAAGAGTAATAAAAAGATGGATTACTGGGCTAATGGTAGACTACTTGGTAGTGTGGAAGAGCAGAGGGATCTTGGTGTCCATGTACACAGATCTCTGAAAGTTGCCACCCAGGTAAATAGTGCAGTGAAGAAGGCATATGGCGTACTGGCTTTTATTGGTAGAGGAATTGAGTTCCGGAGTCCTGAGGTCATGCTGCAGTTGTATAAGACTCTGGTGCGGCCGCTTCTGGAATATTGTGTGCAGTTTTGGTCGCCATACTATAGGAAGGATGTGGAGGCACTGGAACGGGTGCAGAGGAGGTTTACCAGGATGTTGCCTGGTATGGTAGGAAGATCCTATGAGGAAAGGCTGAGGCACTTGGGGTTGTTTTCTTTGGAGAAAAGAAGGTTTAGGGGTGATTTGATAGAGGTGTACAAGATGATTAGGGGGTTAGATAGGGTTGACAGTGAGAACCTTTTTCCACGTATGGAGTCAGCTATTACAAGGGGGCATAGCTTTAAATTAAGGGGGGGTAGATATAGGACTGATGTTAGGGGTAGGTTCTTCACTCAGCGAGTCGTAAGATCATGGAATGCCCTGCCAGTAGCAGTAGTGGACTCTCCCTCTTTATGGGTATTTAAGCGGGCATTGGATAGGTATATGGAGGATAGTGGGTTAGTGTAGGTTAGGTGGGCTTTGATCGGCGCAACATCGAGGGCCGAAGGGCCTGTACTGCGCTGTATTGTTCTATGTTCTATGTTCTACTTGACTGGGCAATGATTAACAATCCTGTGGGCGAGGAAGTCCCTTTTCAATACACTCCTAAATCTGCTCCTTGAATCTTGAGGCTATGCGTTCATGTCATAGCTTTACGTGCCAAATAAAACATACTCTCTGCATCTATGTTATCTTTTCCATTCTAATTTTATATTTTGTATAAGATTCTCCCTCATTCTTTTGAATGTCCGTGAATATAACCCCTGTCTAGTAACTCTCTCCTCATAACCAAACCCCCTCAGCACTAAACTAACGTGGGAAACATACTCTGCACCCTCTCTAATTCCAGTACATCTTCGCAAGTAAATACAGCAGAATTGTACGCAGTACTCCAGGTATAGCCTCACTAGCACCCTTTACACGTGCAACAAGAACTCCTTGCTTTTAAACCCAATCCCTTCAGCAATGCACGGAAAGAGAACGCTAACATAAGATGCAAAACTTGTTTGGTACTAAAACTATATAAGACTTGTACACTAATACCACAGATCACTTAATCATGATCAGGAGAGAAACAGAGGGAAACACACTCCTCCTTGGGGGACGAGAGATAAATGGGAGGTGGATGGGGCTGGGAAGAATTTAGCTTCGAGTGCTTGGAGGAGGTTGCTTTAAAGTTAATAGGTCGGAGAGGCTTCAGGGCAGAGGAAAGGACATGGGGAGTACAGTGAAAGAGGGACTCACTGAGGTCTTTGTAGAGAGAGGAGGAAAACTTCTTCAAGGTAGGCATCCTTGGAACACGCTTAGCAGTAAGTTTAAAATCAACCTGGAGACAGTGAGGTCTGCAAATGTTGGAGATCAGCCTCGGGAATGCGTTGTTAGAAAAGCACAGCAGATCGCGAAGCCTCTGAGGAGGAGGAAAGCTGATGTTTCGGGCCGGAGCCCTTTATCAAGAATGAGGCTGAGAGCCCCGGGTTGGAGAGATAAACTCTGATTTGGGACGGAGGAAAATGTGGCCTTATTCCTTATTAAGGGCTCTGGCGCAAAACCTCGATTTTCCTGCTCCTCAGATGCTAACTGACCTGCTGTGTTTTTCCAGCAGCACACTCTCAATCACCATTTCGGAACAATGTCGAGTTTCCTAAGTGGAGATTAATTACAACCTGACCAATTATCAGACTTTCAGTGTCACCACGATAGTCAATTTAGTTTAAGTTGATTTTTTTGACAGAACTGTCAAGCAGCAGAAAAAAAATACTGCTCAGTGTGCTTTCCGTGTGCTCCCCATGGGGAGATGCTGCTGTCGTGGGAATGTCACTGGATGTTTAATCCAGACCCGGCTAATGCTCTGGCAGCTGGTGCAATGTAAAAGCAGTTAATAAAATGCTGAGATCTAAAATCTGGGATCAGTAACATGGACCTTTGATTCACCAACTTTCAGGAAGCAAATCTGACGTGCTTTCCTGGTCTAACCTAAAAGTGTCACCAGACACACAGCGTGATAAACACGCAATAGTCTCAGAATCAGCCAAGTAATACACTCAATTTTATCAAACTGCTCCAAGGTTTTAAAGGAAAAAACCGGAGAGCACACCCATCCCCATCCTCAATATTGGAAAAGGGAATGGGAAACATAGTCCTGTCAACCGTGCAGAGACCTCATTCATGACATCTAAGAGCTTGTGGCAACATTAACAGAGCTTTCCCACAGACTGCAGAGAAACATCAGGAAAGGAGTAGGTCATTCAACATATTGAACCTCTCCTATTCTAATTCATGACCAAACATTCCCTCAATTCACTTTTTCCACACAATGTACATATCCATAATTGTGATTAATTGTCAGAAAAATTTAAAAATACGAACTGCAGTAATCACTTTGGTCCATGGAATTGTCTACCCAATTCAATGTTGTGATGACTGATCCTCTATCTCCCCACCATACTCTTGCTCTCTCCCCATTCCTTTGGAGTTAACAATTATTATTTATATTCAGTGCATTGTTTTTGATAGTATTATGTGGTGCGATTCTCCCAGTTTAACCGTCTCTGAGTGCAGACGTTTATGCTCATCTCAATGCAGAGTGGCCAGCCAGTAGGTAACACGGTAGCCCGTTGTTTTAGATGCCCCAGCCAGGAGAACAATCATCCCAGCTTCCAATCTGTCTCACCCTGTCAGTATTATATATATTGCATTGAAATTTCCACTCATTTTCCTAAACCCCATGGAACACAGACCGAGAAGACCCAAACGCTGCTTCCACAACAAGCCTGTCATCCCAGCGATCAGTCTGGTCATCCTGCACTACCCACCCTTAATGACAGGTTTTCCCTTTATTACGTAAGGAGATAAAAACTGTAAACATATACACAATATTCGAGATAAGATCGCACCAACCTGTTCACCTGTAGCAACACACCCATAATCGTGTACTCAAATCCATCGTAAATAATGCTTAACACATTATTTATCTTCCTTACTGTTTTCTGGTCATGTAATATTGCTCTTAGTGACTGGTGTATAAGGAGATCAAGATCATTTTCAATGTTACAGCTACCCACTTGGTGAGTCTATGTATACTGGCCATTGAGCCAATCCCATTTCCAGTATTAGTAGCAAGTAAGGGCAGTACGTTGCCCAGTGGTTAGCACTGCTGCTTCAGAGCGTCATGGACGTTGGTTCGCTTACAGCCACGGACAACTGTCTATGTGGAGTTTGCACATCCTCCTCGTGTCTCTGTAGATTTCCTCCGGGTGCTCTTGTTTCCTCCCACAGTCTAAAGTTGTGAAGGTTAGATGTATTAGTCAGGCGAAATGCAAAGTCATAGGGCAGGGGAATATGTTTGAATGTGATATTCATCAGAGAGGCGGTGTGATCTTGTTGGGCCAAATGGCCTGCTTCATACTGTAAAGATTCAATGTCTAAGGGCTGCTGACGCTGGAAATCAAAGTCAATACGTATGTTGCTGGGAAAGCACAGCTGGTCAGGCAACATCCGAGGCGTGCGAGAGTCGACATTGCGAACATAATGTTCTGATGAGGTATCATTTGCAGTAATGACTTATGGCTTCAGAATTCACTGCCTTGCATGGACCTCGAGGTTTGAACAGAATAATACAAAAGAAGATCAAAAATCCATTTCTCGAATAACATTTTTCATCCAATCCTTTTCCACAACTCTTCTTAATAGTTGTGAGATGTCCGAGACAACTTTCCTCTCAGGAAGTGCATTCCAGAGTCCAACACCCGTTGAGTAAAAAATAATCCTCAAATCATCTCTAAACCTCAAAGGGTTCACTTTAATCGTTTGCTTTCTTGTTCTTGGCCCATTGACTAAAAGTCATATCTGCTGCCTATCCATCTATCCATACCACTCGTAATCTTAACCTTCTGAATCACGTGCGTGTCATCCTTCTCTGATCCAAAGTAAACGAACCTAGCCTTATCCAACCTCTCTTCATTCCTGGAATGCTCCATCCAAGGGAAGATTCTGATGAATCTCTCCTGCACTATTTTCAATGCAATCACATCCTTCACATTTCGGAATCTGTGGAAAAGAACCCTCTGAACTTCCTCGTGTGCTGGCATTCATTTTCACGACCCCTCCCCCGTGTGTTTCCTCCTCTAAAGTGTATCATCACATATTTTTCAAGAGATACGTTCTATCTGCCATTGATCTGCCCATCTGACCATTCCATCCGTATCGTCCTGTAAAATCAGATCTTCCTCGTCAGTGTCAACGATCTGCCTATCTTTGTATTGAACACAAACTCATTTATCACACTCCCCCACTCCCCTCCTCATTCACATCTAAACCATTTATGAATACCGAGAATAATATGTTTAAGAATGACACAACGCCAGGTCATAGAAGAAAAGGTTTTTTCGGAGGCATGAGCTTTCTCAGCGCTGCTTCATCATCAGTTGGTTGTGCGCTTCGAAGGTTATTGCCTTCCAATAAACCTGTAGGACTATATCATGGCGTTGTGTGAGTTTTAACAATTTCCCCACCAATTCAACACCATCACCTCCGAATCACAAATAATAGAGGGCACAGCACAGATCCCTGTGATTCACCATTGGACACTGACATTCTATCAACATCCTCTGTCTCGACACACTAAGTTGATTTGGAAGCAAATTGGCAAGTCAAGATTTGGTCCTCGCTGTTCGCTTGTTATTCTGTTCCGCTTGACATATCGGTGGAATTTCTGGGAATTCACTTTAAACATGCCTGCTCGCAGGTTTGAATGTCATTGTGTTGATCAGTCCTCACCGAGTGACGAACTTCCTCCTTATTGCATTCTTAAATGTTCTGTCACATATCCTGCCATTACTTGAATGTGAACTAAACTTCCAGAGAGACATCAGTTCCGCTTCTACCTTGTCATATGCTTCATGAATTGTGAACCACTCTCATTATTTGAAACTATTGAGAAAAGAGGCCGAGTTTCCTCATCAAACAATCTTGCGATTTGAGGGATTTGGAGAATGCCGTTGCACTTCCTCTGAGGTCAGGATTTTCTTTTTTAAGACCGGGTCACCAAGACAATACACAATACTCGAGATCCAGTCTCACAAGCAATCCACGCAACTGCTTCAACAGTCTTTCCATGTATATTCTGACTCCCTTTAAAGGCCAAACTAACGTTAACTTTCATTTACATATATTCCTCCAAATAGTCGTCACATTAATTTTAGTTATGAACTCCCTGCAGGGGTTCTCATAGAAAGCCTTCTGAAAATCCAAATATGTCATTTCTACTAGTTCTTAATCGTCTATGCTGCAAGAAATAACTTTAATAAATTCTTGAGTTTATCACGTATGATTTTGCTTTCCGAAACATAGACTGATTCTATTCAATGATATTGTTAACTGCTAAATATCCAATATCACATGCTATCTCTTATATTCCAAGTTTCCTAAAGATTTGAATTTAAGTAGTCTGCAATTCGACACACGATCTGTTCTTTCCTTTGTCGATGCTTGTCTTCCTTCCAGTCAATTGGTCGGCATGGTGGCACAGTGGTTAGCACTGCTATCTCATAGCGCCAGAGATCTGGGCTCAATGCCCGCCTCGAGCAACTGTGTGTGTGGAGTTTGTACGTTCTCCCCGTGTCTGCGTGAATTTCCGTAGAGTGTTGTGGTTTCCTTCCACAGTCCAAATACGTGCAGGTTAGGTGAATTGCCCATAGTGTTAGGTGAACCAGTAAATGTAGGTGGATGGGTCTGAATGGGTTGCTCCTCCTTCGGAGGTTCGGTGTGGAATTGTTGGTTCGAAGGGTCTGTTTCCACACTGCAAGTAAGCCAATATATTTACAACGCTTAAATGATATTTAGTAGTTTCCATTTACCTACAATGGCCTCTGGCCTTTGCAGAATGTACAGGAAAATAAAACACAGTCATCGACAGTGCAACTAATACTCCTTTTGCTGACATGTTTGTATCGTTTTAATTTGAATTATGTCAGAATTAGTAATGCTCAATGCACCTACAATTTCAAGTGCTGCCTCGTGACTGATATAAATTGTCGTTATGGCTTTAGTTCTACAAGATCTGTATGGTCGCGTGGTATTTCTCAGCGATTTCATTGTTTTTTTTTAGATTAGATTAGATTACTTACAGTGTGGAAACAGGCCCTTCAGCCCAACATGTCCACACCGCCCCGCCGAAGCGTAACCCAGCCATACCCCTACATCTACATTTACCCCTTACCTAACACTATGGGCAATTTAGCATGGCCAATTCACCTGGCCTGCACATCTTTCGACTGTGGGAGGAAACCGGAGCACCCGGAGGAAACCCACGCAGACACGGGGAGAACGTGCAAACTCCACACAGTCAGTCACCTGAGGCGGGAATTGAACCCGGGTCTCAGGCGCTGTGAGGCAGCAGTGCTAACCACTGTGCCACCGTGCCGGCCACTAATTCCTCGCTGAAGACAGATGCAAAGTAAATGGCTATATTCTTGGCCATTTCCCCTTTCTCCACAATAAATATTCCTCTCCCGATTACATATTTCCAAATTTGACTTTGCTTTAATTTTGTTTTTCTTAAAAGATTGATCCTAGATTTATGCAGTATTTGTGTTCATGTTTGTTAGCTTGCATCTCCTCTTTTTGGTTTTGTTATCAGTTTAATAGCCATCCATTTCTGAATCTTAAACTTCTGTGAATTTTCAGATTTCTACAATATCTGGAATTCTTCTCAAGTCACATCTGATGATTAATGTAATGTTTACTTTGTTATGCTAACTATCATTAAATCACTTTCCTTACCTTTGGTGTTAGTCATGTTGCAGTTGTACGGGATGTTAGTGAGGCTGAACCTGCGGTGTTACAGTTAGTTTTGTTCACTTTGTTCTGGGAAGGATGTTATTAAAGTGGAAAGAGTGTAGGAGACATTTACAAAGATGATACTAAGGACTCAACGGTCTGAGTTATAGGGAGTGGTTGCACAAGGTAGGACTTTTTTTCCCATCGAGTGTACAGATCATGACAGACATGGATACAGTGAATGCATTCAATCTTTTTCCCCGGTTTGGGCAATCATGGACTAGAGAGCATTTGTTTAAGATCAGAGGAGAAAGAACAATACGGAACCTCAGGAGCAATTTGTTTTTTTCCACAGGGGCTGGTAAGCGGATGGAATGAGCTGCCAGCGGATCTGGTTTGAGCGGGTACATTAACAACATTTAAAAGGCATTTGGAAAAATGCACGGAAACAAAAGGTACAGAAGGATATGGGCAATGCCAGGGAAATGAGGTTACTGTGGATGTACATTTTGGTCAGAAAGAACCATTCTGGGCCGACAGGCCTGGCTCCGGGCTGTTGGACTCTATGACTCTAACAACCAGTGTTTGTCTACTCCTAACTGTTATATTGTCCTTTCCTAATCCACTGGAGGGAACTTGACCCTCGAGCTTCGGGACTTCCATGATGTATGACCATAAAGTTTAAGAATTCGATGTTGAATGCATACACCATGGAAAATGCAAATAAATAATGTCACGTTTTCTCACAAATTACTTTAGAGCAAGTTAATTATCAGTCCTTTTGACCACGCAACACCAAATCCTAAATAACTTAGTCTCTCGTTTGGTTGACAGCATAATCTTCAACCAGCATCATACATGTTTATGGAATCTACCTTTCACAGCATTAGCATAGTTCAGATGCAACGTGAGGTCATTCAATTCTACGACAGCACCCACAAATCTTGCGTACCTACTTTGCAGAACATATCATACACAGGTTTTGTGCAACAGTTTGGCTTTGGATGTTTAAAACACCAATGTTATCTTCTCCTTGCTATTTGTAAGATCCACTCAAAACGATTCTGTACAAGCTGATGTAATTAGTCAGTGGTATGCACCACCCACTAATAATACTGCATGGAAACAACACTGTGCATGACTACTTCCAGACACCTCACCATTCTCCGCAACCCACCCACGCAAGCACTAACAGCAGGGTCATCCACACCCACCCGCAAACTTCCCTCCCTTTCTCCCATTCCTGGAGAAACAGCCTGTACGTGGACAGAAATGGCCAAACCGGGTGGTAGATTGCCCAGAATCAGTTCCCCCATCCCCTTTTCCCGCCATGTGCGGAGGACCCTGGCACAAGTCAGAATGGACCGGAATGATTAATGTGGACATTCTCAAATATGCACGTCCGACCGACCACGTAAGGAGGAATGTCAAACGAGGGCAATTCTCACTTTAAAACCACTGTCTATTGCAACGTCAGCTCTCTCACTCCAAAAAGAACAGATACCTCATTGCAGAGATGCAGACACAGAAACAAACAGATGTATTGGGGAAAATACCTCATATGCTAGCATGCACAATACATCCAAGGACAGAGAGGCACACAGATACACATGCAGTCACACAGAAATAGACCCAAACACAGATAGGAACGCACAGGCTGATATACAGACAGAAATACGCACACACAAAAAGACATGGGCAACAACCACATAGACACACACATATTCACACACGGAGACACAGACGCTAGTGTCACTAAGACACCAATCGACACGTTTTTGATTTATTAGGGGATCAAATGTTCTAGCGAGAAGGCAAGAGAATGATGTTGACAAACATAAAATAAATTATTAAACGGAATATCAGACTCGCTGCTCGTGTGTTATTCTGCGATCTGGTATTCCCTTCCCAAGCCAGGAATGGAAGCCGGGTTTGATGCATACTTGATTGAAAGTGTGATTGGCAATGTGGAACAGGTTTAGAGGGTGGTTTGGTTTCTGTTTATCAGTCGGTGGATCATCAGACTCTTGATTTGAGGGCCCAAGGTTCGAGTACCCGCTCGGGCGACCTTCTTTTTTTTTAGGCGGCACAGTGGCTCAGTGTTTAGCACTTCTGCCTCATTATTGACCCATAAATACATTTCTGAAAGTGCATCAGCTGGATAAATATTTTCTCTTCTCAGGGAGACTAAAGGTAGCGAATAAGTTTTATTATTAAGAAGTATTGATATTAACACACAAATTATGAAGACATCAATCATTTTTAAAAATTATGAAGACGCTTTTAAGCATGGCCTCAAATTACAAAGCGGTGACATTTTGGCTAATGAAAGGTACTACAAAGGGCAACAGCAATGATGCATGTGCACATAGTTCATAATCATATATTCCAGAGAATGGTCAAATAGAATGCACATGGTCCAGTTTTGTGTCCAGTTCACATGATTGTATATTCTAACAAAGAGAGGGAGTAAAGTCTTATATGCCTGTGAAGCAGCAGCCTATTCATCACTCTCCCTTACTTCGTCCTTCTTGAGAAGCAAGTATGGGAGCAGAAAATCCTTCAGTCACCTTTAACACTCGTGAAGGATTCCTGATTAGCATTCATTGGAATCTCTCCATTGCTTGAAATCAAGTGAATTCTGCGAAATCCAATTGTTCTGTGAATCCATCACATTAGCAGCAGCTTGATTAAGCAGAATTACCTCCAAGACAGAATAGAATTTGGGTCACTGAATCATTTTACTATTTGTTATGAGCTCAACCATCTGTGCCTCACATTTGTTACTGGAAAATAACCCAGTCTGAGACCTATATTACTGGACAAATCACTAAATGTTTTACAATTAAACTTTGTGGAAAGCAGTCGAGGAGTGCGACTGGAAAAAACATCGTTGACACTCAAACATTGGTCAGAGCATGATTGAGACATTCACAAAGGGAAGAAGTACAAGTCAGAATTCAACCCTCAATAAGTTTGTGGTGCCTGGGTGTTTGCATTTATTCAAAGCTGTGTTTCTTAAGCAGTTGACAGACAAGTCAATGTCCGAAAATGGTATGCAGACAGAAAAGTACTGCTGAGACCAGAATCCGATCGTGTACAATCTTAGTGCCTGGTAGAGAAGAAACAAAGGGTAAGTAACGAGGCTCAGGCCTCAGCACGGAGCCTGTCCCCGCCACTCAGAAGGGAAGGGTGGAGAAGAGCAGAGCAATAATAATTGGGGACTCGATAGTTCGGGGCACAGATAGGCGGTTTTGTGGGAACGAGAGAGACTCACGTTTGGTATGTTGCCTCCCAGGTGCAAGGGTACGTGATGTCTTTGATCGTGTTTTCCGGGTCCTTAAGGGGGAGGGGGAGCAGCCTGAAGTCGTGGTCCATATTGGCACCAATGACATAGGTAGGAGGAGTGCTGAGGATGTTAGAAAGGCTTTTAGGGAGCTAGGTTGGAAGCTCAGAGTTAGAACGAACAGAGTTGTTGTCTCTGGTTTGTTACCCGTGCCACGTGATAGAGAGTCGAGGAATAGGGAGAGAGAACAGTTAAATGCGTGGCTACAGGGATGGTGCAGGAGGGAGGGATTTCGGTACTTGGATAACTGGGGTTCTTTCTGGGGAAGGTGGGACCTCTATAAACAGCATGGTCTGCACCTGAACCTAAGGGGCACTAGTATCCTTGGGGGGAGGTTTGCTCGTGCTCTTGGGGGGGGGTTTAAACTAACTCTGCAGGGACATGGGAACCCAGACTGTAGCTTTAGGGTGCAGGACCTGGAGTGCAGGGAGGTTAGGAATATGGCATCAATCTGTAAACAGAAGAGTGGCTTGAAGTGTGTATACTTTAATTCCAGAAGTATACGAAATAAGGTAGGTGAACTCGCAGCGTGGGTTGGTACCTGGGACTTCGATGTTGTGGCTATTACGGAGACATGGCTAGATCAGGGACAGGATTGGCTGTTGCAGGTTCCAGGGTTTAAATGTTTTCGTAGGGTCAGAGGTGGGGGTAAAAGAGGGGTTTGTGTGGCTTTGCTTGTCAAAGATAGTATTACAGCGGTGGAAAGGAAGATGGACGAAGATTTGCCATCTGAGGTAGTTTGGGTTGAGGTTAGGAATAGGAGAGGTGAGGTCACCCTGTTCGGAGTCTTTTACAGGCCTCCTAATAGTCCTAGAATCGTTGAAGAAAGGATTGCGAAGATGATTCAGGAGAAGTGTGACAGTAATAGGGTGATTGTTATGGGAGACTTTAACTTTCCTGATATTGATTGGGAAAGCTTAGCTCAAGTTCGTTAGATGGGTCAGTGTTTGTGCAATGTGTGCAGGAGAGTTTCCTGACACAATATGTAGATAAGCCAACAAGAGGTGAGGCCATACTGGATTTGGTTCTGGGTAACGAACCAGGCCAGGTATTAGAACTAGAGGTAGGTGAGCACTTTGGGGACAGTGACCACAATTCGGTGATTTTTACTCTCGTGATGGAGAGGGATAAGTGTGTACTACAGGGCAAGAGTTATAGCTGGGGGCAGGGAAATTATGATGCGTTGAGGCATGACTTAGGATGTGTGGATTGGAAAAGTAGATTCCAAGGCAAGAGCGTAATTGATATGTGGAACTTGTTCAAGGAGCAACTATTGAGTGTCCTTGATAAGTACGTACCTATCAGGCAGGGAGGAAAGGGTCGTGTGAGGGAGCCGTGGTTTAATAAGGAGTTGGAATCCCTTGTTAAATGGAAGAGGGCGGCCTTTTGAAAGATGAGGCGTGAAGGTTCAATAGGGGCGATTGAGAGTTATAAGGTAGTCCGGAAGGACCTGAAGAGAGAGCTAAGAGCAGCAAGGAGGGGACATGAAAGGTCCTTAGTTGGTAGGATTAGGGAAAACCCTAAGGCTTTCTATAGGTATGTTAGGAATAAAAGAATGACGAGGGAAGGAATAGGTCCAATCAAGGATAGTAATGGGAAGTTGCGTGTGGAGGCTGAAGAGATTGGGGAGGCGCTGAATGAATACTTTTCGTCAGTATTCACTCAGGAACAGGACATTGTTGTCGATATGAATACTGAGTCACGAATAAGTAGAATGGATGGCTTTGAGATATGTAGAGAAGAGGTGTTGGAAATTCTGGAAAGGATGAAAATAGATAAGTCCCCTGGGCCTGATGGCATTTATCCTAGGATTCTCTGGGAAGCAAGGGAGGAGATTGCAGAGCCATTGGCCTTGATTTTTGTGTCCTCTTTGTCGACAGGAGTAGTGCCAGAGGGCTGGAGGCTAGCCAACGTGGTTCCCTTGTTCAAGAAGGGGAGTAGGGATAATCCTAGTAACTATAGGCCAGTGAGTCTCACTTCTGTTGTGGGCAAAGTCTTAGAGAGAATTGTAAGGGATAGGATTTATGCACATCTGGATAAGAATGATGTGATCAAGGATAGTCAGCATGGTTTTGTGAAGGGCAGGTCGTGCCTCACAAACCTTATTGAATTCTTTGAGAAGGTGACTAAGGAGTTAGATGAGGGGAAAGCGGTAGATGTGGTATATATGGATTTTAGTAAGGTGTTTGATAAGGTCCCCCATGGTAGGCTACTGCAGAAAATACAGAGATATGGCATTGAGGGTGAGTTGGAGGTTTGGATTAGGAATTGGCTGGCTGGAAGAAGACAGAGGGTAGTAGTTGATGGCAAAGTTTCATCTTGGAGTGCCGTCAGTAGCGGTGTTCCGCAAGGATCTGTTTTGGGACCATTGCTGTTTGTCATTTTTATAAATGACCTGGAGGAAGGGTTAGAAGGTTGGGTGAGCAAGTTTGCGGATGATACGAAAGTCGGAGGAGTTGTAGACAGTGAGGAAGGATATGGCAGGTTACAGCGGGATATAGACAAGCTGCAGAGCTGGGCAGACAGGTGGCAAATGGAGTTCAATGTAGCTAAGTGTGAAGTGATTCACTTTGGTAAGAATAATAAAAAGATGGATTACTGGGCTAATGGTAGACTACTTGGTAGTGTGGAAGAGCAGAGGGATCTTGGTGTCCATGTACACAGATCTCTGAAAGTTGCCACCCAGGTAAATAGTGCAGTGAAGAAGGCATATGGCGTACTGGCTTTTATTGGTAGAGGAATTGAGTTCCGGAGTCCTGAGGTCATGCTGCAGTTGTATAAGACTCTAGTGCGGCCGCATCTGGAATATTGTATGCAGTTTTGGTCGCCATACTATAGGAAGGATGTGGAGGCACTGGAACGGGTGCAGAGGAAGTTTACAAGGATGTTGCCTGGTATGGTAGGAAGATCCTATGAGGAAAGGCTGAGGCACTTGGGGTTGTTTTCTTTGGAGAAAAGAAGGTTTAGGGGTGATTTGATAGAGGTGTACAAGATGATTAGGGGGTTAGATAGGGTTGACAGCGAGAACCTTTTCCCACGTATGGAGTCAGCTATTACAAGGGGGCATAGCTTTAAATTAAGGGGGGGTAGATATTGGACTGATGTTAGGGGTAGGTTCTTCACTCAGCGAGTCGTAAGTTCATGGAATGCCCTGCCAGTAGCAGTAGTGGACTCTCCCTCTTTATGGGTATTTAAGCGGGCATTGGATAGGTATATGGAGGATAGTGGGTTAGTGTAGGTTAGGTGGGCTTTGATCGGCGCAACATAGAGGGCCGAAGGGCCTGTCCTGCGCTGTATTCTTCTATGTTCTATGTTCTATGTTCTATAAATTTCTAATAACCAACTCCTGATCCTCAGAACTATGTTCATACCTTTCATTCAAACCCTTAATCCTCATTCACAGGATCACCTGGAGGTCACTTACTCCAAATAACTGGTCTACAGTAAGAAAGGTTATCATTCAGTCCGTCAAGACTGTCACACGCAGTTTGGTGTGTGTTGGACAAAGTTATTTGGAATCTAAAGTTCTCCTCTCTCCAACTTTTACTTCATTTAATGGTCATGATGTGAATACTGCCCCCATACCTCAGCAAGGCATGGCTCACAAAATACTTTTTTTTCTCTTTGATTGCTACATTCAATAACAGAACGTTCTCAAAAAAGGCCTCCTTTAATTTTCCAATGACAGCATTTAAAGACGTAAGAAGCAGAACTCACTAATATGGACGGTCAAGACTGTCTTGATGTTATATACGGTAATAGCTGAACCATTGTTGGCATCGACTCGTCTTTAACGCTGAATTCTTCACACCACTCAATTCTATGACAGGTCAAAAATCCATCTACCTCCTCTTCAAATATCTTCAGTGACCTAGCTACCCTAACTCTCTAGACCAGATACTTCCTGACGTTCATTGCGCACTTTGAGAAGAAAAACCTCCCTATACATTTACCGTCACCTAATAATATGAACAAAACAATTGAACACAGGGCTCAGTAAAGAGTGAATGCCCTTGATGTTAAGGCAGCATTTGAGTGAGGATGGCATCGGAAGTGCCAACTTATTTGAGCTTCGTGGGGACTAGATGTAGCGTCCACCCGATTGGGGTCTTGCAGAGCACAAAAGGAGATGTTTGTGGTTGGTGACCGCCAATTCTCAGTCCCTGGGCATCTCTTCAGGAGATCCTCTGGTAAGCTTCCTCTGCACAAATATCTTCAGCTGCTTCATCAATGACTATGCCCACCACCCCTCCCAGTCTGTACCTATGTGCAGCAAGACATGGACAACATTCAGTTTGTGCTGAGAAAGTATCGTTATCATTCATGTAGCAGAACGGACTGACTCTGGGCGTTTTAAAGAGGATCTCATTCGGCATCTCAAGCTGGCTCCACACGGATATCTGGAAGTCGATCAGCCCTTCGAACTACTGAATAAGAAGAAGGCAGCCCATCCCAACCTGCTGCCTGCTAATCATGAAAAGAGGGCGTCTAGTCAGCACATCGTGCTGTTAAACATAGTCCAGTCGTCCAATCAGACCCATGAACCTGTCTCATGGGAACAAGAAGTGGACATTCAGCACCTTGAGACATGTATCCAAGAACAGGAGGATGTCACTGATACTCCAACATGACAAACCAATGGAGCAGAAACTGCACTCAGAGACTGCTCCACAATGTTCCTCGTGCCTCCATTTCCTGTGTAACACGTGACACTTTGCTGGAGTGTTGGCAGTGGGGAAGGAAGCAAACTGTTTTGTTTCAATTCTCAAAAAAGCAAATTCCATCTCAGAGAAGACAGACATATGTTCTCCAAGAATGTCAGAAGCTGTTTTCGAAAGAAGGTATTGTGACTGCTGTCGGGGTTGTGGAGAACGTGACGTTCGGTGCACGATTAGACATCAACTGCACTGTATTAATGTGGTGAGAGTTTATTACAGCGTGGACGTCCACCTCTCTCAATCGACATGGCGAGTGGGGATGGGACAGGGACATATCTTCACAGGAACGTAACCTATCGAGAAAATGTATCCCGAGTAAAAAACGAAACATGTAATTTATCATCTTTCAGTGTCTGTTTAGATCATTATGAGCTATTGTTCATCACCCTCAAGTTTAAATGTAATCACCACGTATTCTTTCACAGCACGACAGTTTAACCTTTATTAACTCCTTATAGTACTACCGTTCAGGGATGTATCTGATGAAACTTCTTTGCATTCTCTCTGTGGCAGGAAGATGATATCTTACAAAGGAGAGAACGTCTGTCCACAATACCCGAAAGACTGCCTCAACAATACTTTCATGTTTTTAATCATACGCATTATTTTCCCTCAAGTACGCGCTGCAGTTTTTCTTATGGTGTGAAGAGCCATTTTTTCTCTATGCACTATGTCTGATGGGGAATTTACAAGTTCCTTACATCTGTATGTCAGCATCAATAACGCCAGCACCGGAGCTGTCTATGGTGATGGCCTTCACTCTCGAGAATGGAACGGAAGTGAGTTGAATACACATGGAAACCAGGCAGAGAAGGGAGATACCTTTGCTTTTGTTCACGGGATGTGTGCAGCCCTGGTCAGGCGAGCACGTTATGCCTATCTTGATTTGAGTGGCTGTTTCAGCCAATTCACAGGACAGAAAAGAGTAAAACAAATTGCTGTGGGTTTGTAGTGACACAGAGACCTGACCATGGAGGGATGACACATTGCCTTCTCTAAAAGACATGAGGCAAGCAGATGGGCTTTTTCCTCAGAAATATCATGGCTTCATTTCAATTGCATCAACTTCCTTCCTAATATGTCAACAAATTATTATTCAGTGCATCCAAATTATGTGTAAATGACTTGAACAAAGTACGCTGTCATCCTGTCTGACAGAGTCTGTGCGGGGAACAAGGTAGACACCTCATGTACAATTATTTTTAATGGACACATGTTTAAAAGGGATTTGAGACAAATGTATCCAGTTTTAAGAAGGGCACTGATTATGGTGTATTCAGAAGTTGCACTGAGGCTGAGAAGAAATCTGGGATATGATAGTGGTGGAACTGGGCAGGATTGTTGAGTGGGGAGGATGTGACAATGTAATTCTGCGCCGGACTAAAAGGATTATGGTATTTGAGAAGAGTCTGCTTCCTCCTCGCATATCAATGAGTAATTTCGAAATATTAATTTGCTCATTATAATTAATAATGGATCGTTTTTTTTTTGTCTGGAACTAAAGACGTTACTTTTCACTTTTCCATAATTTACATATCATGAGAAGAAATTCAGTTCAAACGGATTTAATGCACACATAGAGTAACTTACTCGGAACACCAAATATAACGAGGATGGGATAGTAACCAGCTTGAATAATCCAAAGGATATGTTTGATCCGCAATGGTAATGATATCCAAGGCCGGGAAAGCCAGTCAAGACCCCAGGATAAACTTCTATCCGTTATTGTCACATTCCAGTCTATTATTCTCAGGTTGTGATCCATTGTTGGAACGTTCCAGTCCAATGTTCTCAGACTCTGAACTCTTCTGCCTGCCACTCACCCCCCTCCCGGAGCTGCTGGCCCCGTTAGTGATGTCGGTGATGTGCCCGCTCATAATGTGGGATAACACATTGAATGGAGCCCATTTATCATTAAAAGATGGAAAGCCTCCCTTAGGATAATTAGAATCCACGGAGATTATCATTAATCACAGTCGCTGAACAAATAGCTCCAGCTAACTACTTTTAACTCAATCCTGTTTTTTTAATTCAAAATAGCGTTTAAAATTTTCTCATCCGTCATGGCATATGTGGGGTGATTGGGGAAAGGAATGTTGGAGGTGGTAGAACAATTCTGTGTCATCATTCTATCTGCCATGGAAATGGGAGTAATGCCAAGAAATGACAGGGCATTAACTAGTGTCTCCGTTTATATATGGAAACATAAAACCTGTAACCACTGGTCAGTGATTATAATGTCAGTAAAACATTGATAGCAATTTTATAGTCCATAATCCGATGGGAAAATTTGCCTTAGAAAACATGGGTCATAACAAAGAAACAGCATGGATATGTTAACAGAGAATTGTATGTGACAAACGCAATTCAGATTGTTATTCGAGGATCAGAGAGGGCAATTGAGGGTCGTGCTGTTGATGTTACCGATGTCAATTAATTGTGATGAAGTACCATTTCTTGGACTTCAATTACAGTGTGATTATAACATTGGGGAGGTGTCAGAAAAAAGAAAACAGAGGTTTCGGGATATGTTGCTGAGACTGAGGTGATGTGACATGGCATTTTCCAGTCGTCACTAATGGGATGTTAATCTTTGTAATTCATATGAAGATCAGATTCCAAGATACATCTACAATGGGAAAAGTGGACAACCAATGTTATCCAGAAGACAAGAAGGCATAGGAGCAAACGTTTGGCCATTTATCCCATCGAGTCTACTCCACTATCTAATCCTGGCTGTTAAGCTTTTAACCCCAATTTCCTGATTTCCTTCCGTGACCCTTGATACACTTTAAATCAAGAATCTTAACAATCTCAGTCTTTGATACACTCAATAACTTGGCGTCTCCAGCCTTCTGAGGCAATGAAAAACATAGATTCCCCACTCTCCAGCTGAAGAAGTTTCTCCTTATTTCTATTGTATAAAAAATCTTAGCTTTACTTTGAGCAATGGGGTCCTAGAGTCTACTACCACTGGAAAAATCTTCACAACATCCACTCTGTCCAAGTCATTCAATATTCTGCAAGTTTTAACTCGATCCCCTCCCCTCCACATCCTTCCAAAAGCTATCGAATAGCTGAACCTTCAAAAGTTCCTCATGTGTTAAGATTTTCATTCATGTGACCACTCTCCTATATTTCCTCTGAATACACGACAAGGCCAGTGATCCTTCCTGAGATATAAGGCCCAAATCTACACACATTACTTAAAGTCGGCCCAGCCAGAGCCCTACACAGTCTCAGACGTACATCACTGCTTTTATATCCAAGCTCTCTTCAAATAAATACCACCATTGTAATGCCTTCCTAACTACTAACTACCTGCAAGTTTAGCTTGCAAGATTCCTGGAATAATACTCAAATGTCTCTTTGCATGTCAGACCACTAACTTTACTCCCCATTTAGAAAACATTCCATGCCGCTATTCTTCTTACCAATGTACATGATCTCACACGTTCCCACGTTGTGCCCCATCTCCGAGTTCTTTGCCGACTATCCTGACCTTCTAAATTCTTCTGCAGGAGACAGTGAGGGCTGCAGATGCTGTAGGTCAGTGTCAAAAAGTGTGGTGGTACGAGAAAAGCACAGCCGATCAGGTGGCAGCCAAGGATCAGGGGACTTAACGTTTCAGGCATCAGCTCTTCATCGGGAATGAGCGGGAGAGGTGGGCAAAAGGGGAATGAGAAATAAATGTGAGGTGTTGGTGATGAGGGAGAAGTTAGCTTGGAAATGCGATAGGTAGGCGAAAGTTGGGATGATAGTGATAGGTCAGAGTGGAAGGTGGAGTCGATCTATGGGTAGGAAGATGGACATGTTCAACAGAGCAGTGCTGAGCTGGAGGGTTAGACCTGGGAAAAGATAGGAATGGCAGATGAGGAAACCTGCCAGATTGACATTGATGTCGTGTGGTTAGAGGGTCCCAAGGCGGAAGATAAGGCATTCTTCCTCCAGACGTTGGGTGACTAGAATTTTGTTAGTTGAGGGGGTGAAGAACTTGTATGAAATTGGCGGAGTGGGAGGGCGAGCTATAGTATGCTGTCACAGGACAGTGGGGTTGTTGGGTGTGAGTCGGTGGAAGACATATTCCTTGAACCGTTCTGTAAATTGACGTCCTGTCTCCCCAAAGTAGAGGAGACTGGGAACAAGGCACACAGTCTATGAGATGTTTGGATGCACAGGGAAATCTCTGCTGGATGTGTAAGGATCCTTTAGGGTCTTGGATGGAAGTGAGGGGGAAGTGTCGGCACAAATTTTACACCTCATGCCATGACAAGGGCAAGTGCCGATAGTGCAGGCTGGCTTTTTGGAGGGCATGAGTCTTCCATGGAATGTTCTCTGCAGAATGCTGATAGTGGTGTGGAGGGGAATGTATCTCTGGTGGTATTCTTACTGTAGGTGGCAGAAATAGCAGTGGATGATGCATTGTATCAGGAGCTTGATAGGGGTTGGGTGGAAGGCGAGGACCAGGGCTTTCTGAGCCTTATTGTGGTTGGAAGGGTGCTGTGCATTTTCAGAGGTGAGGGAAGTTGAGGACATGCGCTGGAGCACCCTTCTGCAGGCTGTCCTCCTCTTCAATGTTACTTGTCCCTCGACTTATCTGAAAACTTAGCCAGAATGCCCTCAGTTCATTAATCTACATCACTAATACATAAAATGAAAAGTTGTGGTCCCCACACAAGTCTGGTGGAACACCACTGTCACCGGTTGCCATTCTGAGAAGGACCCCTTTTTCCCTACTCTCTGTTTTCTGCCAGACGTCGCCGTTTCTTTCCATGGTACTACCTTGCCTCTAAAACCATGGGCCCCCTGTGTGGCATCTTGCCAAAGGATTCTTGACGTCCCGGTGAATCGCATCCATTTATCCTCCATGATCTAATCTGCTCGTTACTTCCACAAGTAATTCTAGCAAATATGTGGAGCATGGCTTCCCTTGATTAAACAATGGTGATTCTGTTCAATTTGACCAAACACTTCAAAGTATTCAGAAATCGCATCCTTCATGATGGTTTCTGGGATGCTACCAGGACTACGTTTAGGCTAATTAGTTTGTAATTTTGCATCTTCTGCCTTAGTCCATTGTTAAACTGGGTGTCACGTTAGCGATTTTCCAGTCCCCTTGGACGTTTACTGATTCTAGTAATTCGTAAAAGATTAGCATTAACGCTTATGACGCGTCTTCAGCTGTCTCCATTCGGTCTCTAGGTGTTGTCCATCTGGTCCATGTTATTTATTCACATTCAGGTAATTCAGTTTACTATCACGTTCTCCTTGGTAATGGCCATTACATTCAACTCTGCCTCCTCATTCTCTTGAGTTTTGGGGAGAAAATATTCAAATCTTCCACCGTGAAAACTGATGCAAAATTCCTCATCGTTGTATTTGTTGACCACTACTGGCTCTCCAGCATCATCTTCCAGCAGTCCAATTCCACTTTTGTGCTTCTCTATCCAAAGTTTCTCGAACAGTCTTCCTCTATATTACTGGATTGCTTACCCCCATATTTAGTCTCCTCCCTCCTTTTTTGTTGCCGTCTGTTGGTCTTTGTAAACTTCCCAATTCACTGTTTCTCCACTGTCCGTTGCCACATTGTGAACAATCTGTTTTGCTTTTATTCTATCTCTGACTTCTCGAGTCAGCTATTTTTGCCCCATGCTCAATGTAACATGCCTCTTTTTCCTCGTAATAAGTCTCTGTTGTGCCTCCTCAATTACTCCTAGATCCATTGCAACTTTCCTGTTGGGCTGCTTTCCCAGTCAATTCAAAACAGCTTTTGCCTTATATTTCTGTAGTTGTCTTTGGACAACTGAACCATAGTTACCGCTGATTCTCTTTTCATCCTCTCAAATCGCAAAGTAAATTCAATCACATTATGATTATTGCTTTCGACATTTTCCTGGAACTTAAGCTTCCTTGTCTACTCTGCCTCATCAAACAAAGCTAGATCCAGAATTACCTGTTCTCTCGTGGGCTGCACGGCAAGAAGCTCCAGAAATCTATCTTGTAGACATTCCACAAACTGTTTTTCTTACAATCCACTACTGTTACGACTTGCAGTCAACTATCCTCCTTAACTTAAAACCAACATCGCACGAACATTTCTCCAGTGACGTAATGTGTTTAAAAAATCAAGTGGCTAAGAACTATGTAAATTAACACTTTTATTTCTGACAGGACAGCAGAGAATAATTAAGTTGACACAACTTATAGTTTCTTCCTGTCGAATACCTTTTACATTCTGTTCTGTAATACTAGCCCAACAAAATTCGCATTACGATTTAAAAAACATCAATTCTTATCTCAAAACCAGGCAGCTGTAGCTTGTTGTCTTTGGATTTTCCTGTGTCTTCCTTTTTCTATGATAGTAATTTCTGCATCACAGGTTACTGATCGAAAAGGTACTTTTAAGGGATTTTTTGAAGCCCTCTGTTACATGCTCAGACATTTGACCTCTCCTCTCAAATGTTCACAGTCTAATACCCCAGAACATCGGATTGTGTAATTGGCTTAACAAATTGTCAATATGCACAATTCAAACTTGATAGAAAATTGATATTTTTCGGGGTGTAATTTAAAGTACCCTAGTTCGAGTTCATATTTGTCTCCAAGGCAACAAATTAATCGAATTGTTCAATCCGATGTGGCATTGTTGCCTTACTGAGTAGAGTTGGTGCTGTGTCCGGTGGTTCTGCTGCATTCAACTATCTTAAAATATACCTTCATTTTAAAAAGCATCTACCCCTTAAGAAGATAACGACAATCAAAATGAAAAATGGCTTCTTTTTCTCTAACTTTAAGCACATAACCCGACCATACACAAAACTTTCATTTAAGTTCACCTTATTTTTTTTTACAAATCTTTAAATAAATTCAAATCTCATCGACACTCTATCAGTTGAGCTCCTGATTACGCGTCTGCAGTTACATTCTTCTGACCAGTAACATACGCACTTTTTAAAGTAAAAGTCTGTCATATAAGACTCCAACGAAATAGTCTCATATTCTTAACTTTAAAACGTTCTAAGAATGGAAGCGGAAAGTGGTCAGTGTACACAATCGTTTCTGACACATTGTTCATGACATACACATTAAAATGTTCTCAGGTCAGTACCAAGCACAATAGTTCCTTTTCTGGTGTGGAGGATTTGTACTTGTGGATGTTGACCTTCAAATAGGAAACAACTGGCAGTTCAATCCCATCCTTAGTTTACTGGACAAGTACAGCTCCAAAACCATGTCACGAACATTGATGGTGACTTTAATCATTTTGAAAAGCTTGCTGTAACTAAAACTGGTTTAGCGGTCAAGTTCGACTTCAAATGATTGAATGCCTCCTGACATTGTTCTGTCCATCGAAACTTTGTGTTCGTCTTCAGCAAATAGGTGAACGGTACCACTACACTGCTAAAGTTTGGTACAACCCTCTGAAAGCATCCGCTAAGTACTAAGAATCAAATCACTTCTTTCTTCGAAATTGGTCGTGGAAATTCCTCGATGGCATTCGTGTTTGTGTTTCGTGGGCTCGAGCTTACATGACCGAAGTTATGTCCCAAAAACGTCACTTCTGCTTTCGCGAATTCCATTTCAACTGAGTTTATCACTCCGTTTGTTTCTGGTAGTCGTTCAAAAAGCTCTGCCAACTGTACCAATCGATCTTTCCAAGACTTATTAAAGATCACTACGTTGTCAAACTAGACTGCACACTTTCTTAGCCGAGCCACAAATCTGTTCATGAGACTTTGGAATGTGCCAAGCGCATTCATCAATCCAAAGGTCATCATTTTAAAATCAGATAACGTAAATTTGGAGTTTCAAACGCAGACATTTTTATTTGCCAACTCTCATAAAGGTAACGAATATTAACCAAGCATTAAGTCTAAATTGCTGATACAGTTGGCTTCTCCAACTTTCTCGATGCAGTTCGCCAATCTAGCAATTCGAAAAAGTGGAATGTTGGAATGGTGTTGACCTTCTGATCAAGTATGCAAAATCTTTGAGACCCGATAGTTTGAGAACGAAGACGATCCGCCAGCTTCATTCCTTTTGGCTTGTTTCAATGATGTTCTCGTCGAGTTTGGCTTCCACCTCCAAGTGGACCTGCCTGGCTTTGACAGCATTAATCCGATAGGAGTGTTGTTTTATCAGAGCACTATACACTAGTCTACTTTATGTACAATAGCATTAGTCTTCCCCATCTGATCCTTAGAAATGTCCTTCTTCTGTCGTAACAATTGTTTCAGTGTCGTTCAGAGCTCCTGAGACCAATAGTTTGCTGATCAATCCTACACCCCAAGGACTTTTTCATTTTGAAATCTTTTTGAGGCATCTCAAAATCAATATTATTTGGACTGGTTTTCTCACTCTGTTCCTCCAGTTCTTTCTCTTTCATATAATGATGTTTCAACATGTTCACATGATATACCCGATAACTTTTTTTTTCCAGCTGGCAATTTTACTAAATATTTCACCTGACTCAACTTTACCACAATTTAATAGGAACCACTAAATCTGGCATTTAATGGATCTCTTATCGCGGATAACTTTGTGCACACGTTTTCCCCTTGGGAGAACGTCCGTATCGCAGAGCTTCTAATTGCCACTTGCTTCATACTATACGGCGCCTTTTCCGCTGCTTGTTAGCGAACTAACCTACTCGGTTTAATCTCTCCCTCACCTCCGACACATAACCGCAGTGTGAAATCTCCTACTTTGCTCCTGTCAATTTTTTCTTTCATTAATTTAACTTCATGTCTAATGTCAACTTAAAGGGAGCCAACTGAGTAGATTATTTTAGGGCATACCTAATGGCAAACAATACGAATGGAAGACCTTAATCCCAACAATTCGGGTAATCCTGAAATGATGCTCTCACGCTGGTGTTCAAGGTCTGATCCGACAATGCCCAAGCACCCTTGGATTCAGAATGATATGCACTGGATCGACAGGCTATCGTCGACTGCGCACTGTGAAATGATTGGGCGTGGTTCAGAACGTGCTCGACCCCAGTACCAGCTAAGATCACAATGAAGGACCCACATTCTTATCATTGTCCCTTCCTTGAGGCACAGTGACGCTCACGTTAAATCAATTTTCGTCAACTTTCTCTGTTCTCTGTCTTTAGCGCTCTTTCTTTCTCTCTCTTTCTCTCTCTTTCCTTATGAGGTTGTAAGTATAACGTCAAGACACTTTAAAGCAACAGAACAAACGCACCCTGCACCAAGTGCACTGAGAAATGGTAAGAATGTAACACTGGGTGGAACCACTCGATTGTAAGTAGTGGTTAAATAATTATTGTCTGTTACACCTCATCTCTTGTCATAAAATGAATATCTTATCCAATTGTCAAGATCACCCTGAATCCAATGTGATCTAACTTTAATAATTAGTCGACCATGCAGAACCTTGTCAAAGCCTTTATTAAAGTCAAAGTAAACAATGTTCTGGTCACGTTGATCTTGTTTATTTCATCAAAAAAACTCAATCAAATTCGTGAGACTCTATTTCCTTGCGCAAGACAATGCTGACGATCCTTGCTCATCATTTGCCTCTCCAAATGCAATCTTTCAGAATCATCTCCAAAAACGTACCCAACACCAAAGTCGGACACACAGGGATATAGTTCCTCGACTTCTCCTCCAACTTCCTTAAATTAAGGCACAGCGTTAATCGCTCTCCAGGCAACCAGAACCTCACCAACATTTATAGGTGATACCCATATTCATGCAAGGAGCCCAGGAATTTTATCCATTAGTTTCGACAATATCATGGATATGCTAAACCACGTAGCAAAGATTTATTCACCTTTATTCATATTTTTAAGACCTGCAGCCCGTCCTCTGCTACACTGTGAACTGTTTTCAAAACAATACTATTGATTTGCCTAAGTTTTCCAGCTTCCTTCAGTCCAGCTTGAACGGAACAGGTGATTAAGGGGGACATTAACTTACCCTATGTTGATTGGAAATGCTGTGCCATTAGTACATCGGATCGATCAGCTTTTGTCCAATATATTAAGGAGGGTTTACTGACACAGTATTTCAAAGGACCGACAATAGTGGATACCACACGAGATCTGATGCTTAGTAATGAACCAAACCAGATGTTTGATTTAGTCATAGGTAACCACTTTGGTGAAAGTGACCACAATTCGATTATGTTTCGTTGAGCGATGCAAAAGGATATGTACATGCCACAGAGCAAGAGTTATCGATGGGAGAATGGCAATTATAATGCGATTAGGCAAGACTGAAAAGGCATAGACTGGAGTAACAAAATGCAGGGGGCGGAGACAATCGAAATGTGGAGATGATTTAAGGAAAATATATTGCATGTCCTTAATAGGAATGTTCCGGTCATGCAGGGCGGACGTGATAAGGCAAGGGAACTGTAGTTTCCTGAAGAAGTTATATCTCTTCTTAAATGGAAGAAGGAGACTTATGTGACGATGAGATGGGATAGTTCACAGGAGGCGATGGAGAGTTACGGTTTTGCTGGGAAGACTTTGAAGACAGAATTAAGAAGAGCAAAAAGGGGACATGAGTAGTCTTTAGCAGGTAGAATAAAGGAGAACCCTTCAGCTTTATTTAGGAATGTGAGGAATGAAAGGATGACTAGAATTGGAATCGGGACAGTCAAAGACAGAAGTGGAATATTGTGGTTGCACTCGGGGGAGATTGGAGAGGTACTAAACGAATATTTCTCATCAGTTTTCACTCAGCAAATGGATAATATTAACGAGAACCAGAATGAGATGTGAGATATTAGACGAGAAAGGATCGAAGTTAGTGAGGAGGAGGTATTCTCATTATCGAAGGAGTGAAAGCAGACAAGTCCACTGCACCAGATGGGGTTTATCTGAGGATTCTATGGGAACCTAGCGAGGAGATGTTGGAGCCTTTGGCTTTGATCTTTCAGTCGTCATTATCTACACGCTAATGCCAGAGGACGGAATGACTGCAAATGTTGTGCCCTTGATCAAGAAGGGCAGTAGAGATGGCAGAGTCAACAATAGACCAGTGAGCCGTACGTCTGTTGTACGAAAGTTTTGGAAAGTCATCTAACAAGCAAAAATTTGATTAGGGATAGGCAACATGAATTCGTCAAGGACAGGTCATGTCTCTCAGACCTCATTGAGTTTTTTGAGAAGGTGACCAAGGATGTGAATGAGGGTATGGCAGTTGCTGTGGTTTATATGGGCTTCAGTAAGGCCTTTGATAATGTTACACATATTAGACTGTTGGAGAAAATGCAGAGACAGGAGATCAATGCTATTGGACTGTGTTATTGAACTGATAACTGTGTTTCTGTTATTTTCCAGCTTGATAGAACTGGTTGTAAACTTTTACATTTTAACTTTTTACACTCTTTTACTGCTTTGTACAATGATTCAGTACCTTTTGTAGGAGGGAAAGGTAGATAACTTAGAACATAATATGGAGACTTGCAAACTTTTCATTGTCCTCATGTGACCTCATGTAACAATAAACCTCGTAAGCCTCGCTCATCTCATGTGAACCACACATATATGTTTTTAATTTTTTTAAGAGACCTAATTCTCTCACTAATTATTCTTTTGCCCTTAATATACTTGTGCAATCTCGTTCCATTTTCCTGAACTTTATTAGCCAAATTTCTGTCGTTTCTGCTTGTTCACTCCTGATTTCCTTGATAGGTGTACTGCTATGGTCTCTTTGCTCAAGGGATTCACATGATCGCAGCAGCGTGCAGCTGACATGTGCCGCCTTCCTTTTCCTCGACCAACGCCTCAATATCCCCTGCCATGTCCTGTTCCCTACCCCTGGTCACATTGCCCTTCACACTAACGGGAGCATGCTGTCCCCGAACTCTCACTTCCTCACTTTTGCGAAACTCCCACTTGCCAGATGTCATTTTCCCTATGAACTGATTCGCCGTTATAATCTTTTGAATGTTACAGCTTTTTAACATCACAATTGGTCTTGACACAATTTGTAACGTTAATTTGTGTATCAGGCCTATCCTCTTCCAGAACCAATTTCAAACTTAGAGAATTATGGTCACTGGCCTCAAAGTTTTCCCACGATCACAGCACAGTCACTTGCCCAAACTTATTTCCAAAGAAGAAACGAAGGTGAGGCTAGAATCAAATCAGCCGTGTACCAATTGAATAGAATTCAGGCATGAAGGGCCGACTTTCTTCATGTCTGTGTGTTTATTGTTGTGTGTTTGTGTGCGTGTGTGTGCGTGTGCACGTGCGAGCGTGTTGTCCTGTGTTTCTATCTGTGTATTTGCTTGTGTCTGCCTGTGTGTGCTTGAATCTGTGAGAGTGTGTGTGTGCGTGTGTGTGTTTCTGTCTGTGTGTGTATGTGTCTGTGTGTGGGTGTGTATCTGTGTATGTCTGTGTGTTTTAGTGCATTAATATGTGCATCTCTGCATCTGCGTCATTGATCTTTTTGGTTTCTGTTGTTTTAGAAGTGAGTCCATTGAAATGTGAATCTAAATGTACGTGTCTCTCGCTCTCCCTCTCTCCCTCTCTCCCTCAACCTTCTTGTGTTTGAAGTAACTTGAACAACCCTCTGCTGGACACCTCACACCACTGCTGAAACAGCGGTATTGTTTGGAAGAGACATCAAAAACAGTGGCTCTCTCATATTGGACTCGAATTGGTTTTATTGTCACGTGCACTAAAATGGGGGGCAGTGTAAACTTTACAATGGCTTCACTTTGAGGCCATCTTAGGTGAAGGATACCTAGGTATGGAATCTTAAGCATTTGCTACTAAATTGAAAGAATAAAAATGAAAACTTTACAGACTCAAATTGCAGTCCCTGCATTAATGTCAGCCGCAAATTTACTAATCGAAACGTCTACGCAAATATCTCGTCATTTATAAAAATGACAACAACTGTAAGTCCAAAACAGTCCATTGTAGCACTCCACTGGTTACTGAGCTGCAGGACGAACATACCACCACCCTCTTTCTTCTTCCAGTTAGCGAATTTCTAGTACAAACCGCTGAAACGCCCTCAATCCTGAAACACCTCAATGTGTGCAATAGTCTAACGTGTGGACAATTATAAAACACACGACTGAAATCTACATACAGGAGATAGTGAGTACTGCAGATGTTTCAGATCAAAGTTGAGAGTGTGTTGAGAGTTGTGATTCTGAGGAGCAGGAGTATTGACATTTGCTGATGAAGGACTAATGTCAAAAATGTCGGTTCTCCTGCTCCTTGGATGCTGCCTGACCTGCAGTTTTTTCCAGCAACAAACTCTCGACTGTGAAGTCCATATATACCGCGTTAACTGTTTTACCTTCATCCACCCGTTTTGTCATCTTCCTGAAGCTTGGTGAGGCACGACCTATCCTTCACAAAACCGTGTTAACAATCCATAATTTAATTATTAATTTCGTGATGATTAAAAATCTTATCTCTTGCAAACTTTTCAACACCTAACCCACGACTGAACCAGGGATTACTGGTCTTCGTCAACAAGGGAACAATTTTTACTATCCACCAGTGTTCTGGCACTATCACTGTCGATAACAATGACATAATGATCGAAGGCAACACAACTTCATTCATCTGCCTGGCTTCACAGAGTATCATAGTATAACTCATATCCTTCGCAGGGATTTTTAGCTTTATTAGATCTTCCAAAATTGCTAAAACCTCCTCTTTGTCAACTGCAATCCCATCTAATGCTGTAGCCTGGATCAACATATTCACAATCATATTACCCTTTTCCAATGTGAATACTGACAAAACGTATTCATTCTGCGCTTCCACATGTCCTCAGAATCCACACACAACTTTCAACTAACACCGTTTATTGGCCCTATCTTTACTGTCGAGTAATCTGGTCTCCAGGCCGCCTCAGGCCCAATGTGTAAACCCACATCAAGGCGAATCTCCGAGTCCCGCAGGCCCATTCCCCAGACTGCATCAGGACCAGTCTGCTGACAACACCAGCCGCAGACTCCAAGCCCCACTCGGAGAAGTCTCAAGGCTGCACCAGGCCCAGAATCCAGACCGAACCGATCCCTGTCTCCAAGCCCCATCAGGCCCAGACTCCATACCCCACCGGCCCGTTCTGCAGACTGCACAGTGCTCAGTCTTCAGGCTGCACCAGTTCGAATCTCCAGTCCTCACAATGCCCAATCTCCAGACCTCAATAGGCCCGGTCTGCAGGCCACACCAAGCCCCAACCTAGAGGCCCACTGGGACATATCTCCAGGCCAGACCAGGCCCAGTCTCCAGACCACACCAGATTCAGACCCCAGGAGATGATGGAACTCATTTTCCAGACTGCACCGGACCCAGTCCCAAGCTCCTTCTTTCCCAGACTCCCTAACGCAAAGGCATGAGTCTCCAATCTGCACTGAGCCCAGTCTCCAGATCATGATGGGCACAGTTTCTCGGCTGCACCAGGCCCAATCGTCAGCCCACGCAACGCGCAGTTTCCAGTCCATAACTGGCCCAGTCTTGGGCCACACCGGGCCGTGTCTCCAAACCACAATGGGCGCACTATACCGGCCACACCAGATCCAGTATTTGAACCACACTGGGCCGATTCTCGAAACCACAGCAGACTGTTTGCACAGACCACATTGGAGCCATTCTCCATACCAAACTAGGATAACTCTCCAAACTGCACCGGGTGGAGTTTCCAGACTTCGCCGAGCTAGTTTCCACGATCCAACGGGCTCAGGCTGAATCTCCCACCAAGCCTTGTTTCCAGGTCACACACAGCCCAGACTCCAGAATGTGCTGGGCTCAGTTTTCTGTCCGTATTGGGCCTGCCCCAATCTCTACGCCACACCGGGTACAGACTCCAGCTCGGACCAGGCCCATTCTCGCTGCTGGATCTGGCCGATTCACCATAACGCACCAGACCAAGTCACCAGACTGTAACTTGACCAGTCTCCCCTCCATACTGGGAACAGTCTCCATATTGCACCTGGAGCAGTGTTCTGGGCCGTATTGGGTTAAGTCTCCAAGCCACAAAGTGCCCTGACACCACACTGCACTGAGCCAGATCTTTAGGTTGCACTGGGACCTGTCTCCAAAATGCACATGGTCGAGACTCCACACCCTTCCATGCCCAGTCTCCCTGCTGCATTGGATCCAATCACAATAACGCAACAGGCCAGATCCCCAGACTGCACCTGGTCAGGCCTCCAAGCCATGCTGGGCACACCCTCCATACTTCACCCAGGGACCCTACATGGGAAGGATCGGGCCGAGTGTCCAAGCCAAAAAGCGCCCAGTCTCCAGGCTGCACCATGCCAAGTGTTCAGGGTGAACCGGGGCCAGTCTCCAGACTGCACTGCGTCGGGTTTCCAGACCGCAACGGGCCCAATCTTTCAGCCTCATCAGCCCCAATTTCCAGGCTGCACCAGGTGGAGCATCCACACTGCTTCGGACACAATCTCCAGGCCCCACCACAAGAGCCTCGATGCCAAACAAGACACACTTTCCAGACTGTGCTTGTCCCAGTCTGCACGCCACACCCAGCCTAATCTTGAGGCCACTCTCGGCTCAGTCTCCATGCCGTACCGGTCCCCGACTCAACATCGCACTTGGCCGAGTCTCCAGAATGCTCCTGGTCAAATATGCAGGCTGCAGCAGGCCAATTATCCAAACCACACCGGGCCCAGTCTGCAAGCTACTCTGGTCCCAGGCTTGAGGCCTCCCTACGCCCAGTCTCCATACCGCAACCGGCCCAGTCTCCAGGCTGCACCTTGCTCAATGTCCAGAAAACACCAGGCCGAGTCTCTGGACTGCACCAGAGGCAAATATTCTGTCAGATGTAGAATGCTCCTTTAGGACCTTGGACGGAGATGAGCGGAAGGTGTTGTCGCAGGGTTTGCACTTACTGCAGAGGCATTGAGAGTTGCTGAGAGTGTGGTGTGGGCTGGTGGAGTGTGTTCTGGGAGTCACGGAGGGAATTGTCTTTCCTAATCGGGGTAAGGAGAGAAATATATCCATAGGCGTGCGCTCTGTCGAAAGGTGGCGGAAATGATAGAGCATGAAGCGAATTATACAGAGGTTGGTGTGGTGGAATGTGAGGGCCGGGTTTTCTCTTATTGCTTCTTTGTGAAGAATTCAAAGGCGGAGGTGCGCGAAATGGAGGAGGTGCTTTGAAGGGAGTCGTCGACCACGTGGGAATGGAAAATGTAATCATGAAAAAAGAAGGCCATCTGGGATTTTATACGGTGGAATGTTTCCTCCTGGGAGCATGTGCAGCGGAGGTGGAGGATTGGGAATATGGATGGCGTTCATTACAAGACGCAGGGTGGGAAGATGTATATTCCAGGAAGCTGTGGGAGTCTTGGGTTTGTTGTAGATGTCTGTGGTTACATGGTCTCTGGAAGTGGAGATTGAGAGGTCCAGGAAGAGGAGGGATGTGTCTGCGATTGTTCTCGTGAACTTGAGATCAGATTGGAACGTGTTTGTGAAATCGATGAACTGTCAACCTCTGGTGGGAGCACAACGTTGCGCTGATGCAGTCCTCGAATTAGCGGAGGGAAAAGAGGGGAATGTTGCCAGTGTAACCACGGAAACTTCCCAGAACATTGCCCACCCAACATTTTATAACAGACATTCTCCAGAATATTTTGTACCCAACATGCCATGCCAAACATTGCACAGAGTATTCTGTACCCAACATATTATTGCCAACATTACTTGCAATATTCTTTACCCGACATTATATAACTGACATTCACTGGAATATTCTGTATCTGACATTCTATTCCTGACATTCCTTGAAATATTCTACTCCCAACATTCTATACCCGTCATTCCAGGGAACATTCTGGACCCAGCATTCTGTACCGACGTTCTCCAGAACTTTCTATCTCTGATATTTGTGAACAGGCTGACGTCGCTTAAATGAACAAACAATAAGATCCTGAGGGAAAAGATCCCGTTCCAGGGAGAAGGAGAGAGTGTTCCGAAGTTCCCTCACATAGTTAAAATGGTGAAGACGTTTACACTGCATTTTTTCACAACACATTATCGACCACAATTAAGAGTAGCAGACAGAAATTTCCAAACTCCATTTGTTTTCAGGAGAATCCTTCAGGACAGCAGCCTTTTGTCATTCAATATTAGGAACTGCATGTCGGTGACCTGTGTCTGCTCTCTTGTGTTGCATTGTGTCGGAATGATATGGAGACCATCTGTTCTTATGAATGTCTTTCTGTGTGTTTGGGGAGGGACAGCTTCTTATCATTTTTCTCACATTTTCTTCAGTAATTTAGAACTTTTCTTTTCTTATTTCAGCTCCAGTCATTTCAATAATTCTCTGAATAGTGGGAGATATTTGAAAATTTTTTTGGTTCTGTTCGGCAAGCTGGGATTTCGTGTTGCAGACGTTTCGTCCCCGTCTAAATGACATCCTCAGTGCTTGGGTGCCTCCTGTGAAGTGCTTCATTATGTGGTGCTTAGGCGGTTGGCACAGGATTCCCATTTCCTAGCTTGTCTTAGCATCTTTCGCCTGAAGGTGTTCAAAGTTTGTGAGAAGATTTGTAGCTCGCGTGCGCGTTGTTGTGGTTCTCTTCGCCGAGCTGGGAATTTGTGCTGCACACTTTTGAACACCTACGAGCGAAAGACGCTAAGGCAAGCCAGCAATTGGGAATCCTGTGCCAACTGCCTAAGCACCACATGAAGCGCTTCACAGGAGGCTCCCAAGCACTGACGATGTCACATAGACAGGAGACGAAACGTCTGCAATACAAATTCCCAGCTCGCCGAACAGAACCACAACAATGAACACCCGAGCTACAAATCTTCTCACAAATTTTGAATATTTGAACATCTCACTATACACCAATCAAACTGGTCACTTTGCCTCCAGGATGATGTATAATGTTTTTGTTTTTCTTCCTCACAGTTGACGAAGTGAAAATCTACATCCTGCTTTATAAAGATTGTGGGTTGTCTCCATGTGTTAGACATTACCTGGGAGCCAAGTCAGTGCTGGATCTACTGGTCATTATCCTCGACCGGATGCTGAGACATATTCTCATTGTTTATCTGAAACAGTTTTACTTCATCGAGTCTATCTCCTTGTGTAATATTCACGCCATCCTGCTTCATGCAAAGACTGACGGTTCAGACTGGTTCAGCGTCAATATCACCTTTGATTGGTGTGTGGCCATTTGTTGCCAGAAGCTGAAAAAGAAACATTGCAGTGAGGAAACAGCGGCTATGGTTCTGGGAACGGTGATTGTTTCAATATTTTTCCTGTTTTTTTGTAATCAAAGCTCTGTATTTGCTGGCGAATGCTCCCAGGTTTTGTTTGGTAACAGCAAATGTTCGTTAATCCCATGCCTGGGCCTCAATCGAATGCCTCCACAACATGGAACCTTCGGTTCTCCCACTTCTCCTGATGCTTCTCCTCAATGCTGTTAACGTCAGGAGCAGTTTAGTGACAAGTAGAGCCTGTAGGAGACTCTGGGCTAACAACAATTAGAGCGCTTAATCTGAGACAGAAATGAGAAACCGAAAAAAATCCATACGTTTACTGTTTAAAATTTCAGCCAATTTCATCCTGCTATGGTCAATGTTTATTGTATATGGGACCGGATGCATTGGATTTGACATTGGTCTGTGTATCTACATTACTTTGTGATGGATTTGAGCTTCACGCTGCAACTCCTGAGTTGCTGCACAAACACGGAGATTTATACCGTGACCCAGGCTAAGTTCAAGCAGCAGCTGAAGAACATGCTCGAATACCCCTTTAACCAAATGCACCATTCAATCAACTTCACTCAGTTGTCAACTCTTTCGGGATTGAACGCCTCATCCTCTGCCTCGGAACACTTCAACCCCAGGGCGTCAATGTGGACTTCAACATTTTCCTCATTTACCCGTGCCCTACCTCACCCTAGTTCCATATTCCAGCTCAACACTGTCCCCATGACTTGTCCTACCTGCTTATCTTCTTTTCCACCTATCCACTCCACCCTCCCCCCGCCCCCGACCTATCACCTTCATCCCTTCCCCCAGTCACCTATGTACTGTATGTTACTTTCTCCCCACGCCCACCCTCCTCTAGCTTATCTCTCCACGCTTCGGGCTCTCTGCCTTTATTCCTGATGAAGGGCTTTTGCCCGAAACGTTGATTTTACTGCTCCTACTGCCTGAACTGCTGTGCTATTCCAGCACCACTAATCCATTTTCTCATTTCAATTCAGTGTTACAGTGTTCAAACAGACTGTTGCTGTGGTAACAGTTTGAGGGTAGTGCTTGATTGTCCAAACTTTCTCCACAGTAGGGTTTCAGGAATACACTTCAAACGTGCTCTCAACTTAGGGCCCAGTGAGAAAAGGCACCATCGTCCTGACTGTATCGATGACTTCAATTTGTAAACACCAGAAATGATTATTAAAATGTCCGAGCAGCAGAAAGAAATATATTCTTTGTGTTGAGAAAACTGAGTTGCAGAGTGAGAGACTTAGCCCCAAGTCCTGTTCCTCAAGGAAGCGCAGGGGACCAGGACCTGAGCTCAGAGTTGGGTTTGATTCACAGGTTGTTGCTTGGGGAACAGAGTGGGAATGGGTTCGCAGACTGTAGCTAGGGAACGGAGCAATAACGGTTTCACACGCCGTTGCAACGTGAAGAAAGTGGGGAAGGATTCACAGGCTGTTGTCGGAAAACAGTACGTTGGGCTCACAGGCTGTTGCTGGACGAAACCGGGGTATGGGGTCACAGGACGTTTCGAGGGAAACAGACTGGTGATTGAGTCACAGTCTGTTGCTGGAGACAAGAAAGTGGATGGGTTGGCAGACAGTTGCTAGGGGATAAGAATATGGCTGGTTTCACAGGCCATTGCTGCAACAGAGCGAGGATTGGATAACAGGCAGTTGCTAGAGGAACGCAGCAGTGATGTCGTCACCGGAAGTTCTGAGTGAAATAGTGGGTGCTTGAGTCAAGGTCATTGCTCGTATAATGGACCGGCGTGGGCTTCAATACCGTTGTTAGGAAAACAGAGTGAAACCAAGTTCACAGGACACTGCGAAGAGAACATCATGGGATGGGATCACACACAATTTCTCGGACAACAGAGTCGGGGAATACGTCTGTTTGGGTTAGTGTTCGGACGGTCGGTTGTGCCCTTGTGAGGCAGAAGGGCCTGTTTCTATACTAGAGGAAATCTAATCTAGCAACTGCCTGTGAACTCATTCCCACTCAGTTGTCCATTCAACGATCGGTAACCCCAACCTTGCTCTGATGCCCGATCAAGAGCCTATGATCCCAACGAAATGACTGTTCTCCTCATGCGGCCTGTCAATCCAGTCCCATTTTATTCTCCATCTGTGACCCCATCCCTACACTGCTGCCCTAGAAACGGCCTGTAAATCCGGACCCACTCTGTTCTCCTGGCAATGGCCTGGAAATCCATCCAAGCTCTTTTCCCTGAGCAATGACATATGAATGAATCCCTACTTTTTTTTCTCAGCACGGCCTGTAACCCCCATTTCCGCTCTGTTCTCATGGAATTGCCTGTACCCCCATCCCCGCGGCGGTCTCCTCGAAACGATCTGTGACCCACTACTCGCACTGAACCCTAGCAAGGACCTGTGAACCAAGCCGCACTCTATTCCCTACTAAAGGCCCATAAACCAATCGCAACCCTGTTCTCCTACCAATGATCTATGAATGCATCCTCACTCATTTTCCGTCCGAACTGTCGTTGACTCCATCCCCACAGTCTTCTCCGAGCAACTGCCTGTGACCCCCAACTCCGCCGCATTCTCTTAGTGACTATCAGAGACCGTGTACCTGCACTGTTTCCTCGCAACTGTTTGTGACCCCATCCATATTGTCTCCTCTTAGAAACTAACTGTGACCCCATCAACACTGTGTTCCCTTAGTAACGCCTTGTGGACAGCTCCTCACTCTGCTCACAGAGCCTTCCCTTGTGAAACTATGCACACTACGCTCACCTAGCAAATGTCTGTGAACCATTCCCATGTTCTTTTTTCGCAACTGCCAATGAATCCATTCCCACTCTGTTTCCCGAGCAAATCCCTCTGACCCTAACCCGGCTGTGCTTTCCTAGCAAATGTCAGTGACCCAATCCCCATTCTATTCCCAGCAACGTTCTGTAAAGCCATCCGGTAGCAGCTTGCAGATAGTCTCACAGGCCGTTGAGAGGAGAAAGTAGTGTGGGTGGTTTTACAGACAATTGCTGGGGGAAAAGAGAATGGATGGGGTCATCGGTAGTTGCGAGGAGAACAGATTGGTGATGGGTTCACAGGCTATTGCTACTAAACAGAAGGTTGATTGGGTCACAGACATTTGCTTGGAGAACAGGGTGGGGAGCGGGTCGCAGGACATTGCGAAGGGAACAGAGTGGGGGTGGAATTTCAGGCCACTGGTGGGGGAAAAGAAAGGTAATGAGTTCACGGGCCATCGCTACGACAACAGTGTGCGGCTGGTTTCACAGGCCATTGCTAGGGCAGCAATCGGAGGATGGAATCACACATCATTGCTAGGGCAACAGAGAGGGGATGGAGTCACAGGCTGTTTCTCAGCGAACAAAGTCAGGCTGTGGAAACAGGCTGTCGCTTGGGGATCAGACCGGCGATGGGTTCACATGTATTTGCGAGGGAACAGAGAGTGGAGGGGTTCACAGCCCGTTGCGATGGGAAGAGAGCGGAGAATGTTTCGCGGACTATTGCTCCGAGGATAGAGTTTTCCGCTTGTCCTTCCAGATTACTGCCCTCACATCGAAACGCTGTTAGAAGACTTAGAAGCTGCTCCATGTTCACTCTCTCTTCCATTAATTCTGGTTCAACGCCATGATTTTGAAGGCCATATCCTTTCTTGACATCAAGCCTGTCTCTCTGTAAAGTTTATTTATGCATCACGCTCACCGATTTTGTTTGTCTGTCCGCAAGATTGTTTCCCTTGAGAAGTCAGCAGGTCTGATATAATCTGTGGCCTCATAATTGTCGAGATCTTCAACTTAATATACTCTGAGGAATCACATGAGAAACAGTGATTTTGCAGATAAATTGGTATTACGTTTTTATCAGTATTGCTCACAAAAACAAATGCTGTAACTGACTAGGGATGCACCTATCTGAGATCCTGCATTGTCTACTGGAGGAATAAGTAACGTGAGACGGAAAAGAAATGCTTTGGAAAATGGTGATAACAAGGACGTTCAAGGAACTCTGGGGTTTTAGTGTGATCATTCCAAACACACACACACACAGCAGACCAAAATCAAAACAAAGCCAAATGCACGCCATAAGGGGAGAACTGTACAAAACAGGCTAAAATGACTGGCTGTGAATGAAGAGTGAGAAACTGCTCAAGATTCATTCAAAATGATCAATGAAAGGTCAATACATTGAAAACCAAGGGAGGATTCCTCAGAGCCCGACTGACAGTGCCCCATTAATTTCACTTCAGTCTGCTCCCCTGTGGCTTTCAGACATATCAGAGTCCTTGGTGCAGATGCAGTGTGTCTGTATGATCACTGCTGCCATGTGGTAAAGGGGTAGAATGATGTGGCACACTGATATACAACAGGTACACATGCACCTGACTGAGGACAATTTAACAGTACCACCAGCAGCCTGGTTGTGTGTCTGTACCAACTGCCATCACAAGGCGTTGGCTGGGGAAGGTAAAATATGCTGTGGGCACGGTGGGAGGCAGGGCAATACATGCTCAGGGAACAAGTGAGCGACCCTGATAGGCAGCCTGCACTGGGATGTGAAGTGTGTGCCTCTCCCTGGGCAGTAACTGCATGCTACGCACACATATATTCCAATTTGCTTATCTAACATCCTCTGAAAGAGAGTGAGATGGCAGAGCTGCGTATGTAGTCATCACCAAGGAGAAGATGCCAGAAGAACTGAATGGTCTGAGGTTGCATAAACCACCCTGGACAAGATGGACCTAACCTCAGAGTTTGAAGGGAGATAGGTGAAAAGACAGTGGTGACGTTCGTTGGAATATTTCAGGAATGAGTAGAATCAGGAAATATCCCAGAGGACTGCAAAAATCACTAACATGAAGCCCCTGGTTAAAAATGGAGGAAGGGAAAAGATAGAAAATTGCAGAACGATTACATTAACCTCAGTAGTGTGTAAAATTCTGGGATCCATGTGAAGAATGAGATTTCTAAATTCTTGGAATTGCATGGCAAAACAGGGCAAAGTCAGCATGATTTCTTCCAAGCAAGCTCATGCCTGACCAATCTACTAGAATTCTTCACGAAAGTAACGAACAGGTTTGGCCAAAGAGAGCAAATGGATTTATCTACGTGGACTCCACAACAAGGTGTACACAGGAAGGTACTGAGTAAGAAAAGGGTCCATATTAGCAGAGGCATGGAGAGAAGCTTGGGTGCCTGGTAGAAAGTAGAGAGTGGGGATAGCAGAGTCTTTCTCAGGATGGCAGCTGGTGACAAAAGGTGTTCTGCAAGACATATTGTTGGAACCATAATTTTTATTTTTTTGCAGAATACACTACTGTGTAGGATCAGGTCCTTCGGCTCAACACGTCCACACCAACATTCCGAAGAGCAACCCACCCGGACTAATTTCCCTAACCTATCAGTCTACATTTTACCCCTGACTAATGCACCGAACCTACACATCCCTGATTACTATCGGCACTTCAGCATGGCAAATTCATCTAAATTGGACATCTTTAGATTGTGGGAGGAAACCGGAGCAATTGGAGGAAACACACACAGACAAGTGGAATATTTGCAAACTGCACGCAGACAGTCGCCTGAGGCTGCAAATTTAACCAGGTACTTGGTGCTGTGATGCAGCGGTGTTAATTACTGAGTCGCCATTCCATCCTCATTACACATTAACGACTTAGGTGAAAGAACTGAATTTATTCTGGTTAATTTTGCAGAAGATACAAATATACGTATTGGAGAGATAAAATTGAGGAGGGCTGGAGGCTGCAGAATTGTTTGGACAGGTTAAGAGAGATAAGTGGTACATGGAGGAAAACGTGGGTAAGTCTGAGGCCATGCACTTTGATAAGAAGGATAGAGGCATAGACTAATTTCTAAGTGCAGAGAAAATTCAGAAATCTGAAATGCAAAGAGACTTTGGAGCTCGAGTTCAGGATTCTTACAAAGTAAACATGCAGATTGAGTCAGTAGTTAGGAAGGCAAATGCAATTTTAGCATTTATGTTGAGAGGACTGAAATAGAAACGTAGGCATGTAATCCCGAAGCACTATTTGGCCCGACCAAATTTTGTGTATTGTCAGTAGTTTTAGGCTTCATTTCTTTGGAAGGTTATACAGATCCTGAAAAGGGTTCAGAGAAGATTCACATGACTCTTCCCAGGAATGAAAAGTTTGACATAGTGGACCGTTTGAAGACTGTTTAGAAGAATGAGAGGGGTTCGAATCGAAACATATAAAATACTGAATGGTCTGGACAGACGTAATGTCGCCATTGATCGGAGAGACTGGGAACCGAGAGCGCAGCATAAGAGTAAAGAGAAGACTTAGAACAGGGATACGGAGAAAACGTTTCAGCTACAGAGTGGTGAATGCATGTAATTCGTTTCCACGGAAGGCTGTGGAATCCAGGATATTGGGTATATTTAATACAGAGATAGAGATGTTCTTCAGTATTAAGGGGATCAAGCCTTACGTGGAAGAAGAGGGTGTTTGGGGGTTAGAAATTTATCAGTGATGGTAAAATGCTGGAGCTGATCGGCATGATCGGCCGAATATCCTAACGTCAGAATCTTATGTCTTCTGGCAACTTTGGTCGCTAACCTATAGATGGGAGCTCGAATGTCAGTGTGAGCAACTGTCGCATTGTATGTACCTAGAATTGGGGGAGTGGCCAGTAACGATGGGAAGGAGGGAGCCTTCCTCAGGAATGTAATATTGTAAAACACGGCTTACAGTAGAAAGTATGCTTGCACGATATATAGAGTGTATGGTTAAGAGCTAAATCAATATTTCTGAGAAAATAGAAAATGCAGCTTCGATAATTCAAACGTTGGAGCATTAAACGGGAATAATTAATAGTGACACAGGCCATCAGCACTGCGCAATACGGTCAGGAGTGTACAGGAATACAGAATGTGGAGGACAGACGGTGAAAACAGGTCAAGAGATAAGGAAAGCTGGGTCTGGTGGAAACATGAAAACCACAATCTGTAATTGACAAACAAGTAATTGATATGGCGCTAAATTAAAGACAGTGTCGCATGCAGTCATTGTGACATGAACACGTTAAAATATGTTCTTTTGAGTTGTGAGCTGCAAATGACAGAATGTCTCCCAGCTGGAGTTTGTGACCTCTCGCGAGTATCTGTGGTACAAGCTTGAATAAACTTACCTTGTTGGAATCTCCTCAGGTCTAAAGACTCGATCTTTGCAAAATCCCCTGTCAATCGGTCAGGAGGTTTGAGATTGTGCTCGGGGATGAATTCTGCCTCAGTTGATGGAATGCAAGAGCAAAACTCTTACTCTGTAGACTCTACATGAAACAAAGTAAATGTGGTAACATGATCACGCAAAGGTGTGACAGAAAACAGAGAAAAAACTAAATATTGACACAGGATTACATTGATCATGGGGGACCCTTCAGAGATACCTTAACAAATCACGAGGGATGGAAACAGTAGAGAAGTCAATTCGGCTATCTCATTCTTGAAGCAATGAATCTGCATGAGCTCCTCACACTTGTTGGCGGTTAAGGTGAAGGAGATAAGGGAAATGGAGTGTCCTTTTAAAAACAGAAACTGCCTAAGAGGAGTTATAAACAGAAACTAAGGTTAATCATAATTATAGCAAATAGGTAATTTAACTAGTGGTGTTATAAGCATCTGAAAAACACATATCAGTTGGTATGTTGTGGAGTTAGGTTTTAATAGCATCCAAAACCCAGCCTTAACAATTACTCAGTGAACTTGTTGTTGTTTAATTCGTCCACATGAATCACAATATCCCATTTCACACAAAGTACTGGCGCATGGTCTCTATCCAGTATGAATGCCTGCATTTACAGTGACTTGGGATCATTTCCCAACTCAAGTCGCACAGATGCACAATTGGAAATAACATTTTTCTAAATGGCTCAATATTTATGATTCATCTCTTGGTGCAAGATGCAAAACCTTCAACTGAGATTGTTTATGAAGAGATGACTTAGTGTATACCTTCCCAGACATGGAGAAGATGAGCATATTGTCTCCAGTGAGAAGTTGCTCGAGTCTTCACGTTGTGGATGACAAATTGAATGCCGTTGCAGAGCCAGAACAGGTGAAAGCTGTCTTGGTCCTCTGGCTTGATTGGAATATTTGACTGGGGCATATGTTGTGCCATGAGGTTGCACATTATGTTAGAGCACGAGCCTGCTGCTACTCAGGGAAAGGAGGGAGTGAAATTGTAACTTGCAGACACTGTACGCAAACAGCTAAGTGATGTATTGTAAGCGCTGACAGGGCATGACCTGAAATAGAAGCAAAACTAAACAATGGTGCAATACCACAACTATGGTAAAATCAATTTCAAAGAAAACAGGTCATAACTGAAGAGAAGGAAGCGTCAGAGATAGCTGAGTAGATTACTTCACTCTTCATCACAAAGTACCTGCATGAGTTCCTCAAATTTGGAGGTGCGCATGGAGGATGTAGGTACATACGGGGACCTTTAAAATCTGTTTTGCTGTGATTTGACAGGGACGTTACACATCATATATTTGAGATAAATTTGATTTCTTTTTAAAGCTGGAATAGATAATCAGGAGAGTGATATTTGTAGACATTACCAGAATCAGATCTTAGTCAGTTTACTTTGGAAATAACTGTCAGTTGCGTCAAGGTCGAATTCTTACAAACAGAAAGTGAACGAATTATTGTTCATACAATACTGAAGAGACAAAACATCCTGTGAATACACTTTTAAGGTTAACAGGTTCTACCAGATGCGAACGTGTGCATGGACAACGATGCTCCAAAACTGAATGCTCCTGATAAATAATTTCATTTAGCATCGACAATACGAACACGTTCAGTACAGCATTATTTAAGATCATCAGTACAAACATCAAAAGAGCAATACCTCACCTCTTCAGAGAAAACATAAACATTCATTGCGGTTATTTGTGAACTGACTGGTGTCTCTGAGGTGTGATGACAGAGTAAATTTCTTTGCACACATGGTGCAAGTGAATGGTCTTTCTCTGATGGGAACTGGCTGTTGTGTTTGGAGTCAGGATGCCTGAGAGAACCCCTTCCCACAATCATAACACGTGAAGGATTTCTCCGCAGTGTGAATGCGGGCAATGTGTGTATTGCAGATCAATTATTCCAAACTCTTCCACACGCAGATCGAGTGTTTCTCTACCTGCTGAGTGATGCTTTCGCCTTCAATGCACAAAATCCTGAGTCAGCTGGGTTGTGATAAAGAGGTTTGCGGATGTGGTTTCATTTTGAATTCACTTGTAAAACTCGCCCTTCAAAAACAGAAATCAAACACATCATTGAGGGAGAAAACACGAACACACAAATTCTATGAAAAAGGGGGGAACATATTGATCACATGTAAGTTGATATTTGGGAGAAAACATAGAACGTAATGATGTCATTAATTTCATCAAATCCCTGCACTCCAAACAGAGGCCAGTCGGGCCACATAATCTTCACTGACACTCTGAAGATCGCCCCATCCAAATCCAGCACTCCCACCACACTTTCCCTAAAACTCGATGTTTAGCATGGCCCATCTATCTAACTCTGGCCATCTTTGGACTGCTTGAAGAAATCAGGGAAACTCACATAGATATGTAGAGAACATGAAAAACCACACAGTCATGCATCAATCCAAGGCTAGAATTAAATTCAGATTCGTGGTACTGCACTACAGATGTGAAAAACACAGTTCGACTTTCCTTACCATTTTAACGCAAAGTGTATTGAAAGGCTCTGTAGAAATAAATGTTATGAAAACATTATAATTGCATTTGTAGAAGACTCCTTAAATCTCGGTCTTTCTCGTGTTTTGAATGTTTCTTTATTAACTGGCATATTGTGCAATGTTACTGCTCATTGGTTTTATATTCCTCAGTGATCAATCTTCATATGTCTCTAAATTCAAGTAGGCTTTACGTTATAGCCAAGGCGCTATGTAAATGCCCATAAGTGTTGCAAAACTGCATACATAAAAGTTCATTTGCAACTGCAGTGAAACAATTCTAGGGAATTAATCATCATGTGTGCGCATGCAGCACTGGGATGGCTGTGGTTCATGTGAACACGTTCTCAGACGCTCAACAGACACCTCAGGATTGAGGTCTTGTTCTCCCACCTTGCCTATATCTGAGATTAAAGCGTTTTCATAAAGAATCTTTCAGTGCAAAATGGATGAAACGATTCAATAGAAATAAACTAGTAAAAGCAGCCGAATCAACACTGATTAGTCAGTGACCTTTAGAATTCCACATGTCCATTCGAATTTCCCTCCTTCGATAATCACATATTAGAACTCACTGGACCCCACTGAAATCCAAGACTTTCGGGTTTAAACACAGCAGCTTCTCCTTCATTTTCACTCCAGCAAAAACTGCTCCACAAACAACCTTACAGGCAGCTGTCATCAACATCAGAGTCTCCGAAGCCCTCAGACTAGTTCTGAGACCGAGAGTTCCAGGAAGAATGTGGAGACAAATGTTATCTAACACTTACACCAATCACATAGAGGCACAGATTGCTGTGGGACACGGTTTTTACAAGCAGTCAGCAGCATGACCCCAGGGAAACAACCAAAATCCGGAGGAGGAGCACGGACCGCGCCAGACTCGATCTTACTCCCACAACGGTCACTCCAAGATTCCAACTTTGTCCAGTTCACAGGGGTAAGGACCAACTAGCAGCTTGCTAAACCTTGACCCATACCAGCCAAGGAAAGACACAGTCCAAGACGAGTCTATGTGGAACCTGTTGGTGGGAGATGTGTGATTTTCTGCCCGGAGCCATGCCCCAAATAGTTCCTCCATTGCTTCCCCGATTTTTTGAAAACACACAATGTGGATGATTGCTGGGCTCTGTTGTACATTGCTAATCAGGGCTGGAAGAGTGCAGATATGCGCATTTTCTAACTGTACCTACTTTATGTCTTTACCCAGCTGGTTGCTTCCTAGTAATTCTGACATTCTGCTGTTGTCCCTGGATCCCTATTTAACACAGTTGTTATTTCCATTTTTCTTCGTTATCACATAATCTTTAATAATCCACAATTCTACAATTCCACGGGATCATGGCTGATCATCGAACTCAGTTCAATCTTCCCATTCTCTCCCCATATCCTTTGATCAGTTCAGCTGACCGACCTACATATCTAAATTTTTCTGATAAACAATCAATGGTTTGTACTCAACTAATTGCTGTGATCGAGAATTTCAAAGCTCCCAGTGCCATGGTCAAAAGGAAATCTTCTTCATCACATTCTGTGAGAGGCAATTTCGGTTCAAACAATTAAGATGTGCCTTAACCACGGACTGCTCTATAATAAAAGACAAGACTTTTGCTTCTTTTCTAAAACATTTTGTATACTCAAAAGCAGGATAATTTAAATTGTGCAAATGCTGACATTTTGTGAGCAGAGTAAAAACAAGTCCTTGATTGATGAAACCATTAACACAGACAGGGAAGAATGAGTCCTTGACTGATAAGACTGCAGGATAGAAAAACGACTCGAGAGACATCTGCTACAGATTGATACAGAGACATCTGCTACAGATTGATAAGACCGCTAGCACAGACAGAGAAGAATACGTCTTTGACTGATAAGACTACAGGGTAAAAAAAAACAACAACTCTGGAGACATTTGTTGCAGACTTTGTGATAAGGGTGCAAATAGGAGAATAATGACGGTTTAAGAATGTGAACCTCGTGGCTCGTTAGAGCCAAGGAGTGGAGGGACTTGTGCTGCATATAATGAGAAACTTTGTAAGCCTCGGGGCGCCTTTTTCTCAGAAGGGGGCCCAACTCTGCAGACTTGTAAATAAACCTTTGTTTTCCTGAATTTGTCCAGAGCGATTATTACGAAGCGATTTTCGTTCCTAACAAACTTGGGGGCTCGTCCGATCAACACACCGGCCGCGGGGGGAGCTGAGGCAGGACATCGGAGAAGGTGCACCCTGCCGAGTTCGGCAGTCTGTGATTCCTTGCTTGTCGCCCCGCGCGGCTTGAGCGAGTGATATCCGGAAGGCTCAGGAACACAAAGTAGGGTTGTGGCCGAGGCAGTGGGGACGGTTAACGATCGAGTAATTTCGGTGCACCGAACCCAGGTAAGGAAAAACTTGCGGGGACCGTGTTTCTGGAGGCCTGGGGACCTACGGGGTGCCTGTGCATTTTTCTACAGAGACGTGGGACTCAGGAATCTAGAGACCGGGGCTCGCCTGTGAGGGATTTTGCAGAGACCGTGTTTGAGGAGGAACGTGTACCTCCGGGGTGCCTGTGATCTGTGTCACAGAGACGTAGGACACAGGAATCCAAAGACCGGGGGTGCCTGCAAAGGAACCTGGGCGATCACGGGACTGAAGGTCCGGGAATTGGCTAAATTGTGATTGATTATCACGGGATAATACGAGAAATACGAAGTCCTCGGCAATGGGAAATAAGGGATCCAAGGCGAATAAGGGAAGGGTAGGCTTGAACAGGGACAATGACACATACCCCGGGGTAGCTGACGATAGTCCGTTAGGAAGAATGTTAAATAATTGGAATCAGGGTAGGAGAAAAGTAAAATCTAGAAGGAAGATGGTAAAATACTGTCAAAAGTGGTCCCAGAAACCTATTCAGGGCGACTCAGTGTGGTGGCCTAGATTCGGTACTGACGAAGACTGGGTCCGGCAAGCTCTCATTTTATATGTCAATTCATAACCTAATGTTATTCTTGAAGAAAGTGATTATGCCCTTTGTTGGCTACCGGTCACGATATCTTGCAAAATGCAGGTAACTAATGAAGACTCGAAAGGGCAGAAAGAATGGGAACCTTTAGATCACTTACCGCCGCCCTACGTGACTCCGTCTGCCCCACAAAATAATCCTTCGGGTGACGACGAGTCAGGGGAAGGGGAAGAAAACGGGGAGGAATCACCAGCAGCCTCAGGGGTACAGACCAGATCTCAAGCTGGAAGGAGTCACAGACAAAACCCTGTCTCAATTGCAAGAATGAATCCACTCCGGGAAGTGCCCATGGGGGGCGAGGAAGGAGGGAGGGGATATGTGAACGTCCCCTTGACGAGTACTGACGTACAGAATTTCAGGAGGGAGATGAAGGGTCTACTAGAGGACCCCATGGGCCTAGCTGAACAATTAGATCAGTTCCTGGGTCCGAATACTTACACGTGGGAAGAGATGTGTTCCATCATGAAAACATTGTTCTCTAGCCAGGAGCGACAGATGATACGACAAGCTGCGCTGTTGGTCTGGGAGAGAGAGGGGAGAGAAGGAGGGGAGCAGAAGTTTCCCCTCACCGACCCCGAGTGGGATAAGAAAATGGAAGAAGGACGGCGCAACATGAGAGACATGTGGGAATATTGGATAAAAGGAATAAGGCAGGCAGCCCCGAAGGGGCACAATTTTACCAAGGCCTTTGGTAATCATCAAAACCCGGAGGAAACCCCTACGGACTTCCGAGACAGAATTAGGAAGAACTTGCAGCAGTTCGCTGGGGTGGACCCTGAGACGGACGTGGGACAACAACTCATACGGGTAGAGTTTGTATCAAAAGCCTGGCCGGACATACGAAAGAAGTTGGAGAAAATGGATGATTGGGATAGTAAACCTCTAAGTGAACTACTACGGGAGGCGCAAAAGGTGTTTGTGAGAAGGGACGATGAGAAGCAAAAGAAGGCGACAAAGATAATGATGCAGACGGTGCAACAAGTGACAGCTGGAAGGAGGGAAAAGGGAGAGCCGTGGTAGAAACAGGAAAGGGGAGAGTCGTGGCAAGAGCAGAGGAAAAGAGGATCATGGCCGGAACAAAGGAAGAGTGGAGGAACACGAGACCGCGACAGGGAAACGAGGAGGATACTCAGATGTTACTACTGTAATGAAGAGGGACATTTTAAACGGGAGTGCCACCGCTACAAGCGGGAGGTGCGGTCGTACGCACTGATGGAGGAAGATTAGGGAGGTCGGGGGTTCCTAACCTTGGGGCAAAAGGACTATCGACAGGAACCCCTGGTAAACTTGAAAGTAGGGCCCCAAGGGTCGGAGATCACAGTTATGGTGGACTCGGGAGCCGAAAGATCAAGTATAATCTAAATACCCCCCGGCACCCGAGCAGAAGGAACAGTTATGGGGGTATCTGGGATTGGAGGACAGAAATTGCAAGTCCCAGTAGTGGAGGACGTGGAAATTGGGTATGAAAACAGAACTACTAAACGAGACCTCCTTCTACTGCCATCGGCGGGGTTTAATTTGTTAGGAAGAGACTTGCAGGTCAAACTAGGGATTGGAACGGTACCAAGTAACGGGGAAATGGTGGTAAGGTTGTTCACCCTCACCGAAGAAGATGATCAACAAATAGACCCGGACGTATGGTACCGAGAGGGGAACAGAGGGGGTCTAAACATCAAACCTCTCCAAATCACCATGTTACCAGGAAAAGGCCCGGTAAGAAGGAAACAGTACCCGATTGCTATGGAAGGATGGGAAGGGTTACAACCTGTGATAGAAAGATTAATCACAGATGGACTACTGGAGTAATGTATGTCCCCTTTCAATACTCCAATACTTCCTGTGAGGAAGCCGGATGGGACGTAGAGGTTGGTGCAAGACTTGCGGGGGTTGAATGAAGTAGTCCAGGCTAGATACCCGGTGGTATTCTGCACCGATTACACCATCAGACCCACTGTGGGGTGCAAGCCATGTGTGACACGATCCTGAGAGACTATGTATGCAGGGGGATATACACCTTAGCCCAACAAGAGGTAGTCGGATGCCCCACTTGCCGGCGTATTAACCAGAAAGCCATGCGTTCTATGCTAGCCGGTGGTCAGCCCCTCGCAATTAGGCCATTCCAGAGGATCCAAGTCGACTTTACAGAATTACCCCCAGTACAGAGATGGAAATATCTGCTCGTAATAGTAGACCATTTCACTCACTGGGTAGAGGCTTTCCCAACTGCCAAAGACGATGCACCAACCGTGGCCCGACTGTTGTTAGAGAACATAATCCCGAGATATGGCATAATGGAATCTATCGACTCCGACTGCGGGACACATTTTATTTCTAAGCTACACCATTTGATCTGTACTGCCCTGGGTATCCAATGGAAATTCCATGCACCCTGGCATCCTCAGAGTTCGGGTCGGGTTGAGAGAATGAATGGCACGATCAAGACCCAATTGACTAAGCTGGTGTTAGAAACTAAGTTACCTTGGCCGAAGTGCCTGCCCATTGCCCTATTGAGGATACGTACGGCACCTCGCCGGGATGTCGGGTTTCCCCCTATGAAATGCTGTTCGGACGAAAGAAAAAGGGTGGGTCCACGCATCAAGGATAAAGGGGCCTGTTCCACCTGAAGGAGAAAGCACTTGGACATGCGAGCAAGGGGACAAGCCGTTGGTGGTAAAACTGAAAAGACAGCGATAATAAACTCTACTTGGACTGTATTGGTTGGGATATTGATCAGTTTACTCCTGTATGTGGGGGAGGGTGAGGGGAGATGTGACAAATGTCGGACTACAGTAAGGCTCGTGATTCGAATCTACTCGGGATCATTTGTGTCTCACTCCCATGTGGACGATTGGTGTTACGATGTGAGTGCAGGACACGAATGTTGGGAGGGTGGAAGACCCTATTATCAGGGGTATAATAAAGGATACGGTGGCAGAATCCGTGGATGCCCTATAAATGACCGCTGGGTGTGTATTAGCAAAACTGGGAGGTGGGGCCTATCCTCCGTGTTGCTCAGGGAGCAGGTTGACAGAGTCAAGGAGACCAAGATACAGAACACTGATCGGGAGTTGGGGAAAGAGCAAGACCGTCAGGGAACGGTCGTGCTCTCTAAAGTGCCATCTGTATACGAAGAGGTAGAAGAAAAGATTGAACTCCCTGATGTTCCACAAAACCTGTTTATTGATCTCACCTCTAGAATAGCCACTGTTTTAAATGTTAGCAATTGCTGGGTTTGTGGGGGGCCGCATATGTCGGAACAATGGCCGGGGACTGGTCAAAGCTTAGACATAGGGGAATTGCTGCAAACCACTTGGACTCATGTCAACGAAAGGAAAAGCCAGAGGTGGAGACTGACAAACAGCCCTGAGGGCCAGTTCTGTGTTGAAGGCAAGGGGACCGTGGAGGTAGGGATTAGTCCCTGTCAGAATGTATTTGATGCGACCACGCGAGTATAGTGGCCTGAGGATATTCCTTGGTCCATTGCAAACCGAGGTCATGGAAATTGCGTTCCATTACGTACTGATTCCTCCTCTGACAAGCTGGGGGCTGATTACTGGAATTGCAGTGGTCCTGGTCCTTATGAGGGCGTCCCTGGGGTAAAAGAGCTGTGGGATGACGTTGTGAGGCAGGGAGGACCTGCTCCAGATGGCCTATTTTGGATAAGCGGTAATCAGGCATACTCCAAACTGCCCATGGGATGGGCTGGGGTATGCTTCCTGGGTCTAATACGACCTGCGTTCTTCCTATTACCCCGGAAGGAAGGCGACGATTTGGGAATTAAACTCTTTGACTCCCTGCGTAGGTCGCCAAGGGATATCCAAGTCGGTGATTGGGGGGATGAGTGGCCACCGGCCCGGATTATTGCATGCTACGGGCCAGCTACATGGGCACAGGACGGATCATGGGGATACCGTACTCCTATCTATATGTTAAATCGAATTATCAGGCTCCAAGCAGTCACAGAGGTTATTACTAACCGGACTGCCCTGGCCCTGGAGTTTCTGGCTAAGCAGCAGGATCAGATGAGGGCTGCTATATATCAAAACCGACTTGCCTTGGATTATCTGTTGGCCTCGGAGGGGGGCGTGTGCGGGAAATTTAACCTGACTAACTGCTGTCTAGAAATTGACGATAATGGTAAAGCGGTTTTGAAAATTTCCGATGAAATTCGGAAATTGGCCCATGTGCCAGTACAATCCTGGCGTCCTCTTAGTGGCATCGGATGGTGGGATGGTCTCCTAGGTGGTAGTTGGTGGCGCACGGCGCTGCTGGTGGTTGGGGGGGCGTGATGCTTCTCCTCATATTACCCTGCCTAACCCCCTGTATTCAGTTTTTAATTCAGAAAAATATTTCCCAACTCCAGGCAGTGGCGGTTCCACAACATGGGATGCAGGAACTTAAGGTGCTGTTGCTGCGAAAGACCAAGGATTTCCCGGGCCCTTGAGGAGGGGAGGCTTATCTTGGTCAGGCACATCTTAAAAAGAGAAAGTGTGGAATTGTGTGAGGCAATTTCGGTTCAAACAATTAAGATGTGCCTGAACCACAGGCTGCTCTATAATAAAAGACAAGACTTTTGCTTCTTTTCTAAAACATTTTGTATACTCAAAAGTAGGATAATTTAAATTGTGCAAATGCTGACATTTTGTGAGCAGAGTAAAAACAAGTCCTTGATTGATGAAACCATTAACACAGACAGGGAAGAATGAGTCCTTGACTGATAAGACTGCAGGATAGAAAAACGACTCGAGAGACATCTGCTACAGATTGATACAGAGACATCTGCTACAGATTGATAAGACCGCTAGCACAGACAGAGAAGAATAAGTCTTTGACTGATAAGACTACAGGGTAAAAAAACAACAACTCTGGAGACATTTGTTGCAGACTTTGTGATAAGGGTGCAAATTGGAGAATAATGACGGTTTAAGAATGTGAACCTCGTGGCTCGTTAGAGCCAAGGAGTGGAGGGACTTGTGCTGCATATAATGAGAAACTTTGTAAGCCTCGGGGCGCCTTTTTCTCAGAAGGGTGCCCAACTCTGCAGACTTGTAAATAAACCTTTGTTTTCCTGAATTTGTCTAGAGCGGTTATTACGAAGCGATTTTCGTTTCTAACACATTCCTTCTCTCATGCCGTTTGCCCATAACTTCAAATGCTTTTGACCACGAAGATATACTCTTTGAGTTGGGGAAACTGTATTCAATCCCGTGGACTCCCGAACCTCATTGAATCCCGCAGGGGTGAAATTCACAGATAGATCCCGAGAGAGAGAGAGAGAGAGAGAGAGAGAGAGAGAGAGAGAGAGAGAGAGAGAGAGAGAAGCCACAGGGGAGACAAACTCCAAGAAACTGTTGTTGGAAGCAAACAACTGTTCTGTATTTTCTCAGAAGAATCATAAATGTCAACAAAAGGTGAAAGATGTTGGGAAAATCTTTTTTTTATTTTTTGATCAGTAACTCAACAGAAATTGCTTTAACACAAACAATATCGCGATCGCCAGGATGCGAAGCTGACCATGGAAAACCCATTGGATTGCCTTCTCAACTCGGCTATGACAATAGCCACAAGACAATCGACTTACCTCAGTCCTAAATATTATTCTTCTGCTTGTATTTTCTCCACTTCTTGCCGATTGCATTTGCGTTGCGTTCAGAATTAGATTTGATTCTCTACAGTGTGGAATCTGGCCCTTCGGCCCAACCATTCCACTCCTACCCTCCGAAGCGGAACTGAAACAGACCCATTTTTCCTTTGTCGATCGCACCTAACACGATGGGCAATTTAACAAGCCCAATTCACCTGACCTGTATATCTTTTGGATTGTGGGCAGAAATCGGAGGACTCAGAGGATAACCAGCAGACACAGGGAGAATGTGCAAACTCCATAGAGACAGTACACCAAGGCTGGAATCGAATCTCTGCCCCTGGTGATGTGAAGTAGTAGTGCTACTTACTGAGCTGCCGTGCCACAGCCATCCTATTCACCTCTCAACCAGACACATATGTTGACTCTTTCTTTCTCGATAAGCACTTCTTTTCTTTCAATTTGGTAACGAGAACCATTTGTTTGTAAATCTCTTCAGCTATTTCACCAGTCATTCACTTTCTCCATTGGCAACCCTCCATTTGATCACCAACCGAAACCATTCAGCCTATTTCTCTCCCCGCAGACATGGCTGAATTCAGATTACACAAAAAAAAGCACTTCGGCCAATCGAGTGTGAACTGGTCAAAATAAACCCAACCAAACTGGTTTAAAAACATTTCCAGCATTTGGCACATTGCCTTCAATACCTTGGTATGGTATATAAATGCCGAAACTCTTCTCAGATGTTGTGATGATTTCTGCATCTCACAAGAATACACAGACATTCCCATCACTCTCCATGATGTAAAATATCCATTTCCTCCAAATGGTCTGCCCCTTACTTAAAGAAGGCCAATGTTCATTGATACCTTCACCATTGGGAAAGAATCAAACTGAGTCTTGTGTCTACGTTTGTCATCATTTTATATGTCTCAATCATGTGCACCCGCAGTCTGTTTTGTGCCAAAGAAAGTAACCCCAATCTATGAGGGCAGTGCAATTCCTTGAAGATGAAGAGAGGCCAGCTTCTCCCCTGCTGAATGTTTAGCGGAGGATGATCTATTAGTTTCACGAAAACCTTAACTGTCTTCTGTGCACTCAAAGCAGAGTATTTCCAGCAGAGTAACCACAGTCTGCAGATTCGAACTGGGATTAGGAGAAAAAGAAAGTGAGAGGTGGAGCGAGACACGAAAATATCCACTGCTTCCTGCAATCCATTTATACTTTAAGGATACGTGCAAGGAGTTCAGAAACTCAAATCTACTCAACTCCACTGAAACATACATGAGGAAAACATCCAAATGTAGATATATCCTCCTGCTCTGTGGTCCTCATGGACCTGTCACTCACCATCCATTTTCCTCCTAGTTCATACAGCAACATTCCAGCTGGTCTCTTCCTGAACCTTCATTCATTCCTACCCAGGTGCGTGACAGTCCAAGGTGAGGACATCAGGGAACCTTATCTTTTGTATCGATAATCTGATCTAATCATGTTTCTTTATCCCATTACAACTTTCCCAGATATTCTTATCTTCAGCTGTTTTCAATGTCTTCCGGTTTAATTGAACAACTATCTCTTCATTCCACTGGCACGATCCAATATGTGCGGGCTTGCGCGCGCGCGTGTGTATGTGTGTGTGTGTGCGTGTGTGTATGTGTGTGTGTGTATGTGTGTGTGTGTGTGTGTGTGTGTGTGTGTGTGTGTGTGTGTGTGTGTGTGTCACATTCACGGTTTTTTTGACTGGAAACATTAGCAGTGTTTATCGTTCTACAGTTCAAATACAAGACCTGAACATTATCAAATAATTCAAATTATCAATATACCAATATATAAAATAATTTTCAAATAACAGCGCCTGTGCAGAGAATCAAAGATAACATTTACGGTCGAGGTACCCTTCCAAAGATTGGGATAATTTCTGATTTGTTTTCACACTTGTTGCAAAAAATTACTGTGCTTTTCCAGCAATTTTGCTTTTTTCTTTGATTTACATTATTCACAGTTCCTCCAGGTTGAAGAGCAAAATAAACATGGCATAAGTGAAACAATGAGTAGACGTAATACATGTTGATACGAAGGTATATTTTAATCCTTTCCTTGCATTTCATGTTAATTTTAAACTTGCTTGAGACTTGTAAAAGTATTGCAATTAATTTTCTACATAGCATGAACTGCATAACAGGAAATCTTGCCCTTATTCCCGCTTTGGCTAGTCACCATCATTTTTTTTCCTTTTCATAAGCTGATTGAAGTTAATTATACACACGTTTTACACATAAATTTCAGCCACTGTGTTGACACAGTGCGTTTCAATTTGATTACAGATTGCATAGTAGTTATTATCAATCGAACAGCCATTCTGTTTTAATTGGTGAAGGCTGTGCAGACCTCACGTTTGCGTTTTTGTTTTGCAGTCCAATTTTATCTGTGTTCTGCACTGTCCAAGTAAAATATGCTGAAAAGTTATATCACTGATGATCATAATTTTTCATTTGTAATTTCAATACCTTATTCAGGTGCATCTCAATGATAGATAAACTGAACAAGAATTTCAAAAACATTGCAGGATATCCAGTAATGTAGTCATAATTGGATTTATATCGACGACAATGCTTTTATCGTGTCTTTGTTGTGAAATTTTCAGATAATGTAGAATTTCTGACTGTTTGACTGGAATTGAACACGGGTCTCTGGCGCTGTGATTGAAACCGTTTATGGAAAGTAAATCTGCGGTAGCGGGGCTGCTCAGGAAAGGGGAACAGGGTTATGTAAAATTCACGTTGAAGGCCTCTGCTTTAACAATATCAGCATCAAATTAACTGCTGGACGTTTCCATTGCTATATTCACAGTCACTACGCGATTAAATGATCCACTCCAGTGAAATGTACGTTCCTCATCTGAGTCATGGCCTCTTCCTTTAAAGACCCTGAACAAGTTCAGCGAGAAATCTCTGGTCATGTCTAGCCCGGGATCTGGAATCAGACGATTGTCACGACACCCTTACCGGTGCTGCCCGCTCACCGGAGACCAGCGCGTCAAAATGAGGCCCTGTGACCACCAGCCTGTTCTGTGCCATCCTGCAGTACATCTGCTGAACATCAGATTATCACAGCTCCGCTTTTTCACAGTGAAATCCATTGCAATGATATGAACTTTTTCGAAACCTGGAGAGAGCAACTTTGCAACTGAAGTTTGTTATGGAGTCAATGGCAGACACATTATTGTCTACAAGTCAGGTTGTAAGTTTTACGGTCAGCATCACAGGAGGTCCCTGATAAGGAGTCCGAGTTTGCATTGCACAGACCTGGATATAATTCCCACTCAAGTAATGAAGATTTATTTCTCTTTTTGTGAATTATTAGAATGAAAACAAATTCTTGCTTGCATGCAGAGCACACACCCAGGTCCTGCCAGAATCGGTCAGTAATCGTTTCCATTCGTATATAATGACAAAGGCAGCAGATACACGGGAAACGACCAGCGCAAATTCCCCTCCAATCATATCACCTTTCTGAGTTGGATGTATCTCGCTGATCCTTCAGTGTCACTGAGTGTAAATCCTGGAAATTCCCCACGAGCGGTATCATGGCTACATGTCTGTGCTGAGTAGTTGAAAGTTTCAGGAAAGTAATTCATCCCCTCCATCACTGTGGTAATTCTGGATATGCAGTGAATCCTTTCCCATTGAGTTACAACTATACTCCAGGAATCCGTTTCGAAAATTTAAAGGTTCCCATCAGACATCTGCAATCATTTGAAGTAAGTTGAGACGTGGACGAAGACAAGTAAAATAAAGCGATAGACAATGATGCCTGGGAGGCATAAGGCAGGAAGTGAGCGCGGAACTGATGGTGCAAAACTCAATGTCGGTGCCATTGGGTCAGCTTTTACTGCCCAATGTTTATACTTACTTGCACATTGCACCTCGTCAATTCACCACAATGACCTTGTTCCTCTTGATGTGAGGTCCCCTCTGTGTGTATTAACGTGGTTCATGGGCCCCGATAGAATGAACACATCCTCTTTCTCCTGTCACTTTAACCAGGCGAAACTACCAGTTTTAAATGAATGCAAGAAGAGATTATGTTTTTCTGTGCCTTTTCAGTGGAGAATTTCCAGCTTTAAACTGTTTGTATTTGAAAATTCGAGGATTGATTGCAATTCTCTGTGAGCAACATTGATCCGAAAACACATGTCCAACTACTGTGAGGAAGTGGTTAAGCAACTTCACATATAGATGAATAAGCACCTTGTGCCGGTGGCGCCGTAGCTTAGTCGGTTAAAGCGCTTGTCTCGTAAATAGGAGATCCTGGATTCAATTCCCAGCAGTGCCTACTTGTTGTGTTTATATTTGGGCTTGGTGTCTCCGGTCTTCACGAAAGTAACTCAGCGTCGTTTTGGAATTTAACGCTGTTATGATTTGGTGATCCAGGTTAAGTTCCAACGGTGAATGCCAGTTTTTTTATATTCCGAACTATTACTTATGTCTGTGGTTTCTTTACATTATTCCACAAGCACTTCTGCTTCTCCTCATCTTATATTCCCCCTCCTTCATTCCCAGTGAGGTCGGAACAACGAGATGAGGCAGGAGACGCTGCAGATTTGCCGGGGAATATTGTGGTAATGGCAGAGATACCATCAGCTGATCACTCTCATTCTCTGATGTCACCATTCATATATTTAAACCAACAGTATATACATCGTTGTGCTTCCTTATTTGTAATTGTTTTTTTCCAGGTGGATTCGGAATTCTATTTTGAATTCGAAACAGTCATAATTGTTTGAGGAAGAAGTGTCGCCTTGCCTGGTTTGAAGTGGCAGACACATTATCTGGAGAATGTGAGCCCAGTTCAATGCACTCCAATCGGTGGACAAAAAGCCTCTCAGCAGCTCCACACTCAAACTGTCTCGAAATGTCAGAGATTTCATGGAGCTGAAATAGGTAATGAGCTGGATGGACAGACAGAGTGTTGGTGAATGTGAAACAGGAAGAGGGTGAGGTGGATGCACAGAGACAAAGAGAGACATATGGAGACACATGCTGAGTTAGACACTGAAAGGACCAATTCTCCATTCGACATTGCTGCAAACCGAGAGAAAGGAAACGAAAGAAGGCAATCATTTAAGCACAGCCTTTCACCAGCTGTGAGCAACGGAAACAGCATTACAGTCAATAATGTCCTTTTGAATTTGTAAAGGTGACGGTTGTCTGTCATTGAGATATTTTGATAAAAATCCTGATTCAACAGATAAGACTGATAATTTCCCAGCATTATAATATAGAAATGTATAAGTAACGGGTTTCTGTCGATCTAAAACTTTAACTCAGTTTTCTTCACAGACGCTGTCAGGCCTGCTAAGTTTCACCAACAATTCATGTTTTTGTTCAGATTTACATTATCAAAGAAAAATGAAAATCAACATTCTGTTGATCGCTTCATTTTTAAAACCCATCAGAAAATAAAACTGGTTACACTTTCAGATGCAAATATACATTACACCGACTATGCACCTGCAAACATGCAAACCCACTTTCAAATTTAGGCCGTGGCAGACCCATGACCGAACGTCTCCGTATCGTATTCGAGTCTTGACAAAGAACTGGGAAATCACGTTTTCACGACCTGCCAAATGCACAACTGTCAAATCGACTGGCTGTAACAACACGCTCCATCGAAACAGCCTGTCCTTGGCAGAGTGGGAGCGGAAGAATAATATTGATTCACAGATACGTTTTCAACTACAAATTCACTCTGTCATACGATCACGTTATTACATCTCAGGAACAGTACCTGACTGTATCGCACCTCAACAGAAAGTGATAACTTTAGATGCTGAAGATCAAAGTCAATATGTATAGCACTTGGAAATCACAGCCTGTCAGGCCACATCTAAGGAGCAAGGGAATCGACGATTCAAGAATTCCTGATGAACATCTTGTATGCGAAACATCGAATTTCCTGCTCCCCGGATGCTGCTTGACCAGCACCACACCTTTTGACTCTATTCCCAACTCAGCTGATCTGTTTCGGAAAGTTGATGATGAACTTGCCAGCATTCAGTTTGAATCTTCTGTCACAAGCTTGACAGCTTGCAACATTCCATTCCCCATAACATCAGATCATTCAAGTTACTAGCTAAGGAAAAAATGTGGATGCAGGAAATCTAAAACACAAGCATAATTGCTGGAGAAAATCTGCATTCTCTGATATCAACTGAATACTTGAACATTAATCTGTGAACAGGAAAAGAGAAAGCTGCAATTTGATAACTGCAACACTTCGTTTCTCCAAAAAAAAGACATCATGAAATGCAATGTTTCAATCAGGCTCTCACCGTCTCAAGTACTGATCGGAATGGGGAAATAAATGTTGGCCCAGTCATTGCTGAACAAATGAATAAAAAGACTTATTGCGTTCCTAATCAGTTGTTAACCCGGCAGACGATGTCAATGTGATCCACAAAGCAGGACAGCCAGATCCCTCTGTAAATCAGAGTACTGCAATATCTAATTTAATTAAAAGGGTTACTATTGAATGTTCCTGCGAACATTTCCTTCTCCCCTTAATACTGCATTGGTCAATATTTTATTCACAAAATTCCTCATCACAGCATCACTCCATTTTTATATCCTTAACGTTCTCTTCACCGTTTACCTTTCAAATTATTTTCACCACGTACATGCCTTTTTTTTATATATCGAAGACTAAGCTGAGATGATGTCTGTTGGAAATCCAAATATCTCTCTATCACACTCTGTCCCTTGTTTAGTGTGTCTGTGTGAAATGCGTTAAACTTGTGCCCTCTCGTTTTGAATTCCACCATCCTGGGTAAAAACAAGGTCTAGGCCAGTCACCGATCCAACCCCAGTCATGATTTTATAAATGTCTAGAAGTTTACACACCAGCCTGGAACACTGCTGGGAAAAGCCCCTGCTCAAACACTCTCTCCTTACAACTCAACCCCTCTCGACACTGTTCCATCCTTGTAAATCTTTTGTGCACTCTTTCAAGTTGTACAATATCTTTCCTGCTGAAGGTAATCGGAATTGTCAGCAGTATTCTACATGTGGCTCCACTAATGTTCTGTACAGCCAGAACATGACATATGAACTTCAATAATCAATGTTCCGACGATTGAAGGCAAGCGTGCCAAATGCTTTCTTCACGAACTTTTCTACATGTGACACCTATTTTCCTGCTCTCATAATCTTTGGCTTGACATATAAAGCCGAGCTTGTCTTCTTAACTACTATATTCTGCTGGCTTCACAGATCTGTGGACCCACATGCAAAGTCACTCTCTTCCTTTTGGTTTGCCAGTGCCCTACCATTCTTTGAGTACTCCCATGACGTGTTAGTTACGAAATGCAACGCCTGATGTTTTTATTGTTATTTTCAGCTCCCCTATCTGCCCATTTGACAAATCCACGTCTGAAATCCTGGAACCTAAGATCTCCTTCCTCACTGTTCACCACCGAGCCAATCTTCATATCCTCCGCAAATTTTCTTATCATTTCTCCAACATTATTTCTTTACTGTTTATGTGCAATCACAAACATTAAGAGACACAGCATTGATCCTTGTGGTACACCACCGAACACCAGTTCCAAGTCTCAGAAACAACACCTTCCTTTGTCTCCAACCACCCAAATAAGTTTGGATCCAACTTAACACGTGACCCTGTATCCCTCTTGTATTAACGCTATTACCAGTCTCCGTTGCGGGAACTTGTCGAAGGCTTTCTAAAATCGTCATAAACTAAATCAATTTCACTATCCTCGTTGACACATCTGATCACTTCCTAAATAAAAAATAATCCACATGTCAGGCATGAATTCCTCTGACAAAACCATGCTGACTCTCGCGAGTCAAACTTTCTCTGAAGAAGTTGCAATTAATTCTTTCCTTAAGAGGCTTCTCCAAAAGTTTCCCTCCATGTGATGTTCGACTCACTGCTCTGTAATTTGCTGCATTATCTCCGCCAGCCTTATTGAAAACTGGAACCACGTTAGTAGTCCTGAAATCCTGTACCCACTCCCAGGTGGCCAAAAATGAATGTAAAACATTGGTCAGAACACGTGTAATTTTTTCTCTAGTCTCACAAAACAACGTGAGACACAACCCCATTCGGATATCAGCATTTACCCAATTTTATACTGTCATTACCTCCAATACCGTCGCGATGTGAAACGGCTCAAAAAACTCTCAGTCGCTCGTCCCTGCATTCTGTACCCATATATTACCACACAAGGACTGTTCCCCGGCTGCATATGTAAGGTAATTCACTCAGTTATCCCATTTACTGACACAACTGTACTATAACACTGGAGGGAGATCATTCAGGTATTATATGTGGAAAAAACTGCTTCAGCCATTGCGCCTATAAATCCTTTTGCTTTGATAACTAATGGCACATTGTCACAATGAGAAAGGGTTTTAGTGTTATCTACCTGGAAAAAAAAGTCATAAGTTCAACCTCGTGCAGAAACTCCAGTCTGTTCAGATTTGGCATGAGAATTTTTTCTCTCTCTCTCTTTCTGTTGTTGATCGCATTCAAAATAGAACTGCGTGACAAATCCCATACAAATGATTGCTGCATTAATAGACAGAAGAAGTTGATGCCAATGGCTCAGATTGCAATAGGATGAATCGACAAGAGAAGTTTTCAAAAGGAACAGAATACTGTCTTCGGTGCAGAGGATCATTGAGCACGGACGATCTCAGGGCACCAAAAGGGCACACGCACGACCTTTGTTCCTCCATCATTCACAGTGTCAGATGGCCTGAGACAGAGATCTACGCCACGGAACAGGTTCAAAAGCAGAAGGTGCTGGAATAGCTTAGCAGATTTGGCAGCATCTGAGAGGAGAAATAAGAGTTAGCATTGCCGGTCCAGTGACTCTTCCTCAGAACTGATGATACCTATGAAATTATAACCTATCTGCAGAAGATAGGGTCGTGTGGTTGGTGTCAGAAGTAAACGGTAGGTTGGTGTAGAACTCAAAGAGTGAGAAGAAGAATTGGGTAATCTAATGTATAATGATCAAGCTGAGAGGGTGAGTAGCTTTTTATGGAGACTGTTTGTGATTAAACATAGATAGTGTGTAATGGCTGCATATGTCATGACAAGGAGTGGTGTGTGAGGTGGAGGGCAAGGAGATGGATGAGTTCAGGACCTAAAAGTATTGAAATTGATGGATCTGGGGGGCTGCAGAATCCCCAAATAAAAAATGCAATGTGTGTTCTTCACGCATGTACTGAGCTTCTGCGGAACACTGCAGTAAACCTGAGACAGAGATGTTGGCCAAGGAACGACTGGGCCGCTAATGTGGCTGGGAAGTGGTAGGTTAGGGTCTTTCTTGAAGATGGAACTTGGATTTTCTGAAAAGCAGTCACTCAGTCCGCACTTCATTTCCCAAGAAAATGGAGACAACATAGCGAGCAGTGAATGTAGTGGACAGGGTTGTGTGAAGTGCAGGCAAAGTGTTTCTTCATCTGGAAGATGTGTTTGGGCCCTTGGTGACTTAGGAGGGAGGACGTAAGTGGATAGTTGAGGAGAAACAAGATGTAAAAAGAAATAATTATTTAGGAATGTTATGAAAGCTGTTGGAAATCATGAGGCTAAGAAAGCTATCATGAAGACCGTTTATCAAATGATTGTAGCAATTGGAACAAGATTGACGAGTTAAAGACACAAATCATTACGAATTAATATATTTTAGTAACCATTACGGAGACATGGTTACAGGGTGGTCATGACTGGGAGTTAAATATCCGGGATTTTCAGACTTTTCGAAAGGACAGACAGGAGAGTCTGATATTCAAGGACAACTTCAACGCGGTACTGTGAGATGGTACAGGTTCGATAGAGAATGAGTTTGAATCCATTTTGTTGGAAATTAGAAATTCTAAGAAGAAACTTTCACTGATAGGTTTAGTGTGTAGACCACCAAATAAATAATTACATTGTGGAGGTGAATACACAAAAAAATAAGTAATGCTGGTCAAAATGGGCCGGATATTACCTTTGGGGATTTTAATCGACATGTAGATTGGTCGAACCAGCTCAGTCTGTGTTGCCTTGAGGAGGACGTTGTTGGATTTAATCGTGATGGTTTTCCTGAACAATATGTCAAAAAAACGGCGAGGTAGCCTGCGATTGTCGGTCTGGTCCTCTGTAGTGAGACAGGAATAATCAAATACATCATCGTTAAGGATCCGCTTGGAAGGAGTGATCACAGTATGGTTGAATTGAGAATGCAGATGGAGAGTTGAAGTTAAAAACCAGTGCCAGATCCCTGTGCATATACAAGGGGCTCTCCAATAGAACGGGGAGAGCCTGGCAAAGTAGACTCAAAACAACAAAAATGGCGGGTCAGATGATGAGCAGAGCTTTCAATTACGTTTTTCAAAGTGATGAGCATAATTATATTCCAATGTAAAGGAAGGACAGCAAGAAAAGGTGTAATCTGGCATGGTTGTCTCAAGAAATAAGGGAGACCATCAAATTCAAGGAGAAGGCATACAAAGTGGTTAAAATCAGCATGAAACTGGAAGATTCGGAAAGCTTTCTCGGTCAACAGAATGCCACAATAGTGCTGTAAATAACCGTAAGAAAGAAGATGAGAAAAAAAAACTCGCACAGATTATAAGGACATTTAGCAGATCTTTCGACAAAAAAAGAAAAAGAGTGGTTAAAGTGAACGTTGGTCCTTCAGGCGTTTAGTTATGGGATATGATGAAATGGCTAAGGCATTTTGTATTGTTCTTCACAGTGGAAGACACTAATACATGCCAGTAATTGAAAAGAGTTGGATGTCGGTGAGGACCTGGAAACAATCTTTATTTCGTAAAAGCTAGCGTTGGGCAAACTAATGCAGCTAAGGATACACAGTCTCCTGACCCTGATGGAATGCATCCCAAGATAATAAAAGAGTTGGCGGGGAAAATAACAGGTGTCCTGGCAGTAATCTTGCAAATTCGCTTAACTCTGGGGCAATTCGAGCAGATTGGAAAACAGTAAATCCGGCGCTACTGTTCAAGAAAAATGAAAGAAGACAAGAGAAGGTGTTATAGAACTGAAGGGGGGTGATAAACCGCCCCGTGTTTACGGTGGAGCAAGGCCAACATCGGGAGAGCCAGCTGTATCCATTTTAAAGCAAACAGTATTCATTTTAAAACAGCAGCTGCCAGCCTCGCCCTTTTTATTTCATTTTTGTTTTCTAGTGGTCAGCGCTCACGCCGTCTCCCCCCCCCCCTCCTTACACACGGGCCCCTGGTTCACGCCCGGTGTTCGCGGGGCACGCACGGTCGTTGCGCGTTAGGCAGTGAGAGTGAGACTCACAGTAACCCGGGGTCGCGATCCGACATAACCCACACCTGCCTTCGTCGACCCGGGGGCTAGGGTCCGATTTCAGGGAGTGGGCTCTCCGACTGGGAGGTGAATAAGTTAGCGCCAGTTAAATCTTTCGTGCTCCCACGCTGGGAGTGTTGTTATTTCTAAGTCCTCTTTCCATTAAGCCCCACCCCCAACATGGCTGGCTGCGCAGCAGGCGATTTAGAATGGGAGCTAGAAGGCTCCCTTACTCTTTTCATAGCCGACGAGAATAAAAAGGTCATCAAGGCTATGCTCCGATCGGGCAGGCGTCCCGCCGATCCGCTGGATGACCAGCGGGAATGGTGGGTCCGCCAGAAAAGGGATAGATACGAGAAAGCCTGCATCCTTGTGCTTCAGGCACATGTTAGGCTCGCTAGCAAGGTCCAACTATACGTGCAAGATAAGCAGAAACAGGCCTCAGAACATCTCGAAGCCCAGGCGCTTGCCAACCTTACGATTCTACCGACATTATCTGAGCCTCCAAGCGCCCCGCAGTCCCTCACCTGGGACTGGGAGGGGCCCGTGGACAACACAGGCCCCCGGGAATCACACGCGAGCCGAGCTCGCGCCACCCCGGTTGGAGTTGAAAATTCCCCCGGAGGTGGGGAGAAGGGGATACCAGTGTCCCAAACCCACAACCCTCGCCTTAAAATGACATGCGTCTCCTTAACCCCGGGTGATACCATGAAACTCCTGGACAGGCTCCCCACCCTCAAGCCCCGCCACAACAATGCTGAATTTTGGCAGCGGCTTAGGGAGATGCAGATCTGCCACAACCTCCACAATAGCGACGTGGCCGGTCTGGTCCGGACCAAACTCCCGGAGAACCTGTGGTCCAGGCTCCGACCTGCGCACCAGAATGGGTCCTGGTGCGCCGACCTCAGCGACAGCCGTCGCGAGCAGGAGGCCGCCCTTGCGGACTTTAAGGCCGATGCCAGTGAGGCTCTCGGCCACACGCCGGTCGACTGGAACGCCATTGTGGCCATCACCCAGAAACGCGGCGAGGGTGCTCAGGAATATGGGGCCCGTCAGTTCGAGGCCTTCCAGGTGCAGAGCCGGATCCCCCATGCTGACCGGCAGAACCCCGCATTTATCCAGCTATATAAGGACGGGTTAGGCCCCACACACCTGGCTGTCCTCCGGACAGGCCTGGAACCCTACATTTCTTTCAGGGAGCTCGAGAATTGGGCCATGTCCCTCGATAACTAAGCACCGGCCACATTTGCGGCACTTTCAACACCCGGGCCACTCGTTTGCTACCGCTGCAGACAGACGGGTCACTACAATTTTAACTGACCGCTCTCCTTCCGACGCCCCGGAGACCCCGACTTGGGAGGGGGCAGCCCCGGCCAGGGCAGGGAAAGCCCGGGTCAGCACCGGGGCCGTTCCCCACCGCGGCATGCCCACCGTCGGCGCCCCTCACACTCCAGTGAACAAGGAACACCCAAGCAGGGAACCAACGGCGACCCACGGCCGCAAAACCCCCACGAACCCCGCAGCCCTAACCCGAAGCCTTCCCCCACGACTGGGATCAGCTCAGTCGTGGACAGCTGCTTGAGCTGTAACAGCTACTCGCCCGGCGTAAGGACTGAGTAGCGTCGACCTCTGCCGAGGGAGCCGACCCCCGTATCTGGGTTTCTGCATCGCTTGGGGGCCGGCGATGCAACATTTTGATAGATACGGGGGCGTCAGACTCATTCACCGACCTCGACCTCCCTTCCACCCATCACTCCATTTCCATCACGGGGGTGGGGGGATGATCGGTTGTGGCCCGCCGTAGCGAGGCCACCCTCCTGGAAATCGGTGACATTCTCCTCCCCATCCACTTCTAGGTTTGCCCGAACACGGAAGGGATAATCCTGGGCATTGACCTGCCTGACGAACTGGGAGCGGTGGTGGATGCGTTCCACAGGCACCTCCTATGGACTTCCCGCAAATCCCATAAAAGCGCCCTTGAGGGTAGATGGGTACCCACTAGATCGGTCGCTGCACTCGCGCCCTGTGTCCCTATCACCCGGGACTGGACCAGAGACGGCGCCTTCGGAACAGTCTGCCAGTTGGTCCCGGAAATCTGGGCCATGAGCCAGCAGGACTGCGGCCTTGTCCATTCCCCTCCCGAATGGATACTCGGACCTGGACACCTCCCGCACCGACAGTACCCGATCAAAACCGAGGCGCTGCGCGCCACATAGGTCATTGTGGCCGAACTAAACGGCCGCGGTATCTTGCGACCCGCGGTGTCCACTACCAACTCCCCCATATGGCCAGACCATAAACCGGATGGGAACTATCGGCTCACCATCGATTATACGGCACTCAACCTGGTCACACCTAAAGAGCACCCCATTGTTGCCAGCCCGTCCCCCATCTTTAACGGCCTAGAGCCTTCCCACCGGCAAACGGCTTCTGGTCCATCCCGCTGCACCGTGACTCTCAGGACAAGTTTGCCTTCATGCTGCGAGACAGGCAATACACATGGACCCGGCTGCCACAAGGCTTTCACAACAGCCCCAACATTTTCCACAGGGTCATGAGTCGGACCCTCGAGGAATGCGACCTATCCCCTTACTCTAGCACCCTCTTACAGAACGTGGACGACCTCTTGATCGCGTCCACGGACTCGCGCTCCCACCTCGGAGCCCTGACCGCCGTCCTGCGCACCCTCGCCCGGGCAGGTTTTAAAATCAGCCCCTCAAAGGCCCAGATCGGCCTGGCCACAGTCCGATACCTGGGCCACGACATTAGCCAGGGTAGCAAGACCCTGCCTCTCGATCATATGTTGGCCATCGCCGACATGCCACGGCCGGACACGGTCACAGGTATCCGCCATGGTATGGGCCTTTTCAACTACTGCCGCGCCTTTACAGCGCATTTCGCCACCATCGCTGAGCCCATCCAGCGCCTGGTGATGGGGGTTAGTCCCGGGACAGAGAGGGTGGAGTGGGGCCCCGAGCAAGACGATGCCTACTCCAAGCTAAAAGCCCACCTCCTCAGTGCCCGGCCCTGCGCCTTCCCGACCTCTCTCAGCCCTTTCACGTCTTTGATAGCCTGGAAGGGGGGTTCCATAGCGCTGTGGTCACCCAACTCTCCGGAGACCGCATGAAGCCCGTACGGTACTACTCTACTAAGGAGTGCCCGGTCGCTAGGGGGATGCACCGCTGCCTGGCCGCACTTGACTGCGCCGCGTGGGCAGCCCGTGTGTGCGAGCCGGTCACCATGTCCGGTCAGATCATCCTGCACACCGGACACACTATAGTGGAGCTCCTGAATACAGGACGCCTCCGCACGGTCTCTGATGCCCGTAGGGCAACCTGGGAGGCAGTCCTTCTCCCCCAGGACCAATCCATTAGAATAGTTAGGGACACGGGAACGAACCCCGCGGACGGGATTATAACTGTAGGGGTACCCCACCACTGCCAGGCCGTCATGGATTCGGCTGAGGAGGACTACGTTGCCGATAGTCCTATCTCGGACCCCGACCTGGTCCTATACGTTGACGGCTCACGCCGGTTGGTTGAGGGGTCCTACCAGACTGGTTGGGCAGTGGTCGACGACACCGGGGCCACCCGAGAACAAGGGACATTAGACAGCGATACCTCAGCCCAAGTCGTAGAGCTCGTCGCCATCATGGCAGCACTCTGCATGGGAGCGGGCAAGCGGGTGAATATTTTCACCGACAGCCAGTACGCTTTTGGGGTAGTCCATGACCACATGACAGCATGGAGCCGCCGGGGTTTTGTCACGGGCGTTGGGGACAAAGCCCTGGTCTGGGCCGCCCCCCGACCGGCCCGGCTTCGCCCCACGTTGCCTGGGGCTGCACGAGATCATCCTCACCAGCGACACCTGCGACTGCATCGATATGAAGGGGAAGGGCAGGTGGAAACATTGGTCCCAAATTAAACCTTTCCCACAGGGCCCGACTGGATGGATGACAAAGACTTCGTCTGTGGTCCCCGTCCCGAACCACACGGGGCCAATGTGTGGAATGGCCGGAACATCGGCCCGGCCACCTGACTGGAAGCCACCACCGACTTATTCCCCTGCTCACCCGCAGTCCCCCGACATGCCTGACGAGATTTTAACGTTTTCACCCCTGACAGCAACAGTGGTGGACCGGTCCAGGGAAGGGGCCGGGGGAGGGGGCCGCAGAACACATGTCCGTTAACTGACCATACACCCTGACGAGGGTCTCTCTCTCTCTCTCTCTCTCTCTCTCTCTCTCTCTCTCCCTTTCTCTTTTCTTTCACAGATGATGTCCCACCGGTGCACCGTCCTCCACCTCCTCCTCTTCGCCATAGGACTTGTTCCCTATTCCTCCGGAGCTTCAGACAACTTCTACCGCCATGGCGTTGCCTTTAAGGCATCCAGTGCCATCTGCATCCCTGCGAGGGATAAGCCTGACGAGGTCGACACATTTTTCAACGCCTCCCGGACATACAGACAATCTGCCTACTCTGCACGTCGGAGTGCGACCCACGACCAACCTGCCTACGACGTGCAGAGGCTACGGAGCTGGGGGGGTGCATGTTAGGAACGATGTGCGTTATGCCAGATGACCTCACTTCGGCCCCGGCCTTCGACGCGTTCGCGATGCGGGACCTGTCCGCTTGCGGTTACTATGAACCGACCAATGCCGCCGTGATTTCTCTGTATTTGAATTTCTCGCCCCCCCCAACCACACCACCAACAACCACGACTCCCGCGATACTACCATGCCCCTCTCTGAGGCCGGGGCCCGCGGGGGGACTGGTATTATGGGAGGAGGGGAATTCCTTTATGGTAACGTCCGACACGAGGTCGTGCCCATGCTGGTCAATATATCAGGCATCCGGGTACCAGAATATTGCACAACACAGGTACTCAGCCTATAAACCATGATGGGAACAGAGGTGACAGAGAGGGCTATAGATGCCATGGGGGCAACCCACTATTGAACCGACATACACAACATACAACGACACAGACAGGACATTATCAGTGATGCCCTCACAGGACTCAACACAGGAACATCCGTGGAAAACTCGCTAGATATACAGGGCCTTAACGAGAAAATCGAACAGTGAAAAGGGGTGATGAGAGACCTGTTAGCGAGATCCCTCACACACCAGGCAGAACAGGCATTTCTGGGGCAAGAGGGAGCACACCTTCAGCTCGACGGCATTGCAGTCCTGGAGACACATGCCCACACCATCAACCGCCTTATTGATCGGGAAAGGGAAAATACGGCTCACATTCAGGAGGGGCAGCTGTGCCATGTGTATGGCCTGTGAATGGTAGCCCAGATCCGACACAACCTGGATCTGATACAAAGGGGGGAGGTGCCCGATTGGATCGATAGCACCAAACTGGCCTCACTCGCAGGACGCTCCGGGACACTTGATAGCCAGACCCTGAAGGGAATGACCCGGGTACCCGGTGATTCCCGACTGTGAGGTCAGTGAGGCAACGGGAGTCGGGATGGTCCTCCTGATCCCAGTGGTCACCCCGGGGTCTGGGCCATTTCCGCTGTTCCACATCGAGAACATTGGAGTAATACGGGAAAACACCTCCCTCAAATATATTATGGCACACGACACAGCCATCTCCCGAGACGGCGCAGTGTACGCGGTGCCGCTTGCAGGCTGCAAACAGCGAGGGGCAATCACAATCTGCCCCCACCCCTTACGGCGGAGTGAAACAGTGGAATGCGGGTTCAACCGTACACAGGGCTGCACCCTTGAGATCGAACCCACGGGGCCCCACTTCACTAGGGCGGGGTATGGTGGCAGGGGACAATATTGTGTCTCTACCCCTGGAACGTCCTTCTGGTTCAACGGACGACAATGCCCGATTCCCCAGCACGAGTTCTGCCTCACCCCTAGGTGCCCAGTGACGATTGGACAAGCCCATATCTCGGAGGTCCGACGTCGGGAGCCCGAGTCTATACAGGCCGCCGAGGAATTCAGGAACACCCTTAGGGAGTACCAGGAGCCCGAACAAGCCCCCATCCCACATTTGGCCGAGGTCTTCCGGGAACTTAGGACACGGGTGGGACACTCAGTAAAGCTATACCATCAATTACAAGCCCATATCAAAGACCTAGAGGAGGATGCAGAGACAGCTCTGCAGACCCAGGGCTGGGCCCAGAGGGTTTGGAACTGGTGCCTGAATGTCAACATACACCCCTGGGTCAGAATCATTTCTCATGCCATCGTGGGGGTACAGTTACTGCTAGCTCTGGCCTGGCTCCTGGTGACATGTCACTCATGCCGCCAACATAAGAAACGAAAGGCCATGCTCCACGCCATGGACTCCTGGCGAGTAATCAGCTCACGGGGCTCGAACTAATGTAACCATCTCCCGGGACTATCCAAAGGCCCCATGACTGCAGCATGACGGCCGGCGGAATGTACCGGGCAGGGTAACAGCTTTTAAGATGTCGGCTTCGGGGGTGTGGACTTAACCAACCCCTTGCCGAAAGGGGGGACTGAAGGGGGGTGATAAACCGCCCCGTGTTGACCATGGAGCAAGGCCCACATTGGGAGAGCCAGCAGTATCCATTTTAAAGCAAACAGTATTCATTCGAACACAGCAGCTGCCAGCCCGAACACATGATCGAGAGAAGGGGGGCCCAAAGACAGATCCGAATACGCACGGGACCAGACACGAGTCAGGACTCCAGACAATGGTCATGACTCACAGATCGAAACCCACCTTATAATCTCGTCAAGGTTCCAACTGACACACACCCATAACCTGATCATGCAAAACAGTCCGACACAAAAGGCAAACACCAAACGAACAGGATGAATCTAACAGACACTTTGGAAGTAACAAAGGCGGGTGCTAGCTTCCAGCCCTCACGGAGAGACAAGCAGATAGCACCCGGACCCATTTACGTAAAGATAAACAGTACACCTTTTGTGTATGCTGCCGACTCTCCGAGGACAGCAGGAAGCTTGACATTCACACATACTCCAGCCATGATTTCCACCATTCACACTCATTCATACCCAATCTTCTACATCCTGACTCATGAAGTATATAACTTGTAACATCGCGCGGGGAACGGGAGCGCGATCAAGATTCAGACCTCGGTTGGTCTCCGCCGGCGTTAAACACTTTAATAAATTACCGATTGTCGAACCGCACTCTGGCCTCGGACTGAGATCATTTCATCCGCGCTAACAGTTCTAATTATTGATATAGATAACAAACATTAATGTGTGTTACACCAGCCCCTGAGACTCTCCATTACTTAAAGGCCTCCAGTCCGACAAGAATTTTCCACTGTTGCTCTTGGCTCCTTTCCATCAAGAAACTTGCGTAAGCAATTGGCCAGCAGCACCGGATTCCATGCTATTTTACCTTCCAGCGCAGCCCGCATTGTGGTTCCACATCAAAGGCCTTCCGTTTTTTCTGAGTGCACAGAATCAGGTAAGATGGATCTTAGGAACCACAATGAGAAGCATGCATCGATTTGAGTTAATGTATAAAAGTGAAAACTGCAATGAAAACGTTTGACATGCGAAGAAACAAGAAATCCAATATTCAGGCTTGTGAGTACTGCAGTAAAAGTAGACGATTTCATGTTGCATCGAAACTGCGCGAATCCAAATGAATATTAATTCTGGGGAACTGGTTTCTCTCATTTAATAGGACGGTGCACACGAGTATAGAGATCAGGTTGTTTTAGAATTGGTGTTCTGTAATCAGAGTGCTAAGTGAAATCTTGCTGTAAAGGAAATGTTGGGAGTCGTGTTCATAAAATGTTGAATTTTAAAAGATTTTTTTAAACAAAACGGTTTTGTTTGAAAGAATTATTTGTGTACGCCTGAGTCATTCAAGACATGAAGGCATGAGGGGCAAGTTGGCTTCAGTGAATCTGTAAAATACTTGAAACAAATTTAATGGAAGATGGGCAATGTTTGTTAGTCGTACAAAAGCTGTTAGTTGACCTGTTTCCATATGTCCCTCCAAGATGTAACCAGCAAAAGGAAAAGTTGACTCAACGATTGTGAACAAAATAAGATAAATTTTTCATGAGTTCAAAGGCAGCACTTGAGAAAGAATTGCTAGATAATTGCTACAGACATGGATTACTTGACACTTAGGACCCTGCAAAGGATAACCAATAAACTGATGAAAATGCCAAAAAATAACCAAACCACAAATTGCCAAGAAACAAAACGGCTGCCGAAAAGATTCTTCTAATATTTACAAATAAATACTAAACACAAGTTCAAATGTGTTACGGTGAATGTGCAGACAGGATAATTTAATTTACAGAACTGAGGAATTGCAGTGACACGAAACCGCTGATTTGTTTTATCTTCGTAACATAATAGCAAAAGATCTAAGAGCAGGAGAAGGCCATCTGGCCCTTCATGCCTGCTCAATTATTCCATGGCTGATCTTTTCATGAACGCCACTCCAACTAGCTGCGCTCTCACCGTATTACTTAATTCATTTATTATTCAAGAAAATCGTTGTTTTAGCCTTATAAAAGATCACAGAAGTCGGCAACGCCATAGACAGACCACCCGCTGGGTGAAGAAGTTGATCTACAATTCCGGCCTAAATCTGCTGTCTCTAAGATTGAGGATATATCTTCTTGCCCTCGTTTCAATTTTTATTGGAAACATCCTCCCTGCATCTATCCTTTCTCTTCTCTTTAAAGTTTGATGTGCTTCTTCAAGACCCGCCTCCCCCGTTCTTCAGAATTCCAACAACAATAATCCCATTCCATTTAGTCTCTCCCCAAAAGCCAAGCCCCTCAGTTCTGGAACTGCCTCGGGAACATACTCTGGAGCCCCGTCTAGTGCCAATGTATCCGTTCTCAAATTATGAGAACAAAACTCCAGCCAGCATTCCAGGAGTGGCCTCACGAGCATAACGTACAGCTGCAGGGTAACCTCTCTGCTTTTAATGTTGTGGAAGATCCCGAAATTCTCTGAGAAACACTAAGTGGCCATTGGACTGTCATAACTATAGAGGAAAATTATTCATATCAGTAGCGATATCGCATTTTAAAACACAGTTACATCGGGCCTTGATCAGTCTGATCGACCAGATGTACTTAGAGCCATAGAATTATACAACACAGACAAAGTCCCTTTGGCCCCAACTGCTCCATGCTGAACGAAAAGTCCACCCACGCTAACCTCATTTCCCAGCATTTGGCCCAAATCATTCAAAATGTTTCCTATTCATATATTTGTCCAAATGTCCTTTAATTGTTATTTAATGCATAACTGACCATCACCCGCCCGCGAGCAATTCATTCCATATGTGCATCACGTTCTGTGCAGAAAGCTTGCCTCTCAGGATCCCTTTTGCTCTTTCCCCTCTCGCCTGAAAATGATACCCTCCTGTCCTCGATTCCCCAACCCTGTGAAATGGAGAGAATGGATTCACCGTATCCACACCTCTCATAATTTTATACATTTCTCTAAGATTTCCCCCTTACTGTCGTACACATTAAAGAGATTTTCCTATCATTCCCTACAACGCAGACAATTGGATCCTGGCAACGTCTTTGTAATTTTTTTTGGCACTCTTTCCAATTTAGTAACATTGCCCCTCTAGCAAAATCTGAAAACTGAAAGCAATATGTCAAGTGCGGCCTTACCAACATCCTATACTACTGCCATGTAACTTTCCAGTTTAATACACAATGCATTGAATAAGTAAGACCGGCGTTTCAAAAGCCTTTTTCACTGCCCTGTGTCGTTTTGTGGAGGTGGAGATATCTTTTGTTGCTTAGCGTCGAGTAGTGTAACCAATCGAATTGCATCTGGAACACCAATTCTCCCATTCATCTTTAAGACAAGAAAACTTTTGGGCCGAGGCGCCCTTGTTCATATGTTTTGAGTGGATCTGTTCGGGCCCAAAACAACAGGGACTGATATCTATGTTACAACTGAATAATTGCTCAGAGGCAGTTATCCTCGCAAAATGAAGAGCTGTGTGCACTACCACACTACTGCATTGTTCTGCAACAATGTCTTCAATCGCTGGCCAGCGTGGGAAAACATGCAGCTCCCATCCATTTGTACATTCATACCTCCATCATACCATAAGAAGGGGTCCTGTTGATGTGAAAAATAATGGCAAAGAGAGATGTCGTGGGAATCAGGTTAAATACCATCAAATGGTAGAGGTTTGGGATGTAGACAGAAGAGGGTAGACTGAGAGACAATGACATGCAAGGATGCATCACAGGTTTTAGAATGCTGAAATGTCGACATTTCGTTAACATCTTGCAACACCGGCCCGTGTTTCCAGGAATGATTGTTAAATAAGATTTTGGTGTGTGTTCAGGTAATGGAGAGCATTGGATGATCATTTATTCTACAGTTTTGAGGTTCGGAATGGGTTCAGCAGAATCTTTGCCTCATTGAGCTGAATCTAACAAAAACTTGTCTCAGTGTCATTTTCATTGAGTGTGATAGAGGGATCGTCTGTACGAGGCCGAGCTAGTTTCCATGTGCTATCTTATCAAACTCACCTCGTGAACGACTCACGTCAGTCCATGGTGTCATTCTGATTCAGTGTCAACTGATTCTCTCACCATCACAGCTGGAGTTATTCAACATCGCCCAAAAGCCCCTGATATTGTGTGATCCCTGGCAATGATACTGTCTTTAAAACGCCAATTGGCACACAGCTGAGCTTTCTCAGTTAGGAGCTGCCCTGCACAATTGAGCCAGATCAAAGCAAGTAAGGTGCAATTACACCACCATGTATCGACAGAAGCATGCAGGGCTTCTTGGATGGGCTTGTAAAGAGGTGGACGATTCTCCTCACAGAGAAGGCCACACCACCAGTCCCACCAAGCTTGGTCTTTGCTCAGCGCAGTATTTGCGACCTGAAGAAATGTCCAGCAATATAAGATAAGCATCTACAGCTTCGTCCACTCTTTCAGGATAAGTATTACCCTATTGTCTCTGCTGCCTCACACTCATTGGATATCTTCAATATCACTACTGCACGTCACACCTTCCGTTTCTCACATTCTGTCTCTCTTGCCTGCTATTTTACCCCGACACTAATGGCACTGCATAAATACAACACTCTGGATAGTCTCCCACTGGACACCTTACCATTTCCTATCTCCTCAACGACACCAGCACTAAAGGAAGGGCCACCCACTCTCTTCCTCCCTTTCTCCGTATCAGGAGAAACAGCCGGGAATAGGATAGCAAGGGCTCAAAACCAGGTAGTGTAGTGCCCGATACCCATTCCGTCAAACCCCTCCCCCCTCTCATGGGAAAAAACTTGGCACGAGTCGGAGTTGACCAGGATGATTCGTTTGGAGTTTAGGAAACAGCCACGTTCCACCAACTGAGTAGTCAGAAGGGCAATTCTCACTTTAAACTGACTGGCAGTTCCATTTTCCCCGGAACAACTTAGAAGCCATGGCCCTGATACCATTTACCTTTTGTGTCGAGTTGAAACAAAAGGAATCTCGAAGGTCTGGGTGGGCAGCAGGGTTTGCCCACAACACATTGTTTCCACCACTTTCCAGGAAAGGAGCACAGAGTCTACCCCTACACTTCCTCCGGTAAACAGCTCAGGTCCTGAAACTAACCTGAAATATTTACTGCTCTCCCCATTTGTGAAATCTTCAGTAATCTGTGCTCATATACACCCAGCGATCTCTGCTCATCTAGCCACTTTATGATGGTACAGACAGTTTTCAATTGTCTTTCAAAGTTCTTCCTACGAAAGTACATCGCCTCACATTGCTCTGCATTGTTCCTCATCTGCCATATATCTGAACATTATATCAACTTGTCACTGTCCTTTTGGAGTTCCACACTGCCCTCTACACACTTGACAATTCTTCCAAGTTCGATCTCATCTCTATGATTTGGCTTTGTATAATACACACATTCCTCACACAATAAGTGAACCCTGGCACAGTCACCCGTGTGAGCATGTTATGCACTGAACCACTTCACAGAGAGAGACTGAAATATTGACACACTTCCAAAAATAATGACAGGCTGCCAGCTGAGCAACAGAAACGGTGGCACACATCTGATCAATGACGTGAAATAGTGGCAAACTCAATTCAATGCAAGGGAAATACTGACACCCCCTATACCTGCATTCATGTCAGTGCTTTAGCTTTTTTTTTATCTGTGCACCTATTGTTCTGTCTGTCTTTGTGGTTATGTGCATTTGTAAGCGAGAGAGTGCATGTATCTCTGTGTGTTTGTGTGTACTTATGTCTGCAACAGGACTCGTGCATTGTGCGCTGTTTAATATTAAGCAGTACCACTCTGTTCTGGTCTTCCCACAGACTGAATGGACTGATACGGAGCACAGTCAAAACCATCAGTGAGCTCGTTTCTTTTAATGTAATCACGGGTTGTGACCATGGCTGGCTGCCAATTTTGCTTGTTTCTCGTTGCGCTTGAGCTGCTCAGTGATGTGTAGATTAGGTGTATTGCATGGGCAATGCAGGGTTATCGGAATAGGATAGGGTGATAGGTCAGGGTGAACTCTCTCGAGATTACTTACAGTGTGAGAAAAGGCCCTTCGGCCCAACAAGTCCAAACCGACCCGACGAAGTGCAAACCCCCCAGACCCATTCCCCTACACCTAATACTACGGGCAGTTTAGCATGACCAATTCATCGAACCTGCACATTTTTGGACTGTGGGAGACACGGGGAAAATGTGCAAACTCCAGACAGACAGTTGCCTGAGGCGGGAATTGAACCCGAATCCCTGTTCCTACTCTGTAGGGTTTCATTGATAACCCTGCAGTCAATGTTCTATAGTGTGACCCATGTACCAAAAGAAGGCTTCATTTTAGTACTCAATAATCGGAACTCTTCAGTATACTACAACACCCATATGGATGAAACATACAAACATGCACAATGCATTCTTTTGCAGCCTGGTTTACTCCCTTCATCGAATGCTTCCGTTACTCATCCAAGTCTTGAAAATAGGTCAGCAATCACGTTTTCTCGTTGTGCAACATTCATAATTTTAAAATTTAATTGCTGTAACAACGTAAACAATTTGGTATTTTTGTCCTTAAATCTCTCCACAAAATTCAATGTTTTACGATCGGGGATATCATTGTCTAAGATACACTATTGATTACATAAGCATTGAACTGTTGTCGTGTCAAAAACGGGCGCAACGTCTTCTTCGCTACAGTCGAATATTTTTGCTGATGAATATTCAGTTTCTTGAGAAATACCCGACAGGTCTTTTATCTTCTCATGAGCTTCCTGCACGAGCTCAAGCCCGACACACACATCACTCGCATCATCAGCCACCTTCATTGGCTTTGACTAATTACGTGTGGCTAATACAGGCACAGTGGTTTTCACGGATTTTAATTTGTCAAATACGTTCTGACAGTCCACTGTTCACAGGAATGCCTTGCCTTTCTTCAGCAGTTCAGTCCGTGGAGCATCGACAGAGTTAAAAATTGGTCCAAACTTTTCATTAAATTCACTCAATCCCAGGAACAATGACACCAGCCCTTTTGTAGATGGGTTGTGAAACTGTCCAATTGCCTTCTTTTTGCAATCTGTGGGGCCATTTACTCATATCCAATAACATGCCTTCTCAAGGAGACAAGGGCTTTGGAAAATGGAAATGTCATTTTTTTAGCCAGGTTTATTTTCAAGATTGCCTCCTGAAGTCAATTGGACAATCCTGACAAATGTTGTAAATGTTCCTTCCATGCGTGACTAAAACTCACCAGGTCATCGATATAACCAGCACTGTTATGAAACTGAAGGTGTGTACTGTACCTTTAAGTGAGAATGAAAGCTGAAAGCTGAAAAGCACCTGTCATCCACACAGCCTCAATCTTACACTCACTCCGTCACTGCAACACGGACCCCCTCACACTCACTAATTCACAATCGTCCTGACCCCCTCACACCTCTCTATCACTGTCACCCTGATCTGCTCACAAACCAGTCGGTCACTGTCCCCCTAACTCTCTCACACTCACTCCATCAATGTCATCTCGATCCCCTCAAGCTCACTCCATTACCGTCACTCTGACATGCTCACACACATATTCACTCTATCACTGTCACGCTGACCCTCTCACACTCATTGCATCACTGTCACTATGAGGCCCACGCACTCACTCCAGCATCATTACAATGAAGAACCCACACTCACTCCGTCACCGTCACCCCGAACGCCTTACATTAACTTCATCAAAATCTCTGTGACCAGCTCACTCTCACTCCATCACCATCACACTGACGCAATCACATTCACTGCATTACCATCACACATTTCGAAAAACTTTCAGACTGACTCCCTCACACTCACTGGTCACTGTCACACTGACTACTACACATTCATTCCAATACTGTCTCCCTGACACCCTCACGATCATTGCATCACCGTCACACATTTCGAACACTCTCTCCCTGACTCCCTCAGACTCATTCATCACTGTCACACTGACGCCCTCAATTTCTCTCCATCACCATCACCATTACATTCTCACACTCACTCCATCACCATCACTCTGAATATGTCACACATCAGCCTGTCAGTGTCAAGCTAACCATCTCATTCTGAATCCATCAATGTCATTTTACCCCCTCATAATCAGTCCATTCCTGTCACTGTGACACCCTCAATCTCACACTCAATCTGACACTGAACCCCTAGCACACTCCATCACCATCACCCTGATCCCCTCACAATCACTCCTTCATCGTCCGCCTGACCCCCTCACACCTCTCCATCACCATCACGCTGACCCCAGCACATATCAGTTTGTCACTGTCACCCTAACCCTCTCATACTCACTCCATAAATGTCATCTTGAACCCCTCATGCTCAGTCCATTACTGTCAAAATGAAGACTCAATATCACACTCACTCCGACACTGTCACCCTGACCACTTCACACTCACTCCATCACCGTCAGTATGAACACTTCACACTCATTCCAATACCGTTACTGTGAAACACTCGTGCTCACTCCGTCAACTTCACCCGAACACCTCACACTCATTCCGTCAACTTCACCCGAACACCACACACTCACTTCATCTCCATCTCCTTGAACCACTCACCACACTGACGAACTCACATTCACTCCCTCACTGTCACCCTGACATTCTCAGACTCACTCCATTGCCATCACCCCGAACCCCTTGCGCTCGCACTGTCATGGTCACCCTGATTCGCTCACAAAAATGCATCACTATCAACCGGACACACTCACACTCACTCCGCCACAGTCACTCCGAACCCCTCACACTCACGCAAACACCATTAGATTAACCCACTCACACTCACTCCCTCACCATTATCCTGACTACATTACACTAACTCTATCAATTTCACCCTGACACTCTTACATTCATTCCATCACTGTCACCTTTATCGCTTCACACTCACTCCATCACCGTCACTCTGACCCTCTCATACTTACACTATCACAGTCACCCATCAGTCCATCGGCATCACCATTCCCCCTCACACTCACTCGTTACTGTCATACTGACCCCCTTGTACGCACTCCGTCACTGTCTTCTTGAAACCTTAATCTCACCCTCACTTTTTCACCCTGATACTTTCACGCTCACTCCATCACCGTCACCATTCCACTCTCACACTCACTCCTTCACAATCACTCTGAATACCTCACATTCACTGTCACACTGACCCCGACTAACTCACACCATCACCGTCACCCTGGCTCCCTCACACACACTCCTTCATCGTCTCCATTACTGCTAAACACATCAGTCTGTCACTGTCACCCTAAGCGTCTCACACTCCCTCCATCACTGTCATCTTGACCCCCTCATACTCACTCGGTTGCTGTAACTTTCACATCCTCAGTCTCACACTCACTCCGTCACTGTCACCCTGACCAGTTCACACACACTCAATCCCCATCACCACGACGCCCTCACACGATCTTCGTCACTGTCACTATGACCCCCGCACACTCACACTGTCACCGTCTCCGTGATCACCTCACACTCACTGCATAACCATTACACTGACACCTTACCCACAATGCATCAATGTCACCCTTACCCCATCACACCCATTCACCATCACCATGAAGCCATCACACTCACTCCGTCACCCACAACTTGATCCCCTCATACTCTCTCGCTGCCACCCTGCCCTTGTCCCACTCATACCATCACCATGACCCTGATCTTCTCACACTCACGTCATCACCACCACACTGACACTCCTCACACTCACTCTTTTAGCATCACCCCGAGCCGCTCACAAAAATCCGTCACTGTCACCCTGGCACCCTCACACTACTCCGTAACCATCAGTCAGACCCCCTCACAAACACACCAAAGCAGATACTCTGACCAACTCGCACTCACTCCATCACCATCACCCTGACCCCCTCACACTCATTCATGCACCACAACCCTCACATCACACTCACTAGTGACACTAGTGACACTAACTATAATAGTGACACTAACTCCATCACACATACTCTTTCACCATCAGAATGACCCATTCACACATTTTCGTCAGTTTCACGCTGGCCACTCACATTCATTTCATCACTGTCAATCTGATCCCCTTACACTTACATCATCACTGTCAACCTTACACTCTTACACTCACTCAGTACCTATCACTCTGAATGCCTCTCACTTTCTCCATCACCATCACTCTGACCTGTTCACTCTCCATCACCACACATTCACTCGGTCATGGCCACCCGAACTCCCTCTCACTCACTCCATCACCATCACCCTGACGTTCTCACACTCCTTCCATTACTGTCACATGACCTCCTCACATTCACTACATCAGTATCACACTGACGTCTATGCAGTCATTCCGTCACCGAGTAAATGAATGTGAGGAGCTCATTCTGACGGTGATGGAGGGAGTGTGAGGGGGTCAGTGTTATGGAACAAGAGTGAGTGTTAGGACGTGAGGGTGATCGTGAGAGTGAGTGTGAGCAGGTCAGTCTGACAGTGATGGAGAGGTGTGATTGGTCAGCGCGACAGTCGCGACGTGAGAGTGAGCGGGTCAGGGTGACGTTGAGATTTTTAGTATGCAGGGGTGAGGTTGACGGTAAGAGAGTGAGTGTGAGGAAGTGATGAAGAAACTGCTGGAGTGCGTATGAAGAGGTCAGTGTATTGGTGACGCAGTAAGTGTGTGTGGGTCATGGTGACGTTGACCGAGTCAGTCTGAGGGAGAGAGAGTGACGGTGATGGAGTAAGTGCAAGTAGGTCGAGAAGAAAGTGATGGAGTAAATGTCATAAGTTAGGTTAATGGTGAAGGAGTGCATGTGAGGGTGTCAGGGTGGCAGTGACGAATACAGTATGAGACCCTCAGTTTGACGATGATGGACGGACTTTGAGAGTCATGGTTTCAGTGGTGTAGTGAGTATGAAGGGGTCAGGCTGATGCCGATAGAGTGAGTTTGAGGACGTGAGGCTGATGGTGACAGAGTGAGTGAGAGGAGGTCAGTGTGGTGGTAATGTGTGATAATGGAATAACAGTGTAATGGTAATGGAGTGAGTATGATTTGTTCAGAGCGATCGTGACTGAATGTGAGAGTGTAAGTTCACCGTGATGAAGAAAGTGTGAGGGCAACAGGCTAACAGTGATGGAATGAATATAAGGGGGTCAGGGTGAGTGTGACAAAAATGTGTATGTGGTTAAGTTTGATGGTGAATCAGTGAGTGCGATGGAGTCAGCATGACCGCATTGAAAGTGATGGAGTGAATGCTCGGGGTCAGCTTAATGGTGAGGGAGTGAGTGCGATGATGTCAGGGTGACAGTGACGAAGTGAGTGTGATACGGCCAGTGTGATGATGATGGAAAGAGTTTGAGACGGTCATGGTGACAGTGGTTTAATGTCTGTGAAGTGGTCTGCCTGATGGTGGCAGAGTAGTGTGAGGGTATCAGGGTGACAGTGATGGAGTGTGGGAGAGGCATTCAGGGTGAATATTACAGAGTGTGGGGAAGTCAGCAGCACGGTTATGGAGTGAGTGTGAGAACGTCAGAGTAAAGGTGATGGAGTGAGGGTGAGGGGGTTCAGAGAGATGGTGACAGATAAATCTGAGGGTGTCAGTGTTGGAGTGGGTCAGAGGAGTTCAAGATGAATGTGATTGAGTAACTGTGGGGAATTCTGCGTCACTGTGATGGAGTAAGTGTGAGAGGATCAGGTGATGGTGATGGTTTGAGTGAGAGGGAGTTAGGGTGACCATGACAGACTGAGTGTGAGGTGATCAGAGTGATGGTGACAGAGTGAATCTGAGGGTGTCAGGATGTCAGTTATTGAGTGGGACAGAGGCGTTCAGGATGAATGTGACTGAGTGAGTGTGGGGAAGTATGCATCACGGTGATGAAGTGAGTGTGAGAGCGTCAGGGTGGTGGTAATGGTGTGAGTGAGAGGGAGTTAGGGTGACCATGACCGAGTGACGAATACAATATGAGATCAACAGGTTAATAGTGATGGAGAGAGTTTGACAGGGTCATGGATTCAGTGGAGTCGTGGCTGTGAAGTGATCAGGCTGATGGCGACAGAGTGAATGTGAGGACGTGAAGCTAATTGTGACAGAGTGAGTGTACGAAGGTCAGTGTGGTGGTGATAGGGGAGTATGAGGGAGTCACTGTAATAGTGACAGGGTGTCTGTGTGGACGTCAGTGCGGCAGTGATGGACTGAATGTGAGGAGGACTTTGTGACGGTGATGGAGGGAGTGTGAGAGCGTCAGGGTGATGGTGATGGAGCGACTGAGAGGGAGATAGGTTGACCATGTCCGAGTGAGTGTGAGGTGGGCAGAGTGATGGTGACTGCGAGAATGTGAGGGAATCATGGTGACAGTTATGTAGTGGGTGAGAGGTGTGAAGGATAAATGTGATGGAGTGAGAGTGGGGAGGTATGCGTCACGGTGATGGTGATGGTGTGAGTGAAAGAGAGTTAGGGTAACGATGACCGAGTGAGTGTGAGGGGGTCAGGTTGACAGTAACGGAGTGAGTGTACTTGGTTAGAGGAACAGTCACGGAATGAATGTGAGGGTGTCAGCGTAATTGTGATGGAGTGAATGTAAGTGCGACGATGATGGAGTGAGAGTGAGCAGGTCAGAGTGATCGTGACTGAGTGAGTGTGAGAGTGTAAAGTTGACCGTGAGGAAGTAAGTGTGAGGGGTTCAGGATGACAGTGATGGAATGACTGTGAGAACGCCAGGGTGAAATTAATCAATTTTTGTGAGTGGGTCGAGGTGATGCTGAGAGAGTGAGTGTGAGGTGTACCAGGGTGGTGGTGATGGCGTGAGTGTGAAGAGGTCAAGGTCATGGTGAGGGTGTGAGTCGGAGTCGGGCAGGGTGACAGAGAGCAAGTTTGAGGGAATCAAATTAGGGGCGACGCAGTGAGTGTCATGGGTTCATGGTGATGGTGACTGCGTGTGATTGAGAAATGGTGACATTGATGCATTGAGTGCAAGGGGTCAGTTTAATGAATGTCAGGTGGTCAGGGAGATGGTGATGACGTGAGTGTGCGGGCGTCATAGTGACAGTGACGGAATTAGATTGAGTCGTTCAGGGCGCAAATGATGGAGCGAGTGTGAGGCTATCAGGCTGGGAGTGACGAATGGAGTGTGAGACGGTCAGTTTGACAATGATGGAGAGAGTTTGAGAGTATCATGATTACAGTGGTGTATGACTGTGAAGGGGTCAGGTTGATGGTGACAGAGTGAGTGTGAGGACATGAGGCTGATTGTGACAGGAGTGTGAGGAGGTCAGTGTGGTGGTGATAAGGGAGTGAGAGGGGGTCACTGTAACGGTGACGGAGTGACTGTGTGGACGTCAACGCCCCATCGCTGTCATCCTGACACCCTCACATTCCCTCTCTCAACATCACTCTGACCCCCTCAATCACACTCCATCACCGTCACCCTGGCGCACTTACATTCACTCATTTGCAATCCCCACACTCACTCCGTCAAATAACCCTGGGTGCCTCCATCACTGTAACCCTGAAACTCTCACACTCCCCTGTCTTCATTAGCCTGACCACTTCACAGTCACGAAACCATTTGCAATCATGACCATCTCAAGCTCTTTCCATCACCATCACATCGGTCGTTTCACACTCACTTCATCACTGTCACCCTGACATTCTCATGCTCACTCTCTCACCATTAACCTGACCACTCATGCTCACTCGATCATTTTCACCCTGACCTACTCGTACTTATTCCATCACCGTCACTCTGTCCCTCTCTGACTGACTCTGTCAACGTCACCCTAACCCCCTCACAATAACTGTATCAACATGACACCGAGCTCCTCATGCTCACTTCAGCAATTTCTTCATCACCTCCTCACACTCACACCTTCACCATCAATCCCATCCCCTCATACTCTTACTGTCACCGTCACCCTGACCCCCTCACACTCCCTCCATCACCACCACACTGAGCTCCTAACACTCAGTCTGTCACCATAGCCTCACGTCCTCACACTCACTCTGTCACCATCAGCCCGACACCTTCACAGTAACTAAACCACTGTCAACATGACCGTCTCAAACTCTCTCCATCAACGTTAAACTGACCACCTCACAGTCATTAAGCTGACCCCTTGCACTGAATTCATCAATATTACCCTATCTCCATCACACACAGTCACCATCACCATGAACCCATCACAGTCACTCCGTCACCCCCAACTTGAACCACTCATCACTGTCACCCTGCCGAACTCCCACTCTCACCCTCACCATGACACTAACCTTCTCACACTCACACCATCAACATCGCCCTTGACAGTCCTCTCTGAGCATCAACCCGCCACGCTCACACACATCCGCCACTGTCACCCAGGCACCGTTACACTACTCCGTGACTGTCACTCAGACCCCTCACTCTCACGCCAAAACAGTTACCATGACCCACTCACCATCACTACATCACCATTACCACGAACCCCTCACACTCATTGACGCACCACAACCCTGACAACATCACACCCACTCCGTCACGGTCAAGTTAACTCTGTAACACTCAGTCATTCACCATCAGACTGACCCCCGCACACTGTTTTGTCAGTCTCACCCTGACCACCCTCACACCCATTCCATCAATGTCACCCTGATCGCCTCACACTTACTTCCTCAGGGTCACTCTTAACTCTCACACTCTCAGTCACCATCACTCTGACCTGCTCATTCTCACTCCATCATCGTCACCCTGACACACTTACATTAACTCCATAACAATCACGCTGACACCCTCACACCCAGTCCTAACCCATTACACTCACTCCATCACTGTCAACCTGACCCCCTCACACTCACTCGGTCATGGTCTCCCTAACTCCCTCTCACTCACTCCATCACCATTAACCTGACTCCCACACCCTGTCCCGTTCACAAAAAATCATCACTGTTACCCTGTCAGCCTCACACTCACTCGGTCACCGGCACCCTGACAGCCTCACTAGACTTATTCCTGTTCATCCTAAATCTCTCTCACTCACTCCATCACCATCACCCTGACGCTCTCACACTCACTCCATCACCATGACACAGACCTCTCCACACTCACCCCATCACGGAAATTCTCAACGCCTCTCACCCACTCCATCACTGTCACCCTGACTACTTCACATTCCCTCTGTCACCATCCCTCTGACTCCCTCATACTCAGTCCATCACCGCCATCCTGACCCCCTCTTGCTCATTCCATGACCATCATCCTGGCGCTCTCACACTCACTCCATCAAGGTGACGCAGACCTCCCCACACTAACTCCATCACATTCATCCTGAACATCTCTCACTCACTCCATAACTGCCGCCTTCAGTTTCCCTCTGTCACCATCACTCTGACCACTTCACTCAGTCCATCATCGTCACTCTGGCACGCTTACATTCACTCCTTCACAATCATACTGTCGGCCTCACACTCACTGCATCACCGTGACGCTGACCTCCACGCACTGACTCCGTCACATTACCCTGAACACCTCGCACACACTCCATCACTGTCACCCTGTCACCCTCACGCTCCTCTGTCACCATCAGCCCAAACAATTCACGTTCACTACACCACTGCAACCATGACCGCCTCAATCTCTTTTCATCACCAACACACTGAGAGTTTCACACTGCCTTCATCACTGTCACCCTGACATCCTCACACTCACTCCGCCACCATTAACCTGACACCTCACACTCACTCCATCACTTTAATCCTGACCAACTTGCCCTTATTCCATCACCGCCACTCTCTTCCCCTCAGACTAACCCTGTCAACGACAACCTGACCCCCTCACCCTCACTGTTTCAAAATTACACTGACCTCCTCATACTCACTCCAGTAATTTCTTCACTACCTCCTCACAATCATTTTTTCACTGTCTGCCGCACCTCGTCATACTCTTACTGTCACCGTCACACTAACACACAAACATGCTGGGACTATCATGCTGACCACCTCACACTCCCCCATCACTATCACACTGACCTCCTCACACTCCCTCTGTAACCATCACCATGACCTCCTGACACTCACTCGGTCACAGTCACATCGATGTCCTCACAGTCAAGCCGTCACCATCACGCTGATCCCCTCACACTCCATCCATCACCGTCACAGTGACCTCCTCATACTCACTCCGTGACTATTACCCTCACGTCCTCACAATCACTCTGTCACGTCGCACTGACATACTTATACTTACGACATCAATGTCATCCTGACACCATCAACTCACTCCATCCCCGTCACTCTGACTCACGAACATTCACTCCTTCACCACCATCCTGACCCCCCACGTTCACGTCATCACTGCCAACTTGACCCTGTCACACTCACACTTTCACACTTACCCCATCACACTCACTCAGTCAACGTCTCCTTGTCTCTATCTCATTCATTGCCTCACTGTCACCCTCCCCCCGCTATCATGCTCACACCCTGCTCTGTCCACTGCACTCTGACGCTCACACCCGCTCTCACGCACCTGCACTGTCATACTCAATCTCCCGGACACTCACCCACACACGTCCAAACTGTTATAAGCTCTTCTCAACACATTCCCTCACGTTTATGCTCACTCCACCCGCACAGTTCCACACTATCACTCTCACTCCACTATACATTCCCACTCTGTCACTCACTCTCCTCAGAACTTTCCCCATCGTTGTGCACACTCTTCGCAAGTTACCCACCCTCATCATCACTCTGCTGAATACTGCCCCACTCTCCCCCATCATGACGCTCACTCTCCCACACTCGCTCCCAGCATCCTGTTCACGCTCCTGCACATTCACCCACCCACATGCTCACTCCCCACGCACTCTACCATCATCATGTTCACTGCATGCACTCTCCCCAACGCACTCTACTGCGCACAATACCTCACCATCATCCTCACTCCCCTGCACACTCCTGAACCAACTTGATCAGAACATCACACGATGCTGCACCATCATGGTTACTGTCACGAACACTCCCCCACCATCATACACACTCCCATGCACAATCCACCAACGTGATACTTGCTCCCTGAACAATGCCACATCGTCACATTCACACCCGCCGCACAGACGCACATGGCGACACACTTCTTTCATCACACGCACACCAGAACACATCCTCTCCATTATAGTCTCTACCAACATACACACCACTATGGTCACATTCACTCCGGCACACAGTTAACTAGGACCACGCAAGTTCCCGGACATTCTCACACCATCATGCTCACTTCAACACACACATACTTACCATCACCCTTTCTACCCCGCACATTCTCCCAGCGTCAAGCTCTTTGCCCTGCTCACTATCCCACTGTCATACACAATACCCCACATTCTCTCTTACCATCACGCTCAATTCCCTGCACAGTGATCCATCATCACTCAAACTCCCAGACACTCCCTCGCCATTACACTCACACGCAGCACACTGACACACCATTACCCTTACTCCCCCACACACTTCACTACCGTTAACATCACTCCGCCACCGTTATGCATACTTGCCCACCATTTCACAGATTCCTTAAGGCACTCTTTCACCATCGCACTTTCCCTTGCACACGCCCCTTTTGTCATGCTCACTCAAACATACACTCCGCCACCATTGTGTTCAGTCCCTAGCACACTCCTCCACAGTCCATACTCGCACACACCATCACCGCCACGCTCACTTTCCTGCATACTCCCCAATCGTCACACTTACCCCAGCACAGTTCATCCCCGTCATGCCCTTCCCCCCAACACACACTCTCCACTGTCACGCTCATTCTCTCACAGAATCCATCACCATCAAACTTACTCAGCCACACCATCCACCACCGTCAGGTCCACCCTCCAGCACACACCCTCACCATCATGCTCATCCCTGCACACCAGCGCACTGCCATGCTCATTCCCCACATGCAGATGCTCATGCATCTGCACACAAGCGCACCATCACACTCACGTCATCATAATGCTCACTACCCACACACTCCCCCAGGATTATGCTCACAGACCTGCATGCACCACTGCACTCACATCCTACAAACTCCCCCAGTGCATTCTCACACGCTTTCACAGTCCACTACCGTCACTGTCACTCCTCGCACACTCCCGCTCTGTCGCACTCACTGCCTGCACACACGTCCAGCGCATGCTCACTCCACTGCACCCTCACCCATCATGCTCACTCCCCGCAGAATCCCCCACCATCCTGCTCTCTCCCCGCACACTCTCCTGCAGTCACACCCAGTCTCCCACACACTCCTCCACAGATGTGCAGGCCAGGTGAATTGGCCTGTCTCAATTGCCCATGGTGTTCGGTGCATTAGTCAGAGAGAAATGGGGCTGGGTGGGTGACTCGTCGGTGGGACTGTGTGGACTTGTTGGGCATAAGGGCCTGATTACACACTGCATGGGATCTCATCTAATCATAGTCACTAACCCATACAGGACCCCATCATCATGCACCCTCCCCCTGCAAACCCTCAACCATCACGCTCACCTCACTGCACTCTCCATGAAGGTCATGTTGACTCGAACTCACATTGCCACACCATCACACTTATTCTACAGCACAGTCCAACACCACCAAAACACACTCCACCAAAACACACTCATTCCCTGCACACATCTCAACACATCCTTTCACATTTAACTCACTGTCACACACACTCCAATACCATCACGCTTGCTGCACGACAAAGGCCCACACCGTCATGCACTCTCACCTACACACGACACCAATGTCACATCAACTACTCGCATACTCCTTCACGTTTACACTCACTCCGCCGCACTCTCCCGACCATCACACTCAATCCCTCGCACAATATTGCATTGTCACGCTCTGTCGCTCGCATTTTCCTCCACTGTCATCTCACTCACCAGCACACTCCACGACCATCACACTCATTGCACAGCATAATGTCCAAATGTCGCTCTTACTCTCCTGCACATATTTCCACCATCATGCTCACACCCCACACACCAGTCCACTATCACACCCACCATGCACACTTTCCCACCACAATGCTCACTCACCCAAATACTCCTCCCTCAGCACTGTCGCTCCCCTGCAAGTTCCTCAACTGTCACACTTACACTCCCCGCATGATCTCCTACTGTCACGCTCTCTGCCGGAACACACCACCACACACTTTGCACACGCACTTGAGTGCCCCACATAATAACCTGCACACAGTCCCACCGTCACCCACACACCCTCACAGTCTGCCCCACTGTCACTCACACGTCTGGACACTTCACGGCATAGTGTTTTAAACCTCGCCCACACGCCTACCATCATACTCAATCTCCAGCATGCACCCCTACTGTCCTATTCGTTCTCACATACATATTCCACTGTCGTGTTCACTCCACTGTGCACTCGTCCACTCTCACGCTCACTCCCCAACACACTCCAATTACCTTGCACTCATTATGCTATATGAACCACTACCATTTAATTAATTTCGGAATCTGCCTCACCTCCATTCTCACTCCACACACATACTTTCCTCACGTCATAGTCACTGCCCCACTCACGCCCCCACGATCATGCACACTACCAGACGCTCACCTACAATCACCCTCAATAACCCACAACTGCACAACGATCCAACCCATCGCAGTCACTCCCTGCACACTCTCCGACCATCACACTGACTCCCTACATTTTACATGACCACCACGGTCACTCTCCTGCATAATCCCATTGTCACACTCACTCACCCACACACTCCTCATCTTCACTCTCACTTTCCCCACACACTCCTGCAGTCATGCTCACTCAACAGCAATCACAATCACTCTCCCGCAAACTCCCCCAACTTTACCATCAGTCCCCTACCATCAAGCTCACCCCCACCACTCAACCATCATCATACTTACTTCGCTCTATTAACCACTTACATCACGATCATTTCCCCGCACTTCCCCATACCATAACGCAAACTACTCCACGCAGCCTGCACCATCTTGCTCTCTCCTCGACATCGTGTCCCACCATCAACTTCAGTCCTTCACATCATGCTCACTCCTCCACTCTCTCCCCCATTGTTACACTAACCCCCTGCATTATAACCCACCATCACGCTCACTCCCCCTCACACTGCCCCACCGCCATGCTCACTAACCACTACAATTCACTACAATTGCTGTCAGTCCGCGAAAGTCAGCTTCACTCCCCCGTCCAGTCCCCCTTCTCCCTTGATTTATCCACCACTGTCACGTTCTTTCCCCTACTTTGCCAGTTCATATCATGCACACTGCTCCATACCCCAGCACCGCCACGCTAACGTAACTACACAGACCCCACAATCACACTGTGCGAGATAAGTGGCTATCCAGCCCCATCTACGGCACTTTTTATTTCCCTTCCCAGGAACAAAGACACGGAGGAGTCAGTCCAAAACTTTTCATTCAACTTTGCAAAGTCGGGTGCTGTTCCCAAAGGTACACACACACAAGCATAGTAATCTCCACACATTATATACATGTATATGTGGGCTGGGTTTACTACTGCTGCCTTGACCAACGAGTGCTCGGATTCCGCACTGTTTTCCTTATTTGGGTTCTGGTGCCTGCGATTCTTTTATCATTCACTTGGCCAATCAGTGTTTGAGCTTCCCATTCTTCCCTTATATGGATGATGTTGTACAACTGTGGTTAAGGGCGGCCTCTCAACTATCGAGGAAAGCTGTTACAACTGTTTCATTCATATAAACGTGGGGGAGGTCCGGCAACAGTTTCGAGTGTCTGCTTGTGTTTACTATGAGGTAGAAAAGACTAAAAGGCAGCTAACCGTTTAAAAATTACACTACCCCCTACAAATCCCCCGTGTCTTTTCTTACGGCCTGTAATTTTTCAACCGTAAGTTTCTTCTCCAGGGCATTTAATAACTCCCGAGCTTGTTCATCAAACTGCCCTTCTCTAATACTACCCCCGCCCAAGAGGGATTCACGTTGTTCCATCTCGAGATTTATTCGTTCAACCTGCCCATAGGGAACATCTTTCTTAGTAAGGGCGGTTTCGATCAGTCGTTGAGTTAATCCCCGGACACAGGGAATAACGCAACACCCAAGGGCAGTGAGTACCCCTGCCACCACTATACATGAGACAAGAAAGGGAACGACCACCCCCGTCCATTTACCGAACCAAGCTTCCAACCAGTCCGTGAGGCCAGAGTCGATGCCCGAGTTTTCGGCCAGTTCGTCCGCCAATGTGGTGAGTCCATCCAGGGCGCGGGTGATGGACCCATCAGGGGCTGTGTTGTTGGGGATGAAAGTGCAGCACTGAGTGCCTATCATGACACAAACACCCCCCTTCTCTGCCAACATCATGTCTAAGGCCAACCTATTTTCCTACGCCATCCTACTCGTGGCGTCCAGTTGTTCTGCTATTCCTTTCACTGCATCCCGGGTATAATTAATGAACCTCTGCTGATTGTAGTAAATATAATTAATCCAATCCACGTTCTTATTGATAGTCACCCACCAAAACAGTGACGACTCAAAACCCGCCGCTATCTGGTTCCTAGCCTTGTATTCATCAGGAACACCCCTGGGGACCCCTATGGCATCTAAATATATGTTATCATCGAAAGAGGTCTCCAAAGCTCTCTCAGTTCTTCCACTAGAACGGGGTTGCTCTTGTTTTTCGAATACCAGGGTGAATGGGATGGCCAATTGAACGATCGCACAAGTGCCCGTCCATTTTTGGGGCAGAGTCGGTCGCAGAACCCTCCCACCACAGTACCACCAGAGGTCTGCCCTAGGCACATGAATGTGGGAGTAATTCCCGCCCCCGGTAGTTTCATTGACCAGCCGGATTGATCCGCTGCACTTGTCAAATGTCCCCACATCGTCGTCCCACTGTAGTCCCGTCCGAGAGACGCAGGCCTGGTGCGTACCCGTTACCCCTGAGAATGATGGCGGGCGGGGCGCCCCCTCAGACCTGACGGGGGGGAAACTTCAAACTCAAGGGTCGACAAGTGGGGTCGTTCCAGGCCTCTCGGTCCTGGTCCAGCCTTATCATGCAGTCCATGGCTCGTGGGTGTTTCTCCCATCCCAGCGGGAATGGGACCACCTGAGGGTTAGGGCGGGCACTCGTGCATGCGTAGCAATCACTCTTTTTCATGCTCCTCACAGTATATTTGACCCATTCCATCCAGGCATTCGCCTCCCCGTATCCCGTTTCTATTTCAAAGGTCTTTTCCAAATCCGTTGTCTCAATTATTCTAATCTTTTCCTGCTTATCAGTGGTGGATGAGCCCCCAGACTCAGCTTCAATGACCGTGATATACGTGCAGCACAGCTGCATCCCCCCCCCCATCCTGCCTGGCCCCCAACTCTAATACCCAGTATTGTTCTATTAAGTCTCGCCTCGTTCTTTTCCAAGTTCTTTATGGTCAGATAGAGCGGATTGCACTGATTCTGCCCACAATCCCGTCCAGGGGTGATGGGATCACGGACAACTGACACCATAGCCTGGACCCCGGGGGCTGGAGGCCTACTTAGGCCTTCCCTACCATGCAATTGTAATACTAACGTCTGACCCTGGAATCCCCTTTCTCTCTCTAGATTCTGCTTAAGTTTGATTCAGTTGACTTTTAGTCCTACAGGGCACCAACTCACATAGGTCTAAGCTAAGTGTCTGTGTTGATTGGTTGGCAAGCACGGAGATGGTGAACCACTGACGGTCCTCTGCTTGTTTTAACCAGAGGCCAAATTGGGTAACACGCACACAAAGACCCAGCCCAAGGATAATGGCATAGCAAGTTAACAATACGATTGACCGCATTTTGTCGCGACACCCGTAGCCCGAGGGCACAGTTCCTTTAGACTCGCCAAAGTCCGATTAGTTCATTCTCAGGGTCTCTGTTCCTTAGATGCCTTTGTCAGAGAGATTTGTTCGTCCTCCGTCGGTTGTGGCACTGGTCCCTTGACTCGAGTGTAATGTGTCCAGCCCTTTTCGGCCGTACGGACAGCCGTTTCGGTCGTCAAAAGTACCAGGAAGGGACCGTCCCAAGTTGGTTCGAGGGTACGTTGCTTCCAGCTTTTAATCAGGACCCACTGACCCGGCTTGACGGTGTGCACCGCAAACTCGAGGGGCGGCGTCTGTGCCAAAAGTCCCTGTTGGCGTAAACGAGATAGAGCAGACCCCAGAGCCACCACATATTTTTGCACAAACATATCCCGAGACTCAAATACAGGAGGTTCCCCCTTCGGCCCATGGAACGGGAGGCCAAATAACATTTCGAAAGGGGAGACGCCCAAATCCCGCCTTGGCTGGGTGCGAATTTGCAACAGGGCAAGGGGTAGGCATTTGGTCCAAGGCAGGCCGATTTCACTAGTGAGTTTGGTTAGCTGCTTTTTGATGGTCTGGTTCATTCTTTCGACCTTGCCCGAGGAGGAGGGATGCCAGGGGGTGTGCAAATCCCAGTCAATCCCCATTGCTTGCACTACATTCTGGAGGACGGTCGAGGTGAAGTGGCTCCCCTGGTCAGAGTCAATAGCGCGGGGTAGCCCAAATCGTGGGATGATTTGCTCGAGTAGAATCTTGCTAACCTGAGTTGCCCGTTGCCGTGGTAGTGGGGAAAGCTTCCACCCATCCTGTCAGGTGATCTACCACTACTAATAGATATTTCAGGCGACCTATGGGGGGGAGCTCCGTGTAATCTACCTGAACATACTCAAACGGCCTATAGGCCGGACTCCTACCCCCTTGTCTTGCATGCTGCCGCAGCCCCCTTTTGTTAATCTTTCGACATGTTATACAATCTCCTGTGACCTGCTTGGCTACCGTGTACAGACCAGGGTGAGCATATCAGCGCAGGAAGGCATCACACAGTGCCTGGGCGCCCCAGTGACCCCCTTGGTGTAAACGGGCAATAATGTCCCGCGTCAACGGTCGATTTAGTAGCTGGCAGCCATCGGGTAAGGTCCACTTGCCTTCCCTATCCTTTGTACCCCCCAGAGACGCGAGAAGAGTTTCTTCTTTGTCAGTAAACGTGGGCACTTCGGTAATTTCGGATATCTGTGGAATCCTTACCAGGCAGTTTATTACTTCCTTCCCCATCCCAGCCAATTTTGCCTGTTCATCTGCTAATTGATTCCCCAGGGTCTCTATTTTATCGTCTTTCTGGTGTCCTTTCACATGTACTACTGCAATCTCTTGTGGCAGCAACAAATCCTCCAAGATCATGGCTACTAGTTCCTCGTGGACCAACTCCTTTCCTCTACTATTTATCATTCCCCTTTCTTTCCAGATCTTCCCAAAGGTGTGTACTACCCCAAAGGCATACTTAGAGTCAGTGTAGATTGTCCCGGCTATTCCCTTTAAATTCCTCAGAGCCCGGTGCAAGGCGTACAATTCGCACGTTTGTGCCGACCAGGCATTCGGTAGCCGTCCACTTTCCACTAATTCCCAACCAGTCTCACTAATGACTGCATAACCGTTGTGTCTCTTCCCATCTATCACTCGAGAGGACCCATCAATGTACCACCGCCTACCTGCATGTAAGGGGGTATCCCTCAGATCTTCCCTCACTTTACTCTGGTACTCTATTATGTCTGAACAGCAGTGTTCCAGTTCCTCCTCCCCTTCCCCTTTCCAAAGAAAGTCCGCCGGGTTCTGGCAGCCCCCGACTTCTATTCGGAGGTCTTCTCGGTCTAACAATATGGCTTCATATTTCAGAATCCTCGAGTCAGTCAGCCACCTCCCGGCCTTCTGATTCAGGATAGTTCTAACCTGGTGGGGAGTAGTGACTGTCAAGGGGGCCCCGAAAGTCAACTTCCTGCTTTCCTCTACCAGCTTTGCCGTGGCTGCCACCACTTGGACACACTCCGGCCACCCTCGGGAGACTGGATCCAGAATTTTTGACAGGAAAGCCACGGGCTTCCTTTTACCCCCCCAGTCCTGGGTCAATACTCCGAGAGCGGTTCCCTTTCTGGAGTTCACAAAGAGGCGAAATGTCTTACTAAAATCCAGCAAGCTTAAAACAGGTGCGGCCATCAATTTTCCTTTTAGGATTTCAATTAACTTTTTCTCCTCCTCCTCCCATTTTATTCTGTTGGGTGCCTCCTCAATGAGTTTTAGGTACAAGTCTTTAGCAAGGGGGGCATAGTCGTCTATCCATAACCGACAATAGCCTAAGAGTCCCAAGAACTTCCGCAACTCCCTCTTGGTCGTTGGGAGGCCGAGTTCGATTATTGCCCGCACTCTTTCCGGACTTATTCGTTTCTGTCCCTGGCTTATCAAGTGTCCCAGGTACTTAACCTCTTTCTCAACATATTGGAGCTTCTTCTGGCTCACTCTTAACCCCTTCTCAGCTAGGTAATTTAACAGGGCATTAGTCCCAAGTAGGACGTCCTCCTCCGCCGGTCCGGATAAAAGGAGATCGTCCACATATTGTATAAGCTTAAGGGACGGGGACAAGGTTAGTCCCTCCAATAATTGTTCCAGAATCTGCCCGAACAGAGTCGGGGACTCAGTGAATCCTTGGGGGAGTACGGTCCACCTGTACTGTTGTTTTCTGCCAGTATCAGGATCCTCCCATTCAAAAGCAAAAAGATCCCTACTGTCCTTGTCCAGGGGACACGCCCAGAAGGCATCCTTTAAGTCTATAACACTAAACCAGCCGTGGTCCGGGGGAATTCGCCCCAGAATAGTGTATGGGTTCGGTACCACAGGGTGCCGTACTTGGACAATTTTATTTACCTCCCTTAGGTCTTGGACCATTCGGTAGCTCCCATCCGACTTCCGGACCGGCAGGATTGGGGAATTGTATCGTGACATACAGGGCTCTACCAATCCATCTTTTATTAGGTCTTCCATAACTGTCTTCAGGCCCTGCCTCCCTTCCCAAGAGATGGGGTATTGGCGCACTCTGACGTCGGGGCTCTGGGGCTTTAATTTTACCTCCACAGGTCGAATTGCGAGTCCCCCCCGGTTCCCTTTGGCGACCCAAACCCTAGGGTCTATCTCTGTCAATCGGGACTCACTAAGGTATGACATGGTAACGGCTAATTCTTCCTCTTCTCCCACTTCTATTCGCAATCCGAAACGGACTATCAAATCCCGTCCCAACAACCCATAGGGAAGATGGGGGAGGTGAAGGAGTTCAACCTGGAGTTCCTCCTCCTCCAGCCGCAAGGGTTGTGGTTCGAATATTCTCGCACTAAAAACCCCACCCTTAACTCCTGAAATGTTTAATGTTTTAGCTTGGAAGCCAACCCCCCTCGGATGGAGGGGAATTGAGGACCTGCCAGCGCCTGTGTCAACTAAGAAGGTAACATCTTGTCTAAATGGGCCCACCCGTAAATTTACCAGGGGTTCTTGGTAGGCCCGTGTTCCGATCCTCCCCTGACTTCCCTAATCCATTTGTTCACACTCCATTTCATACATCCCTTCTCTTTCCCTTTTAAACTCGGGACAATCCCTTTTGAAGTGTCCCAGTTTCCCGCAATGGTAACATCCAGCCTTCTGAGGGCGCTCAATTCCATAAGATTCTCCTCTCTCACTTCTGCCCCATCTCGCTTCTCTCCCTCTCCAACTTTTCTTCGACGTTCCTCTTTCCACCCCAGAATCTCCCTCCCCCATTCCGGTGGACTTACAAGCTTCCCGTACGGCTGCCACCATCATTTTTGTCTTATGTTTCTCCCTTATTACATCCCTCTGAACGTACACCTTCTGTGCTTCCCGTAATAATTCTGCAACATCCTTTTCAGCCCAATCCTCCACTTTCTGTAATTTCTTCTGAATGTCAGGCCATGACTTAGTCACAAAGTGCACCTTAAGCATGCTCTTGCCTATTTCCCCATCGGGGTCTAAACCTGAATACTTTCACATGGACTCCCGCAAACGGTCTAAAAACTCACTCGGGGATTCATCCTTTTTCTGTCCAACTTCAAATGCTTTTGCTAAATTCCGCTGTTTGGGCACGCAGGTTTGGATCCCCCTGATTATAAGGCTTCTGAGGTCTGTCATATTGGCCCGTCCCCCCGCGTCGTTATGATCCCACTGGGGGTCCTCTAAGGGGTACTTCTGCTCTCCACGCTGAGGGCCGTCCTGATGCTCCCTATCCCAAATGGCCATTGCACTATTCCGGATCATAACAATTTCATCGTAATTAAATAGTATTCTCATCATGGCCTGCAGTTCAGCCCATGTGTATATACTGGGCCCCAGAAATTGGTCCAGTTGTATTCCCACACTGACGGGGTCGTCCAGTAGACGGGGTAGTTCATTACGGAGATGCCGGATATCCCCAGAATTTAAAGGTTGTACTACGAACCCGGTCCGTTCGTTCCCAAACGGCACCTCTCGTAAGGGGTTCAGCTGTTCAATATTGTCACTCCTCCCAGCTCTCAATCCCTCTTCTCGACCTCTCCGCATCTCGAGTCGGACTGATTTCCTAGTGCCTGGGGTGAGTTCTGTGCCCCCTCCTGTACCCCCCCCAGCAGTCCCTTCCTCACTGGTCGTAGCCTGCTGGGACTCGGAATTATCCATCGCAGGAGGGAGGTCCGCGCTGGACGCCTGGTCGTGCGCGGGTGGTATATACGGGGGCGGGGAAGACGGTGGCAAACAGTCGGTGAGGATGTCCCAAGACTTCTGGGGCTTCCTCGGGTCTGTTTGGGGAATCAGAGGATAGAGACGCGTGGGACTCTCGCCGTCTCCCGCCAACCAGGCGGCGGCATATTTGCTCTCCTCTGGGTCAAACGGTTGTTTTCTGTTAACATATACATTTAGGATTTGACACACCCAGTCTTCATCAGACCCATACTCGGACCAAACTACCGAGGGGGCGCGGATAGGTGCTTTGGTCCATATAAAACAACAATATTTTATCATGGTCTCTTTCTTTAAGTCCTTCGTTCTACTACTGTCCGTCCATAGACTTAACTTCCGACCTAATGGACTATCGGGGGGTATTTCTTTCCCATTTGCAGTCTTCCCTGACTTTTCCTTAGTAAATCTAGAAGTCTGATTTCCCATGGTTTATCTTCGGTCCTGGTCTTAAACGCCCAAAGCGTTTTCACAGATGACCGTCAAAACCACAATTTCCCGTGGTTTATCTTCAGTCCTGGTCTTAAACGCTCAAAGCGTTTTCACAGATGACCGTCAAAACCACAATTTCCCGTGGTTTATCTTCAGTCCTGGTCTTAAACGCCCAAAGCGTTTTCACAGATGACCGTCAAAACCACGCGGCCAACAAGGAAGAACAAAAGAATCTCTTACCTTGATCCGTGCACGGAGTTGTCTGGCCTTTTAAAATGTGTGTACCCCCGTGTATAGTCACTAACCGGTCGTCCCAGCACTCGTCCGTGTGTTCCTTTTCCAGGATTCAAAATTATTTTTAAATGAGCCGGGTCACATCGTCTCTTGGCCGACGGCCAACGGACCAAGCCGATCAGTGAGAAGTATAAATATATACTAGACGCGTCTTTGTTGTAATCAGGCTTGATCCGTGAGCCGAAGAGACTGCCCCCCCCGGCAATAATTATTTCATCCCGGACGAGCCCCCAATTGTGCGAGATAAGTGGCTATCCAGCCCCATCTACGGCACTTTTTATTTCCCTTCCCAGGAACAAAGACACGGAGGAGTCAGTCCAAAACTTTTCATTCAACTTTGCAAAGTCGGGTGCTGTTCCCAAAGGTACACACACACAAGCATAGTAATCTCCACACATTATATACATGTATATGTGGGCTGGGTTTACTACTGCTGCCTTGACCAACGAGTGCTCGGATTCCGCACTGTTTTCCTTATTTGGGTTCTGGTGCCTGCGATTCTTTTATCATTCACTTGGCCAATCAGTGTTTGAGCTTCCCATTCTTCCCTTATATGGATGATGTTGTACAACTGTGGTTAAGGGCGGCCTCTCAACTATCGAGGAAAGCTGTTACAACTGTTTCATTCATATAAACGTGGGGGAGGTCCGGCAACAGTTTCGAGTGTCTGCTTGTGTTTACTATGAGGTAGAAAAGACTAAAAGGCAGCTAACCGTTTAAAAATTACACTACCCCCTACAACACTTACCCTCCCCTGCACACTTGCCCACTGTCAACTGCAATCAATACCAATAACACAACTCCCCCACAAGCTAACACTTTCCGCTGTACATTCCCACAGGGTCATGCTCTCTCATGCGCACATTTCCCGATTGTTATGCTCACTTCTGCGCACAAGCCCCCACCATCACGCCCTCTCTCTCGCATATTCCTCCACAGTCAAGTTCACTGTGCCACAAACACGCCACTACCATGCCTATTGGCCCACACTCTCCCTCGCCATCATGCTGCCTCTCCTGCACACTCCTCCACTATCATTTTCAAAAATCCACACTCTCCTACCATCATGCTCGGTCCGCCATACCCTATCCCACTGTTACGTTCTCTCCCCAACACCCTGCCATAACATTACACTTACTAGGTCACATGAATCATTACCATTTTGCTTACTCCTGGACACTGCCTCACCTTCACTCTCACTCCATCACACACAATACTCCTCTCACACACACTCCCCCGAACATTCCCCTTACCAACACTCACACGACTAGAGACTTCCCCCATCATTACACTCTCTGCCCGACACAAACCCTACCGTTACATTCATTACATAACACGATCCTCACCATCGCACTCACAGTCTGCACACGGTCTGACCATCACACTCATTCCCTGCACACTATCCAATCATCACAATCATTCCCCTAGACACTTCCCCACCGTCACCTCACTACCCCACTGTCAACCTCAATCCCCCACCATAATGCATACTCAGCCGCAATCTCACTCACTCTGCCGTCCACTCCCTCACTGTCACACGCTCTCACCCACACATTCCCCAATGGTCACGCTCACTCCTGCAAACACTGCACCGACTCTGCACCGTCATGATATCTCCCTATCACACTCCTCCAACGTCAAGCTCACTGGACCCACAATCATCCACCGTTTCACTCACTCTCTCGTCTGCTCCTCTACTGTAATGCTAACTCATCTGCATTATCCACCACTATCATGATCATTTCCCCAGCGAATCACAGGCCATCAGGCACACTCCCCTGCACACCCTCCACTGTCATTATTACGACCCTGAACACTCCCTTACTGTCGTGCTCACTCCACTGCACACGACCTCAACATTACAGTCACTACCTCGCATACGTCACCATCGTCAAACTCACTCCCCCACCCGAAACGCAAACTCGCCCACAATCTAACTCACTCCGCTGTATATTCCCTCACTGTCACGCACTCTCCCGCCCACTCCGCGATCGTCATGCTCACTCCTGCAAATAGTCCCCCACTCTCATACTCTCCCACGAGTACACTTCTCCACAGTCAAGCTCACTGTGCCACAAACACTCCACCATCGTGATTACTCGTCCACACATTCCCCCACCGTTACCCTCACCAACTCGCACTCCCGCACTCCCACACTGTCACGCTCACTCCCCTGCACATTCACATAATGCCACACTCATTTGGCCACATGAACCAATGCCATTTTGCTTCCTCACCAACATTGCCTCACCTTCACGTTCACTCCCCCACACACTCACTCCCCCACACACTCTACCACGGTCATGCACAATTCCCCGCACACTCCCCTACCATCACGTGCGCTACTGGACACCTCCCTGACATCGCACTCACTCCCCCAGACAGTGCCCTACCGTTACACTCAATCACTCGCACAATCTGGACCGTCCAACTCAATCCCTGCACACTCTCCGACCATCATATGCATTCCCTGTACACTCCACTATCGTCATGCTCCTCCCCTGCACAATCTCCGACCATCACACTCGCGCCCTGCACACCACACTGCATCACTCCCCTGAACACTTCCCCACCGTCAACCTCACACCCAAATGTAGCACTCTCTCGCTGATGGTCATGCTCACTCCCCCGCACACATCTCGTCTGTCCTGCTCTCCATAGCACATTCCTCAAGGGTCACCCTCAATGTGCTGCATACACCCCAACGTCTTGCTTACTTGCCCGTGCACTATCCGAACGCTACATTCAGACTCCTGCATACTCCCCAACTTTCACAATCACCAATGCACACTCCCTAACCTCTTGCACACACACCCTCGTCTTCATGTTCACTCTCTCACAAATTCCACCAGCATCAAGGTTACATCATCCGCACAATTTCCCACCTTCTCTCTTACTCTACAGTGCACATCTCCCCTGTCATGCTCTCGCCCCCGCACAACAGCGCACTGTCATTCTTATTGCCCCATATAAATGCCTACTTCAATGATCATGCCTCCACACACCAACCCACCATCACACTCACTCCCCACACAATTTTCCACCATAATGCTTACTCTCCAAAACACTCACCCACTATTATGTCACTTCCTCGTACTACCCCGTCAAGCTCACTGCCCCGCATACACCACACCATCGTACTTACTCTCCAGCCCACTCCCCCACCAAGACACTGACTGTCCTGCACGTTGCCCAAATATCATTCTCATTCGCCTGGACACATCCCTACCATCACATTCACGCCCCCGCACAACAACCCACCATCACACTCACAAACTGCACAGTCCCCCACCATAATGCTCACTCACACACAGACCCCTACCATCAAGCTCACTCTCCTGCACATTCCCCAGCTGTCACAGTCACGCTCCCTGCATACTCACCCAACAACCCCCGCATACACAATGATGAATATACACTGTCCCCCACATCCTCCCCTAACGCCCCACTCATTCCTGGACAGTCTTCACCGTCACGCTCAGTCCAGAGTATACGTGCTGATCGGCATGATCATGCTCAATCTCCCGACCCACTCACAACCATAACGCTGACTCCCCCACATACTTCCCACAGTATGCACCCTCATTTACAATCCACCACTGGCACATTCGCTCAACCTTGGACATGGTCTCACTCCCCTGCACACGACCCCACCATCATGCAACCCCCCACAAATCCCCACTGTCACGCTCACTTCCACACACACTCGACCACCGCCATGTTCACCCCCTTGCACACTAAACCACCATCCCACTCATTCACTCACACACTCCACGAACATTATGCTCAATCTCGCAGATACGCCACCAACGTCGTGCTCACTCCCCCAAACACTCCTCCTTCATCAAACTCAGTAATCTGGACTTTCACCCACCGTCAGGCTCATTTTTCCTCACGCTGCCTACCATCAAAATCAATCCCCCTGCACACTGCACTCCTGTCACACTTACTCCCGCAGCCACTCCCAACCATTATGTTCACTCCCGCATCCATTTCCAAGCAGTTATGCTCTCTGTGCTTTCTTCCATACCGTCACGCTCACTCCCCAGTACACCACCCCACAGTTATGCAACAATCGCGCACACTGCACCACAGTTGCCGTCATTGCGCTGCACTCTCCACCTCAATCATGGTCCCCCACACACTCACCGACTATCACGAATACTCCCCCACACGCTCCACACCGTCACATTCAGGCCCCACACGCACCCCGACCATCACGCTCCCTGCCGCGAACACAATCCCCACCGTCAAGCTCTCTGTCCCCAACACAACTCCACCCTCAAGCTCACTTCCCTGCACACACATCCAATGTCAGGCACAATTCCCTGCGCCTGGCAGCTCCAGCACTCTCACTCCCCACTCGGTACACCATCGTCATACACACTTCACCACACGCATCCCCACCTTCATCCTCATTCCACCCCGCACTGCCTCATTGTCACGTCCACGTCTGTGCACACTCCCCCACTGTCACCCACACTCCCTTGCACGTTACCACACGGCTCAATCCCTAACACACGTCCCAGCCATGGCGCTCACTCACCATCACATTCCCTCAGTATCACGCTCACTTCCCAGTACACTCTCCAAACATCACAATCACTACTGCTCACAATGTTCCACTGTCACAATCACTCCCTTTCGCACTCTCCAACCATCATGCACAATTCCTCGCACTCTTCCCACAGTCATGCTAACTTCCTGCAGCACTACGCACGGTCATGGTCACTCTCTTACACACACCCCCACTCTCATGCTGACACCACAGCACATTCCACCATCATCATGCTCACGCCCATTGGGAGATTTGTAGTAAGCAGAAATCTTATCACATATTAAAACCTGTAATCCAGTTTAGTTTTCGTAGTAGTGTCTGCTTTTACGTTACCAGGGTCAGTGAGGTGGCTGAACTTGTAGATGTACTCGCACCTTATAAGGAGTAAATTCCCAGCATGACAATATTCTTGTTTGACAAGAATCTAATTTAATACTGATATGACTTATCAACAATCAACAAGCACTGTTCAAACAGTTACGTGACTGGGGAAAGTGACCATTCCAAGTGCCACTATACACCAATTTTTAAATGATTGCAAACGATATATCCACTCAAATCTGTGTAACGCATCAGAGTGATTTTGACCATCATTGTCGACTTGTCTCGCCCCATGAGCTCATGAATGAAAAATCAATAAATCAAGGTTTGTGTGAGTCGCTCACTGCAAAATTTATTTCATCCCAACACGCTCGTGCACATTGTCCCATCGCCACACTCCCTCCCTGAGACAAACCCGCACCGTCATATGCACTGCCTGTCACACTCCCCCACTGTCAAGTTTACTCCCTCGCACACGCCAACATCCACATACTCACTCCGCAGAACACAACACCACTGTGCTGACCACTCCCCCATACACTCCCCCAACATCACGTTCACTTCCTGCCAAACTCTCCCCGCCAGGCTCACTACCCCGCACACTCCTCTAACACAATGCTAACACCCACAGATACACTCCCAGCGACACGCTGAGTCTCTCACCTACTCCCTGTTTAACATGGTCATTCTCCCAAAGACTCCCTCAATGTCACAATCGCCCCCACGCACACTCCACCACCATCACACTAACTCTTCAACATACATCCCCACTGTCACACTCACTCCACAGCACAAAATCCCATGCTCATGCAAACACTCCCGCACACTCAACCCATCATGCTCACCCCCTGCACTCTCGTCTACCATCACGCTCACAACCCTATACACTCCACCACCCTCACGCTCACACCCCTGCACACTGGGCCACCATCGCAATCACACTCCCACCCAAACAAACACTCTACAACCGTCATGCTCACTCACCCGTGAACAGGACAAAATCCCGCTCTCTACCCCGGGTACACTGTCACTGTTATGCTCACTCCACCCATATGCCCCCACATCATGTAATCTTCACCACACATTCCCACACCGTTTTGCTCACTACCCCATACACACTCCCATTATTTCGCTCATAAACCCGCACGCTCCACAACCATCACACACATTCCCCAACTCACACCTGCTCTGTCACACACAATCCCCGGCACATTCCTCCAGCTTCCTGTATAATCCACTCCAACTTGTCCCAACGTCACGCTCACACCCCTGCACAGTCCCCCACTATTATGGTCACTCCCTTACACAATGTTCCACTATCAGACTCAACTCCCTGCCATCACTTTTTACTCCAATGCACAGTCTCTCACCATCACACAAACTCCCCCATCAATTCCACCATGATCACGCTCATTCCACTGCACACTCCACCTTCAACTCGCCAGCACACTGTACTGCAATCTTCATCACTCACTCACAAACCACCATCATCACACTCACACAGCCGCCCATTCCTCCACTGTCAGACACAGTGCCCCATAAACCGCCTCATTATCGGAATCTCTACCCCGCGCACTCACCCGTTTTCATGCTCACTCCCATGTGCTCCATACCATAATCATAATTATACCCCCGTGCACACCCGTACCATTACACACGCTCGCTCACACACTCCCCACCAAAATGCTCATTTGCCTGAATACTCCACACTATCATTGTCACTCATCCACTCATTCCCCTACAGTCAGGATCACTTCCATTCAGGCACACCAACCGTCAACCTCACTGCCCCATGCACACCCTCACCATCACCAACCCTCTTGCACTCTTGCCTCCAGCATCATTCTCACACCACAACACACTCCCTGATCTTCACGCTGATTCCCCCATACATTCCTCCACAGTCATGCTTACAACACAGCACATTCCACCACCATCGTGCTCGCTACGCTACAGAATCCTCCAACAACATACTAACACCCTCCGGCACGCTCCCAGCGACACACTGACTCTTCTAAATACTCCCCCATTAGCACGGTCACTCTCTCACGGCCTCCCTTAATGTCACACTCGCTCCCACACACACTCTACCACCATCACACTAATTCTTTACACAATTTCCCCGTCACACCCTCACCCCCACCAATTTCCCAACGATTGCACTCATACTTCCACGCACTTTCTTACTGTCAAGTTCCAGAGCACAATCCAGTAATGTCACACAACTTTCACACACTCTCCCCGAATGTCATGCTCACGCCTGCACAATCCACCACCATCACGCTCACTCTCCCGTACACTGCTCTGCTATCACGCTCACTTCCCTGTACACGGGACAACCATCACACTCACACCCCAGCCCTCATGTACTCTCTTCGATCGTCATGCTCACTCCCCCACGCGCATCACAGAATCACGCTCACTCCCCTGGTTACACTGCCACTGATAAGCTCACTCCCCAGACATTCCCCCACATCATATTCACTCTACCACACACTTCCTGACTTTCACGCTCACTTCCCAAAACACATCTTCACCATTACACACGTTCACTTGCAAACTGCAAAACCTTCACACTCACTCCACAGCACACACCAGGACTGTCACGCCCACACCCCTGCATTCTCCCCCAGCATCTCACAACATCATGCTCACTCCCTGGCAAATCTCCCACTTTTATGCTCTCTCCCTTGCACAGTGCTCCACACTTCTACTCACTTGCCTACCCTCACACTCACTGCAACATACAGACCCTCACAATCACACACATCCCTCCGCACACTCTGACACTCTCATGCTCATTCCACCGTGGAACTCCCCTTTCATCATAGTCACTCCGCACAAAATCCTCTATCCTCAAGGGCACTGTTACACAGACTCCCTCACTGTCATCTTTAATGTCATACATAGTCCCCTACCAGTATGCTCAGTCTCTTGCACAAAACCCCACTGTCACGATGAATCTCCTGTACACTCGCCACCATCACGAACACTCTCCCACATGCCCACCCACTTTATGACCATACTCCAAACGTATCTCCAACATCTAGATCACTCTCTCGTGAAGTCATCTTCACATCGTCTTCCACCCCGACACACACCCACTGAAATGTTCACTCTCCCGAACAACCCCTTAATCATAGTCACTCATCCAAGCATTCCCCTACCGTCATGCTCAATTTCCTGCATACACCACGACCATCACATTCACACATATCCCACAGACACCCCATTACCAGAATTACTCCAGCACACACACATCCATGCACACCATCCAAATCGCCCACACTCCTTCGTATATACCCCCATCATCACTCTCTCTCCTTGGCACATTTTCTCACCATCGCAGTCACTCCTTGGCACACTCGAATACTGTCACGGTTCCTCGGTAGCTCACGCCCTACCAACACACTCAGTCCCCCACTGTCATGCACATCATTACACTCATTCCTCTGCACACTTCCCTGCCATCACGCTCACTCCCCGGCATACACAACAACCATCACGCTCGCTCCCCTGTCCACCCTTTACTGTTCCACTCACTCTATCGCTCACTGGACTACAGTCACATTCACACCACTCCACTGTCACACACACTCTGCCACCATCATTCTCACTCAGCTGCACGATCCTACACCATCATGCTCACTTCCCACAAACTCCCACACCGTCATTATCACTCTCCCATACACTCTCACATCGCTACCCTTACGCTCCCTCCGAATCCCCCACCATCACCCTCACAACCCTGACACAATCCCCTTCTATCACGCTGTCTTCCACGCACTCTCCTAAAACATCATGATCACTCCCCTGCACATTCCCCACCATCACCCTCAGTCCCCCACACTCTTCCCCACAGTTACCCTCGCACATTCCGCCACCAACACGCACAATCCCCTGCACTCTCCCCCATCCTAACGCTCCTTCCATGTAAAATGGACAACTATTTCAGTCCCTCTCCCAATGACACGCTCACTTCGCTGCACACACTCCCACCAACATGCTGAATCCCCTTCACTATTGGGTAAAAATCAATGACTGCAGATGCTGTAAACCAGATTCTGGATTAGTGGTGCAGGAAAAGCACAGCAGTTCAGGCAGCATCCGAGGTGCAGTAAAATCGACGATTCGGGCAAAAGCAGGAAAACAGAGAAGTGAATGGGGGAGTGAGTGTGACAGAGCATGATTGCACAACTCATTGAGACAGATGATGGAGGAGAAGGCGGGCGAGGGTACATTACGTGCGGTAGAGTGTTGGGGAGTGTGCGAGGTTGTGTGGGAGAATATATGGACGTTTGCCTGACAGTGTGGGAGTGGGCGAGAGAGTGAATGTGATGGTGATGGATTTGCGGCTGTGCAAACGTGACTGTGGATCTGTATTCCTGAAGAAGGACTTTTGCCCAAAACGTCGATTTTACTGCTGTTTGGATGCTGTCTGAACTGCTGTGCTGTTCCAGCACCACTTATCCAGAATCCCCGTCACTATTCCCCACCGTCACTCTGACTCCCCAGCACACTTATCCCGACACACTCGCTCCACACCTCACTCCCTCGCCGTTACTCACACAGGCCGTGAAATCACCCAATGTCGCGCTCACTCTTCCACGTCTTCCACGACTGACACATTCAACTTCTGCACACTCCCCCACCGTCACTCTAACTCCCCTGCTCTCAACCCACCATCATGCTCATTCCTCCACACATACCTCCACCGGCATACTCACTCCATAGCCCACTAAACCACCATCATGCCTCCTCGTCCGCACACTACCCCTCCATCATGCTTTCTCCCCACTAGAGTCCTACATTGTAACGTTGTCTCGCCCACACACACCCCAACTACTACGTTCAATCCAATGCACAATTGTCCAATGATGCAGTCACTCCCCCACTGTCTCACGCACTCCTCCGCACACAACAACTATCACACTCACTCGCCCACATGCTACCCCACCATCATGCGCAATTCCCCGCAGACTACGACACAGTCATGATCATTCCACTGCAAACACACGTCCCGTCACTCCCACTCCTCTGCAGAGTCCCCAAACATCACAGTCTCTGTCACACATTCCCCACCGTCACCTTCTCTACCCCACGCACTGCACCATTGTCATTCTCACTCCTCCATAATATCCCTCTGTCGCGCTCATTCCCAACACATAGCACCACTGTCACACTCACTCCTCCACAAAATCTCCACTGCCATTTCTCTTTCCAGACAGTACCTCGCTGTCATGCTCAGTCCCTGCACTAAAGACCACAAACACCCTCACTCCCGTGCACACCAGACCACCACCAGGCTCACTGCCCCACCCATTCCTCGACCCTCAACCTCCTCCCCTGTTCAATACCCGAACGTTATGGTTGCTCTCAAGCACACAGTCCCACGATCACAATCATCACTCCGTACCGTCACGCTCACTCCACTGCATTATCTGCACCGTCAGGCTAACTGCCCCATAGATTCCGCTGCTGTTATGCTCACTCCTCCGTACACTGTTCCCTGTCAATTCCCTTCTTCTCACAATCCTCCAATGTCATCCTCGCTCCCCGCTCACTGTCCACTATCAGACTCACGTCCCTGAAAAGTCACCTATCATCACTCTCACTCCTTCACAGAGACACCCAACATCACGCATACTCTGTCACACGTTCCCCACCATCATGCACCCTTTCACACACATTACAGTGCTGTCACGCTCACTCTCCTCAAACACTCCCAGCGTCACACTCACTTATCCGAATACTCCCCCACCATCACACCCTCTCCTGCAAATGACCTCACCATCGCACTCACTCCCGCACACACTCCTGCACCATTAGTTTCCCTTCCCGAAACAATCATTCAAAGTCTTAATAACTACCCCGCACACACCTAACCATCACACTCACTCATCCATTTTTTACCCAACGTCACACTCACTCCCCCCACTCAATGCAACACGATACTTTCACTCTCTCACCCCACCGACTACCTCGCCGTTATGTTCACTCCAAACACACTCTCCCACCGTCACTCCAACTCCCTGTACACCTGCAAAAGTTACTCTCACTCCCACGCACACACGCCACCGTCACACGTGAATCCAAACTAACTATCTCACCATCATGATCACTCCTCCCACACTCCATACCCCATCATGCACTCACCCCTACACACTGCCTAAACATTACTGGTCTGGAGGAACAGTCTTATGAGGAACGGCTGAGAGACCTCTGTCTGTTCTCAATGGAAAGAAGAAGGCTGAGTGGGGATTTGTTCTCATTGGTAAGAAGATGTCTGTGGGGCGATTTAAGAGAGACATACAAGATGTTCAGGTGATTAGATCAGGTAAATAATAGAAATCCTTTTCCGAGGTTGATGATGTCAGCTTGTATGAGAGGACATAACTACAAATTAATGGATGCTAAATATAAGAAACATGTCAAGGCCAGGTGGTTTATTCAGAGAGGACTAAGTTCATGCACTGCCTTACCTGCTAATGTCGTTAAACCATCCTTTGATGAGCACGTGGATGATGACTGGATAGTGTCGGGGGACGAGCTGAGAATAGTTCACAGTTCCGCACAACATTGACGTCCGCCTGGCCTGTTCTGCGCTATATTGTTCGATGATCGATGTTCTATATCCCATCTCAATCACTCCGCTGCTCACACGCCCGCCATCAGATTCATTTCACGACACACTGATCGACTGTCATGTTTGCACTGCCGCAAATCCATCACCATCACATTCACTCTCTCGCCCACTCCCACATTGTCAGGCAAACTTCCGTATACTCTCCCACACACTCACGCACACTCCCCAACACTCTACCGCACCGTGATGTTCCCTCGCCTGCACTCTCCTCCACCATCTAACTCAAACACTTGTGCAATCCCACTCTGTCACACTCACTCCCCCATCCACTCTCTGGCAGTCAGTCTCCCTCCACCATAAACTCCACCACCGTCACACCACGTCGTCCGAGGTCACGCGCTCTCCCTTCAAACTCCAACGTCGTCATCCACACACCTCTGCACTCTGCCCCGCCGTCACCCTCGCTTCCCTGCTGATTCCCCAACCATTACGGTCACTACCCACTCACTCCTCCACCGTCAGGCTTAATAGGCTTAAGCACAGCATACTGCCTCACCATCACAATCACTCCCCCGGTCACTCTCCTACTGACATGCTCACTCCCCAAAACACTCCCCCAGGGTTAGAATCTGTCGTCCACACATCCCCTTTCTGCTAAGTTTTCACCTCTGCACACCTCAGACTGTCACCCTTACTCCCCTATACTCACCACCTCTGTCATATTCACTGCGTGACACACTGACCAATGTGACACTCACACTCCTGTGTAAACACCCACCATCATGCACAATCCCCCGCACATTCCCATCTGCCACGCTCACTTCTCTGCACACGGCTCTCTCTTTCTCTCACCTGCAAACTCCCCAAATGTCATGATCTCTCCCCAGCACACACTCACACCATCATTTTCATTCCCCACAGATTAAAACACTGTCACAGTCAGTTCCCTGCAGACTCCCCCAATGTCACAGTCACTCCCCCACATTCTCCCCCACCGTCATGCCCACGGCAATGCACATATTGCCACCATCAATCTCACTTCCCCACACCTTCACCCACTCTCGTAATTACTACACTGCACACAGCCCCAACGCCACTCTCACTTCCAGGAACACTCGTCCACTGTCACACTCACCTAACTGCACTGTCCCCCTCCATGTATTGCATTGCCCCACGCACTGACTCTGACATGCTTAGTCAACCACAGACTTTGTCAGCATGACATTCACTTTCCCCACGCACTCATCCACCGCCACTCTCACTCCACAGCACTCTTGTCCTCTGTCATGCTTACATCCCTGCACATGACGCACTAACTCTCCCGCACACGCCCACACTGTAGCGCACACTCGTCCTCTGTCACGCTGTTGCCCTGCCATCATCCATAAGAATCATCTTCAGTATTCTACACTCTCAAACATTAGCCCGCTCACTTCACCAAACACTGCCACATTGTCACATTCACTCACCCGCACACTCCCCCAGAGACAGGCATTCTCCAGCACACAATCCTCTTGTGTCATGCTGATTCTTCTGCCCACTCCCCTCAATATCATTCCATGGCATACTGTTCCACCAACTCGCTCACCACCCCAGACAATCCCACACTGTCACACTTGCTGCCCTGCACTCTCACCAACCATCACACTCTCTCTCGCGCGCCCTCCTCCACCGTCACGGTCATTGCTCCACGAAGTCCACCACCCTCACGTCAATCCTCTGCACACTCACTCACTGACACACTCTCTCCCATACCGTTATGGTCATTGCCCTGACACAACCTACAAGCGAGGTCATTCCCCTGGACACTTGCCCACCTCCCCACTGTCATGTCCACTCTCTGCAAACTCCAACACCCATCACTCACACCCCTGTGCACTCTGCCCTACCGTCACTCTCACACCCCAACACACTTCCCCAATATTGCATTCACTCCACAACAACTTCACCACCTTCACCCTCACTGTTGAACACACTCCCCCACTGTCCCACTTGCTCCTCCGCCTCGCTCCTACCGATACATTCACTCCTCCGCACTCTGCACCTCTGAAACGCTCACGTTCGTGCACACTGGCCACCGTTACACTCACTCTGCTGCACGCACTCACACCATCATTCTCACTCTCCACGTACCAAAGCACTGCCACAATTACTGACTTTCACAATCCAGCAGTTTTACACTTATATCTCCACACATTTCGCTCCAACATGCTCACTCCGCCACATACTCATGCACCATCATGCACACTCTCCCGCACACACTCACACCATTATCCTCACATCCCTCACAGATCAAACCACTGTCACATTCACTGCCCTATGCACAAGCCCAATGTAACTCCCCCTCCACTGCACACTTCGCCACTGTCACTGTTGCTCCACCACACACTGCATTACTGTCAGCCTCAAGCCTCTACATTGTCCCGCACCATCACACTCGCTTTCCCCGCATGCTCCACAACTATCACACTCACTCTCGAGCACCCACTGACACGAACATGCTTACTCTCCCACACACACCTACCGTCATGTGCTCTCCTCTGCTCACGTCTCCTCTGTTACACTCACTCCCCTTCACAATCTCCCACTATCACTCTCACTCCCCACACACTCCACAGCTGCGACATTCACTCTCTCACACGAAATCACATCATCATGTGCACTCCCCACACAATCCCCACCATGACACTATCCCCCCACACATGCCCCCACCTTCACTCTCTCTTATCCCACAAACACCCGACCACCACTCTCACCTCCACGCACATTCACCCACTGTCACGTTCACTCCCCAGCCCAATCCCCAACTGTCACGTGTTAACCCCAATTCACTCCTCTACCTTCTCTCTCATCCTCAACACACTCCCCTTTGGCACTCTCACCGCTCACTCCCCCACCGTCACCTTTTCTGCTCCGCACTCTTCCCCACCATCACGCTCACTCCAACACACACTCCCCGACTATCACAAGTTCTTCCCCTACGCTCTCCTACAAGATCACTAATACTGCCCCACACACTCCCTCACCGTCACTCTCTCTATCCAGCAGACTTCACCACCATCATCCTCACTCTCCCACACACACATCTGCACTGTAACCTGCTCACGACACTACCCCTCATAGTCATTCTCACTTCCCTCTCCACACTGTCACTCTCACTGTCCCGTGCTCCCTGCCAACATCATACTCAGTCTCCCAGACAGTCTCCAACAAGACACTCCTTCCTCCATACATTCTCCCACTTTCATACTCACTTGCCCCGCGCACTCCCGCACTATCACTCTCACTCGCCCACTCACACCCCCATCGTCACTCGCAGTACTCAGCACACACCCCTCTGTCATGTTCTCTCACCCGCACATCACTCTCAATTATTCTCACTCCTGTGCAGTATCCCCTTCTGTCATGCTCACTCGACCACACACTGAGACACTGTCAGATTCACTCTCCCACACGCTCCCCTGTCACCACACACGCACACACACACCTCTGCACAGTCCTCTCTGTCATGTTTACTCCCCTTAATATCCCCTTCCATCACCCTCACTCCCCACACATTCCCCAACTGTCACACTCATTTTCCCTCTTCTCTCTTACACCATCGTGCTCACTCCCCAACAGACCAAACCATTGTCACACTCACTGCCCTGCAAACCACGCCACAGTCATACTCAATGTTCCACACACTCTACCACCATGGCGCTGACTCCACTGCACAATTACTTACCATTATGCTCACGTGCCCACACACTGCACCTCCGTCACGCTCACTTCCCTGCACGCTCTCCCCTAACGTCACTCTCACTTATCCTGCACACTTTCCCACTGTCACTCTCACTGCCCTGCACACTCCCTCACTGTCACGGATACTCCAGCAGATCCTTCGTCACCATCATGATCAGTTCCACCACACACTCCGCTACCGCTACTGTCACTCCCCCACTCACACCCCCACCATCACTTTCACTTGCTCACATACTCTGCCACTGTCACGCTCTCTCCCCAGCACAATCCCACAAAATTACTCTCACTCCCTTGCTCACTCCCCCATTGTCAGCTTCATTCCCACAGACTCTCATCTAACATTCTTCCACCATCACTGTCACTACCTGCTGATTGCATTACCATCACTATCACTTCCTCGCACACTCTGCACACATGCTCACATACACAATTAAACATACACATATGGTATGGCCCCTGCACAACCTCCCACCACTTCACTCTCCACCGTCTCTCATCCACAACATCGTGCTTACACTCATCACCGTCATACTCAGTCCGATGCACAATACCCCATAGTCACTTTCACTACCATGCACAATGCCCAGTCATCACTCTCAACCCCCACACACACGCCCAATGTCACACTGTCTCTCTTGCACAATCACCGGACTTCAGCCCCACTCCCCGCATACTCACCCACTTTTACGCTCACTCTCCTGCACACATCCCTACCCTCGCGCTCACTTCCCATTACGGTGCCACACGATCGCTCACACTCCCAAATATGCTCACCAACGTTATTCTTGATCCGCTGTACACTCCCCCATTATCACACTTACTCTTCACACTACCCACTACTGGCACTCTCAATTCTCCTGTCATTTCATCACCGTCGTGCTCACCACTTTGCCCTCTCACCCACTCCCTCATACACTCAACTCACATTCCCCACCGTCATGTTCAGTCACCCAAACCCTCTCCCAACGTCATACTACTTCCAGGCACATGCCCCAACGGTCACCCTCATTCCCCTGCACAATCCCCTGCAACCATCCTCATTCCCTTGCATGCTCGCCCACCATCTCACTCACTACCCTGCTCAATCCCCCACCGTCATACTTCCTCTCATGCACACCCACCATCACGCCACTCCACCGGGCACTTTTTCTAACTGTTGCACTCGTTCGCCCACATTAGCCCTCGACGTCACATTAATTCCCGAGTACACCGAACCACTGTCACGTTCACTTGCTCAGACACTCACCCAATGACACACCCATTCCCCCACACTCTCCCCACCTCTAACTCCCACTTGCACGCATACTCCCACAAAGTCTCAGTAACTCTCCCTCATGCTTCCCCACTTTCACACTCACTCGCCGCGCACTCGCCAACTATAGCAATAAACCCCTGGACACTCCACAACCTTCACACGGACTCTCTCACACACTCGCTGAATGTCACGCTCACACTCCCTCACTCTCGTGCTCAGTCGCGTGCATACTACTACACCATCACCCTCACTCCCGCGCATATTTCCCCACTTCACACCCATTACCACGCGCAACCCCCCACCATCACTCTCACTACTCTGCCACGCTCACAGGACTGCATACTCTTCCACTATCATGAAACCATCCTTGCACCTTTTCGCTTGGTCCCCTGCACCAACCCCGCCGTCACACTCACCTCGTCTCACTAGAAACCCACACACTCACCAAGTCACACTCACCCACCTTCATCCTCACTCACCCGTATCCACACCACTATCACACACTCTCCCTAACACGCTCCAGCAGTGTTGCACTCAAGCCCAAACACACTTAACCACTGCCAATCCTATACCACCACTCTCTTCCCAAACTCATGCTCACTCCCCCACACACTCCACCACTGGCACTCTCACAATCTGCATACTTCCCCACCATCATGTACATACCCACCGTTACTCTCATTCTGCAGCACGCTCCCCAATGTCGCACTCACTTCCCTGCACACTCTCCCACTGTCAAACACACCTCCGCGCACACTCTCACACTGTCATGATCAGTTCCTGGCACAAACCCCCCCTTCGCAAATGGTCCCTCCCCTGCACGCTCCACACTGACAAATTCACTCCCCTCGCACGTCCCAACCGTCAATCTCACCCTCCGCTCAGTCCACCAGTGTGACGCACTCCACCACACTCACTCCTCTGCGCATGACCACACTATCACTTTAAACCTCCCACAATTCCCATCATCATGCTCACTGCCCGCACATCACCTCACTGTCACAATGACTCCCACAAACACAAGCCCACCATCATGCGCACTCTCCTAGTCACTCCCAGAATGTAATGCTCACTCCCATGCACACTCCCCCACCGTCATGTTCGCTCCCTCACACAATCCCCCAAGGTCACGCTCACTGTCTCACACACTCCCTCATTATCGCACTCACTTGCACCCACAAATACCCACGGTAAATCTCACCTACTCACATACTCTGGCACGAAAACACTCACTCACCCACACACGAATTCACTGTAACGCCCTTTCACTCACAGACTCTCCCACGGTCACACTCACTCCACCGCACTCTCCCAAACCATCACACACATCTCCTGCACACTCCCCCACCGTCATATACACCTCCTGCACACTCCCCAATTCGCACCAGTACTCTCTCGCACACAACCAACATCCTATTCACTCTCCTGCTCTTTACCCCACTGTCACACTCATTCTCCTGCACACTCCTCCAGACATCTGCTCACGTCTGCATCACACTATTGCACCAAAATGCTCACCGGCTGCACTCTCCCCACCACCACGCTCACTTTCCCACACCAAACTCACTATCATGCTTACACCACACACTCTCCCACTGTCACGCTCACACGTCTACACATTCCTCCACCATCACGCTCACTCCCTCACACACTCTCCCACTGTCACATTTAGACACTCACACACTCCCACCTGTCACACCCACCCTCTGCACGCACTCCCACTATCATAATAACGCGCCTGACCACACCAACATCATTCTCAGTTCTCATGTATCACCCCACTGTCGCATTCACTCTCGCACTCACATCTACAAATTCGTCCTCATCATTCACACATTACCCCAGCGACAAGCTCACTCCCTTGCACTCTCTCACTATCATACTCATGCTCCTGCACTTTCCCACGCTGCCATGCTCACTCCCCCCACAACACAGTAATGTTACAAGCACAACCCCGCAGGCTCCTCACCGTCACACTGACAGCCTTTTACACTGCCCCACCGTCTTGCTGATACGCCTGCACAGTGCCCTGCCATCATTTTCACACTCTCGCACACTTCCCATCATCATACTCACGACACCACTGTTACACTCACTCCACTGCACACTGCCTACTGTCGAGGGCCTCCTCCACACAATTCCCATTATTATATTGACTCACCCGCACACACCTTAACATTGTGCTCATTTTCGTGTTCACTCCCTCCATTTTCACGCTTAATCCTCTGCATACTCCACCACCGTCTCATTAACTCAGCTGCACACTTCCTACTTTCAGGCTAACTACCCTGCACACCAGCCAACCATCAGGTCCTCTCTACTGCACAACTCCACAACTTAATGCTAACACCCCTGCAATCTCCCTCACTGTCACACCCTACTCACTTAATCCTCCTCACGCTCTTTCCCGCGCATAGTCCTTCTTTTTCATGCTCACTGTCCGACAGACTCCCCCACAATCTTGCTCACTCCCTGCAAACTGAACTACCATCATGCTCATTCCGCTGCAAACTTCCCCACAGTCACACACACTCCCCCACCGTCAATCTGAGCGCTCCACACAAACCCTCACCAGCATGGCCACTCCGCTGAATAAACCCCATTGTCACTCTCTCCTTCCTATTCACTCAATCATTGTCACTCTCACGACCATCCACACTCTCCAAATGTCACGCTCATGCCCCCTCATTCTCCTCCAAACTCATGCTCACTGCCGTTACATTCCCCCACTGTGCCACACTGCCACACACAGTCACCCACACACTTCCCCACCGTCACGTTCACTTCCCCTCACAACTTGGAGTGGTGAAATCCAGAGGTGAATGCAAGGGCAGAGGGAATTAAACCCAACTCCTGACCTCTGGGTCTGGTGCCCAGCCCTTCCTTGAAATCAAGGACTTGGGGCTGAGTCTGTCTCTCCAGCACATCTCCTTCAACACAAAAACAAACAACGATATCGTTCACTCTGCTGTGTGGCACTTTTTAATGAACATTTTTATTTTTAACAATTTGAAGATATTGATACAGTGAATGGGATGGTGCCTGTTGTCACTGGCCCCTTAGTTGGGAGATACGTTGAAATGTGTCCCTATAACACCCCGATGGGATAAGCTTGGACAAAGCAGCGCTATCCTCACTGAGTTACCATAGCGACTGACTGCTTCATCGCTGAAACATTGAATTGAAATTGGAAAATCCTGGATGCATGAACTAACGAGTGCATTTTATCAATTGATTAATTTGGGTAAAGGGATATTTCAGGACATTCACCACCTGCTGTCTGAACTTAGTCTGGGTCACCACATAGATAATGCTGTTTGTGCAGCAACTGAGGAGCTGCAGCATGAAGCCCAGTTCACGCACATAGTAATCCAGATACAGAGACCCATGCCCAATATCCCACATCCGTTTCGATATAGAAAACACAATTAACGTTGACCATAACAGGATGAAATTGGCCGAGATCGCAAACAGTAAAATGATGGATTTTTTTCGGTTTCTCATTTCTGTGTCAGATTGAGCGCCCCTCTTGATGTGAGCTCGGAGTCTCCTGCGGACCCTGCTGGTCAGTAAAATGTGTCTGACAGTGAAAATATTGAGTAGAAGAATCAGGACAAATGGAAGAGTCGGAGTCAGAATGTGATGGAGGAACTCGATTGCGCCCCAGACACGGGAGGACCGAACAGTGTATCGGATATCACAAAAAAAGGGGTGTTCCCCAGCACATATCGACTTGTGACCATAAAGTACCAGAAAGTATTCTTTAAACAGCTTAGCACAGTCACTGTTCCCAGAACGACAGTCGCTGTTTTCTCACTGCAATATTTATTTTTCAGCTTCTGGCAACAAATGGCCACACACCGATCAAAGGTGAAAGTGACGGTGAACCAGACAGAACAGTCAGTGGCTGTATAAAGCAGAACAGCGTGGATATTACACACGTGGATGGAGCGCCTCAGGAAATAAAACTCTTCCCGATAAACAATGGGAATGTGTCTCAGTATCAGGTCGAGGATAATGACCAGTAGATCCGCCACCGCCATGGCCCCCAGGTAACGTCTAACACATGGCGACAATCCACAATCTTTATAAAGCAGGACGCAGATCGTCATTACGTTAACTGTGAGGAAGGAAAAGGAACATCATACGGTTCAGTCTTGAGGTAAAGTGACCAGTTTGATTGGGGACCCGGTGAGATTTTCAAGTATGTCATTGTATTCAGATGTTTAATAAAATAATTCGAGCTCAAGTAACCAATGGGACGGTCTGAATTACTGAAAAAAATGTGTCATAAAACACAAGAAATCATTCCTCTCCAAACACAGAGAGACACATCTCTCAGAACAGATGGTTTTCAGAACATTCCCACACACTCGATCATTTCAGAGAAGACACAGGCCACTTCTTTCCATTTCCTAAGACGGAGCGTGAAACGTTGCTCTCCTGAAGTATTATCTTCCAGTTCCTTGAAGACAAACACTGTTTGGAAATTTCTAATTTTTTTCCCCAATTGTGGTCTATCCTGTGTCGTGAAAAAAATGTAAATTCAGGGAAAATGCATTCATCTCTTTAACTACCTGAGTGGACTTCGCAACAGTGGCACCACCTCCCGCGAATGGGATCTCTTTCTTCAGGATCTAATCGCTTTTTCAATTCACGGACGTCCGGCCGTTCACCAGTATTGACTGGGATATAACTTTCCGGGGAATGTCGGGTAATGAATGTTGGATACAGAATGTTCCGGGGAATGTCAGTTATAGAATGTTGGGTACAAAATGTTTTGGGGAATGGCTGCACCGGCATCATTCCACACCTTTTCCTTCACTACATCGATGACTGTATAAGCCCCACATAACGTGAGGTGGTTGAACAGTTCATCAACTTCCCAAACGCATTCCTCTCGAACTCAGGTTCGCCTGGACCATCCCCGACACCTCCCTCCCCTTCCTGGACTATCTCGTACGCCTCCTTCCATTTCCTAGACGAATTTAGATACCACACTACCCTTCACGGATCATCTCCAACACCTCCCTACCCTTCCTGGTCAATCTTTAACACCTCACTCCCCTTCCAAGACCATCTCAGACACCTCCTTCCTCTTCTCAGACCATTTCGGACTTTTCTTTCCTCTTCCTGGGTAATCTTGGACACATCTCTCCCATTCCTGGACCAACTCAGACAGCTCACTGCCTTTCTTGGACAGTTCTGGACACCTTCCTCCCCTTCCTTGTCCTTCCAACTCCATCTCAACCTCTAGCCACTGACTAACGACGGACACTCAATACAAGCCCACTGATTCCACAGCTATCTGGACTACACCACCTCTCATCCTAACTCCTCTGAAAACGCCATCTGTTATTTTTTCCCAATTCCTCCACCTCCACAGCATTTGTTCCCAGGATTATCATTTCTGGCAAAGAATATCCTAGATGGACTCCTTTATTAGGGATTGCAATTTCCCACTGCACGTGGTTGAGGATTCCCTCCAGTGCATTCTCTCCACTTACTGCACCTCCGCCCTCGAATGCCACCCTTGCAAACGCAGCAAGGACAGACTCCCCTCATTCTCAACATCCATCCCACCTATCACTGCATATTTCACATTATCCTTCGCCAATTCAGCCAACTACAAACAGACCCCAACATGAGGTATTATTTTCCGTCCCAACCCCTAACAGTGTTCCAGAGACACCATTCCATCTGCAAGTCCAATGTCAGTTGTACGTGCCCCACCAGAACTCACCCCACTCCTGGAACCTTCCATTGACACAGAAGATGGTACAAAATCTGCGCCAACACCTCTCACTCAGCTCCGTGCAATGGACCAAACGATCCTTCCACGTCCAACAGAAGTTTGCCTCTCCCTCCACAGATGTAACCTACTGTATCCATTGCATCCAGTATGGTCTCCTGTAGATCGGAAAGACAGGACGCCAACTTGCGGATCATTTCAGAGAACATCTCTGGGACACATGCACCAACCAACGCCACCGACGCTTGGCTGAACAGTTGTACTTCCCCTTGTAATCCACCAAGGCCATTCAGATCTTGATCCTCCAACATCACCATGCTTTTACCACCCAACGCCTGAGAAAGAATGTCTCAATTTCCACCTTGGGACCCTGCCACCACAGTGGATTAATATGGATGTCACCGGTTTCCTCATTTCCCCTGCACATCCTTATCCCATGACCAAGCCATGAACTTGGAGCCTCCCATCCTGACCTGTCCATCGAATTGCTCACTTATCCGGTCCACCCTCCACTCCAACCAATCATATCTCCCCTTCCTCATCTACCTTCGCATTATCAGTTACCTTCCCAGTTCATACCCACCCATTTTTCTCTCAGCACCCCGCCCACCAGTCTCATTCCTGAAAGAGGGCATATGCTTGAAAGGTCGATTTTCATGCTCCTCAGATTCTGCCAGAACTGCTTTGCTTCTCCAGCACAATACTCCCGGTCAGGAAACAGGATGAGAGTTTCATACACACACAATTAAATCTGATGGAGGAGGTTTCATGAAGACTCAACACCATCCCTGTGCACATCTTGTCGCACCAACAGGACAGACTCACCACGTTGGGTACACCACGGGATACGATCAAGGAAGGATTTACCCTGCATCCCCAAAATTGCTTCCAGAACCTGGGAAATCTCACGGTTACAGCTCAACGACAGTCAAGTAAATCACCTGATGATGGACATCTCCTGCCCTCCACAATAATCCTTCGTAATAACTCAGATCCCCTCGATGTTGGAAATTAATCGAAGTCAGCTTTGAGAGTGACAAGGACACAAAACTCTCTCTGGGTGTGGGACTTCAATATCGATTACCAAGAGTGTCTCCACTGACTCAGCATCGAGAGACCTCAAATACACAGCAGGCAGACTGTGAGAAGCAAAGGAGGAACCAACAGGAGATAAACCTTCTCACCAAACTACTGGTCACAGCTTGATCGGTCCCGATTATTATCTGTAGGAGCAGCCAGCACTCAGCCTTGGCAAAGGGAAGTCTCATCCTCATATTTAAGGTAATCCCACTATGTTATGTACTACTAGCACCTGTGAATCAAGGCATACCTCGGAAGGACTGATCAAATGCCAAGTGTGCTTCAATGAGGAACTGTGGGTCGTGTGCAGCTGCAGCATCAATGGCTTTCATTCCATCATAAAGTCAGTATTCGGATGTTCACTGATGACTCCAAAATGTTCAGAACCAGTCACAACTAAATCTATACTGAAGAAGGTGATTCGCACCTATCAATTTTAAATAGGTAATCAATGCGGCCTTTCAACCATTGGGGACTGTTACTCAGCAATTGGTGCAGATCTTTCAATCGCTCCTGTCTGTTCCATAGGAAAGTGTTGGGATCTTTCAGCCTTTCTAATCTGCAGCACAGGAATACGTGTAGGATTGGTTTGTGAGGCGGGAGCAGGGATAAAGTTTGAAAAGATTTATTAGTATAACATGAAATGTCGACTGCAGTGAGAGTGCAAGCAATGCTGGGTGGCACGGTGGCACAGTGGCACAGTGGTTAGCACTGCTGCCTCACACCGCCAGGAGCCCTTGGTTCAATTCCCGACTCAGGCGACTGACTGTGGGGAGTTTGCATATTCTCCCCATGTTTGTGTGGTTTTCTTCCAGATGCTCTGGTTTCCTCCCACAGTCCCGAGATGTGTAGGTTAGGAGAATTGGCCATGTTAAATTGTCCGTAGTGTTAGGTAAAGGAGTAAATGTAGGGTAATGGGTGGGTTGCGCTTCAGCGGGTCGGTGTGGACTTGTTGGGCTGAAGCGCTTGTTTCCACACTGTAAGTAATCTAATCTAATCGCAGCTACTTGTAACTAATACCGACATTTTAGATAAATGGAACAACTGTATTCTCACTATGCTAGGTAGTAAATTAAGTGATCAAGTGGCGATAGAGAATCGCTAATTGGACAAGCAATGAACAAAACCTGGCAGCAGCAGCACTATAACGTGGGTAACCGGGAAACTTTGATTTTGTTCAGGAACACTGAAAGGCTGTATATTACATAAATATAGAGTGATTTTGATGTGGTTGTCTGGCGCTGGGGCGTGGTAATGTGCTTTTCGTCGCGTTTCAAAGGGTGACCTTTATCCGAGAGAGCATCATTTCCTTCCATGTAGCAACCCGAAGACGATCTGAATGAATCGTCTGCTGCCAGGACAGTTAGTATTCACCAACATGATGTACTGTGTATGACTGCACTGTAACATTAATGCAGTGAGAACCAGAGGGTCCAATCACAATAATGAAAAAAAAAGCATTACCAGATCAGCTGATGTGGTTAATTATATCACATTCTCAATCTAGCACAGAGAACCATTAGCCCAGAGGAGATATCTTTCAGGTCAGAAGCTGTGAGAATCAAGCTCTTCGGGATACAAAGCAGAAATCTGCCGAGTGCTGAAAACTGTGCAGACCACGGCAGTGCGTTAATCTACAAACCCGGACAAGACACCTGACCAACACTGCTACCTTTTGCAGATCACAACAGTGCATTCATCAAGAACACGGACTAGGTATCTGTCTAGCAGCGGGAGCTATGCAGACCACAGCAATGCATTGATCTACACACCCAAACCAGATAACTGTCCAGCATCAGGAGCAATTCAGACCACAGCACTGCATTGAGCTACAAACGTGGACTAGATATCTGTCTAGCGCTAGGAGATATGGAGACCACAGCAGTTCATTGATCCATAAAGCCGGACGAGGTGTCGGTCCAGCACCAGGACCTATGTATACCACAACAGTGCATTGTTCTGTAAACACGGAAAAGATATCTATTCAATACCGGGAGCTGTACAGACGACAGTAGAACTTTCATCTGTAAACACGAACTCGATTTCTGACTCGCACGGGGAAGTATGCAGACCACAGCAGGGTATTTACCTCTAAGTCGGACTTAGGTATCTGTCCAGCGCCGGGAGTTATTCAGACCACAGCAGTGCATTGATCTATAAAAGCAGACAAGATATATGTCCGGCAGTGGGAACAGTGCAGACCACAGCAGTGCATAGAACTATATACTCGGATTAGGTATCTGTCCAACACTGGGAGTTATGCATACCCCAGCAGTACAAATATATCCAGGCCACTCTGAGTGAAGCAACCTGTAATAGGTTCATGTGAATTTTATTTCATTTTCCTTAACTTTCAATGATTTGGATGTATGCTCCAAATTACAGTGAGAATGAATTGGACAATGCTGAATGAAATGCAATGGCAGCAATGGGGTCAGCAACGGCCATGTTCATCTCCTTCTATTCGTAACTGAGGGACAGCATTGCAAGAAATTTGACAAAACAGGTCTAAGTCTCTAAGCCATTTTCTGAAGAAAGAAACTGCCGTGAAGTGTCCTAAAGATTTTTGCAGAGTCATAATTTTCGAGCTGAAACTTCTCTGCCCACACTTTGTTTACCTGATTTGCATTCTGTTTTCTGTTTGCAAACTTTTAACTTTTTAATGCAAGAGGTAAGTCTCATACCGGAGGCGAGGCCTCGAGACTTAAAGCACAATGCAGTCTGGAGATGAGGCCGGGCGTGATCTGTTGACTGGGCCCAGTGTGGTCTGGAGACAGGGACAAGAGATGTCTGGAAATTGGGCTTGGTCTGATCTGGAAACGAGGTTCGGCATGACCTTGATACTGGATCCAGCTTGGCTTGGAGACTGGCCTGGTGCGGTATGAAGACTGGGCGGGCAACACACTGGAGACTAGGCCCAGCACAGTCTGGAGACAATGCCGGGCATGCAGTGGAGTTTGGGCCCCTCACAGTCTGGAGACTAGGACCGGTGCAATCTGGAGACTAGGTCCAGCACAGTGGGAAGACAGGGCCGAGCAAGGCACGCAGATTGGGCCTAGTAAGGTCCAGAGATCCGGCTCGACAGGGACTGGAGGCTGAGTCTGTTGTGGCATGACATCTGGGCCCAGTGCAGCCTGGAGACTGGGTCCGATATGGTCGGGAGACTGGGCCCAGTGCGGACTGAGGCCGGAGCCGTTACAGTCTGGAGGCTGGGTCTTGTGCTCTCTGGGGTCTAGGCCCACCGCGGACATGAGACTGGGCCTGGAGCGACTTGGAGACTGGACCCAGCAGAACCTGGAGTCTGGGCCCAGTGCAGTCTGTAGTCTGGGCCATCTACAGTCTGGAGACTGGCCCTGTTGTGATCTGGAGACTTGGCCTGGTGTTGTCCAGAGATTCAGTGCTGGCCCAGACTGAGGTCACAAGGCCTGTATTTCGAGTTCGTTCTTTTTTAACTGATTATTCTTCTGCTGGACTTTCATTTGTGGTTTTTTCAATTTTGCATACAGTACTATACTATCTGTACCAAGATTTCTTGCACCTGACCTGGCGCCATAAACAAAAATTATTGCAATCTTTTCACTGCAAACATGGGAAAGCACGTGACAATGAAGACAAGTCAATTGAAACGTGTGAGTGACTGTCTTTGATGCCTTTTCCAAACAATGCTGCACTGGCATGGGTCGTCCAGGAGAGGGTGGAATTACGTCACTTTAAACGCCAGACGGAATAGACAGACAAAGAGAGATTGAGGGAGCGAGAAGGATTCAATGGATTCACTCCCAAAACAACAGAATCGCAAATGTTCAGAGAAGCAAAGATACACGCATTGCAGCAATACACTAACACACACACAAACACACATACACACACACACACACACACACACACACACACACACACACACCAATAAACATACAGGTATTTGGCGACATTTGGCTCCTCAAGCCTGCGCTTACAATCAATAAGACCATGGCTGACGTGATCTCAACTGCAACGTTATTTCCTCTTGGGAAATAGGGAAGGGCAAGAGACTGGGTTGTTGGAGTGAGGGCACATTAGTACCAGTGACAGTAATTCTATTCGTTGTGGAAACGGATGATCCTGGTCCACAAATTAAACGTTATGAATTGGGGTTCGATTAATTGTGATGCTACTAGGCAGGAACTTGAAAAACATGATTGGGAGAAACTGGTCGCAAGTGAAAGGACGTCAGACACATGGGAGGCTTTCAAAAGCGAGATATTCAGAGTTCAGGAAGAGTATGTTCCTGTCAGTGTGAAAAGTAATGCAAGCTCGAGGACAGGCAGCTTGAATCAAGTGAAACGCTTGAACATACAGTGCGTAGGAGTACCCATACCAGGGAAATGATGAGGGCAAAAAGGGGGCATGAGATAGCTTTGGCTGATAAGGTTAAGGAAAATGAAACAATATTCTAGAATTATATTAAGGGCAAAAAATAAATTAGTTCAAAAATATGACGCCTTACAAATCAAACATCCATTTATGTGTGGTTCCACAATGGACGGATTCCGTTTATTAGGTTTATTGTCACATGTATTCACAAGAAGACAAATCCCCAAATGTGACGCAAACTTATGTACCAAGTTCCACTCCCACTTCACCCCCCAACGAACAGAATCTTGATACAAAGCTGGAAAAATACAGGAACACTGTTGCCAGTTTTACAACAGTTCATAAGCGCCTGGTCAAACGAGGTCCACAGTCCTCAGAAGGACTCGGCCTCCCCCACCTCGCTGCCTTACAGCCTGTTCCTGCTCGATGGGCGAGATCCCACTCTGGGAAAATAAACTCTTCTTGCTATCCACGTTGTTTATAACTCTCATGATTGTGAAGATCTCAATCAGCTCCTTCCAACCTCAATTTTTCTAATGAGAATAATCTTAATCTACTCAACCTATCTTCATAGCTAGCGCCCTCCACGCCAAGCAACATCCCGGTGTACCTCCTCTGCACCGTATTGGAATCATCCGCTTCCTTCTGGTGACCGGAACTGTATGCAGTATTCCAAGTCCGCCGCACCTCAATCCCATTAAACTGTAACATGATCTGCCAACTCTTGTTCTCAATGCCCTGTTCAGAGTAGGAAGGTTTGCTGTATGCCTTCTTGACCACTTTACTGACTTGCGTTGCCACCTTCAGAGAACAATAGACTTGAACACCCATGTTTCTCTGTACGATAATTTTAACCAGGACCTTTTCATTTACTGTACAGTTCGCGCCTGAACAGGATCATCCAAAATGCATCAACTTGCATTTGCCCGGATTGGGCTCCATCTGCTTTTTCCTTTCCAATCTGCTGTATTCTGCTGTATTCTCTGATAATCCTCTTCACTACCTGCTACTCTACCAGTCATAGTGCTATCTGCAAATTTGCGTTATCGTGGTCCCAGCACGGATCTCTGTGCAACACAACTGTTTTTTCCTGTTGCCCAAAATGTTATTTATCCCAATTGCTTGAACATTCTAGATCCCATGCCTTTTCACTTTCTCCATCAATCTACCATGGGGAAATTTATCAAACGCCTATTAAGTCCATCTGAAGACCTATCGCCATTATTCAACTCTGTCACCTCCTCAAACAATTCCATTGAGTCTTAAATAAGCTTATAACAGTGTAAGAAAGAAATCCTTGTAGTGGACAAAAGGTAAAATGTCCGGTGATTTTATTGTAGTAACGTGGACCTCACAATATCAGAGTGTTGGTGGTCCTGGAGAAAGCCAGATGGAGCACAGTTAAAATACTTCCACTTTAGCTGATTTGCTCCTGCTCTGCCCCTGCTACCTGATCAAAGCACTCTCAAACAAAGGAATTTCCGCTTTCTGGTTTGTATCCTTTGATCTCTTCTGCTTCAACTTGTGCCTCTGTTAAATCTGGAAGGGCACAATCTGGATAGATTTCCCAATAAGTCTCCTGCAATGCTTCCATTGCCTGACTCTGTACTGGCATTTTAAATAGAGTAGGCAGCATGCCTACCGATTAATCAGGTACATCATTTGCAAGGACAAACTGTATCGCTGGAACTGAGAGTTTGCCCAGTACTCGAACCACAAATTCTCCCCTATTCTCGGGACGTTCTAGACTCACTTTATACAGCTGAACAATTTCCCTACCATGAATTTTTGTTACCAATACGTTTTCGGGTAATATTCCGTCAGGAGTAAAGATCTCCTCATCCTTCTGCATCACAGATTGAGAGGATCAGTTTTCCCTTAATATTGTAGTCTCTTTACCTACTACTCCTGGCTTATTTGAATTAACTTGACTGACCTTGTACTTCATCCTCAATCAACCTCTGATTCAGCTTTCTAGCTTCCATTGGGCTTTCTGTTATTTTAATTTGAAAAATGTGTTGCTGGAAAAGCGCAGCACGTCAGGCAGCATGCAAGGAGCAGGAGAATCGACGTTTTGGGCATAAGCCCTTCTTCAGGAATGCGGAGGATGCGCCAAGCAGGCTAAGATAAAAGGAAGGGAGGAGGGACTTGTCGAGGGACGTTGGAAATGCGATAGGTGGAAGGAGATTAAGGTGAGGGTGATAGTCCTGAGAGGGGGTGGGGCGGAGAGGTCGGGAAGAAGATTGCAGGACAAGAAGGTGGTGCAGAGTCCGAGGGTTGGGACTGAGATAAGGTGGGCGGAGGGGAAAGAGAAAGCTGGAGAAATCTGTATTCATCCCTTGTGGTTGGAGAGTTCGTAGGCGGAAGATGAGGCGCTCTTCCTCCAGGCGTCGTGTTCTCATGTTCTGGCAATGGAGGAGACCAAGAACCTGCATGTCCTTGGTGGAGTGGGAGGGGGAGTTATAGTGTTCAGCCACGGGGCAGTTGGGTTGGTTGGTGCGGATGTCCCAGAGGTGTTCTCTGTAACGTTCCATAAGTAGGGCGGCCTGTATCCCCAGTGTAGAGGAGGCCACATTGGGTGCAGCGGATGTGATGATTTGCAGGTGAACTTGTGACCGATATGGAAGGATCCCTTGGGTCCTTGGAGGGAAGTGAGGGGGGGGAGATGTGGGCGCAATTTTGCATTTCTTGCTGTTGCAGAGGAAGGTGCCGGGAGTGGAGGTTGGGTTGGTGGGGGATGTGGACATGACGAGGGAGTCGCGGAGGGAGTGGTCTTTCCAGAATGTTAATAGGGGAGGGGAAGGAAACATATCTTTGGTGGTGCGGTCTGTTTAAATGTGGCGGAAATGACGAAAGATGATACGATATATCTGGAGGTTGGTTGGGGTGGAGGTGAGGTCCACTGGTGTTCTGTACTGGTGGCGAATGGAGGGGCGGGGTTCAAGGGCAGTGGAGCCGCAAGTGGAGGAGATGCGGTGGGGAGCATCGTCAACCACGTCTGAGGGAAAATTGCGGTCTTTGAAGAAGGAGGCCATCTGGGTTGTTCAGTATTGGAATTGGTCCTCTTGGGGGCAGCTGCGGCGAAGGCGAAGGAATTGGGAATGTAGAATGGCGTTTTTACAGGTGGCAGGGTGGGAGGACGTGCAATATAGGTAGCTGTAGGAACTTCTCTTTCCGATCCTCCCACTTCCTCCAAACCAAAGGAGTAGCCAGGGGCACCCGCATGGGCCCCAGCTGTGCCTGCCTCTTCGTCGGATATGTGGAACAGTCCATCTTCCCCAGCTCAACTGGCACCACCTTTTCCTCTGCTATATCGATGACCGTATCGGCGCTGCCTCGTGCTGTCACGAGGGACAGAAACTTATTCTGATGAAGCCAATCGATGTTTTATGGAGCAGCTCATAATCATCTGCCACTGCAGCTGATAATCTTGTTCTTTTACCTCTCTGCTCTTCCACATGACGTTGTGCTACTTCTTCACTAAGGTTAACTTCAGCCTTTACTTCCAGCCTTTTAAGCTGACTTCCCTCTTTCAGTGTCAATTTCTGATGTTCAAACGCTTTCTATTGTTTTCCCACTTCTGCTGCTCTCTCTTTTCTGTCTCTTCTGCTGTTCTCTTTTTACCCTTTATTGTGCTTTTAATCGTAAATCAAACTGTTTCAATTCTGCTGCACCTTCCTTATCTCTTATCTCTAAATCAGCCTGCAATTGATTTTTTGCCATCTCTCGAGATTCTGATGGTGTTTCCAGCAAATGGAAATGCTGAACAACTCCGACAATTATCTCTCGTTTCGTCAAAGAACAATACACCTCCAACCCCTATTGCCTGATGATTCCTGTAGCTTCGTCTTATTCACTTTGTGTCAAGTTCTAAAGCGACTGCATCCACATCTAGAAAACTCCTGCCGACTGAAAACAGCCATTGCTATCCCAAGCGTTATCGAACCAACCAAACCAATACCCGAAACAAAAGACACGACCACCTACCATTGGCTATTTGAAATGCCTCAAACAGCTGCCAAACCATTATTGATCAGGCCGACCATTCAAAAACATTCTTAAGCAGCAGCCCAGACGGTGGTTTTGCTATTTGTTTCGGTAAGCTGACGGTGAACATTACCCGGAGTAAGCTAGCTAGGTTCACTAACAATTTTGAAAACAAAATAAAATCACAAAATTACGCAATGAAACACAAAGAAAAGAATAAAGAACATTTACAGAACTCAGTCCATCCAAGCTGTACTGTATCATGTGCCGAATGTGCACAACTGTCTCAATAATCAAACAATAAATAAACAGAGCAAAAAAAATGAATGAAACAATAGTTTAACGGTCGAAGTTCGAAGGGCCGAAGAAGAATAAGTTTCATGTCTGTTTCCACACAGCCTAGTGCAAAACTGATTCCTCCAAGACTTCAGTTTCTGGGACTGGCCACTCCCCTTTCATCACACAGATCACTTCCAGGACATAAGCTTTGCCCTAAAGTCGAATCTGTTTACATATAAACAAAAAGACATTTGATCTCTGTCCAAAACCAGTTAATCTGGAGCCTGAATGGTTTACAACTCCTCTGAAAAAAAAAACACAAGGGCGCAGTACCTCTGCGAAAAGGAACAACATCTCGAAGATAAGGGCGAGCTTTAAGACATGTCATAAAGGATAAAGCCGGATGGAACAATTGAGACCCGCCTTGGTATCGGAAGCGGGAACGGGAAACACTACCTCGTCGAACCTGCAGAGACATCCTCCCTGAAATCTGAGAGTTTGTGAACACATTTACAGAGCTTCAACGCAGACTGCACAGAAACATAGGGAAAAGAGTAGAGAATTGAATACGTGGAGAGTTCCTCATTCTATTTCATGGTCGACAGTGTCATGCTGGAAAAACACGGCAGATCAGGCAGAATCCGAGGAGCAGGAGAACCGATGTTTCGGGCATGATCTCTTCGTGATGAAGAGCTCACGACCGAAACGTCGATTCTCCTCCTCCTCCGGCTCTGCCTGAATAGTGATGCATTTCCGGCACCACACTCTCGATTCTTACCTCCAGCATCAGCAATCCTCCCTTTCTCCCGTTCTAGTTCAAGGTCAAATATATAGTACTTTTTTTTTTACCACACACTGTATATATCACTTCATGTGATTCACCATCGTAAAAATATCAAATGGGAACGGCACCAGTCCTTTTGGCCCATCGATTTTTCCAACCAAATCCAGAAATGGTGGCTGATGCACTATTTCCATACCATACTGCTGTTCTCTCCCCATTACTTTAGTATCCAGAAATCGTTATTTGTATTCGGTACCTTGACATCCACAGCCTTATGTTAAAGGGAATTCCCCAGGCTGCAGCCGTTTGTTCTCATCTCAATGCAGTGCACCGTGCCTTGACCTCATACTATGGGCCTTGTTTTAGGGGAATTATCATGCCTGATCAATCTGTCTCACTCTGTCAGAGTTTCATATATTTCAGTGAGTTCTCCACTCATTTTCCTCAACCACATTTAAAACAGCCTCAATCAACGCAAATTGCACACCCAGAGATCATTCTGGTCAAACTTCGCTTCTCTCTTCAATGTCAGGTTTGTCGTTTATTAAATAAGGAACCCAAAACTGCATACTATGCTGCATCGTATTCGAGATTGGGTCACACCAAGGCACTGTACAGCTGCAGTAAGTCACCCTTACTCGTGTATTCCAATCCCTTTAAAATGACGGTCAACACACCACATTTATCTTCATAACTGTTTTCTGTTCCAGTAATATTGAGTATAGTGATTGCTGTACAAGGAGATCCAGATCATTTTCAATGTTATAGCTACCCACTTGGTTGGTCTATGTGCATTGGTCTGTGTGCCCATGCCATTTCTAGTATTGGATTGTGGGTTCAGAATTCACCACGTTGTATGGACATCTGAGGTCTGTGCAGAAGAAATCAAAAAAGAAGCATTAGTCCCTTTGTAGATCAACATGTTTCAACCATTCCCTTTCCAATGGTAGGATTTTGTTCTATTGTACACACCAACGCACACGATGTCAGATCTACCACAGTTGCTCTCCAACTGCCATGAATTTGCCAATTAGCTTCCACTTGTCTCAATCACCTTGGAGCGTTTTCACATCATCCTCACCCAACCATAATCCGACATCCATTCGTTTCAGAAACAGACTTATATACATTGCAATTTATTTTCTGAGCCAACTGTTTGAGATTTATTCTGCACAGCAGGGGCCCAAGGACTGATACCTGCGATATCCCACGTTTCTTGCACTCAAAAAATCCTTTTAATCCTATACACTGTTTCCTGTTGGCTCTCCCATTCTAAAACCATATTCATGTATTAGCTCCATTCTGACAAGGTATGACTTTGCAATCCAGGCTTGGAACTTCATTAGAAATCCTTCTGAAAACCAAATTTTACGTATCCATTGCTTCTCTGTAATGTATCCGACAGTCAGTCACGCAAATATGGTTTCCATTTCAGCAAGCTTCTTTGACTGTATGTGTACCTAGAACTTACAGTACCAATAATTTCTCCAAATTTGCTTATTTCCTAACTTCATTCTTTGTTTTTTCTTTTCTGCCTTAGGTTTCCTCGTATTGTGGGGCAGAATTTGTTTGTTTTTGGTTGCACTCGTCTGTGAAGACAGAACTGAAGTAGTTGATCCGTAGTTCTGCAATTTCCCTGTTCTCAATCTTCATTATTCACACTTTCCTCCAGTAGCCCTGCAGCAAGTGTTTGTCAAAGTACTTTTCAACGATTATGACGTCACTAGTGACGCCGTTTCACCGCCACCCCTCACGACGATTTGGAGAAATTATTGGTACTGTAAGTTATAGGTATACATACAGTCGAAGAAGCTATATGAAGTGGAAACCATATTTACAAAACTGACTGTCGGATACATTACCGAGCAGCAACGGATACAGTGCAATTGGGTTTTCAGAAGGATTTCTAATGAAGTTTCAAGCCTGGGTTGCAAAGTCATACCTTGTCAGAATTGAGCTAATACATGAATATGGTTCTCCATACTCTTTCTCTGGTTTCAAACTTAAAGGAAGGTGCACTTGTATTCTGCAAACTTTCACATTGACATTTCACTCTTAAAACTTTTGTTAATTTCCACTTCAGAAACACATCAATTCTCAATCTTTGACCCTCCCCAATCATACAATAATAAAGAGACTCTGTACCGTCAGAAAAAAAAGCTCGACATTCATTATTCACACTTTCCTCCAGTAGGCCTGCAGCAAGTGTTTGTCAAAGTACTTTTCAACGATTATGACGTTATGAGTGACGCCGTCACGGCCCCCCGCCCGACGAAGATTTCCACGCGAGACCCCAATACACTTTGGTGGAAAACGATCCTGAAATCTGTTCTGAACCACAAACCTTTCACTTTAAAAGTGCGTACACCTCTTCTTGATCATTTAACTAAAAGGACAAGCTGCTGTCTACCGCTCTGTCCATGCCCCTCGCAATCTTATCAATCTGAAGCTCCCTCCCCTCAGCCTTCTCTGCTCGAAAGTAAATATCCTGAGTTTATCCAGCCTGTCCTTATCGCTGATATGTTCAATCCGAGGGAACATCCTGTTCAATCTCCTCTACACCTCTCCAGTCTAATCGCAACTTTCCTGTAATTAGACTATCGGCACTGCACACAGTATTCCATCTGTGGCTTATTCGAGGTCCTGTCCCTCTTTATAGTCTATGGTTCATTGAATAGAGGCTATCTCCACAGTCTAATATGCCTTCTCAACTAGCCCATTACACTGTCGAGTCACATTCAGTGATGTGTAGATTAACACTATCTGAGGTTCCTCGTGTGCTGCCATTCATTGAGTACTCCCTTGTCGGGTTCCTTCTTCCAAGTACATCACGTCATATTTATGACCATTGCGTTCCATCTGCTAATTATCTGCCCATCTCTCTATTCCATCTGTATCGTCCTGTAACATTAAAAAAATCTCCTCACTGGCAAAGATGCACTTTCTTATCAGACCCCCACACGTCCTTCCACATTCACATTGAGTCATAATGTCATAGAGATGCACAGCATGGAAACAGACCCGACGGCCCAACTCGTCCATGCCGACCAGATATCCTAACTCAGTCTAGTCCGACCTGCTAGCACCTGTCTCAAAAACCTCGCAACCATTTTGATTCATATACACATCCAGATGCCTTTTAACTTTTGCAATTGATAGAGTCATAAAGATGTACAACATGGAAACAGACCTTTCGGTCCAACTGTCGCTTCCGACCAAATACCACAATCCAATCTATCTACATCAATTATGAATTCCACAAATAATAAAGAACACAGAACTGATGGCTGTGGTACACCAGGGCACGCTATTCTCCTGCCACAGAAACAGGCTTCCACCACCACTCTCTGTCTATTGCCACTCAAGCAATTTTGAAGGTAAATCGATAAGATACATTTGATACCATGAGAGTTTCCTTTCAGTTTCCTGTGTGTGGCTTTGTCAAAATCCTGCTGAGATACCATACAAATGAAATCCGTGATAAATTTCAATACAATTCATTGCACATGACTTCCCTCTGATAAAGCCATGCTGACTATCCCTGAACAAACGTTGCCTATCGAAATGGAGATCAATTTTATCTTTCCAAATTTTCTCCAATAGTTACCTTACCAAAGAACTGATACTTAAAGACGTTTCGTTAGCTGATCTATGTGCACCATTTTTCTGTACAGGGCAACCACATCGGTCCTTTTCCATCTCTCCTGTCGTCAGATTCTGCACAAACTTTTTGTCAGTGCCTTTACTCCGTTGTCTCCAACAGTAGCCTGGGATAACACATATTAAGCTATTTGCCCAATTTTATACCAGTTAAAACCATCAATCCCAAATTCAATCTTAATCAGTCGGCTGAAGAGTTTCCCACTCAATCTTCTCGATTTCTGCAGCAGCCTTCTCCATCTCCCAAGTAAATCAAGTGTGAATCTCGCATATAACAGTCTACCAGTGTTCTCGTGCTTCGCATACTGATTGTCCCCTTGGTTTCTAATTAGACCTGATTGATCGCTGATAATATTATTCTACTTGATATCCTTTTGGAATATTCTGGGATTCTCCCTGCTTTCACTTCTACATGTCCATGTGTTAGTCAGTCCCCTCTGTGTGAGTTTTCTCAGTTTCGTTTTGGTTAATTTTCATTCATTGAAACTCCCGGGAAAACAAAACAAGTTCCCTCATTCGGCAATCTGGCAATATGAGGGATTAATCTGGAGAATGTCCATTGAGATTATGTGGTCAGTATATTCTTCATTAGATCAGGTCACCAAAACTGTCTACAAAACTCCAAGTACCATCTTGCTACCATTTGCTGATGGTGGTGCAGGACAGATTGACTTTTAGAACAAGTAAATTATTGCAGTACAACCCATGCTAGAAATCACAGCGAGTCTGACAACGTCCGTGGAGGGAAAGCAAGCTAACGCTTCTAATTTGGATGATTTTCGCCATCAACATTCCGATTCTCTTTGAAAGAAGACACAACTGCCTTTTATCTTCCCATTTGCGCATGTTCCTCCCAATACACATTGCATTTTTTCCAAATACCTTATTGTCTGAATTCTTAAGAAAAAGAGCTCCTGCTTATCCAACTGTATCACATTCATTGGTTCTCCATTGTTTATGTCGACCAGCGATATCTTCAAGCAATACGTTTGTAACGAGTTTTGAGAACATTAGTAGGTCAGGTTGAGGTTTTGGATGTGGATTTGCTCCCTGAGCTGAAAGGCACAAGCCAAACAAAGACATGCACGAGAATTCCTAGAAGCATGGTATTCCAAACAGAACTCTATCAACAAACATATCGAGTTAGACCTCATGTACCACCCACTGAGAAAAGGAACAAGAAGTAACTTCACCACAGGAAATAACATCACCAAAGGAAATGACGTCACCAACACCAAGAAACCCGAACACGAAAATAGAAAGCAGGAAGTTTCAACATTGCTTCGCTTGAGGTCTACTGAAGTTGTTACCTAGGATGCTAATTAAACTTCTGGAAATGAACCTTTCAGCTCAGCGAGCAAACCTACATCCGATAGGCTTGTAAATTATAACATCCGTTTCATAAATGCAGAATCATTCTTTTGTTTTTTTTATTACTTTCCAGATGACAAATATCATATTCGTTATAATGGATTTCAACATTTTCGCTTATTTGAATGACGAGTTAACTGGTTTGTTGTTCTCCATTCTCCGTCTTCTTCCCTGTTTGAATCGTTGGAATACATTTTTACAGTTCCGAATTGATTACGGGCAAATACAAAGCTCCTCAGTTCCATTAATATTTGCATTTCTGCTTTCTCTGAAATCTCAGTGTAAAGTGTATCTGGTCGGTCAGAATTATCAATCCTCAATTTGGTTATGTTTTCAAACAATACCTTGTCACTAATATGAATAGCTTTAATCTTTAGTAACACACGTCCCTTGATCACTTTACATTTCTGGGAGATGTTCTGTACCTTCCTCCATGAAGACAGTCAGAATATAACTGATTAGTTCCACGTCATTTCTCTGTTCTCAACAATAACTTATCGTTTCCACACATTTACTGATCCACATTTGAACTTGCTTTCATTTTTCTTTCAAATATTAATAAAAAGGTTTTCGTAAGACTTTATGTTTCTTGTTAGTTTGCATTCTTGATCTCACTTTAATTTCCTTACTAGTTTCTTAGCCCTCCTTTGGTCCAATGAATCCACAATATTTTGTATTTTCTCTGAGACGTATTCCTTGATCTAATTCACTTTCTATCTTCTTTTAACCATTTTGGAGTCACCTTAACCTTTTGCTATGTGCACATTGGAGGATGTACGTATAATCTACATCTTCTAGAGTTTGTATGAATAGCAAATATTGCCTGTCTTCCTTTAAATCATGCTCATGTACTTTCCAAATTCAGTGAAATCACCTTGCTCTTTATACTTGCAGTGCTTCCATGACTCCAATATATACTAAAAATGAAGAAAAAAAATACTAATTTATGAATGACATCACGTAAAAATGAATAAATTAAGATCAGTATTCACAAAAGCTCATTTATCACAAGGTTTTCAATGCCCTCTTCTAATCAGACAACACCAATTCAAAAAGTGCCTGATCGGTGAGCTCCTTTAACCATAAAGTGTCCTTTAATCATGAAGCTCACGTATGGTTAAAGGAAACCAGCTCATACACACTTGTGAAATCAATTTTTCCCAGCATTAACATTCATTCGCATTATCACAGGTTGCATGCAATTTCACTTTCTCCACCATTACTGCCGTACTCACAATCTTTCCTTTCTAATTTCCTGTTTTGTAACATCCCCAACATTTGGAGAAGCTGTGTGTTTGAAATTTCACTCCCATCAATGTTTGCTTCTCTTTGTTGTTTCTCAAATCCACCTGAACAGGTTCTCTGGAATCTGAGCAACGTTGGCTCGGAGGAGATTAAGGGTAGAATCAGCTGAGATGCATGGCAACCCATATCTCAACATTAATTTTATCTCGCCACAACTTACCCGTTTTTCTCAAGCATCATTATAACATTTTCACCAGATATCCCATTGTGCTGACAGATAGAGAAGGACAATCATATTTCAACAATGCAGTGCATTCCCCCAGACAGCAGAGACTGTTGGAACCAGGGTTGGAATCTTACAGCAGCTGGTAATGTGTTGCTGTTGCTATACAGGACCTTTGTGAGATCACATCTGGAGTAATGTGTTTAAATATAATCTCTGCCCGTGAAGACAGGATTTTGGAACTAACTTTTTGCTTGGTCCTTCAACTGATTTGTGCAACGAAGGTGTTACTCATGGAAACCCTACAGTGTGGATGTAGGCCATTTGACCCATGAACACCACACTGATCAGTCAAAGATCATCAAAAGCTTACCCAAACTCTACCCAATCGCTGTAACCCTGAATTTTCATGACTACTGCATTAACCTGCACATCCCCGTACATTATGGTTAATTTAGCATGGCCAATCAAACTATCCTGCAAATCTTGAGACTTTTGGAAGAAACTGGATACCCGATGGAAATCCATGCCCACACGAGGAGAATGTGCAAACTCCACGCAGACCGTCACTTGAGGATAGAATTGAATCCTGATCGCTGGTGCTGCGAGGCAGCAGTGCGAACCATTGAGCTAACCAGTAGGTACGACAACTCGCCTCCCGAATGACGGAGCAGCACCACCTTGTTTCTGCCCAGGGACCTTTGACATATGAGGTGAAATGTGATTACCACGATACTGCAGAAACACAGTGTGACCGCTGACTCTCTGAACGGTCTGTACTGTCCCTCATCATAGATCACTTTGCAAGAAACAGATCACATTTTGACGTGTTCAGTTAGACCGAATTCATTCAGATCAAAATTCAGGATAACACCTATCAGCGCAACTGCAGTCGTGGAATTTAAATCCACACCTCAATTCATACTGAAGCTTAGATCCAGCACCGTTGCGGGCTCAGCCACACTAACACACTGAACTAAACACATGAGCAGGATTTGATTCCAGCTCCCGAGGACATCATTGCATCACTAGCTGTACAGGGAAGTGATAATACCAGAGCGGCATTATCTTAACTGAATTCAACATTCTCTGAAAGGAGGCAAACTCAGGCAACAGGAGTGGAAGGCAATGTTTCCTTTGACCACGAGAATAACGTTCAACCAATCACGTTTTGCCTCCTTCCGCAGCACCAGATTGGATCAACAACCCAATGGAAGAGCTACACGCCATTTCAGAGATATTTAAACAAGGAATGGTTTACGTGACGTTCAGGAACTTCTCCGGTTTGAGCCGCAGATCGACATGTTTACAAAGCAGGCATTTTAACCAACTAAACAAGAGAGTCACGTTAACTTATGGGGGAAGGATGAGCAGGTTGATTCAGTGTCGATTAAAGTTTACAGGAATGACAGAGGACCTTGTTATTAGGCTCAGCAACAGAAAGCAATTGCACTGCAAATTCAGTAATCCGTTCCAGTTCTCGAACCTGGAACAGCAGAATTTGTTTCCTTTGCCCTTTTGCAGCAGACGAGGAAGAGGCTTTTTATTTTCTGGATCCTGATACACCGATTCAGGAGTAGGCCAATCAGCCCCTACACACTACAACACAGGACCCACAATAATCCATGGTGTATTCTGTTGCACAATATCAACATGAGACAATTCAGACTTCACAATGCTGCAACGCAAGAACTGGAAAAGGCCAAAAATGACTGGAAATCGTCACACTAGGATAATACCATTCAGCCCATTGAGTCTGTTGCACAAGAACAGAAGGGTACAGAACCGTTTGAATACCTTATGTGATCATAAGGAGGTAATTCAGTTTTGTCTCTGTTCTATGGGAACAGCAGAACATGGAATACAGAACATTACAGCGCAGTACAGGCCGTTCAGCCCTTGATGTTCGCCGACCTGTTGAACCAATCTGAAGCCTACCTCTCCTACACTGTTACATTTTCGTTCATATATTTGACCATTTTGCTGCCCTGAAAGTTGCCAATTCTGCTATTTTTACATGCCATGCATTCCAGCCCCTACTAATCTCTGAGTAAAGAAACTACCTCTGACATCTGTCCTATATCTGTCACACTTCACAGTAAGGCTGTGTTTTCTCGTGCTAACCATCACCATTGGAGAAAAATGGCGTACAATATCTAGCATATGCAACACTCTGGTTACCATATATGTGTCAATTAAGTCACCTCTCAATCTTTTTCTCTCCATCGAAAACAGCCTCAAGTTCCTCGGACCTTTCCCATAAGTTCTTCCCTGCACACCAGGCCAATTCCTCGAAACACTCCGCTGAGCACTTTCCAAGTATTCATCATTCATCTTATGAAATGACCAGAACTGTAGACAATACTGCAAGTGCGGCCACACTGGAGTTTTGTACAGCTGCAGCATGACTTTGTCGCTCTGAATTTCAATCCCTCAACGACCAAAAACTAAAACTACGTTTGCCTGCTTAACAACCTTACCAAACTGCGTGGCAACTCTCAGGGGTCTCTATACATGTACAGAGAGATCTCTCTGCATATTCACGAAATGAGTTCATGGCGGTTGAAAAAAAAAACTTATTTACTTGGAGAGAGCGTTAGCAAACCAATAATAGCCAGGATGTGGAGGTACCGGTGAGAACAGCGGTGGTCAAGATGAAAAATCACATAAACCAGATTACATTCCAACACACTAATTTGAAAACACTAGCATTTAGAGCACAGCTACGATGCCAAGTGTTAAAGGGAGGGAGGATGAACATTGACACAGAATTTATAAGAAAACCTTCAGAGGATCTTACAAGTCATGTGCATGAATTGTACACAACTAAGCTGGCTTTTCATCAGTAAGAATGCAGGTGCAGGTTTTGAGTGATTAGTATGGAAATCCGAAAGAGTCTTACAAGTCACTGCCTGGAGATAAATGAAAAGGAGGTGACACCTCCGGGCAGACAATGTATTTTAGGCGTGAGCTCTTGTTTGGAGTCTGTATGCATTTTTACCGCGAGCCGAAAACCAAAGCCACGAAAAGATATGGAAGGAGATTGACATGAAAGATAGAAACAGATAATTTAATAACTGGGAACTTGTTGTGGAAACATATGGGAAACGAAAAGACAGGGACTGGGAAGAATTTAGGTGTTAGACTTGATGGGTCCAATCACAAGAATGAAAACATGAATACAAACATTGCTCGATGCATTGAAATGGTTTGTTTATACAATTCTGATTCTCCCCCACTGAATCAGCCCAGACACCATAAACTGGCACAAGGTAAGAGCCCATCATGGAGAGCTTTGCAGATTATGCTACTATATTGTCCAGTGAACTCGACGACCTGCCCAGCATGGAAAGTACTGGTAAGCGTTGCCAGTATATTGTTGCTACACTTGCCCTGGATATCTGCTGAGCATGCGAAGATATGCAGCCCATACTAAAAGTGGCAGTATATGGGACTCCCACAAATTTATGACTCTGTAACTCCATTCATCAGTTCAAGGCATGCGATTTTATGTGCATGTGGGTCTGGGAAAGTGATAGATGTGAATATCATTGTCTGACAGAGAATACACATGGAAAAAAAAATCAGGTTACGTACGAACAATGGCAGGGATTGGGAGAATGGATACAGCAAGATAGAGGAATAGACGATGGACAGATGTGAGGATGTGCTTGAGTATGTTATAATAAAGGCAACGCCAGACACAATATCTATATAAATCAATCCGCACAGGAATAATACATGGATGGTATTTTTGTGTGAGTACGGATCCTATGCATGGAATATCGACTCATAATTGCCTCTGCAGGTTTGGAGCTGGGAAAGCCAGCAGCAGATTATTGCCATCATTAAGGCTGTATTACGTAGCTCAAGTATTAAATAGCAGATGGGATAAAACAGAGAAATTTGTTTGGAAGATGCCAGTTCACACTTGTGATTCGTCTGTTTCAGATTCAGATATTGACCAGGGTTGGGATGGAGTCAGACGCAGGAAATGGATTTTAAAATCTGAAAATACGACAGTAACCTGCCAACACTTCGGTAATAAGGGCAGTGAAATCATAAAACGTGGTTTCCAGCTGAAAATGAGTAGGTCAACATAAAGATCTACGAGGGACACTGCCAGAAGGGAAAAGAGAGAAAGTGAATAAAGAAGTTTCCTGATGCAGTTAGTAGTGATCTCTGGATTAAATATCTGGATTTAGGGACTCAGCAGGAACAATAACAGCTGCAAGGATAGTAGAGTCAATGAAAAGAACAGTATTACAGTGAAATGCGGTTTATAGAATCAATGGCTAAGCCGTGAGACTTACCAGGGACACCAGCAATAGCCAGGATTGGATAATAAAAATATTGAATCATGTAAATTGCATATATGATCCGAAGTGGTAATGACCATCGATCATAATATGTAGAAAGAAGCCAAACATCCCAGTGTAATTTCCTGTCCATTCTTCGAGCATTACAGTCGAAGGTGCTGAGATTCTGATCACTCCTTCTCTCTCACTAAAGCTGCAGAGCCCTTTTAGCGCTGTCGTTAATGGTTCCGCTCAGACTGTGGGATAACTTATTGAATCGAGCGACGTTATCATTAAAGATGGAAACTTTCCACTGGGATAATGCGAATTCCATGGAGACTGACATCAATGAAAGTCACAGAACAAACAGGTTCAGTTAACCCCTTCCTTAGCACGTTTCATATCACAATAAAGGGGAATATTTACTCGGTCTGGATAGAATGGATGAGTGCTGCTTAGGGAAGGACTATAAAATTTTCAATCTTTTTAAAATCATTCTTCCCAGTATTTGAGAATAGTGTCAGAACACTACACAGTTGCATATGTTGCACCATGATCGCACAGGGAGGCAGGGATAATGTAACTGAACAACTGTCTAAGATGATGATGGGAAATTTCCAGAGACCATATAAGGGCTAAAATATTTATTGTCCATTGGCATTGTGTAGTGCTGCTATTAGTTTAAATTTACAATTGTGAAATCATTTCATGACATGAAGACATCATTCAGAGCATTAAGACTGCTGCTCAGGAACAGGAGGATGGAATTCTGTTCCCAAAATGCTTGAAACAGAGGAACAGGTGGAAGCCATTCAGCCTCTCGAGTCTGTTATAGAGGGGCAGAAGAAGACCATTCAGCCTCATTGTGCGTGTTACAGAGGGACAGAAGGAAGCCTTTTAACCTCTCAACCGTGTTACAGAGAGACAGGAGGAGGGCATTCAGTCTTATTGTGCTTTATCAAGGGAAACGGAGTTGGCGATTTAGCCTGCTGAGCCTGTTATAGAATGACAGGAGGAGACAATTTACCCCGTCAATCTTGCTGCAGAGGAACAGAAGGAAAACATTCAGCTCTTTATCCTGTTACATATGGATAGAGGGACCATTCAGTCTTTGGATCCATTTACAGAGAGACAGGATGATGCCATTCAGACTCGTCATGCGTGTTACGTGGGACAGGAGGGGATTATTCAGCCCCATGGTGCCAGTTACGGAGTTGCAGTAGGAAACTATCCAGCCCTCTCATGCCTATTACACGGAGACAAAGGGACGTCATTATGCTTCTTGAGACTAATGCAGTGACTATTAGTTTTAATATAATCATGGAGAAGAATATTCCTTATGTAGAGCTTAAAGTACTAAATTGAATAAGGCCAATTTTGAACGTTTGACACAACCACTCTCAAAAGGTACTTGGTAGAAGCTGGTTGAGAGGTAGGAGGCTGGAAGAACACAGCAAGCAAGGCAACTTCAAGGAGTTGGAGAAGTCGACATTTCATGTCTAACCCCTTTTCTGAACTCGAGGTGAGTGTAGGGGGAGGCAGGGGCAAGCTGGTGTATGGTGATAGGTGGAGACAAATAGAGGACACAACCTTTTTGGTCAATGGGAGGATTGAATCCGGTTGGTTACAGGATGCAGTGGAAAGGAGAGCGACGGGCTGGATTCTGAGGAGGCAGAGAACATCTTCAAAGTGCGCATCCTTTAAAGAAACTTTGCAATGGGATGAACTCGGTTAGAGGAAAAAAGGTGTCCCTCTTGGCCTCTCTCAACTTACCACATTGCTCATCTATCTCCTTTACCTGCAGCTACCACCTCCCCCACCTTCGCCCCACTTTTCCATAGTCCTGAAAAAGGATCAATCCCGAAACGTTGACTTCCCCAGCTCATGAAACTGTCAGGCTTGCTGTGTTCTTCCACATCCGGATGGTGGCTGGCTTACTGTGTTCTTCCAGTCTCCTGAATGTCTATTTGGATTCCATCATCTGCAGTTTATCTTGTCTCTGGGTGAAGCTAGTGGCAGAAAGTGGAGCACCTTCACAAATGATCTGACAGTGTTTAGCCGCAGTATGTTCCTGTTCATGAGCAGGTCAAGGCTGATAGGTGTGGGGAATGCTGTTTGCCGAGGCAAATTGTGGTTCTGCGCAAGAAAAATAAGGAGTTGCTATAGACATCAGGAATCAATTGAATGAAGGGCAGTGGTATAATACTCAAGATTGAAATCAGGATGGCTAAATACAGACATGCCTTATCTTCAGCAAACATGGTAAGGGAGAATCCAAGGTGGTTCTGCAAATATATGAACTTCAAAAGACTTACTAAGGAGACAATAGGGTTTTGAAGATCAGCAAGGCCACCTATTTGTGTAACCACAGGACATGGGTGAGATGCTAAGTGAATATTTTTACATCAGTATTTACTCGGAAGAAGGATCTGGAAAGTAGTGAACTTGAGGAAATAAACAATGATGTCTTGAAATGTGTCCATATTACAGAAGGGGAGAAACTGGAAGTCTTAAAATTCATAAAGGTAGATAATTCCCTGTGAAGTGATCAAGTGTAGCTAGAATACTGTGAGAAGCTAGGGAAAGTGTCTGTTGGATACCTTGCTGTGATATTTATAGCATCGATTGTCCAGGTCGATTGCTGGAACACTGAAGGGTGGCGAATGATGTGCCTTTCGTTAAGAAAGGTGGGAAGGAAAAGATAATAAATTATAAAACGCTGAGCCTGACGTCAGTCATGAGTAAGTTGTTGTGGAGGAAGGTTTCTCAAGGAGAGGGTATACTGTGTTTGGATAGGCTAGGGCGAATGAGAGATTGTCAACATTGCTTTGAACATGGGAAATCATTTCTCACCAACTTGATTGCTTGTTTTGAAGAAGTGATGAAGAAAATTGATGTAGGTACAGCAGTAGAGAGTGACTGCATGACTTCAGTAAGGCAGTCGAACAGTTTCTTTATTGTTAACCCGTTAGCAAGGTTAGATAATATGTATTCCAGGGAATACTGGGTGGTGGGGTTGGGCGGGAATTGGCTCTCAGGAAAGAGACGGTGGTAATGGTGGTCGCATTTATTTTTATTGCAGGTCTTTTCCCAATAGTGTGCACAAGGATCCGATGGACTTTGTCGTTTATATAAATCATTTCAATGTGAATATGGTTCGAATTGCTTGAGAGTTTGCAGATAAAACCAAATTGGTGATACGGTGGTCACTGAACCTGGTTAACGCAGAGGACAGCAGGACCGTGATCAAATAGTCTGAAGGGCCGAGGAGTGACAGGTGGAGTTTGTTTTAGTAAAACGGGAAGTGGAGCATTTTGTAAGTCAAATCTGGGCAGCACTTTTTGGTAGGATCCTGGGTAGTGGTGCCAAAGACAGTCCCGTCAATTGAGGTGCTGCAATGAGGAAACTGTCCATTCGGCCCATCTATTGCACACTGACCTTCCAAATAGAATACCACAAGGCACAACCTTACTTTATCCTGGTAACACTATATTGTCCACACATAATCCACCTAACCTGCAGATCCCTGAATAATGCGGGTTAAATTAGAAAGGGCACTGCACCTAACCTGCGCATTGTTGGACAGTGGGAATAAAACCAACCAACGGGAAGAAACCCACGCAGACACAAGAAGAGCGTGCAAGACCCACACAGCCAGTCACCGAAGGGTGGGCTCTAAACTGCGACATTGTTGCTGTGAACCAGCAGTATTAATGACCGAGCCACAGTGCCACCCCAGTGATTAGCTCAGAGTGACTGCATAAGCCCACTTTCTCGGGAACCCTCTCATGTGTTCAGATGATGTCGAATCCCAGTGAAGCACGAACGACATGCCCTCCTCTTCCCTCACACAAGATTTCATACCACCCTTCACAAAATCTGATGGGCAGTACCTTAATCAGTAACTGACTCATTGCTTGAACGTCTGCCCTCAACTCTTCCCCTCCTGCTCAGAGCAAGTAATTAATTAATGCTGCAGCATGAAATATAATTGCTTATGTAAAATAAAACAAAGAACTTCACTGGAGGTTGGCAAACATGATGCCACTATTTAAGAAGTGTGGTAAGGACAAGCCAGGGAACGATAGACCAGTGAGCCTGACCTCGGTGGTGGGCAAGTTGTTGGAGGGAATCCTGAGGGACAGTTTGTACATGCATTTGGAAAGACAAGGACTGATTCGGGACAGTCGATATGGCTTTGTGCGTGGGAAACATGCCTCACAAACCTGATTGAGTTTTTGGATGAAGTAACAAAGAAGACTGATGAGGGAAGAGCAGTAGATCTGATCTATGTGGACTTCAGTAAGGCGTTCGACAAGGTTCCCCATGGGAGACTGATTAGCAAGGTTAGATTTCATGGAATACAGGGAGAACTAGCCATTTGAATATAGAACTGGCTCAAATGTTGAAGACAGAGGGTGGTGGTGGAGGGTTGTTTTTCAGACTGGAGGCCTATGACCAGTTGGTTGCCACAAGGATCAGTGCTGGGCCCTCTACTTTTTGTCATTTACATAAATGATTCAGTTGTGAGCATAAGAGGTACAATTAGTAAGTTTGCAGATGCCACCAAAATTGGAGGTGTAATGGACAGCGAAGAGGGTTACCTCAGATTACAACAGGATCTTGACCAGATGGGCCAATGGGCTGAGCAGTTGCAGGTAGAGTTTAATTCAGATAAATATAAGGTGCTGCATTTTGAGAAAGGAAGTCTTTGCAGGACTTATACACTTAATGGTAAGGTCCTAGGGAGTGTTGCTGAACAAAGAGCCCTTGGAGTGCAGGTTCATACCCCCTTGAAAGTGGAGTCGCAGGTAGATGGGATAGTGAAGAAGTCGTTTGGTATGCATTCTTTTATTGGTCAGATTATAGAGTACAGGTGTTGGGAGGTCATGTTGCGGCTGTACAGGACATTGGTTAGGCCACTGTTGGAATATTGCATGCAATTCTGGTCTCTTTCCTATCGGAAAGATATTGTGAAACTTGAAAGCGTTCAGAAAATATTTACAATGTTGTCAGGGTTTGAGTATCTGAGTTACAGGGAGAGGCTGAACAGACTGTTTTCCCTGGAGCGTCGAGGGCTGAGGGGTGACCTTACAGAGGTTTACACAATTATGAAGGGCATGCATAGGATAAATAGGCAAAGTCTTTTCCCTGGGGTCGGGGAGTCCAGATCTAGCGGGCATAGGTTTAGGGTGAGAGGTGGAAAGATATAAGAGAGACCTAAGGGGCAACTTTTTCACGCAGAGGGTGGTACGTGTATTGAATGGGCTGCCAGAGGATGTGGGGGAGGCTGTTACAATTGCAACATAAGAGGCATTTGGGTTGGTATATGAATAGGAAGGGTTTGGAGGGATATGGGCCAGGTGCTGACAAGTGGGACTAGATTGTCTTGGGATATCTGGTTGACATGGAGGTTGGACCGAAGGGTCTGTTTTCATGCTGTTCATCTCTATGACTGTATTTTGGTGATCTGATACAAAATAAGTTGTGATAGTAGAGTGCCCACATTTGAAATGTCATTGCTGCTTTCTTCCTGCTGATGCGACCAGACACGCTGTGTTTTGACAGCAATTTGTTGCACATCTAATTCACTGTTTATATCATGTGCAAAATTGCCCTGCTGTATTGCTTTCAGTGTATAACTCCCAACAGGATTTTCTTCTCCTTGCTGTTTCTAAGCCCAACGCAAAGTGTGTCTGTTTAATCTGAGAACTTGGGCTGTGGCGAGAACAATAGATTCGATGAGATGTCTCTGGAGGTCTCACTTGACGTTATGATAAATTATCTGTCGCGTGCTTGCTCTTTTCAAGGGGAATTCTGAGATTCTCATTTGGACTCCCCTTACACTAGCGGAATGGAGAAGGACAATTATCTTCCAATAAAGCTGTCCATTCCTCCCAATGGCTGAGACTGCTATAACCTGGGCAGCAACTTCAGAACAGGCAGGGATCGATGTTGTCATGGTCCCCAGTCCTGGTCCTGGCTGAAGGAGTAAATTCTGCCTGTTACCCTCCCCAGCAGGGAGGAGCTCCATGCCTCTGCCCACAATGTGATTTCGGGATGGCAGGAATGACTCCTGCTTGCCACATACAGGCTCAATATCAGAGTCTGTGCAGGGTACGTTTACATGAAATCTGCTTGTACTGGTGCATTATTCCTTCAAATAATGCGCTGATTCTCGGGATGCTGGGTAGATTCAGGATTTCCGGTGACTGCAGAGGTGATCTGGGAATGTTGTACAGTAAGATGTTGGGGAATCCCAACATGACTCGAACTTTTAGAGTTCGATCACCAATTAATGTGGGGAGTTTGTTGAGATTCTCTCAGCCCCAAACTCAAATCAACTGACACTTTGCATAAAAATTAAGCGCTAAGATTAATCCATAGGAACATGAGGAATAGGAGCAAGTTTAGGCCATCTAGCCCTTTGTAGTGGAAACTAAATCGACTCGCCTCAAATGCGAGCAAGAACAAAGAAAACAACTATTACAGGCCTTTGTAAAGGGATCCTCTTCACTTGACACAATGCCTTATGCAAGGGGTATTTGAGCATAATTCAGTTACTTTTCTTATACTGTTTCCTATTACGCTCTCAAGGGCGAAGACTGGGAAGACTCAACTTGTTATTCTCTCATCCTTTGGCCTTGGACGTAAAAGTTTTTCCCATTTGCTGAATTCAACGGTCGCAAGGTCAAGTCGAATGTTTACAAAGTTCAAACAGAGACAGTCTGGCTGCAAACCTCATCAAAGTATTGTTTGCAAAGCTCAGCTCAACATTTAATTTTAGAAACGCATCCGCTTCCAAATTTCAAAGTAAATGTTAAATGTATTAATTTTCCATTACATTTTCTCCCTTTTTGTCCTTTTATGTCAAGAAGGACAGCAACAATTACAAAAGTCAGAGTTTAAAAAATATAGAGCCAGTTAACAAAAATCGGCGATCTTAACAGCTGGCTGTTTTGTAAGGAGCACTTGGAATGGTCCCAGACATCTCTTCACCTTCCAGATGTTCGTCCTTAAGTCTTTCACCACTATTAAGTCTCAAGAATAAAATCGTGCAGCTTCCCTTCTGCTGCGTGGGGTAGTTTTGCTTTGCCTAAATTTTATATTTGAGACAAAAGTGCAGAGAGTTTTAGATAGTGACACAACATCTCATCCTCATAGCGACCTGTCTTACCTTAGGTCGTGGGCCAATTCCTGGTTTAGGTAGCCTACCGAACAAAATCTCAAAAGGGCTAACGTTAGCTCTTCCTCTCCTCCGAGGTCTCATATACGTCAGCACCATTTCAAGTTCCTTTGTCCATGCCACCCCAGTTCCTCAAAACATTTTGTGAATTTAATTTGTTTTAGAGTAGCGATTTTCTCTTTCCATTGCCCCACCGCTCCCTGGACTGTTCCCACAGTGTTTTCCAATGTTTATTCCCAAATATTCACTGATTTGCTGCACGGCATTATTGATAAATGGTGCCCCATTATCGCTACTCAGCCTTTCAGGGTTTCCCCATCTCGGGATTATTGAGGCTAGCAGAGCCTTGGCGACTGCATTGGCATCTTGTGGGGAATGCTTTCACCGATTTGGAAAACATATCAAATATTATCAGACAATATTTTTATCCCTGCAATAGTTCGAAAAAATCCATCTGTAAATGTTCAAAGGGCTTTGGGTTGGGGTGTGCTGTCTGGCTCATATGTATTCCCCAGCCTACATTAATAGTGGCACAGACAGCACATCGTACACAGTACTTGTGCGAGTAAAGAGTAAATCCCTCAATTAACCGATGTGTCGAAATACTGTCATACATCCCCTCTTCTTATACATGGTCCTTAACGTTTGTGGAAATAGAATGGAAATAATGATCGTGGTAGACAGGGTTTGCCATTGGGGCCACACCATACCTCTTCCCTCACACTGCATCCCGCTTTCATCAACTCTCGTTTTTCTTCTGGCGTGAACTGTGACTTTAACTCCTGTACGTCCGCTGTTGGGGGACAAAGTTTTGTGATACATTTGTCAATGCGATCACTTGGCGGCTCCTGGACTGTCGTTCTTGCCGCTGAGTCTGCCCTTGCATCGCCTTGAGAAATAGAAACTTATTTTTTTTGTGTGTGGGCATTGGCACATAGACATTGATTCAGACAATAGGGCCGCTTCCAGAAGGTTAGAAATCAGACCACAGTGTGTGCCGGGCTTTCTGGTGGAGGTTTAGAAACCCCTGTATTGCCACAAGGTTCCAAAATCATGTACAAACCCGAATGTATATCTGCTATCGGTGTAAATATTCACTGTCTTTCCCTTCGCCAATTTACACGCCTCTGTTAAGGTCATCAGGTCCGCTGTTTGCACTGACAGAAGAGAAGGGAGTGATCCCGCCTTGACAACCTCAGGAATTGTCACGACAGCATATTCAACACAGTCCTGACCTGTCTCCTTGTTTCTGAATATTGACGCTTCCAAAAAAAAAACCTCCATAACCGGATTCTGAATTGGTGAATCCTGCAATCTGGGGCTGCCAATGTCATTAGTTACAGCTACGCAATAATGTGCATCACCATCTCCTTCTGAGGGGAGAAGGCTTGCAGGTTTAAGGACGTCACATCGCTTTATTGTAATATTAGGCATCTCAAATAACAGCGTATTGTATCTCAGCCAACCTGCTGCCGACATGTGTGCTATATTTTGTTTGGGAAGCAGTATTGATACTGTAGAAGCGCTAATCAGGGGGTTAAAACAAGAGTCTCCAGACTCCTGCGAAGAGCCTCATTACAAATGGTGGGGAACTCACAGTAATCTTGACAAAGTCTCGTGAAGGTATATGATTTCCCTTTGAATAAAAACAGCAAACCAGAATTGACTATCTGTGTACCTGTACACTAAAGAAGGCATTTGCTAAGTTCACAACAGACAACAATTTACTGTCCGGTTGAAATTGAACCAATATAGTATAGGAGTTCGAGACATTTGGGGCGCGCATGACAACTGCGCTATTGAAACCCTGAAGGTCTTGACCAAAGCCGCATTCCTCCGGCTCACCTGGAATGTTTGCTTTTCTGACCAGAAAAATGGGTGTGCTCATCGGTGAGATCTCACAGGGGATTCAAAGACAGGAGTAATTCCTCCGATAGCTCCGGGTTTTAGCAGGTATTGTGCTCTGCAAGGACGTGGTAAATCTCTCTCGTAGTATGACTCTTGCTGCACCCATTGAGTTCAGAAAGCTTCTATTCATCTTTATTGGCGTTGACTCTTTGAACTGTTTTGACTTAAGGATTGAATATGTTGCCCCTGTATCTAGCAAAAAGGTACCTGGTGTACCTTCCACATATAACACAGAGCTAGGCATTGGCTTACACGCATCTTTGTTATTTTGGACATACACTTCGCAATGTCAGCGCACAGTACAGATGTGGAACATGTCTCAGTGCCCGTAAGGTTAAAAGAAGAGCTTAGAATAAGCGAATCTTCGTTACCAAGCAGAAAGGAAAGATGCTTACCAGTTTCTTCCGGGCTGCCCATCTCCACCTCAGCCTTCCAACTATCAGTCACCCTACTGTCCATCCTCCAGGGCCAATTGAGGCTGCCTGTCTCGCGCAGTTGTCCATTGCACCACAAACAAAGCACCAGCCAGATCTACCTCTTCTACGACCTCTTCTACTGCCTCTTCTGTGACCTCTTCCAATACCTCTTCTGCTTGTGGGTCGTTTGCTCTGGCATGGACGTTTACGGTTGGCCAGTTATACTTGATTTTGGAGACATTGGCGCCCAGTATTCGTCCCAGAAGACGTCTCATCTCTTGTGACGTGCGACGGAACTCTGTACAGAGCTTTGCCATTTCTTTGGCGAACTTATTAGCTCCAACGTCACAAATGCAGTTTCCAAATCCTTCATGGCCAACTACCTGGTAAGATGATCGAACGCGAGACTCCTCACGGTCTGACTCATCGTCCATCTTGGGAAGATCGTAAATAGGCCCTGGATGCCTTTCTGTCTTGGATTGGCCGTTGTCATTTTGGGCTTCGTGCTTCCGTTGGTTGTGGGTACGATTTGCTATGTGTGATCCAGCAGACCCTGACGCGGCGGCCGCTAAATTGGAACATTCGCCAAGTTGGTCTCGTAGAGGGGCTGTAAGTCTCAGAAGGCAGTCATCCAGATTTAGGTTGTTTTCCACACGCGTATGCGTGTGCACTCGTGCTTGTACAGGTATTTCATCTACCTTTTACTTGAGATTTCCTTTCCCTGATATCTGCCTCAGCCTTCTACGTGTTGTATGTACTCCAATTCACAGGTTCTTCTTTTCCCTTCTGTTTCTCCTTCTCTCTTTCCTCCAACCTCGACCTCAATACTTCCAACTGCCTTTTACTAAAACCTCCCCTGTCTGGAAACCCACATCCCTTAATCTACAATTCGAACTGCTTTACAGATTCTGTGCCACTATTATTTAACATGTACTGTATTTTGTTTGGCCGTTGCAATTCCTTGTTGGACCAACTTTTGGTTTGCTTTTGCCAGAGCCCACTTTCAGTGTTACTGGAAAAGTGTTCAGCTCTCTCTCTCTTTCTCGTGCTACCATTATCTTTTTCCCTTGAATTGATTTTACCTCCGGATGTCCAATCTCGCATTGGGTGGGTCCGCCTCAATGCCTTGGTTTTCGTAAACCAAGAAACCACGTACCGAGTCCGTCTTTGGCGAGTCTAACTCAGTGGTGTTTTCAAAGGGACCCTCTGCACTTGACAAAATGCCTTATGCAAGGGATAGTTGAGCATAATTAAGACACTTGTCTTAAACTGTTTCTTATCACTCTCTCAAGGGCAAAAACTGGGGAAACCCGAGTTGTTATTCTCTCATCCCCTGGTCTTGGTCTAAACGGTCCTTCAGCTTTTGCTGAATTCAACTGTTGCAAAGTCAAGTTGAATATTGACAAAGATCAAACAGAGACAGTCTGGCTGCAAACATCATCAAATTATCGTTTACAAAGCTCAGCACAGCATTAAATTTTAGAAACGCATTCTCTTTCAAATTTCACAGTAAATGTAAAAATTGTTAATTTTCCATTTCACACTTCCAACTGGGTCAGCGATTCAATAAGGTCATGGTAGTATTTTCATAGACGCATCTTGACTTACCCGCCCGCTCACCAGAAGCATAATTCAGTTCATGGTCGAAAATCTACACTTTTGTGAAAAAAACATTCAGCGAAGTAGCCTCAACCCCTTCACCCAGCAGAGAATTCCACACATTCAGGGGAAGATTTTCATCAAAACTCAGTTGTAAGTCGGTTTCCCCTCATTTTGAGGCTCTTTCACTTAGTTCTATTTTCACCCGACACTTGAAGGAACCTCCCCGCTTTGAACTTATCTATTCCCTTCAAATTTTATGTTTCTGTCAGACAATTATTGTGCTAAACTCTAATGAGCATAATTCCAGTCTCCTTAATCTCCCCTCATTATGAAACCCTATCAACTCTAGAATCAACATAGTGAAACTCTTCTGTACTCACTACAGTAGTGGTATAAGGAGACCAAAATTGTTCACAGTACTCTAAATGTGGTGTTACCTGTACCGTGTGCAGCTGCAACGTAAACCTCTTGTTTCTCAAGTGCATCCCTGAAGCAATGATGGAGAATATTCCATTTGCCTTCTTAATTCCCTCAAAACCAACCTTTTTTGAGTCTAGCACAAGGATACTGAGCTCCCTCTGCACATCAGCATGCAGCAATTTTTCACTATTTTAAAAACTGTGCTATTGAATGTTAGGCCAAATAAAAATGGGTGACCTTGCATTTACCAATATTGTACTCTGTCTGCCAGACCTTTGTCCACTAGCCGAAGCTATCTTTGTCCCTCTGCACACTTTGGTCTACCCCCCATTGTCTGTCATCTGCAAACTTCGTCAAACTCGAAATCTTGTCTGCAATTCTTTGACATTTGATGCAGGGTGCGACTGTACAATCATACAGATGTCGTCCTTTTATTGGGAGAGCTACCCTAAGTCAAACATACCTAAATATAAAATATGCTGGACGTTCATTTGCCAATGGTGGTCACACTGTGACCATGTCTCTCTGATTATCATATCCAATCCTCAATCTTTAGTCAGAACATAAAACCCATTGAGATAGAGTGTATTTTAATCAGCTTTTGTACGCATTATCTGTTACTCCATTGTCGCCTGTATTCCTCACATTGACCCAGTCAGAAAACCGTCTGATACCGTGATTCTCACAGAATCAGACATGATGGGACATATTTCATAAAACCTAAACCCAAACCTTCGGCTTATGCCTGATCCGTCGATTCTCCTTCTCCTTGGATACTGCCTGACCTGCAGCGCTTTTACAGCAACAAATTTTTAAGAAGTGATGGAGGAACCGACAAGAGAGAAACATTCTCACCACACTCCTTGTCACTGATGGATGTGTCCTTAAGTGTATCTGAAGGAGGAGCCAACACATAGTCCTTGTGGAGGACAAGTCTCAGCCACATATTGAAAATGCTGCCTATTGTTTTATGTGGCACTATTTCCTTTGAATTTGGACATATTTGTAAAGGATCGAGCAAATGGAAACTGGGCAACCACGACGCACGGCGGGCCATCATCAATGGCCTTCTCTCCATCATAAAGGGAGAATTGGGCTGATCATTTATGGGTCCGAAATGTTCAGCACGATTCACAACGTCACCGACACTGAAGCAAGCCATTCAGCCAATCGTGTGTTTTTTTTTAACATCAACAGGAGCCATAAAGCCATTCGAGGCTGTTACTCAGGAATTGGAGCTTTTAATCTCTCATACTTGTTACATAGGAAATGGAAGGGGATATGCAGCCTATCAAAAACGCTGCACAGGTATATGAGATGAACAGGTTATTGAGCCAAAAGCATGGATACATTAGATATAAAACATTTTCCATTAGTTTAACACAGTTTACTACTGCAGTGACACCGTGACCAGTGCTTTGGCTTCAACTATTTACAAATAATATCACCTATTTCCAGAAATGGAACGAGCGTGTACTAACTAGTTTTAGAATGGCACTAAGATAGTAAGGAACTGAAGTTATCCAGTGGAGGTAGTGAATCAGTACATGGATAAGCAATAGACAGTGACTTGGGAAATAGAATATAACGTGGGTAACTCTGTACCTGTGATTGTTTTCAGCAACGAAAAGGGTCTGTATATTGCAAAAATCGAGAAAGATTAAAAACTAAATGAAACACTGAGTACTGGAGAGTTCACTCAGACCCGTACAGACATCGGAAGTGTTGCTCCCCTTGTTCTGCTCCTTCTTGTTCCACGTGGCCCCAATCCTCTCATTACACACGGGATATTTTGATGTGATTGTCTAGTGATGAGGACGAGGGTGTTTTGATCCGTATACAAAGGGGACGGCGTTTATCTAAAAGGCTATAATTCATTTCTCCGTGGAGACCAGAAGACGATGGGAATATCTGACTGTTTCTGAATGAAGAGGCCATGGACCCTGACAGGAGAGTAGGTATAATGTACTGTGCATGCTAACTCTGCAAAATTAATGGAGTGAGAGATGGAGGGTCCAATCACAAGAATGAGAACAGAAGGCATTTCCAGATACGTTGAAATAGTTAGTTTTGGCACAATCATAATTCACCACAGACAATCAGCCCAGAAATCATAAATCCAGAGGACAAACATGTTCGAAGTGGAACACTGATTAGACCGGGCTGGTGTACTTCTCATACAACCCAGAGGGGAACACTGTGCAGATTCACCCATTGCGCTGGTCAATAAAATCCGCAATCTGGGCAGACTGAAGTACTGCACAGATCGTATCGCAGCATTTATCTTTAAACACGGACTACAGATATGTCGAGTATGGGTGCTGGGAGAGATACAAAAAAAATGAGAGATACTTGTATCCAAAGTAGTCAGGCAGGAAGCTGGAAGAACACAGCAAGGCAGGCAGCATCAGGTGGTAGGGAAGTCAACATTTCAGGTGTAACCCTTCGACAGAAGCCATGAAATAGTGTTAGACTTGAAACATCGAACTTCTTCACCGTCTGATGTTGCCTGGTCTGCTGTGTTGTTCCACACTTCTGCCTGTTGAGCTTGGGAAGCTGTGCATTGATTAATCAACACAGACTAGGTATCTATGCAACACTGGGAACTATGCATGCCACAGTATCGTTTTAATCAATACAACTGGCCAAGATTTCTGTCCAGCAGTCGGAGATATACAGAACACAGCAGGCCATTGATTTATAAACCTGAAATAAATATCCATCCAGCATAAGAAACTGCATAGACCACACCATTGCATTGTCTATAAAAATCAAACGCTTAGCCTGAGCAGCACAGTCAATTGTACAGTGATTACCGATGAATTAATTTGTTATCCAGGAGCAGTTTCCCTTCCAGCATGTAGAGCTGTGCATGCCACCCCAGTGCAATATTCAGTAACAATCTGTTAGATCGCTTCCCAGCGTGGGGAAATTTTCAGCTATTGCTGGAAGTGACAGAATGTGAAGACACCATCTAGTTGGAACTCCATATCTTCATTGTACCATGACAATAGATCCTGTGGCTTTGAAAATCACTACCAGAGAGAGATTGCGGGGAAACCAGTTTAAATAAAAACAAATGCGAGGGGTTTACGAAATTGACAGAATGGAGGAGATAGAGACAGTATTACAGAAGGATGTGTTCACAGGTTTAAGAATACTGAAATGTAATTATTTTGAGCATGAGCCTGTATTCCCTGGAAAAATGGGAGAACAAGGTTTTCGTTTGAGGACAGATGATGGAGAGTGTTGAATGATTCTTTGTTCGGCAGCTTTGTAGCTGGGAGAGATTTCAGCACAGTCTACGACTCATTGGGCTGATTCTAAGAATAATTTGTCTCAGTAGCAATTTCACTTAGTGTGACAGCGATTATCTGGACGAGGCCGACCTACTTTCCTGATGTTATCTTATCGAACTCACCTCATTAACTACCTACCCAACCCCATGGTATCCCTCTCATTGGATGCCAGCAGTCTTCTACCACCCGTTATGGCTGGAGGTACTCACCATTGCCCAGCTCTCACTGGATATTCGCCATCTTTGAAAGGCCAACGGACACACCGCGAGCATTGCAGATAAGGGGCTATTACACCACGATTTGTTGACGGGGCACGTAGGTCCTGGTGGATGGACGAGCACTGAGAGCAGCATTCTCTTCCTAGAGTAGGCCACACTATCAGAACCACAGAACGTGGTGTGAGCTCAGCATCCAGCTCAGTGTAGTATCTGTTCTGAAGAAATGCCCAGTAGCACGGACAACCATCAAGATCCTCATCGCATTCTCTCTGCTCTCTCTCACTCACTGTATATCTGTTATAGCACCTATTCACGACCAAGGATCATGTTCCACCACTCTCTCTACTGCATGCAGCGCCTTCACTTCCTCTCTCTCTCTCCCTCTCTAATTCCCTCTCTCAAACCAATCCCCCCATTCTGCCCCCCACACTAATTACAACGGACACAGCACTGTGGACGGACTCACTCTGGACGCCTCACCATTCCGTTCCCTCCATCATCTACATCAGCAATAACAGCAGAGCCACCCATTCTCTTCCTCACTCCCTCGCTCCCTTTCTCGCATTACAGACAAAGAGCCTGGTATACGACAGAAAGTGCCAAACAGGGTGGTGGAGTGCCCGACACCTGTTCTCTCACCCACCTTCCTTCATCATATTGTGAGGACGCTGTTACAAGCCGGAGAGGACCAGGACGCCTCGTGTGGAGATTCTGAAACATTCACACCTCAGCAATGAAGGAAGGAGCAATGTTCAGTGAAAGGTAATTCTCAATGTAAACCAACTGTCAGTTCTATTCCACCCAAGCGCAACTTAGAAGCCGTGGCTCTGATGCCATCTCTCGTTTGTGTCATGCTAGTAGAAATGGACTCGGTGGGTAGGAGGGTGTCCTCACAGCACCTTGTCACCAACACCTCTCTGGAAGAGAACACGGAGTCTCTTTCCTACACCTTCTCCGGTAAACAGTTCAGAGTCTAAATCTATTCTTGTTATTTACTGCTCTCCCTACTTGTCCTGACATCTTCAATAATCTGTATTCACATCCATACAGGGCCCTCTGCTCCTGCAGCCCATTTCTAACTGCACATCCTATTTAATATTATCTTCCAATGTTCTTCTTACGAATGTGCATCATCTCACACTGCTCTGCGTTGATTCTCATCTCCCAGACACCTGAACACCACACCAAATTGCCACTGTCCTGTTGGAGCTCCACACTGTCCTCCACACACATTACAATTCTTCCAGTTTTGGAGCCATCTGCAAACGGAGTTGCAGCAAGATATCATTTCAATGAACTGTATCACACTGCAGCACAAAAGAGATACCAACAACTGAAGAAAAATATCTATACAATGCTTTCAAGAAAAAATGTCCCCAATAAACCCAATGTGCCGATTCTTCAGAAAGAACCACAATCAAGCAGACGCAACGCAACCAAAAACTATAGCTACAATATCTTGCATCAAAGAGATATCAGAAATGACTTCCAGCCTACTCAGACCCTTTGGCATCCTGATAGCCCACACACCTAACAACACACTTGAACAGCGACTAATGAACCTAAAGTATTTATTAGATCGCACCAGTAAAACTAACGTGATTTCCAACAATCCATGCATTTATATTAGTAAATCATGCTACATCGTAGACACTGGCAGGAAACTTGCCTCGAGGATACATGAACACCAATTAGCCACGAAAACATGACCAATGATCACTAGTTTTCATTCATACAAAGAAGAACATAATTTGGACTGGGGCAAACACACATCCCAGGACAGGCAAAGCAAAGACACACACGTGAATTTATACAGTCCTGGCATTCTAACCAGAACTCCATCAATAAACACATCGCTTTAGAACCCATCTAACTTCGCTTATATAAAAGAACTAGAAATGACATCACTTAACTTAAGAAACCAAGACCGATAAATAGAGAGGCTGGACATACCACCCGCGCTTCACCAGAGACTCTCACAATGATGTTACGTAGTCATGGTGATGAAATGTCTAAAAAAACGTTCAAGCTCAGCGAGGTAACTTGCAGAGATACCATCAAACTGAACTACTGCTTTGCTCAAAAGAGCGAGACGTGAGATAGTCAGAGCATCACAGTCTGCATGGAGCAATTGAAATCCTACCGGACTCACTCGTGTGAACATTTGAAATACTGATGTCGTCCCACAGAGTGAGTCAAATGACGACATGCTATCAACGGAGCAACGAAAACACTGACAAACACCAGATTGCATGAAGTATTGACACAACATGGAGCAAGAGAAATCCTGATAGAGTCCTCTTGTCTCTCTTCATCAGGGTATTGATATTATGAAGTTGAAGGCACGTTCTGTCCCATTAAGAGACAGTGAATGCTGCTTTGAACTGAGTGTTAACAAACTCCTTTGTATATGAGAAGATGGCAGTTCCAGAATGCACTATAAAATTGAAAAAAATAACATTTGGCTCTAACGTAAATACATGAGTTGTTTCCTGATCGAACAACAATTCGATTTTAACCAATCAGTTTAAATTATGCCCTACGACTCGAAAAGCAAACTGTGTTTGAATGTCCTGTTCTTCCAGCATCAAACCAATGAGACGGTTGGATGGGGGGATATAAAAAATGGCGAAGTTTCGAAAATTTCAGACAGAAAATAATGCCAACAACACAGATCCAAGAAATTAGGAATCGCTCTCTATCCAGGGCACTTTTCATATGAAATATAATGACCAAGGGATATCTTCAGCCGGAAGAAATCACCAAAAACGACAGCTACTGTGTGGTTTTGAAATTAAATTGATGCATTCTTGGCGGCACGGTGGCTCAGCGGTTAGCAATGCTGCCTGCTAGCGCAATGGACTACCGTTCGATTCCAACCTCGGGCGACTGTCGGTGTTTCGTTAGCCCGTTCTTTGCGTGAGTTTACTCCGGGTGTTCCAGTTTCCTTCCACAGTCCAAAGATGTACAAATTTCCCGTATAGTTAGGTTGAGTGGGTCTGTTTGGGTTAATCTTAGCAGGATCGTTTGAGACTAGTTGGGTTGACGGGCCTGTTTCCACAATGCATGTAAGCTGATCAAACGTGCAGCTTGTTTGAATAAGTGTCTTATTGGAACGGTATATTGATATCGAATTGGAGGCAGGTAATAAACATTTCAAAGAAAGGAGGCTCAGTGATGTGAGTAGTTGTTATTTCATGTTCACTTACAGTTTTAAAAAAATAACTGATGATTCATTTAAATAGTGGAATTTGGGAGCTTTCTGTCACTCATATTATAGCAGGTTATGAGGTGGATTGATCTGTTCTGGGCATTTAGCTTCAATTATCGGAAAGGTTCAACGCCGTGTTTGAACAGTTGCTGTGTGTGTATCTGTATGGCTCCTTGCTGAAGTCCAACGCAACTGCATAGACATTGGCAGAGGGTGGAAACCAACAGGGATTCCTTCAGAGAGGAAGAGGGAAAGGGCAGGTGCTCACAGCACCATCCAGACAGATTTCTTACTGTTGCACTGATTGACTGTGTGACTGTGCCTGCTTTCACAATTTGATCTGCAAGTTCATTCCACACACAGGCCATCTTCTGTCGAAAATAATTACCCAATATGAATTATGTTGACCTTTGCTTTCTCATATCAAAATACCCTACCCCCGGGTACAAGAGGAAGTGTGGAGGTTGGTTCATTTACAAAATGTAAAAGGCATCTGGATGCTGTCAGACCTGCCGAGCTTATCCAGCAATACCTGTATTTGTTAAAACAATTGATGCATTCATTTTAATACAGGTGTCCTAAGACATTAAACGTTTAATTGTTAAGTGACGCATGTACATATAAACGCATTTTAAAGTCAACTGGGTCGTTTTGCTGCTAACAATATGGCGGTGTGTATGAAAGCAGCAATGACGAAACTACACAGAACAAGGAAGATGAAGGAGGCACAGTTCGGACAATGTACAACGAGACTGCATATAGTGCAGTTTGGGAGTGAGCGACATGACTGTGTGCTTCAACTCAGAGAGGAAGAAGATGTGATCTCCTCGGGAAGGAGCGGCCTATTGCACTCTCTCTCTCTTTATTATTCTTCATCACAGCAACATGGGCAAGCTGAGAAGAAAAACGCATCAGTCACCTTCACCACTCGTGGAGGATTACGGACCAGAATTTCTTGGAAGTAACTCACTGCTTAAAAGCACAGGGAATTGTGTAAAATATTATAGTTCCAGAAAGAAATCTCATTGTTAGTAGCTTCTGTGAGACAAAACAACTTCAGACGCTCAATAATTTGGACAATCTTTCAATATTTCATTTTGCCATGAATTACACATGCATTCGGGCAAAGTATTTTCAATTTAAATTGCCGATATTTAGCTGTTCGGTTTGTCATTGTGTGTGTGTGTGTGTGTGTGTGTGTGTGTGTGTGTGTGTGTGTGTGTGTGTGTGTGTGTGTGTGTGTGTGTGTGTGTGTGTGTGTGTGTGTGTGTGTGTGTAGAAAGGGAAATATCGATTACATAGTTATAATGTCTAAACAGTTTGTCATTCATCTTTCCATCATAATTTGAGGAACTTTGCTTTGGATTGGAAACGTGTGATTTTAGCAGTGGAGAATAGGACGAGAAATAGAAACAGTGACCCAAAAAGCAACGGAACAACATACCGGTGAGCCTGATGACAGTGATGGTTAAGTTGTTGGAGCAAATCCTGATGAATAGGATTTCGATCCATTTTGGAAAATCACGGACTGATTAGGGATAGTCGACATGGCTTTGTACGTGGGAAATCACGTCCCATTTATTAGTTTGTGTTTCTGAAGTGGTGAAACAGTAAATTAATGAATGGTTTTTGGTTGACGTTGTCAATATGGACTTCAGCAAGATGTTCATCGCATTCTGATTTAGAGAGAGATCGTAAAGGTATGTCACATGGTGCACAGAGGAAGCTACTCAGTTGGATTTACAACTAGCTTGAAGGAAAAGGGTTATTTTCCAGACTGAAAGCTTGTGACCAGCAGAGTGCTGCAGGAATCAGTACTGATTTCACTGCATTTCATGATTATTGCAAAGGATTTGGATGTGAACATCTGAGGCATAATTAGCACATTTACAGATGACATTATAAAGTAGATTTTTCAGAGTAAAACGTGACTACAATTAGATGGAATAAAGAGGCAATAAATGACAGATGAAGTTTAATTTAGATAAATATGGGGTTTTGTATTTTGGAAAAGCAAATCAGGGCTGAAATTATACACTCAATGTAAAGCCCTGAGACTTTGGGCTGCAACTGCACAGTTCCTTGAAAGTGGAGTGGCGGTAGAGAGAGTGGTGCAGAACGCATTTGACACATTCACCTTAATCAGTCAGTGAATTGAGTATAGGAGTTGTAGTGTCATGTTGCATCGGCACAGGAGGTTGGTTAGGCCACATTAAGAATGCTGCATACTATTCGATTGGTTGCAGAATTACACGATGTTCCATGACTGGACGGTCTGAGCTGGAGGGAGAGGCTGAATGGGTTGAGATGTTTTCTGCTGGAGTGTCAGAGCTGAGTCATGACAATATAGAGCTTTATAAAATCATCATGGCATGGATATGCGGAATCGCCATGGTCTGTTTCCCAGCATAGGCGAGTTCAAAACAATTGTGCTTAGGGTGAAGTCAACAGGGAAATGATTTAGAAGGGAACTTTGTGTCAAATGTTTCACACAGAGAGTGGCGTGTGGGCGGAAAATGCTGACACAAGAAGTGGTGGCGTGAGTTACAATCGTACATTTTAAAAGTGTCTGAAATAGGAGGGATATTGGCCAAATGTTCGCAATTAGGACTCGATCAGATTCGGATATCTGGTCGGACTGGCTAGATTGGAAGAATGACTCTGTTTTCATCCTGTATGACTCTCTGATTCGAAAGAGGGATGAGGTGAAAGTCTGAAAGGTGTTTTGGAGAGAGAACAGTCTTAATTGGAAGCTTACCGTGCCCCTCTATTCACATTGATTCAAAAGTATGTTAGGTGAATATATGACAGACAGTGAATGATGGATCATGGGATACAGAGACGACAGTGAGGCTGAGACACAACGTCATCATCCACGATCTTAGTGCCGGGTGAATAAGGTTCTAAGTGTCTAATGTTCCTCTCCTGCTCCTCAGTTCCATGTTCCTATGTTGCATTCAGCCCCCCACAGCCTGGTGCACAGAAACAGAGGAGACAATACAGCCCTTCAAGACTGTAACACACGGTTTGAGGTTATTTGAGAAATGTAATTGGAAAATCCAGGCTGCTTATGAAACAAGCGCCAACACCCGCCCCCGACCTCCCCCCCCCCCCCCACATCTCTTAACAGAGCTTCCCTTTTCTGCACCTTATGCTCCATTTGTTCGTCTTGTACACTCAGATGCACTGTGAATACAGTGCCGATACATCATCCTAAGAAGGCTTACAACATCATCTGATTTCCCTGAATGCAACAATCCATAATAGACATTCCAGGATAATAGCTGCCACTAAATTTCCAATATCAGAATGTCAGAACATCGGAAACAGGAGCACTCCATTCACCACCATCACCCCCACCCCCCACCCCCAAACCCAAGCATGACTTCCACTTCACTAAGATTATGGCTAATCTGCTCTTCGTCATAATCCTTTCAAATGTCCAATGCTTCAAATCGCTTATCTCTCTGACAAATCAATATCTATCTACCTTCTATTCAGATATTTTCAGTGTTCTAGCTCGGCTCATACTCTGGAAAAGTGAAAACCTGACATTCAAAGCCGTCTGTTTGAAGAAATAATTCCCTGTTCCTCAACATGACCTGTTAGGATGAAATATAGATGTGGACACAAGGGTTCAGGGAAGAGTTACTGGCCCGGATTGACTGTGTGTTTGACTGAGGTTGACATCAAAGAGCTTACCAAAACTGGAAATAATGGGAATCAGAGTAAATTCTCCAGTGTATGGAGTCAATCATAGCACAAAGGAAGATGTTTGTGTTTCCTGAATGTTAATCATCTCTTTCCTGTGTCATTTCTGTGTGAGATAATCAGGGTAGCTTCGTTGCCACAAGCATCTTCAGCTGCTAAGTGGGGCTGTTCACTGAATATTCCACAATATTCAGAATAATTTGTCCGCCCTCAACTGCCTGACCTGTCTGTGTCCACGTGCAGCTAGACACGGAAAAACAGTCAGGCTTGCACTATTAAAGTGTCGGTAGCATTACTGTGATTGTAACAGTACTGTCTGACACTGAACTTTGCAAGAGTAAAAGGAAGAGTTCATTCAGCATATCACGCTGGTTTCACAATAATATGAGGAAGTCATTCTGGCCATTGACAAATTGCAGAAGAACACGATAGCCCATTCAATCTTTCAAGCCTATTCTATTATTCAGGATGAGATGCAGTCTAGTGTTATGGAACGCACGATAGCCCTCGAAAATATTTGAAGACAATATCCGAGACTGTAATGTCTTATGTTATAGGAAATGTAAAGTATCTGTCCCAGATGCAATGTGACTGGTCAAACTACTCGGAGTGAAACAAAACAATTTACTTAAACGCTGCAGATGAAATTAAAACAAAGAAAGAGTTTTTTTAAAGAATATAATTCTATTGGACAACTAACAGAATAATAGATTCAGAGAAATATTGCTAATTAACTGTTCCAATATGGGAACATCCCCAAAACACACCGCTTGGCAGAAAGGAAAATTCACAGACGAAGATTGTCACAAACATTTTTCCAGTCCGGGAAGGAAAAAAAAAAACAGCATCAAGAGAAAATTCAGAGACAGTAGCAGCCAGGAGACATTCACTAAAGCTTTGAATTCTGTTTAGAACCCATTAGTTTGTGATGTTACTGAGAAATCAAAACATAATAATCCTAATCTGTGAGACCTGAATATACCCATTCAGGCTGCGGTAAAATAAACCGAAGGCGTCCCATGCTGTTAATGCAAGTGGAGTTAACTAACCTGCTTGGTAACGACTAAATCTCTCTTAAAAGGAACCAGGATAAATTAAACTCTTGAAATAGCAACATTTTCACAGTAGCCAGCACATCCAGCTGTTATACGGGAACGAGGGGGCCCTTGATCCTGTCCAATCGGACGAGGAAGAAGCCATTGACTCCCTGAAGTCACTCACACAGGAAGAGGAGGAGGTCATTCAGCCCATCAAGTCACTTCCATAAGCACAGGACGAAGTAATTGATGCTGATTCCTGATGAATGGTTTACGCCCGAAGTTTTAATTCTCTTGTTCCTTGGATGTTGCCTGACCTACTGAGCTTTTCCAGCACCACACTCTCTAGTCTGATCTCAAGCATCTGCAGTCCTCACTTTCGTCTAACTGATGCTATAAAATGATAAACAAATGGAGCAGATGCTGACACACACTGTTCCTCGTGGCTAACTTGCTCATGGTACAAACGTGGAACTTTAATGTGGTTTTCCAGCTTTGAGGGAGGAAGAAAAATGTTGTGTGTGAAGTCTCCAGAAGTCATCTTCCAATCTCCGAGAAGACAGACTACAGTTCTCTGCAGAGGTCAGAAGCTGGTGGGAATAGCTACCAGTTTCCGAAGTAAGGTACTTTGGCTGCTATTGGGAATTGTGAACAACATGGCATTCAGTCCAGATTCATAAGTCAACAGCACATTAATGTGGGGAGAGTTAATTCAGGCAGATCAGCTATTAAGAAAGCCGTGTCAGACTGATGAATGAACTCTCTCAGTCCAAATAATGCTGATTTATTCATATTGATATTGTGAAGTGCATGTCCTGTGCATTGTAACTTACATACTTTATGCTGTCCAAGTCTATTTTCAACCTATGATCTCTCTGTCCATACTTACAATGATCTGCCTCTACTGCTCACTAATAAAGCATTTTTTTTCCCCTGTACTGAGGTACACCTGATAATTAATCAAACCATTCAATCCTGGGTAAAGTCTGCACTTTCTCTCCTTTTCCATGTCTCTTTTGGAAATAGATCACTGCCAGTGCTCAAGGATCACCGCGACCATTTTTTTTTCTCTCACAACTCTACAGATTAAACATTCTGCTTCTTCATTCTCTCCTCATGGTACTATCATCTGTGTCTGTGGTAAGGGTATCATTCCTTACAGAGTAGAACAAAACTGTAGAGAGTGCCTCAAATATTCCCTCAGCGAGGCTCTACGACTGCAGGAAGGTGACTTCATTCATATCCTTGAATCATTTTACAATGAATGACAGCATGCCATTCACTGCAGCTCTTGCTTACACAGGGTTTGATTCGAAGCAGTCAGCATAGCTTTGTGAGTGGGAGGTCATGCTTCCCAAATTTGTTAGAGTTCTATGGTGAAGTTACCAGGAAGGTTGATGAGGGCAGAGCGGTAGACATAATCTCTATACATTTCCATAAGACCTCTGGCAAGATTCCACATGTTCGACTGCTCTGTAAGGTTGCATCGCATGGAGTCAAGGGGTAGTTGCCAAATTGCTTTCACAGTTGGCTTGTTGGGAGGAAGCAGAGGGTAAATGTGGAAGGATGTTATTCAGACTGGAAGCCTGTGATTAGTGTTTGATGCTGTGCTCATTACTGTCATCTATGTCAATGGTTCAGGCATGATTAGTAATTTTGTAGATAACACTAAAATAGGTGTGATCGTGGTAAATTAGGACATTTAGCTGAAATTGCAGCAGGACCTTGATCAGCTGAGTAAGTGGGCGAAAACATGTCAAATGCAATTTAATATAAATTGCTGTGAGATCTTGCATTTTGGAAAGTCAATGCGAGGTAGGAATTGCACAGTCAATTGTAAGGGTGAAGTGGTGTGGTGGACCAGAGAGACATTGGAACATTTGGAGTACTCAGATCGGAAAGATGTCATTAAATTGGAAATAGTGCTGAAGAAAGTTGCCTGGACCGAACGGACTGCATTCTAGGGAGAGTTCTAATCAGCTGGAACTTCTTATTTCCAGTGTAGGAGAATGAGAGCGGATCTTCTAAAGTTGTATGTGATCACTTCGAGCATGGGTAGGGTGAAATCTCTCAGTCTTTTTCCAAGATTTGCAGAATTGAAACCTGGAGGACATCCGCTTATGGTTAGAGGGGAAGGAATAAAAGCGAACGTGAAGGGCATTTAAAAAAAAAACCTGAGGCTGGTACACGGATGTGCTGTCAGTGGATATAGTTGAGGGCATGGGGAAAATTAACACCACTTGAAAAGCATTTGGGCCAATTTATTGGTAGGAATGTACGAGAAGGGTAAGGAAGAAGTGCAGGGAGATGCGGTTAGAGTGGATGGACATTTAAAAGGCGGAGTTAGAATTCCTCTTTTAATAAAATCAGAGCACTTCTTTCTTCGAGGTTGTTGGTGGAAATCCCTCAATGGCCTTCCCCTCTACGTTCCTTCTGGTCAACTATCAATGTCCAATGTAATGTCCCAAGGACGTTGCCTCTGCCTTCGCTAATCATGTTTTCTTTAATTTTATTGTCAGTTATTCTTCTTATAATCATTTAATGTGTTCTGCCAACTGTAATATGTTACCTTTCAGTCACTTGCACAAGATCAATACATCATGCAAATACATTGTCTAATTTGTTCATCTGACCACAATTCTGTTCATGAGTCTTTGAAATGTGGCTGGTGCATTATTCGTTGCAAAGATCATCACTTTCAATTGATAAAGGCCATTTGGGTAACAAATGCAGAAAGTTGTTTCACTTTCTCTGATTATGGTATCTGCCAATAACCATTCCGTAAGTCCAGCTTAGTGAGATGTGGGGCTTGTGATAAGATATGCATGCCGTCCTCCAAATTTAGTGTTGGATAGCAATCCTATTTTCTCGCAGCGTTGACCATCCGATAGTCCACACAAATTGTTGAATCATATCAGGTTTGGGAAATAACATAATCAGTGAACTTCACTCTCTCTGACTCAGTTCAATGATATATTCATTCAGAATCAAATCCACTTCTTCCTGGAACTGTGTGGCTTTGAAAGGATTACACTTGTATCATTGTTGTTTTATCACATCAGTATTCCCTAATTCCACCTCATACATAATAGTGTAAGTCCAGCCATCATTTTTCTAGATGTGTTTTTACATTGATGCAACTAAGAATCGTATTCTTTGCCCCTGTAACGGTTAGCTTGATCTCCTCTGCCACTCCTCATTGAATGACTAGTGATTTAAAGTTTTTTGAGGCACATCGAAGTTCATGACATCTGGATTTGCTTCCTGACTCTGCAGGGCTCTACATAACACCTGTTTCGCCATTTTCCTGTCTCTACTCTAGTAAGGTTTCAACATATGCACATGACATACTCGATAAGCATTTATTAAAAATCCGGTATCTTTATCAGAGAGTTTAATTGACACAATTTCTATTTTTTAATTTGGAAGGGATCACGAAACCTGGTTTTGAAGAGGTTTCCAACCAATGTTGGCAATACTGACACGTCACCCCAACGGATAAACCTCAAAGTTGCAGCGTTTTGATTTGCCACCTGCTTCATTCTATGTTATGCCATCTTCAGGTGTTGTTTTCCTAACTCAACCTAAACGATCTAATCTCTCCCTGACCTCACATAAATAATACAAGTGTGAGACCTTTGACTTCGGTCCTGTCAATTTCTGTTTAATTAATTTCAAAGGGTGTCTCACTTCATATCTGAATATTAACTAAAACGGAGTACTGAGGAGGCATCTCGAATTGCAGACAATACGTTTATCCCAATCATTCGAACAATCTTGACAGTGTGCTGTTCACATCGTCTTCAGTGTCTCATGCCAACTTTCAAAGGCTCTCTGCTAATCAGGAATGGTAGGCACTTGATTTAAAGTTCTGAGTTCTAGTCTATCCATGATTCCCTAAAATTCATACTCTTTGTCCGACTGAATCTCTCTGGGCAGGCAATACCGTGATAAAAAAGCTACCAACTCATGTGCCACCCTTTCTGCCTTAACACTGCCCATTGTTTTCTCTTGGGAAACCTGGTATACACGTCCATTATGGTTAACAAGTACGGGTTCCCATTTTTAGTTTAGAAAGGGGATTTATACAATGAATCATAACCACCGTGAAATGTTCTTTTACTTCAGGAAGTAGCAACAAAGATGTTAGTTTTTATTACTGCCTGTGGCTGACCGAATGTTTGGAATGTATGACATGCTTGGCAAAAAACTGACCATATCCTTGTGCATTCCTGGCCAATCAAAGTGCGTTTGGACTTCAGCAGGAGTCTTCCATACACGTAGGTGACATCCTACAGGGATTGAAGAGTTACCTGTAACACTTCCTGTCAGTATGCTACTGGCAATACAATCTGGTGTGCTTCTGCTCATTTCTTTCACTGCGCTAAATTGCCGTGGTCTGCAGTTTCATTGTAGGAATCTATCATTCAGTGAATACTGCTTGCAAATACACTCTCATTCCTTTTCTGCAATCCCACCCCCCCCCCCCGTGTGTGTGTGTGTGTGTGTGTGTGTGTATGTGTGTGTGTAAAGCATATTTGCCTGCTATCTCTGCTACTCTTTCTCTTCTGAGCTTTCTGTTTATTCACACGAATTCTTCTCATCTCTGGAAGTCATTTTTCCAAATTCTTTCAGCAGAATAATCTCTCTTGCACCCTCACACGTCTGTCTATTTTTAACGCATGCGCCCATCTATCACATTATTATGCTTAACTCTTTGGAACTCAACATGAGCCCCACCTGGTCCCATCTTTATGTTTTTGAATCGCCGTCTCTGCTCCTGCTACCAATTCATGAGCACTAAAGATGGTCTGTTTGAACTCTTCATAATGTATTGACTCCTAAACTGACAGCGCTGCCCATACTTCACTTGACCTGCCCACCAGCTTAGTCTGAACCAATATTACCCACTAGTTCTCTGACAACTTCATTGTGTTAGCCACTTATTCAAATGAAATGAAGAAGGCTTCGACATTTTTCTCGTTGAAATATGCAAATGTTCTAATATCCTTCTATGTATCCTTACCTTCTCTTTAGATCTCTATCCTGTTAACTTGACATTACTAACTAATTCCCAACTTCTGTAGTTGAACTTTTCTTTCTATTTCTTTGTCCTCTCTCTCTTTCTGTTTCTTCTCTTTCTTTCTGTCGCGTCCTTTGTCTTCTAAGTCTAGTTGCCGCATTTGCATTTAGGTTTTTTCTAATTCTGCAGTATATGTCTGATCCTCTGTTACACCGAAGTGTTTGATCAAGTCCATTACAATTTTAGCCTTCCTTTTGTCGCAGTTGAGACCCAATCCTATACCCTGCACTAATTCTAACATTGTGCTCTTCCTCTACTTTTCTAAACTTTCTTGGCAAGTTTGGGAAGCATCTTCAAACCCCAGGATCTCTTAAGCAAGGTCCGGAGCCATTTCGCTCGCTTTTAATTTAACCAACTAGAAGTAACTCAAACTAAACAGTGTTTTTCAACTAAGGTTTTACTCAAATATTTAAGACACTAATTGCCAAGTGTTGGAATATGCTGGGATCTTTCCTCCCACAAATCTGTTCTAATTTGCTCCAATACTGATTTGCACATCAAATAAACATGTTACGAAGCTGATGTCGAACCCCTCTGTTAAATTAAAACCACTCAACGAGAAAAGCTCACCACGCCTTCTAATCTGTTGAAACACGAGAAACATAGAACATCCAAATTCCAGGATTTTAAGAAAAATATTATTTTCTATACTCTAATAGTGAACACGAAACAACAACTTTTCACAAAATCAAGACTTATTTTTCTTAACTACTTACGATCTGACGCCAAATGTATAAAAATGCATGCTGCTCCAATAACTCACTTATTAATATTTACATTCACCTAATTTCAACACCACGCAGTCTCTGTCTCCTCCCCTGTCTTCAACCTTCCAGCTGCTTTGCTCCCTGGGTCCACTTTCTTCTTTTTAACTGAAAGTACGTTTTACACGAAAAGTTATCTTTGATAGACAGTGCTTTGTACTTTCCTTGACACCAAGACTTTCGACGGACAGATAATTCACCGGCTTTCCAACACTTGTTCCGCTGATCGATGGCATTTGCTCTCCCTCTTATTTTCAAAATACCAGATTTATATTCTCCCTATGACACATTGAATTCTTATAACTTGATTGGTTTCCAGGTGCGTAAATAATAAAATTCTGCTTCCAATGGCTTCAGGTATCATGGATATGATTAAAACAAACAGCAAAAACTCAGGTATCAATTTGGCAGGTAATTGTTATATCTGGAACAGCCCGACTGTAAGCTAACAGTTGTGGCTGTACTTTGAATTGAGGAAAACAGTCGACATCGTAACAGGTCAGCATGGACACGTTTGCATGCTGAAGACTTAATGACTCATTCTCGTCTGCATGTATTTTTGTTGACTCATGATCAAGGACATGCAGGCATTTTCCGATAATGGCATTTACCAATATCGCACCAACTAATCAATACAGAATGAGATCTCTGCTATTTGTTAATCACATCCAAATCATGTGTCTATATTGCAAATTGACCTGGTCCAAACACTGATACCTGTGATAACCCGAGAATAACGGTCTCCAGTCCAGAAACGGGCACTGCTCTCTGTATTGTGTCTGCTACCAAATTAACAATGCATTTGTATATCTCCCGTACACATGAAATTCCGGACACCTGTCATTTAAGATGTCAAAACTATTCTGCAAATTCATTTACACAGCTCCTACTGGGTCTCATTTGTGAACGCCTCAACAAGTACAAATTCCACAGTTTTCGTAATGGTGATTCCATTTCCTGAAGCTCAACTGACTCTGCCAAGTCATGTCATGATTCCAGCCCCCCACATCCGTTTCCAATGGTCGCATTCCAAATAGCAGATTACAATATTTTCCTCAGCACAGACATCAAGTTGTCCAGTATTAAAACTTGATTTATTATCCATCCCTGTCCAATACTCATATACAAGCTACTAGACGAGGTGGGATTGAGGTTCACAATGAAGAGGTATTAGAAATCCTGCAGAATGTAGAAGTAGATAAATACCCTGGGCCGGATGGGATTTTTTCCTACGATCCTCTGTGAAGCCATGATGAAATTGCCGAGCCTCTTGAAATGAACTCTAAGTCACCATTGTCTACAGGAAATATGCCGGAAGACTGAAGGATAGCAAATGTGAGTTCGTTGTTCAAGAAGGGGAGTCGAGACAACCCTGGTAATTATCAAACAGTGAGCCTTACTTCACTTGTTGGTAAAGCGTTGGAAAAAGTTAGAAGAGATAGGATTTAAAATAACCTAGAAAAGAGTAATTTGATTAGGGATAGTCAGCACGGTTTTGTGAAGGGTAGGTCGTGCGTCACAAACCTTATTGAATTCTTTGCGAAGGTGACCACACATGTAGATGAGAGGACACCGGTTGATGTGGTATATATGGATTTCAGCAAGGCGGTCGCTAAGGATCCCCACAGTAGGCTATTGTTCAAAATGCGGACGAATGGGATTGTGGGAGATATAGCAGTTTCAATCAGTAATTGGCTTGCTGCAAGATGACAGAGTGTGGTGGTTGATGGAAAATGTTCATCCTGGATTCCAGATACTAGAGGTGTATCACAGGGGTAGGTGTTGGGTCCACTGCTGTTTGTCATTTTTATGAATGATCTGGATGAGGGCGCAAAGGGGTGGGTTAGTAAATTTGAAGACGACACTAACGTTTGTGGAGTTGTGGATAATGACGAAGGATGTTGTAGGTTACAGAAAGACATCGATAAACAGCAGAGCTGGGCTGAGAGGTGGCCAATGGAGTTTAATGCGGACAAGTGTGAGGTGATTCACTTTGGCCTGATTTACCGGAATACAAAATGCTGTGCTAATGGTAAGATTCTTGGTAGTGTAGATGAGCAGAGAGATCTCGGTATCCAGGTACACAGATCCTTGAAAGTTGGCACCAGGTTGGCAGTGTTGTTAAGAAGGCATATAGTATTTTAGCTTTTATTAATAGAGGGATCGAGTTCCGGAACCAAGAGCTTATGGTGCAGTTGTACAAAACTCTGGTATGGTCGCACTTGGCGTATTGTGTACAGTTCTGCTCACCGCATTACAAGAAGGATGTGGAAGCTTTGGAAAGGGTGCGAATGAGATTTAGTAGGATATTGCCTGGTTTGGAGGGAAGGTCTTACGTTGAAAGGCTGAGAGACATGAGGTTTCCGTTAGAGTGAAGAAGGTTTAGAGGTGACTTAATAGAGACATATAAGATAATCAGAGGATTAGATATGGTGGACAAGGAAAGCCTTTTTCAAAGTATGATGACAGCGAGCATGAGGGTGCATAGCTTTAAATTGAGCAGTGATAGATATGGGACAAATGTCAGAGGTAGTTTCTTTACTCAGAGTAGTAAGTGTATGGAATGCTTTCCCTGCAACGGTAGTAGATTCGCCAACTTTAATTACATTTCAGTCGTCATTGGACAAGCATATGGAAGTACATGGAATGGTGGAGGTTAGTTGGGCTTCAGATTGGTATGGTAGATCGGCACAACATCGAAGGCAGAAGGACCGTGTACTGCGCTGTAAAGTTCTATGTTCTATCGCTTACCAACCTTCACTTCAATATTTGTATTAACTTCTCTGCATCAATTCTTATCTCCCACAGTTTCTCAATTTCATCAATCACTCTTTCGCGTAAAATGTCTGGAAGATTTTGTGTATCTTCATCTGTAGAGACTCAGCTAATATATTCCCCTCAGCGGAGGTGGAGGGGGTGTGTGCTTGTGCATAGATTGCCTCCATCACGTAGTGCACATGAGAGTTGATGAAATTGGTACCAACTCTGCTTGGAAACTTCCAGAATCAACACAGTTCAATGAAACTGTCACTTCATGGTCACTGAGAGCACAGTGCTCTTTCAACATTTGTGTTACAGTTTATGCTGACAGAGATGACATAAAACTGTGACCACCCCATTTTGGAATCAAACTGAATTTACAATTTACACCTGGCAAAGACCAAGGGAGACACACGGATACGTATGTGATTAAATTATTTGTATTTGGAAGACAGTCTAGACGATAACCGCAATTGGAATGGTGTGGATGACAGTTTATTCAGAAACAGCCCTGAGACAGAAGTTAAGACTGGGGATAGGTAGCCGTGGCAATGGACAGATTTATTACTGAAGGATCATTGAGGTATAAGTTAGCTCAGGACAGAACGCGGTTGTCTTGGTTCTGAACACTTTTATTCCTCCTCTGATGTTTGTAAGTGATTGATATGAAAATCATGTAATAGGAATGGAGCTTGTGATTGAAAGTGAATACAATAGTTTATATCTTTGATAAATATATACAATAGAAATAGTGATCCTGTTCACAATGGTTTACAGAATTAATAATTAGGCAGAGATAGAATTGCCATGAACACCAGCAACCGCGAGGATTGGATCGCCAACTGCCGGAGCAATCATCACCATGGTAACCATATCCAATCCTGAGAAAGCTGGTAAAAACCATACAATAAACTACTGTCCATTGTTGGCACAGTTCCAGCCCAATGTTCTCAGATTCTGATCCAACGCTAAAACTTTTCATTCTAATATTCTCAGATTCCAATCCACTGTTGTAACATTCCAACGTAATGTTCCCAAATTCTGATCCATTATTGGGACATTCCAGTCCATTGTTCTCAGATTCTAATCTATTGTCCGAACATTCCAGTGTGTACTTCACAGATTCTGATCAGTTGTTAGAACACTCTTATACAATGTTCTCTGGTTCTGATCCATTCTTGGAACATTCTCATCTAATGTTCCCTGATTGCGCAGATCTCACATGAATATGTACCATTAAGAGAGCGATTCTGTGGACCATCTGTGTTTGTTGGTGCTCTTGCTGCTCTTACTGACTAATCAACATGTCCTGATTTATGTGGCAAAATGTCGGATCGGCTCATTGATTTGATGCAATCAAAACATTAGCATTCAAATTCGATTCGATTTTGGTATCTTGTGACATAGTTTAAACTGATTAACCAAATGCGAATTTGTTATGTAACATAGTAACTAAGCTTCAGCTATTTGTTTCACAGCCAACTATTACAGTTTTAAATTGGTTGGCACATTATGTTTGTCTAATTGTTGTCAGATTTCACTTTCTCTGAAAGGTACAGTGCACACCTACAACACTTTTAATGTAAGAAAGATATTGCCTGGGTGGAATGTTGACATAGCCTGCTAATGATCTTATTCCTCATGTCCAATTACTCTAACAATGTTAGCTGTAAAGGAGGAGGCACAGGACCTGCACATCCTAGATGGAGTGGGAGGGGCATTTGAAGTCTTCAGTCACGCAGCAGTGGGGTGGGTAGGTGAGGGTTTCCCATATATGTTCTCTAAAACGATCCTTAAGAATGTGTCCTGTCTCCCCGATGGAGAGGAGACCACACCGGGTGCAATGAATGTAGTGGATGACATTGGTAGAGGTAGAGGTGAATTTCAAATGGATGTGGAAGGATCCCGTGGTCCTTGGATGGAGGTGAGGGAAGCAGTGTGAGCGCTGGTTTTGCACTTCCTTCAGTGGCAGAGAAATGTGACAGGTTTGGGTTGTGGGCTGGTGGTGGTGGTGGACTTGACGAGTGAATCGATGAAGGTCTTTTCGCAACACTGATAGGGGTAGGGAGGAAAATATATCTTTGGTGGTGGGGTCCGTTTGGAGGTTGCGGAAATGGCAGAGGATGACGCATTGTTAGCGAGGTTTGGTAGAGTGGAAGGTTTGAACTAGGGAGTTCTGAGGGGTAGTTTTCAAGGACAGTGGTGAGTGAAGTGGAAGCAATGCAATGGAAGGCATGGTAAACCAAGTGGGAATGGAAGATGCGAACGTGGAATAAGGAGGCTGACTGGACATTCTGAGGTGGAAATGGTCATCCTGGGAATGGATCCAGTGGGGCTGGAGGATGAGGAATTAGGAATGGCGTTTTTACAGGACATACGAAGGGAGGTGATGTAGTCTTGGTAGCTTTGGGAGTCGGTGGGCTTGTAGTATATGCCTGTGGATGTTCGTTGCCAGAGACGGTGATGGAGAGGTCCAGGAACGGGGTGGGGAGGTGTCCAAGACGGTCCAGGTAAATTTGAGATCGGGGTCGAATGTCTTGGCAAGGTTGATGAGCGATTCACCCTCCTTGTGGGAGCAAGAGGCAGTACCGACAAGGTCATCGAGGTAGCAGAGTAACGGTTGGATGTGGTACCCGTGTAACTGTGGAAGATGAACTGAAGAGAAGAGTTAGGTGGGACACTTTCGCAGGATGAGACAATGAGTCGACCGGTTAGTCAAATTTGTAAACCTTCAGTATAAAGTAGAATCGGGCGATGCGAGAATCATAAACAATGATTTTGGAGGCTATTGATGGGAAATCCTCAGAGGTGATGAGGTTACAAATGGTATATGAGTTGATGATTTAGTGATGAGACGTGAGGTCGTGATCAAGGGGGCAGTAGGAGGAATAGATGTGAGAGTTGGCGCCAGGCTTCAGCAGTGTCCAAATCAGTGTGCCAGACTGCTATTGCAATACCTTGTTTGCCGGTTTGATGGTGGCGTTGGGATTGGAGCAGAGGGAGTAGAGCAGATGTTGGAGTGGGTGAGGTTGTTTGACACGTTGAGGCGGTCAATGTCACAGCAGCAGTTTGAAGTGAAGAGGTCAAAACTGGGTAGCAGGCCAGCACGGGATGTACAGGTGGATGTGGTGCGTCGGAGGATGGCGAAGTGATTGTCGTTGGGTGAGCGGGTGTCCTGGTTTAAACAGTAGGCACAGAGGCAGAGGTGGTGGACGAAACGTTCAAGTTTACAGCGTGTGTCGAACTCATTTAGCTTGGATCGTAAAGGGATTAATGTGAGGCCTTTTCTGAAGACCAAACATTCGTCCTCAGTGAGGGGGAGGCCTGGGGGAATGGTGATGACACAGCAGGGTTGGGAGTTTGGACCTGCAGTGGGGCTGGACTTCGAGATGTGATGGGAGTTTGGAACTGGAGTCTGGCAGGAATTGGAGGTGAGGATGGAGACAGTTGCTTTAATGAGTGCGGTTATAGCGTCGGTAGTGACGTCACCAAGGGAAGTGACGCTCACAAACGTATCGAAAGTTGTGTTTTTGGCTGTGGTTACAAGGGCGGAAGTGACGTCTTGTTAGGAAAGGCAATAATTGCTGGGTGCTTTTGGCTGATGTAACTGGCAGGTGATGTGACGTCAACGATAGAGACAACAAGTAGGATGGTGGTAACTGGTAGTCTCTGTTGTTGCCGTCACGCGCTGCTGGCGATGTCAACAGCCGGCTACCCACGAGTAATATTGCCTTCCTGTTTATGACGCTTCCTCTGCCTCTGTTAACACAGCCACAAACACCACTTACGCTCGTGATGTCACCACTGACCCAACAATTACGTCTTCTCAAGCAACTGTGTCCTCCCCCAACAACCTTCATATACGAGAAAGCATAATTCGCCACTTCTGTCAACTCCAAGTGAATCCCACCACCAGAGATATATTTCCATCCCCACTCCTACCAGAATTCCTAAAAAGTCTGCTTGACTCCATTGTCAGGTCAACACTCCCCAACAGTCCACACTGCACTCCTGGCACCTTTCCCTGCCTCTTAGCAAGTACACAATCTGCGCCCACACCACTCCCCTCACCTCTGTCCAAAGCCCCACGGGATTCTACCATATCCATCAGGAATTCAATTGTACGTATACCAATACCATCTACTGGTTTGCACCTCATGTGGTCTCCTCAATATCTGGGAGGCAGGACACCTTCTTGCCGATCGTTTCAGGGAACCTCTCTGGAACATGCGGGCCCACATACCCAACCACACCATGGCTGAAGCCTTCAACTCTCCCTCTCACTCCATCAAAGATAAGCACGTCCTGGAGGTCCTTCACCACAAAAGCAATTCTATCCGACGCTGGTGGAGAAGAGCCTCATATTCGGCCTTGAGACCCTGCAACCACACGGGATGAATGTGGATTTCAACAGTTTCCTCATTTGCCCACCACTCACATTATCCCGGTCCCATGTCTTTAACTCAGAAACAATCTCCTAACATGTCTATCACTGTTCCCATCTATCTGCTCCTGACTCCTCTCCAATTGATCACCTTCTCTCTGACCTTCATCTACCCAGTGCATTCTCAGCTACATTCCCCCTCAACCCACTCGTCCCAGTTATCTCTCAGCCCCCAGCCCACATGTCACATTCGTGATGAAGTGCTTATGCCTGAATCATCGTTTCGCCTCCAACTCAGATTTTGTCTGACATGCTCTGCTCCCACCAGCATCTCACTCTGGACTCAGCACCCTTCAGCACCTCCACTCGACTGAACATTCAAGGAAATGTGAACCTTCACCTCTCGGTCTCTCATTTTGGGAACACTTCCCAGAGCGCTACTATTAACTGTACCAGTCCCGACCTGTTTTGCCGTATCAAAATGCAGCACCTCACACTTATCCAAACTTCACCTGCTATTCGTTGGCTCATTGGCCTGTGTGATCAAAGTAATTTGGGAGAACAAAAATATGGCAGTAATTGATAAATTCCAGGAAGTCTCAACTGGACTGGATAGAATCTTAGCGGTATATATATTGTATTTGGGCTTCCAGAATGCATTCGACAAGTTATCTCACAAATGGTTAAGTGAAAAGTTAAAAACCAGTTGAGTCAACGAAGGAGCGATATAAATGTATAGAGAGAGAAAGTAAATCACATGATGAAAGTAGTGAGGAATATCGTCGCTGGACTATAAATCCAGAGACCAAGACAGTGCTCTGTGGATTTGTTAGCGTATGTTGGAATTTGTGCTCAATTAAAAACTAAAATCTGGAACTCAAAGCCTAATGATGACAACTACACCATTGTGGATTGACGACATTAAAACATCCATCTGGTTCACCGATGTCTTTTAAGAAAGGAAACTACCTTTGCCTCTTGGACTGGCCAACATTTATACCAGACCCATAGCAGTGGTTGATGCTTACCTGCCCGCTGGTTCGTAAGGGATGGATAACAAATGCTGGCCTGTCCAGTGACGCCATCAACGGGTGAATGAATAAGGTTAAAAGGGGGGTGTTCCATATAGAAAGGCCGAAGTCAATATGGACTCTTCCAAATGGAATCGAGGCAGTTATGGGGAACAAAGCATTGATGACAGTATATTGGCATAGAAAGAGAATTGACTACTGGTCAGCAAGAAGAGTGTAGGGCTAAGGGATTCTTTTTCAAAATATATATCTCCTTGGAGGAAGAAAGCAATATCCTGGAATTTGACAGATATTAACAAAGGGTAAAGGCAATTTGCAAGAGGAATAAACACAGTTCAGTAAGATATTGATAGGTTAAATAATGGAGCAAAAAGCTGTCAAATGGAGTGTAATGTGGGAAAACGAGAAGTTGCTCATTTTGGAAGGCAGAACAGAAGAATGGATTGCTATTTAAATGTCGGTAAACTGCAGTAACTTACAAACTAATGTCTTGGAAATGGAACACACACAAAAACTTTGCAATTCAGGCTTAACAGTTAACTAAGGCGGCTCATGGAACGTGGACTCTCTTTTCAAAAGGTTTGAAGTTTTAGAGTCAAGACGTTTAACTCCAACTGTATAAGGTTCTCGTCATTGTACACCTGGAGCACAGTGAGCAATTTAAATAGAACATAGAACAGTACCGCATAGTACCAGCCCTTCAGCCCTTGATGTTGTAATGGTCTTTTATCCAACTAGAAAATGAGAAGAGCCTACTTATCTTTCTTTGTACTATCTTCCATGTGCCTATCCAAGAATCACTTAAATGTCCACTAAGGAATCTGACTCTACTACCACTGCCCGCCATGCATTCCACACACCACGGTGTGTGAAAAGAACGAACTTCTGACATCTCCCCTCAATCTTCCTCAAATCACCTTAAAATTATGTCCCCTCGTTATGGGCATTTCTACCCTGGGAAAAATGAAGTCTCTGGCTATCCACTCTATCCCTGTCTCTTAATGTCTTGTCCACCTCTATCAAGTCATCTCTCATCCTTCTTCGCTCAAATGAGAAAGGTCCTCGCTACTTCAAACTTTTTTACAAGACAGGCCCTCCACTCCAGGCAGCATTCTGATAAATCTGCTCTGCAACTTCGATAAAGCTTCCACAACTTTCCTGTCATGAGGCAAACAAAACTGAGCACCATTTTCTTAATGTGGTCTCACCAAGGTGCTGCAGAACTGTCTCATCTGTCGATCTTACTTCACGCCTGTCCAACTCCAACCGCCGCTTCGACCTATCATCACTACTCCCACTTCAGCTACCTTCAACCCAGCCCCTCTCTCCCCGTCTCTTTCCTGATGAAGGGCTTTTTTCCCCAAAACGTCGGTTCTACTACTCCTCGGATGCTGCTTAACCTGCTGTGCTTTTCAGCACTGTACTGTTGACTAAACACAAATACATTATGCACTTCAGCAATATCAGGCCTATGGCTGGCATACCGCCGTTATTTGAGGATGGTGATGACACTGATAGGAATGAGGAATGGGGTCTTTATTCCAGGTTACACATTGAGCCGTTCAGATCACCTAATCGTCCCCAGCACACCCCCTCATAACAAACCATTCCTTCTTTTGTAATTAACGTGTCCAGTCTTCAAGGCTGATATCATAGGAATAAGCGGGCTGAGCTGTCCTAAACCAGCCGCCATCTGGCTAATCAGAGTAATCAGAGCGAGATACTGAGTGCATGATCAAAATGGCCCAATTTGCTCAATATGTCCAAAGGATGATACATTTGTCAAGTCAGCAGAGTTCTGGGAGTTGCCTGAAGCTGAATGGTTTGTGTTATTAAACTGAAATAAGTGGTCCCTCTCTGAGGGAGGTGTTATACAGCCCACATTTGGAAAATAATCGGGAAGCTGATTCACTTTTGTTTCACCGACACTTCTTTCTCGTGCTGTCACTGACATGATCCAGACAAACAATATGAACTAGTCCAGGAATTTCCAGTCGCAAATGTGGTGGACAGTGATTTTCTATTGGGATGGCCAGAACTAGACTGAACCACGACGCGACTTAAGGTAAAAGTGATTATATCCAGTACCCTCGCGATCCCGCATGCCGTCTACTGTGTGTTAGACGTTCGATTTGGAACAAGGTATCCATTGGGGCTGGAAGGAACCTCCGATGACCAGCCAGCGAGCACTGCTGAGCAACCCTTTCACAACGGCACCGTGTAAATGGGAACAGACAGGCCTCAGTACTGCACATTTACGAAAGGGGACAAATCAGCTCCTACTCCTGGGTCCGAAGGACGTGCCTTTGCTTTAACTGTGGAAATATAACCACTCTGGGGGCGATGCGCCCTGAATGTGCACTTGGAGATAACCTGGTGATCGGTATGCTCACATCCTAGCAAGGAGAAATTCTGTGAATATTCACTGGCTGTCGTGATATATTTGATGTGACCCACTATAACAGAGACTTGTGAAAACTCAGTGAATTTAACCTCCAAGTGACATTCTTTTCGTAATCCTGGTTTAACCTTCAGCCTGGCGGATATTAATATCTTCGACTCACGCAGTAACTGATGCAGTCTCGAAAGGAAATGAGTGGGTAGTCGCTGATGCCAAGCAGGCAACATTACACTCCAATCTTTTCGCCCCATTGGTTGTCCAGCAAAACCAGATTAGAGACAAGATAAGGGCGGGCAATTCAGATCTACGTAAGATACAGTAATCACAGTGGAAGCCCCTGCTGAACTACACAACCTATGGCTTCAAATAGGGTTATCCCTCGATTCTCAAACCATAATGTGGGTGGGCACTGCTGGAAATGTTGTGTTCCTTATTCGCCGATGCCTGTTTTGGTTGATCTCCTCATTCACGTGCGAGAGGAATGAATAGTCACAACCTCTTTACGAACTTGGTGGTACCTAGATGTTCACAAAGCGGCTTAGTAAAGAGCTGAAGAATAACTGTTTTGTCGAAAAAAAGACAAATGCTGTAAAGGGAATGCCCTGTTTTGTTGAACCAGTTCCCTGCGTCCTGGGACTTTTACTCGTCCCCAACTTGCACTGATAGAATTACATTGCGTACATTTTTATGAATGTAGTCTAATAATAGCAGATGTTTGAGTAGATACAACAAAACAATCCTAACGAGTGACGACGCAGCGACAATAATGTTGAACAATTGGCAAATACCTGCATCTGTTAACCAAAACACTTCAAAGTTTATTTTCACATGGACGCCAAGCCAAATAATTAGGAATGGGACCAATTGGAGCCTTGATGAAAAGGTCTGTGCCTTGACGTACCGGTCATCCATACTTCAGGCAAGGTCCTTTGGAGGCCCAAAAGGACGCACGCGATGCAATGCAAAAGAGTGTGCAACCCCGGAGGAAAACCAGAAGTTCCTGAAGAGATACCGGTTCAGCATCCTTCCGCGAATGGCTCAGCCTGATCTCTCTGCCTTTCATGACATTCTTTATTTTCTTTCCTTCACTAACGATGATTAATTGAGACACAATAGATAACCTGATAACCTACCAAAAACAGGAGTCACATACCGGTCCAAATTTGCACCATTGAGCCAGTATCGAATTAGAGCGACTTGCAGCTTTCCCTTGCATTTGAAACCTCTGGACGAGAAATCGAAGTAAATCTACACACAATCCCATGTTTGGTTCAGTTCACTGTTGTCACCCACCTCTCCAGCGCACTCGCAGGTGCCCCGATTTCCCCTTCCGGATGAAACCCCCGATGATGATTCCCAGTCCGTGCAGCCTTCTGCCCCTTTCCTTTCTGAACCTGAGGATGATCTATCCGATCTCTAACCTCCACCCCTGAAAGTCACCCGGCTCTGAGTATAGACCTCATTTTGCTGACCCCTCCAATCTGTTCTGCCCATAAAATGCCGTGCGATTATGGAAGCAAATTTTACCAGATTTGACACAACATGTCTGTCGAAGCCATTTTTCACAAAGCAAACTTTGCAGAAAAATGCATACTGCTGACCCTGCTGACGGAAATCGAGCTGTTTTATTGGATTTGATTCAAACGCCATTTTCATGGAAATAGCCTTCTAAATCTCTTCGGAACCCTCCACAACCTAAAATATCCTCAACATAACACGGTAACCAACACTTATCACAGTACTCCAGGAGACGCCTCACCATTGTCCTGTCCAACCTTAACATGATGTCCCAATTCTTATGACCGAAGATCTGTGCAATTACAGCAAGCAGGACAAATGCCTTCTTAATCTTCTTAAATGCTACTGCGATTCGTGAGACTTGGTTGACAAAAGGTTATTTTTGGCGTCGAAATATCCTCAGATATCGATTCTTCGGGCGGGAAGTAAAGGGAGGTAAACGGGATGGAGAAGCATATGTAAACGGATTATGACATGATGTCGGAGCAACAGCGTGGTGGCGATATGAGATCTTAGTTTTCCAAATTGTTTGGTATTTACGTAGCGGTGGAGGTATGGATGGAGATGAATTTGTATGGAGCATCCAATAGTGTTCTCTATCGCAGTATGTGACTAGTCCAAATTGTGAAGGGGCTGCAATGAACCTGGTTTTGGGGAATGAGCCTGACCAGGTGTTTGAACTTTCAGTAGGGAATAACTTTGGGAAATTTGGTTACAATACCGTAAGATTTACAATACTAATGGACAAAGACCAGTGTGGACCAAAATGAAGCTGCTAAATCGGGAGATATCCAATAATACCAAAAGTCGGGAGGAGATGGGGAAGATAGATTGGGAGCAGCCGTTTGAAGGTAATTCCGTATTTGATATGTGAGAGGTATTTTCAAGCGAGGTTAATTCGTGTTCAGGAGAGATACGTTACTGTGAAAATGAGGGATAGAAATGACAAGATTTGAGAACAATGGATGATCAGTGAAATTGTTGCGTTAGTTAAGAGGAAAAAGGAAGCGTGCACAGGGTTTAGGCGACTGAAGACAGATGAGGTTTTGTAAATATATCGGGAATGTATGACCAACCTGAAACGATGAATTAAGAAGGCTAAATGGGGCCATGACACATGCACGTTTAAGGTAAATCTCAAAAGTTTTTTACTCATATAAGAGGAAAAAGCGTGCATCTAGAGTAAGGATTGGCTGAACAAGGGCAAAGCAAAATTGTTATATTTGGAGTCTGTGGAAATGCACGTGATTCTTAATGAGTACATTGCATTGTTACTCACTCAGTGAGAGGGGAATGACGTTCGTTAAGGTTAGGAATAAATTTTGATTACTCTCGGGCAAGTCGGACTAAGGACGGAGGAATTGTTGGTATTCTGCAAGGCATGAAGGTGAACAAATGCAGAGGTCCAGTTGGGATCTATCGCAGGCTAATGAGGGACCAGAGAGAGGAAATAGCTGGGGCTTTTCCCGTCTCAGGCGACTCTCTGTGTGGAGTTTGCACGTTCTCCCCGTGTCTGCGTGGGTTTTCTCCGGGTGCTCCGGTTTCCTCCCACACTCTAAAGATGTGCAGGTCAGGTGAATTGGCCATGCTAAATTGCCCGTAGTGTTAGGTAAGGGGTAGATGTAGGGGTATGGGTGGGTTGCGCTTCAGCGGGTGCGGTGTGGACTCGTTGGGCCGAAGGGCCTGTTTCCAGACTGTAAAGTATTCTAATCTAATCTTTTACATATATTTTTTCCAGCATTCTTTAACACGGGTGTGGTCCGAAGAACTGGAGAATTTATAATATTGCCCCTTGTTAAAGAAGGAAGCAGGAATGATCCAGGAAATTATTAATCGGTGATTCTGACGTCAGTGGTCGGGAAGCTGCTGGCTGAGACACTGAAGGGTAGGATCTATTACCATTTGGAGGAATATAGGCTTATCAGTTTAAGGCGACATGTTATTTTGCAGAGGATGCCATGTCTTCCAAACTTAATAGAATTCTTTGAAGAAGTGACAAAGTTGATGTCGAGGGAAGGGCTGCAAATGTCATGTATGTGGACTTCAGTATGGCGTTTGATGTCTTGCCCTGGTGGACAAGGGAAATTGGCATGGGATCAAGCGTTTAATAGCTCAATGGATAGAGAAATTGCTTGGCATCATGAGACACAAACGAATAGTGGAATCGAGTTACTCAAAATGGAGAACTGTGACTGATAATGTCCCACAGGAATTGGTGATGGGACCACTTTTTTTGATGTACATAATTTTTTGGGAGAGTGGTATTCGTTGCCTTACTAGCAAGTTTCCAGATAACATTAAAACTGAGGAAGTAACAGATAGTGAAGAGGACTTTCAGAGAATGTAGGAGAAAGTGAGGACGGCAGATGCTGCAGGTCAGAGTCGCGAGTGTGTTGCTGGAGAAGCAAGGCAGTTCAGGCAGAATTCGAGGAGCAGGAGAATCTATGTTTCCAGCAGTAGCCCATTATCAGGAATGAGGCTTGTGGGCCGGATGCTGAGAGATGAAAATGAGAGAGTTGTATTGGGGACAAGGTGGTTGAGAAAGGGATAGGTGGATGAAGGTGACGGAGAAGGTGATTGGTCAGAGCAGGAATTGGTGGGCAGATGAGGTGGGTGGTGCCGAGTGGTCCGCTCGGAACTGGGATAATGTCGGGACTGGGGGCAATGAGGAAGCTGTTGAAATCCATATTTAGCCATTGTGGTTGCAGGGTCCCAAGTCGGAATATGAGGTGTTCCTCCTCCAGGCGTCGGCTGTGTCGGTTTGGCAGTGGAGGAGGCCCAGGACCATTGTTCTTTGATGGAGTGGGAGGGGGTTTTGAAATTTTCAGCCACGGGATGGTGGGGTTAGTGGGTGTGACTGCCCCAGAGATGTTCACTGAAACGATCTGCAAGAAGGCATCCTTTCTCCCCGATGTAGAGGAGCCCACATCGGATGCAACACTTGCTGCAGATGACATTGGTAGAGGGAGAGAAAATTTTTTGAAGGAGGCGACTGGGTCCCTGTGTTGTGTTTGGATTGAGGTGAGAGGAGTGAAGTGGGCACAAGTTTTCCAATTCCTGCAGTGGCAGGTCAAGTTGTCAGGAGTACTGTGAGCGCTGGTGGGGGGCGTGGACGTGACAAGAGAGTCACGAAGGGGAAAGTCTCTTTGGGATGCTGATTGGAACTACGAGAAACATACATCTTTGGTAGAGGGGTCCGTTTGGAGTTGTAGGAAGTCGTGGAGAGTGATGCAATGTATGTGGAGGTTGATGGTGTGGAAGCTGAAAACTGTGGATGCTGACCTTGTTCATTTGCAGGGGTGGGGTTCAAGGACAGTGGTGTTTTACGTAAAGAAGATGCACTGGAGCGCATCATTAATCCTGTGGAAATGGAAGTTACTATCTCCAAAGTAAGAGGTTATCTGGGACAGTCTGAGGTAAAATTAGTCATCCTGGGAACAGATGCGGCAGAGGCGGAGGAATTGGGAATAAGGCAGGTCGGATGGGAGGAGGCGTAACCTAAGCAGCTTCTTTAACCTGCAGAAATGCCAAAGGAGGTTTGATCACCTCCTCAGACCCTGCAGCAATCTAAGATTCGGTGGTGTCCTGTGCAATTTGGAATATTGTCATTTCTAACTATGCAGTGGTATACTTATTGTTTAAGAGTATGGACAATATAACAGTGTAGAGACATTGGCAAACTGATCCCTTTGTTCTAAAGGGTTATGCATTCACTGTCTCTTTCTATAAAGATTCCAGAGCTTCCTGAGGCATTAATTCAGATTCAGCCAGTAATCCGTCCACTGCATGGGAAACAGCTCAGGTTTCTGACAAGGAAATAGTTATTTCTTTGGAAGCTGCAGAATGGGGAGCAGCAGCACTTGCTCTAGACACGGTCATGTGCTGGAGAGAGGGCATACTTCGATCAAACCTCCGTGGCTGAGCGACAGAGGATCACAATGCTTCGGTCTACATTGAATTCCATGCTCATTCAGAGAGCCAAGAAGGAATTTGCTTTTGTAAAACAAAGGTTGTTTGAGCATAGTGATAAGCCAGGCAAGTGTTTAACGTACCTTGCCAGGAAAAAGAGCGCCTCCCAAGTCATTACCTCAATTAGGAAAGGTACGGGGAACCTTACGTGCGATTCCAAAAAGATTAATGCAACAATTCGGTCACTTAACTCCAAACGATATCAGACTGAACTTTATGAGGATAGATTGACTAAGATTGAGTATTTTTTCAAGAACTTGGTTCTTCCATGAGTAACCTCTGAAGAATTGACCTTCCATGAGTAACCTCTAATTCATCACTGCCAGTGCTGAAGGTGCAGGACGCTGTGAAGCAACATCTGAGTGGAAAGATGCCCAAACCTGACTGCCTTCCCAATCAACGTTGTCAGGGCCATGTTCAATCGCTCATACAGTCATTCTGCCTATCACCATCCTTAAAAGAGGAAAATATATCTCTTATTCTAAAGAAAGGGAAGACCATAGAGGACCGTGATTTTTATATGCCCATGTCACGATTAACTGGCGATTTTAAAATCCTATCTGAGACCCTTGCATTTAGCGGGGAAAGTGTGCTGGCTTCCATTGTCAAATACTACCAGATTGACTCTACAAATGGCTATTCTTCCAACAATGTTAGGAGATTACTCAATCTAATTCAAGCATGTCAACAACAATCTGTAAAGGACTTAAAGGTTTGCTTAGATGCAGATAAGGCATTTGACTGGGCTGAGTGGTCACGTGTCATCTATACATTAAAACAGTTTGGTCCAGGTGAAGTTTTATCAAGTGGGTGAGGGTGCTTTACAGCGATCTTCTGGAAGCGGTTCTCACAATTGATGTGCGATCCAGGAATTTTCATATTTCTAGAGGCAGTCGACAAAGTTGTCCCCATTCGACATTGTTGTTCACATTGGTGTTAGAGTCACTGGTGGAGGCCGACAATACGGGCTTTACAATGGACGACAGACTTTCCAACATTAGTACGAGATTTCTCAATATGATTCAAGTGTGCCAACAACGATAAGTGGTGTTTTTCGATGCAGAGAAGCCATTTGATTGTGTTCAGTGGTGGTATGTTTTCTATGCATTACAACAGATTGGTCGAGGCGAAGCTTTTATCACGTTGGTGAGGGTCCTTTATAAGAATCCTCTGGCCGCTGTTCTCAAAAGGTGAGCGATCCAATCATTTAAATGTTTCTATAGGCAATCTATAATGTTGTATCCTTTCGGCTATGTTGTTTACAATGTTGATAAGAGCCATTGGATGAGGACACCCGTCGGGACCCCAACATATCTGCCCCAGACATGGGGTAAAAGTCACAAAAGCTTACATTGCATGCAGATGATGCTCTTATCTTGGCGCCTTTTCCAGCTATAAGATTAATTTTACAAATTCGATGGCCATGCCAACTGGAGGTCTTAGGGAAATACCCGATGCATTGGCTGAATGCCGATTTCGTTTTAAAGGCAGCATGTGGTTGTGAGGTCCTCTATTTAGGTGCATTCATTGCTCTTTGATCATTCCTTTTACTTGAACGTTGTCCATTTTTTATCAAAATTGAAACAAGACCTTCGAAGACGGAAGGCACTTCTAATATCTTGTTAGGTCGGATAGATCTAGTTAAAATGATTGTCCTTCCTCATTTGTTCTCCCCCGTGCGAATGCTTCCTTTGATGTTTCCCAGACAAATAATTAGGAAACTCAATGTCTAGTTTAGCTCTTTAATTTGGCATTCTAATTGATACCTTATCGAGATAACAAAATTTCAACTATCCCACAGACTGGGGGATGAGGCTCCCCCACATATTCAAAGCTAACAATGAAGCCCTCTTTTATCCTATGTTAGTAACTGGTCCTGAGAGGACTCGGCGTCAATATGGTTAGATATTGAAGCATCTCAGGTAAAGTGCTCCCTTATTAGTCTGCTGTTCTTTGAAAAAAAAACCCTGAAAGTTAAGGAGAATTGTCATAACTCAATAATTATCAATACTGTTACAGCATGGAGGGCAATGCGTCATCTCGAGGACAACACAGCCAAAACCACATTTCTTACCATTATACTTGGTATACTGGGTTGTTTACCACTAGCAATGGATCCTGGGTTTAAACTGTCGGAAGCAAACATGTATCTTGCTTGGCAGATTTAGAATCAGAAAACATCCGACAGTGTGGATACAAGCCAATGGGCTCAACAAGTACACACACACACACGAAAGAGTACCTCACCCAGACTGATTCCAGTCCATGCTATATTTACCATGACTAATGCCCCTGTCCTACACATCCCTGAACACTACAGTCAACTGAGCATGGCCAATTCATCTCACATGCACATCTTTGGACTGTGGGACGAAACTGAATCAAACCCACACAGACACTGCAAAAACGTGCAAAGTCTGCACAGACAGTCCCACTAGGGAAGAATCAAACTCACGTTCTTAGTGCTGTGAATCAGCAGTCCTAACCATTGATGTATTGTGTACTATTTGCTGGTGACCCAATGATGTCCTTTTATCAAATAACTGACAAGTCTGGACTACGTCGTGGAGACCTCTTTCTTTTTTGCACATCTGAGATTTTCTTCAAAAAAGAACAACACCATTAATGAATCCTGATAGATCCTTTACAGAGAAGAGGGTGCTTAATGCTTAGATCCCACTCTCAGTCAGTCCACAATATCATGAGTTGGAGAGTGGACTGTCAGACGAGCCTCTGTGACTTTGTGATGTCAAAGAAAGAGAGTTGGTGTTCAGGTCTCTGGGGAGACCTGGAAGGATATTTGTAAAAATACAAAAAGGATTTTAATTTGTAATAGGATCCATGTCATGCAGATAAATCTGCTTCATCGAGTCTATCTGGCCAAGACTGGTTCTTACACTTCAAAATGGCGTTATCGTCAACATGTCCTAAATACAGAAAGACTAGAGACACACTTATTGATTTCCTGTGGCCTTTCCACAGGCTTCGTATACATTGGAGGGCTGTTTTCGATATGATAAAGGATGTCTTGGGGACCGAATTGGAGAAGGACCCGGTTTGTCTTTTCCAGTGCCTGTCCAGGGTACCTTCTGCAGATATGCAATAGGAGACAAAAAAAGATAGCGTCATTACTTTCTGTTGTAGAAAAAATATTATGTTGTGTTAGGTGTCTGAAAACGCCTCTGATCTGTAAGTTTCGCATATGCTGGTCATGGAGCATATCACTTTGGACTTTCTCACAAGTAGATACAGGCTTATCTTCCACTCTAATAAGGGCTTTTGTCTGGCCATGACGGTCTTTTCTAATGAATCTCATTAAGAGATTGGAAGAATTACGAACGTATGAATGTACACTATGTAAAGCCTTCGAAGAACGAGAGCTGTCATGTCATTATGCTGAGCTCCATTATTTGATTATCACTTTTATTTATTTTTGTTTTTCTTCTGTCCGATGACTGTATTTACCTTACTGCTTTGTATGTACATGACCATTGGTGTAATGCTGCTCAATTTGTACAGTTTTCGAGTTGTGTTGTTATTGGTTTATTATAAATTGAATTAATCTCTTTCTCAATTAAAAAACATTTTAAAATTAAAATGTTAACGTTGATAGAGAGTCCCGAAGGACTCGCATTAGAGAGACCACAAATGGTCGTTTAAATTAAGGATCAGCACATTTCGGGGGAGAGATGAGTTTGAGAAAGCGACCTCTTAATGGCAACCTCAGTCAGTTTGGGGATTTCAATCAGTGAATTTGACCTGTCTCTACATCACAAACCAGCAGTCAAGCCAACTGAGTGGGAGACGATTACTAACTGCGATTGGATTTCGAAATCCATAAAATACGTTTAGATATTTGATTGGTCTGTGTAACGCATGCTTACTATTACATGAAAGGATAAACCTGATCCAATATATTGGAGAGTCTGTCCTCTTGGGAAATGCCTCCGGAACACATCCTCGATGAAAACCTGTGTAGAAGTGCCTGAGTGTCGTCTGGTCAGTGACACGAACACAGGGCGTGGAACGAATGAAAGTTCCCGTTACATGGAGCTGAGAAAACATACAGATCAGCCGTGATCGAATTAAATGCTAAACCACAACTGAATGGCTATATGGACTCACGGTTTATTTGAAATGCAAGTGATTTTAAAAACATACATATCTGCTCCTCCCTATCATGTTTCCACACTGGGACACTGCTATTTTCCTGAATCTGGGAATTATTGAGAACATTATTTGGGGCATTCCCTCATCGGCACTCTTCGCAACATTCTCTAACAGTTTAGGGGGTATTACAAAAGCAGGACAGAGAAAGGGAACATCCTGTCTGCAGCAGTGAGAGTGGTTCTGCCTGCAACAGTGAGCATGGGTCTTGTGCAGGGTTAAGTGCGATGACAGATATGCTGTGAGTTTCAGAAAGCAGAGTGGGGAAGTTTATTGATCCTTGTCATGGACTGCTGGACATATATTCAGTCCGCATTTACTGCACTGAGCTGCGTTGTGAGCTCAGACCATGGGTCTGATAGGTCTGGTAGTTTGCCCTCACTCCCTCCCCCCACTTAAGCGAATTGTCCCCTCTGTACTAGCCATCCACAGGCCTTCCACACCCCTGTCGACAAACAGTGGTGTAATTTCCCCTTATCTACCATTCTTGGGGTAAACTATACAGGGCAGATCTGAACTAAGATATCGCAACTGTGTGCTCATTGATGTTTTAAAGATGATACCTGCGCCTGGAATCACAGAAAGTCCAGGGCCATCTGGATAATGGTGAGTACCTCCAGAATGATGGGTGGCGATGCAGCTGGCATTACATTTAGGAAAACTAGTGGGTGGGGTAGGCAGTTAATGAGGTGAGTTCAATATGGTAGCACAAGGAAACTAACTCAGCTTGATGCAGACAATTCCTCTGTCAAACTCAGTCAAAATGTCACTGAGATAAATTATTATTAAATTCAGCTCAAGAAGTCGACGATTCTCCTGACCAACTGAGGCCTTACCAACGTCCTGTGCATCTGCAACACAACGTCCCAACTTCTATACTCAATGTCCTGATGATGGCCAGTGTGCCAAAAGCCTTATTCACTGCCCTGTGTATCTGCGACAACACTTTCAGAGAACTATGCACTTGATATGCAAGGTATGTATGCTCCATTACACTCCATTAAGACCGAGCATTAATCATGAAACAATTACCGGGATTTCCCTTCCTTTGTATCGGTTTCCTGAGGCCTCATTGACTTCGAGATTTCCGGGTACCCCAAACTGAAACATTTGAATGACAGCCTCCTTTCCCTGTAACCTAGTCTGGTGCAGCTGAATGACTGCTTTCTGTTCCTGTGTACCAGTCTCGAACAGTTGAGGGATTGCCTCCTGTATCCGTGTACCAGTCTCGAGTAGATGAATGACAGTCTCCTGTCCCTGTGTACCAGTGTCGAACAGTTGAATGGCTGCCTCTTGGTCAATTGTACTAGCCCGAGCAGCTGAACGATTGCCTGCTGTCCTTTATCCCCGTGTCGAGAAGTTGAATGACTTCCTTCTGTTCCTTTGTCCCAATCTTGAGCCGTTGAATGACTGCCTCCTGTTCCTGTCTCCTAGTCTTGGGCAGATGAATGACTGCCTCCTGTTCCTCTGCCCCAGGTTTGTGAAAATAAATGTCCTCCTCCTGTCGTGAATAAAATGCTCCAATACCTGTTCGCTCTCCTGCTTCTCCTGAGTGACGGGCTCCATCAGCTTTGTGGTATCCTGCTGCTCCTTTCGAGTGGGATTCATGAACTAAATGGTCTCTTCACATTGTTCACAGCTTCTGTTGACTGAAAACCTTTCTCCTGCTTCTGCAACAGACCCTCAAAATCTAAATGTTGTACTTTTGTATTTTACACTCCGTAATTCAGCAAGCAAGCTGACTGACAGATTTCTGATGCTGAGTGATCTCTTCCTGTTCATTTGTTACACACTCAGTAGAGAACAGTGTCACAGAGATGTACAGCAAAGAAAAGGAAAACTCTTCATTCCAGGTTGTCCATGCCGACTAGATATCAGATCTTAATCTCGCCCCGTTTGTCAGCACTTTGCCCATATATGTCTGAAAGCCTTCTAAGCATGTACACATTGAAATGCATTTTAAATTGTGTAATTTTACCTGCTTCCACACCCCCTTATGCTTGCTCACTCCACACGTACAGCACCCTATGTGTAAAAGTTGCGCCTCATTTCCCACTTTTAAATCTTTCCGCCCTCTCCTCAAACATTTGTCGTCTAATTTTTTACCTCGACACACTGGGAAAAATATGTTGACAACTTTCCTTATCTATGCCGCTTATGATGGCATAAAACTCTAAGAGATCACCCCACAAACAACACTTAAAAATAGTCCCAGTCGATTAATAAATGGCATAGTATTAACTATTGATCCTTGTGGCAAGCCATTGGACAAAGGCCTCCAATTTCAATGAACAAACCTGCATGTGCTGTCTCCAACCTTCATGAAATTTTGCATCTAAATAGCTAGATCATCCTGCATTTCAAGCAGTCTAAACTTGCTCACCAGTCTAGCATGCAGAACAATGTCGATGTCTTACTGATATCCATGAAGGCAATATCGACTGCCCTGCATTCAAAAATCACCTTCATCACTTCTTCAATAAATAAATTCCACAAGTCAGTGAAACGCCATTTCCTGCGGACAAACCCTCTTCATTGCTGGCTCTTCCAGATACATATATAGCCTTTCCCTCATAGGCCCTCCTACAATTTTGTCATCATGGATTTCAGGCTCACCAGTCTATAATTCCATGTTTATTCTTACTTTCTTAAATAGTGGCACTATGCTAGCAGCCAGGCAACAGTGAGGACTGCAGATGCTGAAGATCAGAGTCGAGATTAGAGGGGTGCTAGAAAAGTACAGCAGGTCAGTCAGCATCCGAGGAGCAGGATGTTTCGGCAAAAGACCTTTATCAGCACCACTCTAATCTAGACTATGACAGCAGCCATCCAGTCTTTTGGCACCATACCTCTGGCAATCGACGAGACACATATATCAGCAAAAGACTTCGTGATCACTTGCCAAGCTTTCCACGAAGTTCTGGCAGTCAACCTATCAGGTCCGAGTGTTTTGTTTATCGTTATGTGCTTTAAAAGTCCAACACTTCTTGCAAGACAGCCACTTTTCAAGATATCACAAATATTTCTCCAAGTTCTCTCACTCTTGTCGTCTACTACACAGTAAAAATTGAGGGGGAATACACGTTTAGTATCTCACCCATCTTCTGTGGTTCCACACATGGACAGTCATTCTGATACTTAATGGAACCTATTCACTCCCGAGTAAATATTTTTACGTATTAGTCGAAATTCTTCAGTACCGTGTTAATCCTAATTCCAAAGCCATCTCATGTCCGAAAGGTTCTGCCCCGAAAACTTTTTGACTTTCCACGTACTGTCCTTGTCCTCCTCTGGGGATTCACTCGGTCCCAGCTCTATTTACCTGACGTATACTTCTTTCGTTTCCTTGAAGTGGGTACCAATATCACTGGCCATTCAGCCAACCTTGAACTTGCCAGCCTTGTCCATCGCACTGAAAGGAACACCTTGCCTATGGAAACGCAGAATCTAATTTTTCAATGCCTTCCATTTTCGAACTATCCCTTTAAGTGTGAATAAGGTCTCCAAATCAGTCTTTCAATGGGCTTGCCTGACACTTTCAAAATTGGCCTTACTTCAATCTGCCAGACGAGTTAAGATTGAGGTTCATAAGGAAGGGTTATTAGAAATCCTGCAGAGTGTTAAAATAGATAAGTACCCTGTGCTGGATGCGATTTATCCTAGGATCCTCTGGCAAGCCAGGGAGGAGATTCCTGATCCTTTGGCTTAAATCTTTTCAGTCGTCATTGTCTACAGGAATAGTGCCAGAAGACTGGAGGATAGCAAATGTGACTCCGCTGTTCAAGAAGGGGAGTAGAGCCAACCCTGGTAATTATAGACCAGTGAGCCTTACTTCAGTTGTTGGTAAAGTGTTGGAAAGGTTAGCAGAGATAGAGTTTATAATTATGTGTAAAAGAATAATTTGATTATTCAGCACGAATTTGTGAAGGTTTGGTCGTGCCTCACAAACCGTATTGACTTCTTTGAGAAGGTGACCAAACAGGTAAATGAGACTAAACCGTTTTATGTGGTGTATATGGATTTCAGCAAGGCGTTCGGTAAAGTTCCCAATAGTAAGCTATTGTACGAAATGCGGAGGAATGGGATTGTGGGAGATATAGCAGTTTTGATCAGTAATTGGCTTGCTGAAAAAAGACAGAGGGTGGTGGTTGATGGCAAATGTTCATCCTGGAGTCCTGTTACTAGTGTTGTACATCAAGGGTCGGTGTTGGGTTCGCTGCTGTTCATAATTTTAATAAATAGGGCCTAGAAGGGTGGATTAGTAAATTTGCAGAGGACACTAAGGTCGGTGGAGTTGTGGATAGTGACGAAGGATGTTGTAGGTTACAGAGAAACATAGATAAGATGCAGAGCTCAGCTGAGAGGTGGAAAATTGAGTTTAATGCAAACAAGTGTGAGGTGATTCACATTGATCAGAGTAACCAGAATGCAAAGTATTGGGCTAATGGTAAGATTCTTGGTCGTGAAGATGAGCAGAGAGATTCAAAGTTTGTGAGATGATTTCTAGCTCGGGTGCTCATTGTTGTGGTTCTGTTCGCCGAGCTGGGAATTTGTGTTGTGTACATTTCCGGTCACCGCATTATAAAGAGGATGTGGAAGCTTTGGAAAGGGTGCAGAAGAGATTTACTAGAATGTTGCCTCGTATGGAGGGAAGGTCTTATGAGGAAAGTCTGAGGGACTTGAGGCTGTTGTCGTTGGAGAGAAAAAGGTTGAGAGGTGACTTAATAGAGACATATAAGATAATCAGAGTATTAGATTGGGTGGACAGGGAGAGCATTTTTCCAAGTATGGTGATAGCATGCACGAGGGGGCATAGCTTTAAATTGAGGGGTGATAGAAATAGGACAGATGTCAGAGGTAGGTTCTTTAGTCAGAGAGTAGTAAAGGTATGGAATCCTTTGCCTGCAACGGTAGTAGTTTCGCCAAATTTATGTACATTTAAGTCTTCATTGAACAAGCATATGGACGTACATGGAATAGTGGAGGTTAGATGGACTTCAGTTTGGTATGACAGGTCGGCGTAACATCGTGGGCCGAAGGGCCTGTACTGCGTTATAATGTTCCATGTTCTATGTGATGTTGACATCAGGTCTGTTAATTTCCATAACTATGTTAAAGCTAATATTTATGGACGAACTGACTTGCAAGGTTTAGTGAACTCCACCTGTCCCTTTGTACCAGTCGCGAGAGGTTGAGTGGTCTACTGTGCCTCTGTATCAGGCTCGAGTGGCTGAATAACCTCCTCCTATCTCTCTGAATCATTCCCACCAAGTTGAATGGCCTCTTCCTGTCCCTTTGTAGCAGACTCGAGAGGCTGAATGGTTTCCTCCTGTTCGCATATGACTGTCCTGAGAGGCTGAATGGCCTCCTCCAGTAACTTGAAACAGGCACATGGGGACAGAATTGATTCCTTCTGTTCCTGAGAACCAGTCTCAGTGCTCTGAATAATGTCTGATTTTTCTGGAAGGATTTGATAACGGAGCCCTTAAAACCAGGAGCAGCATTGCACAATGTCAATGGGCAATAAATATTGTAACCCTGGTTTATGATCTCTAGAAATTTCCAAACCAGATATTTTATGCAGCTGATCTGTTATTTTATACTTGTCACCTTTTATAAACGGGTTGGAACATATATACCTTTGAAGCGGTCTGGCAATACTCTCGCATACAAGAAAGGTAGAGTAAAATGTTTGAAAATTTATGGTATGTTCCTCAGCAAACGCCATAAAATCCACCGAGATCGAGTAATTGTTTCCTTTTGTGGTGACTTTAAAAGTGATGTCAAGAAGGTGTTAACTGAATCTGTTTGTTTGGTGACTGTGATTAATCTCAGTCTCCATGGATTATAATCCTCCCAGTGGATGGTTTCCATCGTTTAAGGATAAATGGGCTCTGTCAATGTGTTATCGCAGTGTGTATGTGCGGGAGCATCACCGAAAGCATTTACAGGTATCAGCAGCTCCAGAGAGAGGGGGAGGGGAGATCCAAACCTGAGTACAAATGATTGGAATATTCTAGCATTGGTTCAGGATTTGAGCAAGGTAGAAGAAAGTATTGTAAGAATGATCAGGAGTTTATCTTGGGATGTTTGGTTTTTTTCTGCATATTATGAACGACTGCCATTATCATGGCGGATCCTGTATGCACTTTACATTATTCAATATTTTTATTATCCAATCCTGGCTTTCGTCGGTATCCCTGGTAAGTTTTGCTATTCAATCATTAACTCTTCAAATCATATTTCACGATAACACTGTTCTTTTAATTGATTGTGCTTTCCTTGCCATGGTTTTTTTTTTATCCTGTTAAGATTCTGAATCCAGATTTTCACTTTACAAGCCATTACTAACTGCATTCATGAAATAGATATATCACACTCTCCCCGCTTGCTTCTGGCAGTGTTTCTCATGGCTCTCTATATTGACCTACTCAGTTTCAACTGTAAGCCACAATTCAGTGTTTCACTGCCCATGCTAGCTAAATATTGGGAGCATGGAGACTACTGTCACCTCTTCTGGTTGCAAACGCTATTTCGTTCCTCCGACTCAATCCCACCCGTGGTTAATATCTGACTTCTCCTGACGGTACTTCACTGTCAAATCCCATCTGCTGTTTGATTCTTGATCTATAAAATGATGTTTTTATGATGGCAATAATTCGCCACTGAGACTCCCAGCTTCAACTCTGCAGAAACAAATCTGAATCGATACTCCACAGCTCGTATCTGAACTCACAACAAAATCCCCATTCATCCGTTACTTCTGTCCGCGCTGATCTATATTGTTATTGGGTTTACTTATATATTCTTAAGTACCTCCTGTCACATATCCATGTTCAGTCCCTCTTTCTCTCTCTGACTATAAATCGGACTCCAACAGTTATTAATCTTTTATCTGATTTCCTCCATGCACGCTCTCTCTCAGACCATGATTTTCACATGTATCACTGTTCTGGTCACACGCGCACACATGTACACTTAAAACCCCTTGCCTTGTGCTGATGCATGGCGAAGCCGAGACCCAAACCTGTGGGAGACCCTTTCAATGTCATTCGCAGTATGGGCTGCACATTTTCCTGTGCTTGTCACTTACCCTGTGCAAGCGGCGCAGCAATACACTGGCAAATGCTGGGAATACGCCCAATGCTGGGCACATAGACCAACTTAATGAGCAATACGCTGGCATAGTCTGCACAGCTCTCCTTGTTGAGCTGTCGGCTTGTCCCAGTTTATACTGTCTGAGCTGGTTCTGTGAGGCAGTTTCAGAATTTTAAGTAGCAAGTTATTTTAAGCTGATCTGGCATTGCCCTTATTCAACATTCTCATTCGTGTGATTGGACTATCGAAAGTCCCATTCCTACATTTAGACACACTCTCTTGTCTGTTTCTCCATATTTCAACAACATGTTGTATGTTTATCGAAATTTTCTTCTTCTGTCTTTCATTTGAATCCTTCTACCCCTTTGTATCTTTCAATGGCTTTGGTTTCTGGCTCCCTCGTGATTTGAGTGCTGGCATTATCCATTATTAAAACAATGCAATGGTTTGTGTCGGGCTGTTGTTCTCTTCCTGGTGTGTACCATGTGGTGCTCCATCTTGGATAGGGAGGCTCAGCAGCTTTGAGACACGTCTTTGAAGCTTGGTCTTTGCCTATTATTAAATGCCTGTGTTTTGTCCTTCTCAGCTGATCGTGCGGCCAGTTGCACGAGGAAGCCTCTCGAGTCCTATTGTAAAGGACCAGGCATCTAACTTGTAGCTGAGGGGCTGCTGACTGACACCTGTTATTGAAAATTTAGTGGAGGTGCTGGATTTGCTTTGCTGCAGGTTGTGCTCTGAATTGCCTCAGACATTCAGGGAGACCAGAGTATGTAATATCGCAACTCTGGACGCAGCACGGGACTGTGGATACAGCATCTTCGTCAGCAAAATGAACAGTGAATCGAACAGAGGCTACAAAGATGGGAAATTCTGAAAACACGGCGTGAGTGTGTGTGTGGGGGGGAAGAGATCTGCCATGTCAGTCTGGGTCTTCACCTGGACACGCACACGTACTCACTCTCACCCTCGCACACACACAAGCACACGAACATGCACACACAGATGATTCCCGAGTTCGCTGTAACACACATACACACATGCTGTCTCTCATTGTCTCCCCAATTCACACTCTCTATTAACCCCTCTCTCTCTCACACACACACACAAACACACGCATACACACAAATCCACGTACGCACACACAGACACACGCACACACGTCCTAATGTACTTGTTGAATTTGCATTTGCAACTTTTTGCATGCATTCCATTTGTTCAAAGATATACATTTCTATAGACAGGCAGTCAATGTGGCATTTCATAATGTCCTACTTTGAAAATAAAGAGTCTGACTCCAGGATAAGAAACAGACAGACTCTACAGAAGGACGTACCTGTTTATGTGCAGGGAATGTCACGTCATAGCAAACTTAGTAGAATTCTTGCAGAAAGAGACAAAAAAGAACGAGAGGAAAAGGTGGTCGATGTCATATACATTGACTTTATTAAGGCGTCTGTTAAGGTAGACTAATGGAGAAGTTAAAGTCGCATGGGTTCCAGGATGTACTAAGCAGGTTGATAGTGATCTGGCTGGGTAGCAGCAGTCAGAGATTTTTGGTGGAAGGGAGTTTCTCAAAATGGAAAACTGTGACCAGTGGTGTTCCCCAGGAATCCGTGCTGGGCCACTGTTGTTAGTGAAATACATAACTGATCTGAAGGCGGGTCGAGGTAGTCTGATGAGCAAGTTTGTAGATGACAGTAAGATTGTTGGAGTAGCAGATAGTGATGGAGACAGTCAGGACATGCTGCAGAATAAAACATGGATTGGACAGTTGGGTAGAGAAATTGCAGGCAGAGTTCAATCCGGGCAAATGTGAGTTGGTGCAATTTGGAAAATCCAATTCAAGAGCGAACTAAATTAGAAATGGAAAATATCTGGGCAAATTGATTTACAGAGAGATCTGGGAGGTCCATTGTGCACTGAAAGTGGCAACGCTGTTCAATAAAGTGATGAAGAAAGCATACGGTATACTTTTCTTCTTGCACTCCAACGATTTAAGAAAGGAAGAAAAGAGAAAGTGGAGAACTACTGTGATGAATTGTCATTCACAGAAGGGAATCTGTTGGAATCTATTGAGTACAAGTGTTGGCAGGGTTTGTCATATTGGTGCAAGACTTTGCATCGACCACATTTGGAATACTTTGTACAGTTCTGATCGTCTCATTAACAAAAGGACGTGGATGCTTTGGAGAGAGTGCAGAGGAAGTTCACAAGGTGTTGCATGGGACTGGGACGCTCGTTATGACGAGACGTTGAGTAGAATAGGATTATTTTCATGAAAAAGACGGAGGTTGACAGGGGACTTGATTGATGTTTACAAAATCATGTGGGATGCAAACACGATGGATGGCAAAATGCTTTATTTCCCTAAATGGGGACTCAGTTAATAAGAGTCACGAGTTCAAGGTGAGAGGTGATAAATTTTGGAGGATATGCTCAGAAAGATCTTCACGCAGGAGGTGATCGGTGCCAGGTTTATGTTGCCATAGGAAGTTGTCGAGGTGGACACGATAACGTCATTTAACACGGATCTAGACAAATGCAAAAATAGAACATAGAACATAGAACAGTACAGCCCACGATGTTGTGCCGACCACTGATCCTCATGTATGAACCCTTAAATTTCTGTGACCAGAAGCAATTCCAGGAGTGTCTTAAATGTCCCCAATGACCCTGCCTCCACAACTGCTACTGGCAACGTATTCCATGCTCTCACAACTCTCTGTGTACAGAACACGCCTCTGACATCCCCTCTATACTTTCCTCCAACCAGATTAAAACTATGACCCCTCGTGTTAGTCATTTCTGCCCTGGGAAATAGTCTCTGGCTATCGACTCTACCTATGCTTCAATTCTTGTAGACCTCAATTAGGTCTCCTCTTCTCCTCCTTTTCTCCAATGAAAAAGGTCCGAGCTCAGTCAACCTCTCCTCAAAGACAGTCCCTCAAGTCCAGGCAGCATCTTGGTAAACCTCCTCTGAACCCTCTCCAAAGCATCCACATCTTTCTTATTATAGGGCGACCAGAACTGGATGCAGTATTCCAAGTGCGGTCTAACCTATTTTTTATAGAGCTGCAACAAGATCTCACGACTCATAAACTCAATAACCTTGTTAATGAAAGCCAAAACACCATATGCTTTCTTAAAAACCCTTTCCACTTGGGTGGCCATTTTAAGGGATGTATGTACCTGCACCCCAAGATCCCTCTGTTCCTCCACACTGCCAAGAATCCCATCCTTAATCCTGTACTCAGCTTTAAAATTCAACCTACCAAAATGTATCACCTCGAAATTATCTAGGTTGAACTCCATCTGCCACCTCTCAGCCCATTTCTGCATCCTGTCAATGTCCTGCTGCAGCCTACAACAGCCCTCTGTACTGTCAACGACACCTACAACCTTTGTGTCATCTGCAAACTTGCTGACCCATCCTTCAATCACCTCAACAAGTCATCTGTAAACATTACAAACAATAGAGGCTCAAGGACAGAGCCCTGTGGAACACCACTCACCACAGACTTCCAGGCAGAATATTTTCCTTCTCCTTCCACTCGCTGTCTTCTGTTGGCCAGCCAGTTCTGTATCCAGACAGCTCGGTTCCCCTTTCTCCCATTCCTCCTGACCTCCTGAATGAGCCTACCATGGGGAACCTTATCAAATGCCTTGCTGAAATCCATATACACCACATCCACAGGTCGACCCTCATCAACCTTTCTAGTCACATCCCAAAGATCTCGATAAGGTTTGTGAGGCATGTCCTGCCCCTCACAAAGCCGTGTTGATTGCATTTAATCAAGCCATGCTCTTCCAGATGGTCATAAATCCTATCCCTCAGAATCGCTTCGAACACCTTGCAGACGACAGACTTGAGACTTACTGGTCTGTAATTGCCGGGGATTTCCCTATTTCCTTTCTTAAAGAGAGGAATTACATTTGCCTCTCTCCAGTCCTCAAGTCCGACTCCAGTGCAGAGCGAGGATGAAAAGATCTTATCAAGTGTCGAAGCAATTACATTTCTCATTTACCAAAGCAGCCGAGGACAAATCTGGTCCGGGCCTGGCGACTTGTCAATCTTAATATTTGACAAATATTTCAGACCATCAGCTTCCTCCATCTCTATACAGTTCAGCATGCACACCTGCTCTTCAAAGGTTTGATTCACTACAAAGTTCGTTTCCTTCCTGGTTCATCTCGACCAGACTTCCCATCAAGGGTGTTGTCCAGTCTACTGGCACCACCTCTGTGAAAGGATTCTATTAAAATGTTTGCAAATGTAAAGACAGAAGCAAAAAACTCATTTAGGGCTTCCACAACCTCCTCAGATCCACACACAAATTCCCTATGCTGTCCATGATCGGCCCAACTCGTTCTTTGACCATTCTCTTATTCCTCACATAAATGGACAGGGAAGCACGGCGAACAGGTCCTTGGAAAATCGGCGACTGGTTTAGATAGAGGATCGACATCGGTGCAGACTTGGATGCCCGAAGGTCCTGTTCTTGTGATGTGATTTTCTTTGTTTGTTTTTTGTTCCTTGCAAATACTCTTAAAAAGCTTCTGTTGATATTTAAAAGGAAAATGAAAACAAATGTAGAACAGTGAATACTTGGACAGGATAATTTATTACAGAGAACAAAAAACTGACAGGGAAACTAAACAGTTATATTGCGTTTGTCTGCATGGAGGAAGATCCAGAAAATCTCCCAGAAAGACCAAGTGACGATGTTCCCTTATTAACTAAGACGAAAATCAATCATTTTAGGAACGAAGTCATATTTTGACACACGGCTGGATTGCGGATGTTGAAGTCTGACGGACCAGATGTCCTTCGTACCGAAATTTCGGAGGAAGCAGCAATGGAGCTAATGATTGCATTGGGGATTCAGGTATGGAATTCGAGTAGATAGGTTGGGAAGCTCTTTTACAGATTGTTATAAGATGCGAATAGGAATTGATGGTTTTAGCTGGTATAACATTGGAAAAGTCCCTCTGTCATGGTGAGTTGTATCGCAAGCTGCTGTTGGAGACAAGGGAGGAACGGCGCTGATGCAAACATTTTAATAGAATCCTTTCACAGAGGTGGTGCCAGTAGACTGGACAACACCCTTGATGGGAAGTCTGGTCGAGATGAACCAGGAAAATAGAGACCAGTGAGTATTAGAACAGTTTAGGGGTAACTAAATTACATAGCCGGCTGCAGAATACTCTTTGTACGACTGGAAACCATCATACACTACCGTTACAGAGATCACTGTTGTGCCCCTTGTTATTTGTGGTATTAATAAATGACGTTGGCGTGAATGTGGAGTCGGGAGTGTGGTCAGTGTGATAAGTAAGTTTATACTGAACACAAAGATTGCCTGGGTGGTCGGGACTGAGGGGGAGGGTCTTATGTTACAGGAAGATATTGAGAGAATGCTCAGATGGGCAGATCAATGGCAGGTGGAATCTAACCCTGAAAAATATGAGGTCATGTAATTTGGAAGAAGGAAAGAGACAGGAGATTGGCTGCATACTAGGAGGCTCAGAGGGTGTTTCTCCACAAATGTGAATGTGACTGGATAAGGTGATCGGTTGTTAAGAAGTCACTGGGAGTAGTAAATATAGAGTTTACTGATCAAGATGCAGATTGTAAGAGTTATATGGAAAAAAGTTTCTGGCAATGTGGAATAATGTGTACAGTTCTGCGAGCCACATTACTGGAACGATGTGATGGCACTGGATGGGGTGCAGAGGAGATTCAAACGGGCGTTCCCAGCGATGGAGCATATTAGCTCTGAAGAGAGGCTGGATAAGCTCTGGTAATTTGCTTTGGAGCAAAGAAGGTTGAAGGTGGTGGGATTCGGAAGGATAAGGTTCCGAGGAGAATGGACAGGATGCACAGAAGCAACTAATCCTTTTATTCAAAGGATCAAGAACTATGGAATGCACTTTTAAATTGAAGAATTCAAGGTTCAGACATGGTTCGAGGATTGTTTTCACCCAGATGATGTTGTGGATTTGGAATGCACTTCATGACTGTGCAGTTGCCACAAAAAATTGTAAAAAAAAAGTAATTGGGCTTGCACCTAGAGTATCATAACAGTCCCGACAACGGGTCTTGCGTCGGAACGTGGGACTAATGTCGACGGTGTTGTATTTCTGACGGTACAGATTCCATGCTTCTCTGACAGTATGATTGTGGAAAATTAACTATTTAACAGATTAAGACAGTAAGTGATGTTTTCTGAAACCGAAGTTGCAGATTTGAGAGAAGCAAATATAACGATAATATGTCCAAAGGAGGCAGGGAGAAAGCAGGAAATTGAAGTTTGCTGAGCACCAAAGAAGCAGTCATAACAATACAAGAGTCTGTTCTAAAGGATGCAATACCAGGGAACTTTCAAAATTATATTAATTAAAACGTAAACAATATAGGCGAAGGCAATGTCGAATTATTAAAGGCGAATCAAATTTGACGAACAGACTACTGAATAAATTATGGGCGAAGCAATGGATGTTGTAAATTTCGAGTTTCACAAACATTTTGGATGATGTCCCAAGTCGAGTGTTGTGACAATGCTGCTCCTTTAACAAGGATATGCTGTCCTTGGCGTTTTTCTTTTAGCAGAGATGTCGTAAAAGCAGGGTTTCCGAACAATCTGGGTTTGACTATGAGGGAATGTTTTGAATGACAAAATAAAATTTGGACAAGGAGACGCTAGCTGTCCTAGATGTGGACCTGTGTAATGAGAAAGGAATAATTAATGACTTCATAGTTATAGATCCTCTTGGAAGGAGTGATCACATTCTGGTTGATTTTGGAATAGAGATAAAGACTATGAAAATATAATCCAGTTCCATGGTCCTGTGCTTAAACAATTAACATTGCAATAGAGAGAGAAGGAGGACTTAGGCTAAAGTAGACTGGGTGCAAATACTTTATGGTGTGAGTGTTGACGAGCAGTGAAGGAATTACAAAACAATTTTTTTCAAATTCCAAAGCAAAAATATATTCCGTGAAAAGGAAGGATTGTGAGAAAAGGGGTACTCTGCCACGCTTGTCTAAGGATATTAAGGAGTCCATCGTACTGAAAGAGAAGGCATACAAAGTGACGAAAGTGTGTACGAAAATGGAAGATTGGGAACATTTTAAACGTCAATAGAAAGCCACAAAAAGTACTATAAAGAAAGGTAAGATGCAACATGAGAATAAGCACAGAATATAAAAATAGAAAGCGGAAGTTTCTATAAATATATAAAATGATTTAGAGTGGCTAAAGTGAACTTTGGTCCTTTCGTGGATGTGAAGGGTCATTTAGTAATGGGATGTGATTAAACCGCAGAAGCATTGAACAGGTATTTTGTGACGGTCTCCAAAGTGTGTGAGCAATAACATGTCAGTAATTGATGAAGAGATGAAGGTAGATGAGGACCTGGAAACAATCATTATTACGGAAATGCTGTGTTGGGCATCCTAATGGAACTAAGGATAGGCATATCTCCTGGCCTGACCGAATGCATCACAGAACACGAAAAGAAATAGAGGCGGAAATAGCGTGTGGACTTGTGCTAATTTCCCAAAATTAGCTGCACTCTAGGGAAGTTCCAGCAGATTGCAAAACAGTGAATGTGACATCACGATTCAAAATGGGAGTTGGAGGAAAGATCAGGAATTGTACACCAATTAGTATAATCTCCGATGTCGGGAAGATGATTGATATTATTACCAAGGAATAAATGCAAGGCAGCTCGATAGAAATTGCCCTTTGCGCAGACACAGCAGATTTAATGAAAGGCACGACAGGCAGAACAATTATTCTGGAAAACTATGAAGGCATTACCAGAAAAGATAGCGGTCAACCGAGATTTCCAAATCACATTTGACAAAGTGCTGCACAAGTTGTCGCTGTACAGGATAAGAATGCATGAAGTTCGGGGTAAAGTATCAGCATGGACAGACGATTAGATGAGTAACAGGAAGTAGAGCATGGGGCTAAATGAGTGCTATTCTGGCTGGCAATCAGTGACACGTAGAGTGCCTCAGGAATAGGGGTTGGAACTGCAATTATTCACATTTTATAAAGATGATGAGGAGTTGGGGACCACGTGTAATGTGTCAAAATTTGCAGTTCACACGAAGATGAGTGCCAGAGAAAAGTGTGCAGAGGAATGTGAAACTATGTAGTGTAATATAGATCCTCAAAGCGAGCGGGCAAACGTCTGGTAGATGGAATACAGTGGCAATAAATGTGAAATCAATCATTCTCATAAGAGTAACCGTAAAAATGACTGTTACCTGAATGATAAAATATTGCAGAATGCTGCTATGGAGAGGGACCTGGGTATCCTTGTGCACGAACCACAGAAGGTCGGTCTGCAGATGCAACAGGTACTTCGGAAGGCAAACAAATTCTGTCCATCATGTTAAATGGATTGAGATTAAAAGCAAGAACGTGCTGTTGCAGCTGATTCGGCTGCTGGTAAGGCCACACTTGAAGTACTGTGTGATGGTTTGTTCTTCTTACTTGAGAAATGATATACTGATACTGCAGGGAAAGCAGAAGTCATTCATTAGTTTGATTCTGGAGTTGAGTGGTTGATGTATGAAGAGATACTGAGTAGTCTGGAAATATAGTCATGGGAATTTAGAACATCGAGAGGGGATTTGAAGAAACATATAAAATTATGACGGGAAGGCACAAGATGGAAGTAGAGAGGATGGTTCAAATGGCAAGTGAAGCTAAGACAAAAGAGCATAGCCACAAGATTAGAGAGAAGATTTAGGATTGAATTGAGAAAGAACTTCTTCAGCCAATAGTTTGTAAATTGATGGAATTCTTTGCTCAGTGAAGTAGTTGACGCTAGTTCAGTAAATCTTTTCAAAGCAAAGATAGATACTTTTGAACAGTAAAGTAATAAAGGGATAAGGTAAGAGCGCAGGTAAGTGGATGGGAATTCATGAAAACATTATGTGGTCCTTTTGAGTGGCGGGTGGAGGCTGGAAGGGTCAGATGGTCTCCACCTGCTCCTCTGCTTTAGTTTATTTGGATTGGCGTTTATCAGGCTGGCACAACGAATAGTAAGGAGCCAGTTGTGAAGCTGCTGAACCCAAAGAAGCAGTACCGCACTGATCATCCCAATCTCCGACATCTCTCCTGCAAAAACCTGTTATTTGATTTTTCTTTTTCCTTTTTTTGCCATGGGTGTTTATTGGGATTGTTGCAAATACTTTAAGCAACTTCATTAACTTGCGATAATGGGTTCAGTTTTCAGATAGGCTAAGTTATTCAAAATTCTATCCTCTTTTGTTTGTGTTTCATTTGGTAATCTTGCAAAGGAATACTGTTGTGTTAAAAAATAAGTGTGTGACTGGCTGCACCACTCCTAAAATATTCAAATTACACCTGCTTCAGATAACATACAGAACTTGGAGTGGAAAGCACGGACTGGCGGGATAATCTAGAAATTGATATTTGGGCGCAAGATGCTCAGAGAGCAGATCACACTTTTGTTCAAGTGTATTAAATGCAATCTTTCCAAATCCGCTGATGCCATAAAAGTGAAATTATGAGGTGGTGAGGAACATTTAAACAAGTTCCAATGTGATTGAAACAAGTAAACTGAATAGGCAAATACGACGGAGAGGGAGAGCAATATGGATGGACGTGCCATTGAGTACTTTGGTGGGAAACAAAATGGATGGTTAACATTTCAAAAGAGATTAATGTAAAGATACTGAATTATGAAATTCTTATGTGCATACGTTGGTTGAATTCTTCAGCGAACTCCGAAGCTCATGCATGGCAGTTTTGGAGCCAGAAGTTAATATTGGGAATGACACTGGCACACTGACCAGTGTGCATAGATCTATCAAATGGGTAGCTGGAACATTGAAGGGGATCTTGATTTCAATGCAACCCACCACTGAAAACAATACTGCAGGAGCACAAAGCCGTTAGGACGATAATTGATGTGTTGATCTACACTTCAAGTGGATTTGATTGGATGAGCAAGGGTGTCTATCTGAAGCTGTACAGGACTTGGTGAGACCAGTCTTGTGTGCAGTTTTGCTCTCAAATAAAGTACAATCTTGACATTGAGGGAGTCAAGCGAAGAATGACCAGACTGATCTCTGGGATGACTGGCTGTAGTGGGAGCAGAATTTGGGTCGACTAGGCCATTATTCCCTCCGGGTTCAAGAACATGAGTGGAGATCAGAATGAAGTATATAAAATCTCCTGGATGGGAAGTATAAACCAAGGTGCTACCATATTATTTACAGTAGTCCACGCTACGTTGAGATGAGACGAAATGTCAGCACGCAGAGACTAGTGAAGCTAGGAAATTATCTCCCACATAAGGCCGTGGAAGCCAAGGCATAAAATATAAGTTCGGATTACTAGACACGAAATGCATGAGGTTGAACTCGGAGTATGGTGTTGAGATAGATGATCAATCCTTATTATATTGAAGGGGAAGTACAATTGATGGACCAAAGGGCCTACTGCAGTTCCGACTTTGTATCTTTCCGGTAGTTTATCACTTTAAAAGATTACAGTACACAGAGTTTGGGTTAAAAAAAAGGACGATGATTGGTCATGAATTGGAATGGGGCAGGCTCAATGCATTGAATGACCTCCACCTTTCAGGGGGGTTCTGTGCAGTCTGTGGGAAAACGCTGTAAATGTTGTCAGAAGCTTTCCGATATTAGGAAGTAGGCCCAGGACTGTGTTTCTCGTTCCCTTTTCCAATACCAAGTCTGGTGTTGGGTGTTCTGTCAGCGCTTATCCTTTAAGATATCGGGACAGGTTGATGCAGTTGAATACCTTACTTGGCCGTTTCACAGACCATTGCAGTTTTTATCACACTTCTGTGTGTCTGGAGTCGTTTTCAGGTCAGAACCAGGAAAGCAGGGGAGATTTCCTTCCTGAAAGTACAGTCAGGAATGAAATTGATGCTTGCCATTGACATTGGCGTCAATGTCAATATTGCTGGCATCAGATTTGACATTTTGATATTTCTTTGATTTAACATCCACCACCTGCCACAGCATTAGTCTGGTCTGGATTAGAAAATCAGTGACATTTCCATGACAGTGCCTATCGTTAACACACTGAGCACGTTATTTCTTTGGTGCTTAAAAGCTCTGTGAAGAAGAAACCCAAGAGTTTAACTATCGTGATGAAAGTGAGGGAGAGGCAATTAGTCAGATTGTAATTGTTCTCCTCTTAAGGGACTGATCATTTTAAAGATATTTTCCAAATTGCCATCGAGATTCCAAAGTTGGAGCTGGAATTAAACAGCTTCCCCATGGACATGGCTTATGGTCCAGCAGAATTATTCAGGTCTATTGCAGGAATGATGTCAGGGCTCATTGCCTTTGTCGTATGTACTGTGTTCAGCTGTTTCTTGATGTGCAGCAATCGAATTGATTGAAGACGGGAATCTGCAATTCTGTTTATGTCATCACGTAACACTTCTGGCAGAGAATGCTGCGGACACTGCATCCTTGTCTTTTATAGCGATATACAGGGTTGTTCCAATCTCCAGGGGAATGCCAAAGTAATGGTTTAGTGGTGTTCGTCTCGCAACCCTGGGAATGTTCTGATGACATGACTTCGAATCCTGTCACAGCAGATGGAGGAATTTAAATGCAATAAATGTTTGGAATTAAGAATATAATAATGCTCATGAATCCATTGTCGATTGTTGGAAAAACTCATCAGGTTCATTAACGTCCTTTAGGGAATGAAACTTCCATCCATACCTGCTCTGGCCGACATCTGACTCCAGGCCCACAGCAATGTGGTTGACTCTTAACTGCCCACTGGACAATGAATGAGATCTATCCTAATCCCAAGAGTAATTGTTTGATTAAAAATAATATTTATCCAGCCATTTGACTCGTCAGCTGTTTCAAAGTTCAAATCCAGTTCTGACTGGTTGTGGCAGGAATGCAAAATTCTATCTGTTTTTTTAATTATTTCGACCTCTCTCTCAGACATTATTTCTGCACTTTGGAATGTAAGCAGTTAAGTGTGACAGATTTCGTGGTTTGTCATCAAGTTTAGGTAAACTTGCCCCTGACCCTGGCATGTTTGGCCACACTCTCCCTGAACCATAGGTTGGTTTGATGTAATGGTAGACTGAGGGATTATTCCCACAAAAAAGTTGCAGATTGTGTTTGATTACAATTCTGCTTTTGTTCCACTGCGCTGCAGCACCACATGAATACCAGTTTGTGCTGCAATATCTGCAGTGCAAGTCTGCTGTCTGTCCCCGAAGACACACTGAGACCCATACAACTATCAATCCGTACCCGTTTACCCAATCTGATGTCTGATATGGTAACACATCCATTTCAATATTCTAATTCCTCTGAGGGTCTGTCCATGGTGTCATGTTCCGCAAAACTATGGAACATATTCACTTGAAATCTCCCATTCGAATTTTGTTATCTTCGCAGTTTGAAATGATGTGTTTCCCTCTGTTTCTCTGCACGACTATGATTAAGAACTCTGTCGTGTCGGTGATTCCAGCCTTATGTAGTTTTAGAGCAAATGAGTTTGCACATCTTGTATTATCATTCATTCCCCAGTGTACGGTGCTTCATGGTTGAACACACCTCTTTTGCACTTATTCAAAATCATAAATTTCTGGAGAAAATCAGAAGGTACGGCAGCATCTGTGGCGAATGTCAAACAAAGAGGACTTTTCGAGTCCAGCGGGACCAATTTTCAGAAGTAAAAATGGACCGTAAAATGGGATTTTGCAGAACTTGACAGAAGTGGAGGGGGGTAATTGGAAATAGAGGATGTGGAGGCACAATGCCACAGAAGAATGGCCATTAAGCTGTGGTGAAAGAAAAACAGGTATAAATTTGGTGAAAATTAGGGTGTGCATGGGGGAAATGGGTTCTCTCTATGGCACCAAGATAAACAAGGCCCAGGAAAGGTAATAGGGAGGCCAAAAGGGAGAATGTAAAGAAAATGGAATACGGTCATGCTGAGATCTAGCTGTGAAGTTATGGAATTGAATATAAACTCCCATAGGCTATACACTACCAAAATATAAAATGAGGTGCTACTCGACCTTTGGTTGTGCTTCATTGAAACATTGCAGAAGCCCAGGGATTTCTTGTACATGGGCTGGTTCTGTAAGTGAGATTGAGAACCTGATATAAGTAACTATTTCACCTGATCTAGCGTTGAATTTCTTTTATGTTTCCATTCTTGTGGTTGCACTCTCCGTCTCTCACTCTACAAATACTACAGTGTGCCCATGCACACTTCATCATGTTGGTGTTTACACACTCTTGGCAGCAGCCACATTCTCTTCATTTGAACACAGCCAACCATTCCCATCGTCTTAGGGTCTCCACGTAGAAAGAAAGGATGAACTCTCAGATAAAGGCAGACCCTTTGATACATGGCTCAAAACACCATCCCCCGCATCACTACCCACCGTCAACAACTAAATGAAAATATCCTTTGTGTTCCGACAGTAATGGTGCTATGGTGAACGGCGTTGTGCAGACCATCAAGGAGATGGAGCAACACTTTTCATGTCTGAGATGATCTGAGTGAACCCTCCAGTACATACTGTCAAGAAGTCCAGTATTCTGTCTCTATTTATGTAATAATCAACTTTTTTTCTGCCTGTAAATGAAATCACAGATTCACAGTTATCCATATTATATACTATCGAACGGTTATTGTCCATTGGGTATTCAATTCGATATTCTCTACCTCGTCTTGATAAATTAGTTTCCAGCCTGTGTTAGTTTCATCCATAAATTTATCTACTGCTTCGTTATATTTATCAAAACGATTGAAATAGTTTGCAAATAGTTGAGTTCTCAGCACATTTCAAAGTGTCACAGTGAATCTGTGTTAATCTGATAAAGACTAATTTATCCCTGCTTCTGGCTCAGTAACGTTTCCTCCCCCAATTCCTGTGTCGCAGTTTTGAAAGGCTGAATATCCCCTTCCATTTGCTGTGTAACGGACATGAGACGTTAAGAGATCTTCTCCAGTTCCTGAGTACCAGCCCGGAATGCCTGAAAAGACTCATTCTGTTCCATTTTAATCATCTTGATGGTCTGATCGTCTGCTTCAGGGTAGGTGCAGGTTTTGAATTGTGCTGAATATTTTGAAACCATCAGTGAACAATCCACTTCTGACTTTATGATGAAGGCAAGGTCATTGATGCTGCAGTTGCTGATAACCCACGATGACTCATGGATGACCAGTTTCGATATGTCGGTACTACAGAGGAGAGCACGCCACATGACAAAGTGGGTTGTATCTTCAATATACGGCTGAGCCTTTTCCTCCGCCAGGACTGTGTGCTGGCTGCTCCAACAATACTGTTTGAGACAGATCCACCTGTGACAATTAGTTTGGTGAGAATGTTTCCCTCTTGTTGCTGCTGTGCATTAGAGGTCTCGCCCTGTTTAGTCAGTGGTGGGCCTGTGGGGACACTCTTGTTGATCGACATTGAAGTCCCACACCTAAAGTACGTCCTGTGTCATTGTAGCAATGAATAAAATCTTAGAAAATCATAGCATAGGAACAAGCCCTTCCAAGTCTGTGCCGATTCAGACCCTCAAACTAAACCTGTCATCTATTTTCCAGCGATATATATCCCTCTGACCCCTGCCGATTCATGTATCTGTCTTGATAGATCTAAAATGGGGCTATTGTATGTGCCTCTGTCACCCCCACTGGCAATGCATTCCAGTCAACCTGTCCCCCTGCCTGAAGAACTTTCCCCACATATCTCCCTTAAACATTTCCCCTCTCACCTGGAATTCGTGACTCCTAGTAATGAAGTCCCCACTCTTGGAAAAAGAATTTGACTTTACAACCTATCCACATCTCTCATGATTTTCTCGATCTCAGTCTGGTCCCCCTGTATCTATGTCTTTCGAAGGAAAATAATTCCAATATACTCAATCTCTCTTCATAGCTAGCGAGCTCCATACCGGGCAACATCCTGGTGAACATTCTCTACACCCTCTTCAAAATACTCAAATTCTTTTGTTAATGTGGCGACCAGAACTGCACGCAGTATTCCAATCGGGGTCAAACCGTAGTCCTATACAACTGCAACATGACTTGCCAACTCACAAAACACCGTTCAATGAAGGAAAGCTTTGCCTTCTTGACCACGCTATTGAACTACATTGCCACCTTCAGGGAACAATAGTCCTCTACACCCAGACGTCTCTGTGCTTCAATTTCCCCCGGGGTTTTGTCGTTTACCATATGGTACATTTCAGAATTGGGTTGTCCAAACTGCATCACATCACAATTGCTCGGATTGAACTCTATTTGCCATTTCTCTGCCCAACACTCCAAACGTATCTGAATTCTGCTGTATTTTCAGACAGTTCCATTCACTATCTGCTACGGCACCAATCTTAGTGTCATCATTAAACTTGCTAATCCGACAACCAATACATTTCTCCAGATCATTTACGTACATCACAACAACAATGGTCCCAACACAGAGCCCTTTGGAACACCACTGGTTACAGTTATCCCTTTTGAGAAATTGCCTTCCACTACTGACGTGGGTCTCCTGTTGCCCAGCCAGTTCTTTATCCATCTAGCTGGTATACAGTGGACTCCATGTGACTTCATTTTCTACGTCTGCCTACAATGGGGAACCTTATATAACAATTCCTGAAGAAGGGCTCAGGCCTGAAAGGTCTATTCACCTGCTCCTTGGATGCTGCCTGACCTGCTGCGGATTTCCAGCAACACATTTTCAACCTTATTTATAGCCTTACTTAAGTCCATGTATATGACATCTACTGTCATTCCCTCATCAATCAATTTTGTCACTTCTTCAAAGAATTCTATCAATTTGGTAAAACATGAAATTCCCTGCACAAAACCTGCAAAAAACATGCTCACCAAACATGACCTTCCCTCACAGCGCCAGAGATCCGGGTTCAATTCCCGCCTCAGGCGACTAACTGTGTGGAGTTTGCACGTTCTCCCGTGTCTGCGTGGGTTTTCTCCGGGTGCTCCGGTTTCCTCCCACAGTCGAAAGATGTGCAGGTCAGGTGAATTGGTCATGCTAAATTGCCCGTAGTGTTAGGTAAGGGGTAGATGTGGGGGGTAAGGGTGGGTTGCGCTTCGGCGGTGCGGTGTGGACTTGTTGGGCCGAAGGGCCTGTTTACACACTGTCAGTAATCTAATCTAAAAAAAACATGTTTCCTATCACTAATAAACACATTTTCTTCAAAATGGGAATAAATACGATCCCTCAGTATCTTTCCAGCAGCTTCCTTGCCACTGACATCAGTCTCACAGGTCAGTAATTACCTGGATAATCCCTTCTACCCTTCTTAAACAAGGGGCTGCATTCGCAATTCTGCACTCCTCTGGGACCTCACCCGTGTTCAAGGATGCTGCAAACACATCTGGTATCGCTGCAACAAATTTGTGTCTCGCTTCCTTCACTAATTGGGATAGATCCCCTCTGGACCTGGGGACATGTCCATCTTAGTGCCTTTAAATGCACCCAACACTTCTTCCGTCCTTGTGCTGACTTGGCCTAGAGTAATCAAACATCCATCCTTAACCCCGACATTTATTATGTCCCTCTCTTCTGTCAGTACCGACTCACTGTACTCATTCAGAATCTCAGCTGTTTTCTCTAATTCCACCCATAACTTTCCTACTTTGTTCATGAGTGGGCCTACCCTTTCCCTTGGTACCATCTCAATCCCATAAACGAATAAACGCTTTTAGAATTTCCCATAACCTTGTTTGCTGATGTTATATCATCATCCATTTCAGCTCTCTTAGTCCCCCATTCAAATTGGTCCGATTTTACTGATATTCTTCCAAAGCTTCATTTGTTTTCAGTAGCCTAGACGTTGCATATGCTCCTTTTAACTTCTTAGCTCCTCTCTCAATTCCACCTTTTCTCCATGGTTCCATAATCTTGCCATTTCCATTCTTCATTTTCGCAGGAACATATTTCTCATTGACTTTAATCAACCTCTCTTTAAAATCCTGCCTAATATCAAGTCTGGATTTACCCTCAAACAGTTGCTCCCAACCCACATTCCCCAGAAGCCGAATCTTGCTACAGTTGGCCTTCCACCAATTAAGAACTCTTCCTATCCGACTCCTCTAGTCTTTGTCCATGGCTGTTTTCAAACGTACATCAGTGTGAACACCACTGACAAAGTAATCCCTTACGGAAACTTTAACCACCAGACCAATCTTATTCCCCAACACCAGGTCCATATCGACTCTTCCCGACTTGGATATGAACACGCTGCCATTGAAAACACTCCTCTTTGCTCATTACAAATTCTGTTCTATCTAAACCTGATTTGGAGGAGCCGGTGTTGGACCCGGGTGGACAATGGTATAAAATCACACGACATCAGGTTATATTTCAACATGTTGATTTGGAGGCACTGGCCTTCCAAGTGTTGCTCCTTTAACCAACTGCTGAAGAAGCAGCGCTTCGAAGTTTAGTGACTCGAAGTAACGTATTGGACCACACCTATTGCTGAGTGATATTTTCTTAAAAGAAATCAAATTTTATTTTGAGAGATTAAGAACGCATACAAGAAATTGTGTACTATGCAATACTGTGGTCATATTTAACAGTTGTGCTGTCTTAGACCAGGCTTGTGCAGTGCTAATGACACTTCTTATAAAACAGACAACTTCAAGTGGGAATTACCAACGCGAAGCCAATATCTGCCCATCGAAAAAGAGCATTCATACAGCAACAACTATCATTTTCTCTGGAGACTGAATTAGCCATTTTTTTTTTACAAAAAGCACGATGAAATCAGAAACCATGGGAAATATTGCCATTTGAAGCACCAGTGTTTCCTCAAAACCCGCAACTTTCTAGAAGTTGTCTTCAAAATAAAATAACAAAATAATGGTGGTTTCATTTCCTTGCACTGTTGGAACTAAACCTAATAGAAACAAAACAAAACTAGGAAGGAAAGAGTTGTCTTCCCAGTTGACTCACTAAATTTGGTGACATAATGTCACCATTGCAGCATTGGATCAATCAATTTCACATTCAGTCCACAAGTACACGAGTAGCAGCACAAAGTATCAATGGAATTTTCTCCAATTTCCTGTTCAGCCATAGCTTTTGTGAAAAGTATGAATGTATTTGCTTGACAACAAAATAAGACGCAATTGTATTTTAGCAGAACTGTCCCATTCACACTATTGTCCAATTTCTTTTATCTTTAGGCCAGTCCCATCATTCCTTCACAGCTTCTTTTCAATAACTGGTGACAGAGTTTTAAAATTTACTCTTAGAAGTCATAATCATGACTCTTTAGCAGTATCAAATCTCATCATATTAAATAACTGTTGTGATGTAAAATCAACTCCAATTAACCAGTAACACGATGTGAATTCCTGTCAATGCTGGGAAAATTAAAATATCCTATCACCAGCACTCTGTTGCTCCTATATTTTTCCATCTTCTGTTTACATATTTGTACCGTGATCTCACGCTCACTGTTGGGAGGCCTGTAAATCACGTCCAACATTGCGACCGCACCATTCCTATTTCTGAGCTCTGCCCATATTGCCTCCATACTCGACTGTCCATAATGGCCTCCTGCACCACAGCTGTGATATTCCCTCTGATCAGTATTGCAACTCCCCCACTCATTTTACCTCCTTCGCTATCTGCCTGAAGCATCTATATCGTGGGGCATTTAGTCGCTAATCTTGCCTTAGCCTCAAACAGTCATCAGTAATAACAATAACATCATGCTCCCAAATACCCATACAAGAATAGCGTACATCTGCCTTACCGACAACATTTCTAACATTAAAGCAAATACACCTGAAACCACCTGTCGCTTTGTGTTCATAGTCCGCTTCGTGCCAAGTCTTACGTTAGTCAAGCTGACTTCATTATCTCGTTTCTGACAGGCTTCAGTTACGACCCCCTTACTGTCCACTAAACTGCCCATTTGGTTCCAACAACCCCTGCAACATTAGTTTAAATCCTGCACAACAGTGTTTACAAAAGCACCCCACAGGACGTTGGTTCCAGTCCAGCCCAGGTGAAGACCTTCCAATTTGTAATAGTCCCTCTTCTCCCAAAACTAGCACCAATGTCGCAAAAATGTGATCTTCTTGCTCCTCCACAATCTCTCAAGTAACGCATTAATCCTGCCTAATCTATCATTCCTACTATGACTAGCATGTGGCACTGGTGGCCATCCTGATATTATTACCTCTAAAGTTCAACATTTTAACTTGGCTCATAACTGCCTAAATTCGGCTTGTATGACCACATTCCGTTTTTTACCTATATCGTGGTTGCTGATATGCACCATGACAGCTGCTGACAACTTCAGTGCTTCCTCCGATTATATTCAACATCGAGGGGAGCTGAGTTATCACCGAGGGGGAGTTTGGAGCACAGCAGATATGTATTGGCCAGAGATTTCCTGACAATATCTGAACTGTTAACATTAGATTTCTTGGGTTCCACAATCAATACTGGGGAATTCCAGCGTAACTCATTTCCTGATTGTATACCACGGTTTCCCCACCACTGGTGGGACTGTCCTGCCGTTGGGGCAGGATATACCCAGAGATTGTGATGGGGCTTAATAAAACGTCAAGTATCAAGTCTGATTCTGAGAGTATGGTGATGCCAGAATGTTTCCTGACTGGGTCAATATGAGAAATAAAGGTGACAATGTATCAGGGAATAATCGGGTAAAGGGCTGAATGAAAGGCAGTCTTCCTAAATGTGTGTTGTATTATCGAACGAAATTGAGGAAATTAATGTATATATTTAGGTAAATGAATGTGATCTAATGGCATTAGAAAGAAATGGTGACAGGATGACTGATATTGGGAACTGAATTTCAAGAACATGTCCACCTGGAAGTGTTCTACCACACTATGAAGGACGTGGGAGAGATCTCCGAGTAAAGGAGGGCATCTGTACAATCGAAAAGAGGATCTGAAATCAATTGGTTCAAGGTATTACACAGATGATTTAGTGTTCAGAAACAAGTCCACTGTGTCAAAGTTCACAGACGATATTAAGATGAGTTGTACAACGAAGTTTGCAGAGGACGGTGTAAGTCTGCAGAGTGATATAGATAGGTTAACTGAGTTGGCAAGGGTCTGGCAGGTGGAGTATGATGTTTGTCAATTTGCAGTTATGCATTTTACTTGGAATAATAGCAAAATGCACTATCATTTAAAGGGTTAACAACTGGTGCAGAGGGACCTCGTGTATAAATCACAAAAAGTTGGTTTGCAGGTTCAGAAGGTAATAAAGTCCTTCATTGTCAAACGGATGAAGGATAAAATCAGGGAGATTTTATTGCTAATGGTGTTGGTGAGGTCACGCCTGGAGTACTGTGTACAGTTTTGGTCTCTGTCCTTGAGAAATGATGCACTGGCACTGGATGGAATGTAGAGTGTAGATGAGGTTGACTGCGTGGATTCCAGAGATGGGAGGGTTGCCTGATGAGTACACATTGAGTAGACTGGTATATACACATCAGAATTTAGAAACATGAGGGGGAAATCTTATCGAAAATCATCAAGGGAACAAATATGATAGCAAGAGAGAGCGATTTTTTTCCCACGGGAGGTTGAAACACGAATTCGGGACACTGCCTGAAAATAATGAAGAGCAGATTTAGCATTGACTAATCCAAAGGATTGTGAATCTGTGGAAGCAGTCGGTGCTACGTGGTTGCATGTTATTAGGGGAAAAACATTGAGGTGTTTGAACATTGTTGGAAATGAAGCATGTTCGTGGAACTGAGTCCATGAAAAAATCAGGCATATTTGGATTGAATGGCGCGGCAGGTTCACTGGGGCAGATAGTATAATACTGCCTTATTTCTTATGTTCTTTTGCTTTGCACTAATCTTATTGTTTTTGTGTAAAACGTACCAGTTGATTTGAGTTTGGTAGAAATTCGCACTGGGAGGCGGAATGGATCTCACCAACTCCTCATATTAATTGGTTTTTGAGCCCACACAATGCAAGTCAAATTTGGTTTGCGTAATTCCTATGACACAACATTCCCAGAGCACCTCCCCTCTCAGCAAAGAGTCTGGAATTACCCAGCATCCCGGGAATCAGTGCCATCCTTGAAAGCCCATAGTGCACTGGGACACGCACAGTCCATGTGGAGCTACCGTGTAAAGCCCCTGATATTGAGCCTTTAAGTGGCAGGCAGGGGAACATTACACTCCTCCCTAAACCCAGATTGTGCGCAGGGGCATAGATCTCCTCCTGCGAGGGGAGGGTCACAACAGGACTTGCCCTTCCCCCAGGACCAGTGGTGGGGGCCATGGCACCAGACCATGCCTGCCTGCTCTGAATTTTCCCCTGGGTTAGAGCAGTCTCAAACATCGAGAGGGATATACAGCATTTTAGGGAGATCATTGTCCTTCTCCCTCCATCAGTGTAAGGGGCTGCTCACGGAGATTGTCACCATTACTCTTGATGAGAATGAATAAGAGGCAGCTAGATTATCATGAGATCAAGAAAGGCTTCAGGAAACATCTCACTGACTGTGCCAATAATCCAACGACAGCCCACAGTGCTCAGATTTCACAGAAATATTTTGCACGGACCTTTGAAACAGCAGGTCTAGAAAAAAAATATATACTGGTAAGAGTTATATATCGAAGGTAAAACTGTGGAGCAAATTTTGTGCAGACATCAAACAGGAAATTAGCGATTCAAGACATTCCTGATGAAACTCAGTTGTTCTGCTCGTAACTGTCGGAAAAAAAAGTAGAGATAATGTTTAAAACTTGGGAACCCTTCATAAGAACAGTTTTGTTACCCATCTCCAGGATCTGCAGTGATCTGGTTTATATTAGATTGACAAGTATTGTTCGGGATTAGTGGTGCTGGAAGAGCAGAGCAGTTCAGGCAGCATCCAAGGAGCTGTAAAATCGACGTTTCGGGCAAAAGCCCTTCATCTGGAAGAAAGGCAGAGAGCCTGAAGTGTGGAGAGATAAGCTAGAGGAGGGTGGGGCGGGGAAAAGTAGCATAGAGTACAATAGGTGTGTGGGGGAGGGGATGAAGGTGATAGGCAACGGATGAGAGGGTGGAGTGGATAGGTGGTAAAGAAGATAGGCAGGTAGGACAAGTCCAGACAAATCATGGGGACAGTGCTGAGCTGGAAATTTGGAACTAGGGTGAGGTGGGGAAAGGGGAAATTAGGAAACTGTTGAAGTCCACATTGATGCCCTGGGGTTGAAGTGTTCCGAGGAGGAAGATCAGGCGTTGTTCTTACAGTCGTCTGGTGGTGAGGGGGCGGGGGTGAAGGAGGCCCATCATGTCCTCGGCAGAGTGGGAGGGGGTGTTGAAATGTTGGGCCAAGGGGCGATGTGGTTGATTGGTGCTGGTGTCCCGGAGATGTTCCCTGAAGCGCTCTGCTAGGAGGCGTCCAATCTCCCCTATGTAGGGGAGACCGCATCGGGCGCAACAGATACAACACGACATGGTTGAAGAGATTCTGTTGTTGTTCGTATGATATTAATGGATGACGTGCTCAAGGAAGAAGGGGAAAGGATAACGGTAAAATTGCAGGAGATGGAGCGGGGACAGCCGGAAGCCAAACTTATCAACGTTTGGCTGCGGTGAGGGGTATGTGAATCCTCGGGTGAAGGAAAATAAATTCATGTTTGAGGTACCCGAGTAGAATTCAGAAAGATCTGATCACATGTGACAGATCCAGAGGAAAGTGGGTGAATGCAGTCACTCTCCGTTGATCATTGAGTTGGCATTGTGGCTCAGTGGTTAGAACCGTGCCTTGGACTGACTTTGATTCTACCCTCAGCTGGCTGCCTGTGTGGGGTTTTCACATTGTCTCCGTGTCTGCGTGTATTTCTCCAGGTGCTCCATTTTCCTCCCACACTCCAAACATCCGCTGTTTAGGTGGACTGGCCTTGAGGAATTGCACTGCATTATTCATTGAGGTGCAGGTTAACAATAGAATTGCAGTATTGCAGGGATAGGGCACGGGATGTGTCTGGTGGGACACTCTTTGGATGGTCAGTGTGAAGTTGGTGGGCCTCATGGCCTGTTTACATATTGCAAGCGTTCTATTTACCTCTGTTCAGGTCTTTGCCTGTGGCAACACTTCACAAGACCCTAAATATAAGTCTTGTCCTGCTTTACCTTAGAGAATGCTACAGCTTACTTCTGTTAGGCAGATAGCTAGTGCAATCGTTGCAACATTATAGTGGCAAAGGTTTGCAGTACTTCCCATACTGGGCAGGTAGTCTGGTTGACAGAGCAATACACTGGCATAATCTGCGCAACTCTCCCTGCTGGGCTGTTACCTTTTCCCAGTTTGAGGTGTTCTGTCAAACAGATCCAGAATTTGATGCAATGAACCATTTCAACGGGTTTTGTAATGCCTTTATTCAATGTTGTATTTCCTGTGATTTGGACCTTCCAAGGCGAATCACTTCCAGTACGACTCACTCCCCTCTCTTCCACACATCCCCGATGTTTCCACGTATGCCCTCAGTTCATGAATTGCCTGTTTCTATCTTAATGTGAATCTTTCTGCCCCTCTGCATCTTTCCATGGACTTGGTTTCTTAGCTCCCAGTCTGTTGAGTGCTGCTAGTGAGAAGCTCAGAATCAATGAAAAGGTGTGTATCGGCTGTTGTTCCCTTCCTGGTGTGTCAACTGTGGTGCTCGAAGTTGCACAGGGGTTTCCAGTAGCTTTGATGCGTGAATTTGAAACTTGGTCTGTGCCTGTCCACTGATTGACTATGTTTGTACCTGTCAGGTGAACGTGCTTTTCATAACACAAGGAAGCCCCTTGAGTATTATTGTGAAGTATTGGCATTAGCATATAGCTGAGAGGCTTCTGACTGACTCTTTATATTGACGAATTGGTGGAGGTGCTAGTGATGCTTTGCTGCAGGTTGTGCTGTGAAATGCCTCCGACATTGTGGGAGATCTGAGGATTTAGTGGCCCAACTCTGGATGGAGCATGGGAACTGTAGTTACAGCGTCTGGGTCTGCAACATGAACAACAAATGAAACAGAGGCTGCATAGAGGGGCAGATCGAAAACCATGGAGTGAGTATGTGTGGGAAAAGGCATCTGCTGTATCTGTCGATGTCTGAACTTGAAGACATAGACTCTCACTCTCCCCCTTTACACACACTCACGTTCTCCCCACCTCCCCAGACAACCCTTCTCTCTCTCTCTTTCTCTGTCGCTCTCTCTCTCTCACACACACACACACACACACATGGACACGAACACGCGCACACACACCCGGTAACACGCGCACACACACCCGGTACCAGTGACATTTTTGACAATCTCTATCTGTCCTCAATCAAACAAGTCACTTTTCCTCCATTTTGATGTACAATGTGTTGTTTTTTACCTTCCTCACAGCTAACGTAGTGACGACCTACGTCCTGCTTTATAAAGATTGTGGTTTGTCCCCATCTGTCAGACGTTATCTGGCGGCCATGGCAGTGGCGGATCTACAGGTTATTATCCTCGACCTGATATTGAGACACATTCCCATTGTTTATCGGGAACAGTTTTATTTCATGTGGGATATTTCCGTGTGTAATATCCACGCCGTCCTGCTTTATGCAGCCACTGACTGTTCTGTCTGGTTCACCGTCACTTTCACCTTTGATCGATTTGCGGCCATTTGTTGTGAGAAGCTTAAAAGGAAATATTGCAGTGAGAAAACGGCGGCTGTTGTTCTGGCAACAGTGACTGTGCTGAGCTGTTTAAAAAATATTCTCTGGTATTTTATGTTCACAGGTAAATATCGGCTGGCGAACCAGCCCTGGTTTTGTGACGTAAGAGACGGTGTTCATTTTTCCCCTTTCTGGGTGGCAATCGAGTTCCTCCACAACATTCTAACCCCAGCTCTCCCATTTCTCCTGATCCTGCTGCTCAATGTTTTCACCGTCAGACACATTTTAGTGAGCAGTAGAGCCCGCAGGAGACTCAGGGCTCACACCAGTGGGGACGATCGGTTTGACACAGAAATGAGCAATCGCAAAAGATCTATCATTTTACTGTTTGTGATCTCGGCCAATTTCATCCTGTTATGGTCAGTATTAATGATATTTTCCATATCGTACCGGATGGATGTGATTGGGCGTCGACGTGTGTCTTTACATGACTTTGTGAAGGAACTGGGCTTCATGCTGCAGCTCCTCAGTTGCTGCACAAACACCGCAATTTATGCCGTGACGCAGACAAAGTTCAGACAGCAGCTGAAGAATGTGCTGAAATATCCCTTCACCCAAATATACCAATCAATCAGATTCACTTATAAATCAATCCATCCGGGAGTCTCTCATTTTAGTTGAATTTTTCAGCGATGAAGCAGCCTGTCGCTTTCGTATCAGCCTGTGGGTAGCGCGGGTTTGTCCATCCTTATCCAACAGGCGGGTTACGGGGACATTTCAATGATTCTATCAACTCAGGTGCCAGGAAGTAAAGGCACTATCCTACTGACTGTCTCGATCACTTCAAGTTATAAACAATAAAAATGTCCATTAAAAATTACCGACCAGCAGAGTGAAGGATATTGTTCTTTGTCGTTGTTTTCAAGAAGCTGAGCTGGATAGAGACAGAGTCAGCCACAAGTCTTTGTCCTTGGGGAAGGGGATGCGAACGGGGCCTGAGCTCAGGAGTTCGATTTAAGTCGCTATGTCATTCCTTTCACCTCTGGGTCCCCCCACTGACCTGGTCTTCGGCACAGTTCATCTCTCTACCCCATTGCTGCTATCTCCAGTCAACATCATCTGTATCTCGCTTACTCTATCACTGGCTCCCTCTCGAATCCTTCATTTACACACAATCCCAAATTTATCTCCCCCGTTATTTCATCTCATTTTCCTCCCTCACTCCCTCTGTGCACTCGCCCTTTCGAGAGATATCGAGAGATATTCAGGCCTAGAGAGAGAGATGCAGGTGTGACGAACGAAATAGAGAGGTGAGGACAACGTGAGGAAAAGAGAGAGGGAGGGGAGAGATATATAGGGAGGACTTTACTGAGAGGGAGTTGGGAGAGAGAGGGAAAGGGGGAGTGAGAGACAGGGAGAGGGAGAGATCGAGTGGCGAGGAGATAAAGAGAGGAGTGGAGGGGGGAGTGTGAGGCGGAGAGAAAGAATGTCGTCGAGATAGAGATAGGAGCTGAGAGATACTGAGGGTAAGAAGAGAGAGAGGTAGGGATGCTGGGGGAGAGAGAGAGGACAGAGAAAAGGGGCTGGAGAGAGAAAGAGAGCGAAGGGGAGTGAAAGAGAGAGTGGGAAGATGGGAGAGAGTGTGAATGACGTGATGGAGACAGATAGAAGCGGACAGAGAAGGAGAGTGAGGGCGGAGAGAATACAGAGACGGGGGAGGATAAATAAAGGGAAGGGCAGAGAGAGGGATAGGGAGGCTGGACAGAGGGGGATTGAGCGAGAGAGGGAAGTGGGCGAGTGAGAGGGAGGGGATGAAGTGAGTGAGAGAGAGACAAGGAAGGGGAAGAGAGAGTCGCTGGGGAGGGAGTTAAGAGTGGCTAAATGGAGAGAGGGTGAGGATGAGATCTCGAAGCTGAAAGAGAGAGAGAAAGGAGGGGATAGACAGTTAAAGTGGGAGTGGGCGATAGAGACGTTGAGACAGTGAGGTGGAAGAGGAAGAGGTAATGATTTGGGACAGAGAAAGGGGAAAAGCGAGAGAAGGAGGTGAGAAAGGGAGAGTGGGAGAAGGCAGAGAGGGATACAGCAGGAGAGAATGAGAGAGAGAGAGGCGAGAGAGAAGGGGTTAGAAAGAGAGACGTCAGAGATAGAGTGATGGTGCAGAAGACAAAAGGAGGGAAAGTAGGAAAGAGAAGGAGGCTTGGAGAGTGGGAGAAAGAGCGTGAGGTCGCAGAGAGAGAAAAAGTGAATGGGAGAGAATGAGGGATGTGGGAGTAAATAAGCGAGTGGAGACAGACGGTGGGAGAGAGAGAGGCATGCGGAGAGAGCCTTGGGGGTGGAGAAAGAGAGGCATATGAGGAGTGAGATTAAGAGGCGAGGGACCGTGACAGGGAAAATTGAGATGGAGCGAGAGAAAGAGAAGAAGGGAAGGAAACAGACGGAGGGAGTTGGTGGAAGAGAGACAGCGGTACGGCCAAAGAGACAGAGAGTGAGGGGCAGTCAAAGAGAGACAAGGGGGGAGAGGGGGAGATTGAGGGATGTGAGAAGTATGGAGACGGGGAGGACGAGACAGAGGCGCGGAGATCGAGTGGGGATGGATAGACAGAAATGGGGAAGAGAGTAGGGAGAGAGAGAGAGACAGGGAGGTGGGGAGAGAAAGAACGGAGGGAGAGAGTGGGACACGTGTAGAGGGAGAATGGGGCAGAAAAAGGAAGCGGCAGAGCGTGAAAGGACGAGGATGAGGTTTGGAGTGAGAGGAAGGAGGAAAGAAAGATGGATGATGTGCAGCGAGAGAGGGAACGGGAGAAAGTGAAGGAGGGGAGGCAAGAGGGTGAGAAGGGGAGAGAGGATGGAGAGAAGGAGGGAAGTGAACGTGCGGCAGCACAGAAGGAAGGTCGAGCGTGAGGGGGAGAGTAAAAGGTATGGTGAGAAAGAGGGAGAGTGGATAGAGATACACAGCGGGGGAGAGAGAGAGTTAGAGACAAGGAGAGAGGCGGAGAGAGAGGGAGGTTGGGTACAGAGGAGGAGGAGGTGAGAGACAAAGGGCGATGGGGAGGGGTGAAGGTGGAAAGAGCGGTGTAAGACAAAGGGAGAGGGGTGAAGGGGCGGGCAGAGACACGGAATGGAGAATTTTAGGAGAGGGTTGAGAGAGGAGAAAGAGGGAGGGATGGAAAGAGAAAGAGATGGAGGAGAGAAAGGGAGAGTGTCAGGGTTAGATGGAGAGACAGGGAGAGAGGGATGGGTGACAGAGAGAAATGGAAACAGAGGTGGAGATGGAGGGAAAGAGAGAGCGGGCGGTGGTGAGAGACAGAGAGGGACGGGAGGGAGAGTGGCGAGAATGAAATAGAATGAGAAAGTGAGCGAGAGATGGAAAAGTGAGGAACACAGAGAGAGATGAGGAGGGAGCGAGAGGGAGGGAGAGAGAGGGAATGGAGGGGTACAAGGGAGAGAATGAGAGAGGTGCAAGAGTTAAGATTGGTGGATACAGAAAGAGAGATGAACGGTCGAAAAGAGAGAGAGCGAATGTGGAAAGATACGTGGGGAGACAAGGGGAGAGATGGAGCGGGAGAGAGTGTCGATAGTTTGGACGGATTTAGATTGTGGTAGAGAGGGAGGAAGTGAGGGGAGAGAGAGACAAGGAGAGAGCGGGAAGCGGGAGAGAGTAAGGGCAGGGGCGAGAGATTGGGAGTTGAGAGAGTTTGCGGAGAGAGGACGAAGTAGAATGGGAGGGGAGGAGTGTAGACAGCGAAAGACAGAGAGGGGAGGCAAGAGACAGCAAAAGAATGTGAAGGGAGTGAGAGTGAGGTAAGTGTGAGAGTGAACATTGCAGAGAGTAGGGAAAGAGAGGACGTGTAGAGAGAGATTAGGGAAATGAAGGTATGAGTTGAGAGAGACCAAGTGGTGGAGAGCGCGGGTGAGAGAGAGAGATAGGGAAAGCGGAGAGGATGAGTGGACCGAGAGAAAAGAGTGAGGGTGAGAACGGGTAGGTGGCGGAAAGAGGAATGGGGAGAGAGCAGGAACGGGAGAGAGAAGAGTTTGGTGAGCGTGAGGGGGAGGGAGAGTGGAAGCAAGAGGTGGTGGCAGAGAGAGTTCAGGAGAGACTGTGTAGGGGAGGGGAAAGGAGTGCAGCGAGGGTATGATGAGAGTGCGGGGAGAGAGATTGGGAGAGAGGGAGTGGAGCTATGGAGGCGATAGTAGGCGTAGAGAAGTTGTGTGGTGGGTTAGAAGAGAGGGTAGGATGTGGGAAGAGAGTTAAGAAGGCGATTGAAGAAGAGAGCGGGCGGGGCTCAGTGTGCGAGAGTGTGGGTGTTAGAGATAGCGGGACGGAAGGAGAGAGAGGAGAAGGTGAGAGGGAGAGGGGTTTTAGGAAGAGAGATGGGGAGAGCAGAGAGACAGAGAGAGGGAGGGCTGAGAAAGATGGAGAGGGAGAGCGAGAGAGGTGAGCCAAAGAGAGAGAGAGAGATGGAGAGACGGTGGAGAAAGAGTGCGGGCAAGAAAGGCAGTGAGACATAGACGGAGTGGGAAGATAGAGAGCGAGAGCGTGGGGTAGAGAGGGAGAGAGAGGGCAGTGGGAAGAGACAGAGAAGGGGAGGAGAGAGGGAAGGGTGAGAAAGGGAGATGGGAGAGATATAGAGAGAGTGGCGGAGAGTGCGAAGGCGAAACTAGGAGTGAAAGGCGGAGGGGGAGAGCAGGAGTCTGGTTGTGACAGAGATAGAGTAGGAGCGAGAGGAGAGGAGATAGAGGAAGGTGGGAGAGTGAGAGAGTGTGGGCTGGGCGGGAGGATGGGAGAGACAGTGGGAGAGGGCAGGCAGAGAGAGACAGGGAGGGAGGACGGATGTGATAGCGAGAGAGACAGAAGTGAGAGTGTGCTGGAGAAGTAGAGAGAGTGATGAAGATAGAGAGTGAGGGAGAGAGAGGCGTGAGGGTGGATGGAGAGAGAAATGGAGGGGGGAGAATGAGGGAGGTGGGTGACAGTGAATGAGTGGAGGGAGGGAGAGTGTGTAATTCGAGGAACTGTGGAAAGAGAGCAAGGGGTGGAGAGAGATAGGCAGAAAGAGAAGAAGGGAAAGAAAAATATTGACAGAGAGGGAGTGAGAGAGACAGGGCTCAGAGAGGCAGAGAGTGAGGGCAGATAAAGCGCGTCAAAGTGGGAAAGGGCGAGAATGAGGGATGTGACAACGAAGAGGAGGGGAGGAGGAAGAGAGGGAGGCCGCGATGGTGAGGGAGTGGGGAGAGAGAGAGAGAAATGGGGGAGGGTTAGTGAGAGAGGGGCACAGGGAAGTGGGGAGAGACAGTAAGGAGTGGGAGAGAGGGCTGGAGAGACAATGTGGTGAAAGTTAGAGGGGCGGAGACTGAATGGGGATGACGGTAAGAGGCCGAGACGCAGGGGGGAGTGAAGTGACAGGGAGTTCAGGGGGAGAGAGAAAGAGAGAGTTCAAGTTAACGAGAGAGAGAAAGTGAGGAAGTGCCCGGAGAGAAAGGGAGGGTGTCAGAGAGAGTGATGTGGGAGAAAGCGTGATAGAGGGTGGAGGTGTGTGAGGCTTTCAGAGGCACAGACGAAGAGAACCAGCGAGAGAGGGGCAATGCGCGAAGACGGCGAGGTGGGGAGAGGCAGAGAGAGAAAGACAGTAGAGAGAGAGTGGGGAATGATGGTGTGAGGAAGCGAAAGGATGGGAGAGAAGAAAGGGCGAAAGACAGAGAGGGAGGCGGGAGGAAGAGAGAGAGAAAGTGACGAGGAGCGAGAGAGAGGGGAAGCGAGGCAGAGAGGGATTCGACAGGGTTAGACGGAGGAAATGGTAAGGAGGGAAGGGGAAGGGAGGGGTTTAAAGAAAAGAGAAGTGGAGAGGGAGGGAAATAAGTGTAGAGAACTTTGCAGAGACAGAGAAAACGGGTGAAGAGAGAACAAGGTGAGAGGGACAGGGACGGGAGCAGTGCAAGGAGAGTAAAGGAGGGGGCAGAGAGGGTCAGGGAAATATGAGAGACAATAGGGACAGAGTGGGTGGAGAGAGGAATGGGGAAAGAGACTGGATGTGGAAGACAGGGAAGGTGAGAGTGAGGAAAGAGTGGGGTAGTGGATGAAGGGAGGGAATGGTCGAGACAAAGTATGGGGTGAGAGAGAGAAGGAAAGGGAATGGTCGGGCAGAGAGATGGAGGAAGGTGGAGAGAGACTAGGGTGTGAGAGAGAGTTTGGGTGGTGAGAGGAACTCGTGGACTGTGGGTGGGTGAAATGGTGAGAGGGAGACGCAGAGACAGAAGGAGAGAGAGAGACAGTCATGTGTGTAGAAAGATAGGTAGGTGTGGGGATGAGAGTGGAGCGAGAGGGAGTGCAAACAGAGAGTGAGGGAGAAGCGGGAGCGAGGGGGAGAGAGAGGGAGAGCAGAGAGAGGTGGGGACCAAAAGAAATGCTGCAGAGGACAGAGAGAGCAAAGGGGAGATAGGAAGAAATAGGGGAGAGAGAGAGAGTGAGAGGGAGATAAGGCATAAGGAAGTGGAGAACGATAGAGAGAGAGAGATTGAAGGGAGATAGAGAGATGAGGAGGGGCAGACAGAGAGAGGGAGGGAGGGAGGGATGCATAAGAGACAGGGAGAGATTGTACGGTGACAGAGAGACAGGCAGAGAAAGGGCGACGGCAGTGGTGAGAGACAGACAGCAGGAGAAGGGAGGGAGAGAGGGAAGAGTGAGAAGGGAAGAGAGCAGAAAGGGGAGGGGTTAAGGAACATGACCAGTAGCTGACAGAGGGGGAGGGGAGATGGGACATAGATAGAAAGAAATGGAGAGAGAGAAGGGAGTGAAAGAGAGAGATCGTAATGGTGAGGGAGAGAGGGGGAGGTAGAGGGAGCAAGAGAGTTAGTGGGCAGGCTTTGGGGAGAGATAGACAGGAGGGAGATAGAGATGGTTTAGAGCGGGAGGGGCACTGTGAGGGAGGGAAGAGAGAGGGTAAGAGAAATAGCGAGGGAGGCGGGAGGAAGTGAGATAAGGAGGGAAGCTGGATAAAGAGAGATTTAGTGGATGGCTGGAGAAAGAGAGAGCCAGGGAGGGGAGAAGTGTGAGAGAAGGGAAGGGAAACACAGAGAGAGAGATTGGACTGGCAGAGGGGGTTAAGTAAGAGAGTGAGAGATGGGAAAGAGAGAGTCATGTAAGATAGTTAGAGAAAGAGGGGCGGGTATAGATAAAAAGAGCTGGAAGGGGGCAGACGGGGGGAGAGAGAGAGAAGGGTGGGTGAGTGACAGGGATGGAAGAATGGGGGAAAGACATACAGGAGTGAGAAAGAAAAGAGCCAGGGTAGCGACATAGTGGGGCAATCAGAAAGAGAGATAAAAAGATGGAGACGCGTAAGAGAGAGGGAAGGGGAGAGAAATAGAGTGGGGACAGAGAAGGAGTGGTGGAGAGCTGGAGAAATGTGTGGGGAAGGGAGAAGGAGAGATTGAGTGGGTGAGAAGGAGGAAGACAGGGAAATATGGAGTGGGGAAAGTGAGGGACAGTTGGAGTGAGTAATTGGGTGGGAAGGGAGAGGGTAGAGATAATCAGTGAGAGACGGGAAGAAAGGGAACACCAGGGAGAGATAGAGAGAGAGAGAGAGAGAGAGAGAGAGACAGTGGGAAGAGCGACAGAGGGATGGGGGGGTGGTAGAGAGGGAAGCTTGTAGCAATTGAGACACCGGTCATAGATGGAACAGGGGATTAGGGTGGGAGAGAGAACGACGGAGGCATTGCTCTCTTAGAGAGAGTGGAAGCAGAGAGAGGGTGAAGTCGAGAGGGAAAAAGGAAGAGAAAGTGAAGAGATAGAGTCAGAGAGGGAATGGAGGAGATAAAAGGAGTGGGAAGGGCAGAACGAGGGGAGAGAAATGGAAATTGAAGGGAGAGAGAGGTGAGGAGAGAGCGGCAGAGAGGGAGGGAAGACAGTGTGGGAGGGGGCGAGAAAATGAGAGAGAGGGAGAATGGGGAGGGGGAGAAAAGGTAGGTGGAGGAGGCATTTAGAAGGAGGGGAGGTGAAGCGAGACAGAGAGAGAGAGGAGGGAAAGGAAATTTCGGAAAGTAATGGAGAAATGGTGAATTGTGAGCTTGAGGGGAGTGACAGAGTTGAGGGAGATTCAGAGTGAGGAAGAGGGAATGGGATGGAGGGGAGAATAAGGGGGAGGGTTTGAGTGAGAGGGAGGTGCCTGGTACAGAGAAGGTGAAAGTGGGAGAAGAAAGATAGAAGACGGGAGAGTTGGATGCGGAGGAGTGGAAAGGAATGGGGTAATGGAGAGAGAGGGGGAAGGAAGCAAAAGAGACTGGGAGGTGGGGAGCGAGTGAGAGAGAGGCAAGACATAGCGGGCGAATGAGAGGGGTGCAGAGGCAGGGTTGAAAGAGAGAGAAATAGCAGGGGAGAGGGAGAGATAGAGAATGATGGTGCAGACAGAGGCAGTGTGGTGGTACAGAGAGACAGAGAGATAGGGGAAGGAGAAACTCAGGGACGTGGAAATAGAATGGGGAGAGCAGGATAGCCAGAGGGGCAAAGATTCAGAGAGGATGGAGAGAGAGTGTGACGGAGTGAGAGGTTTGAGAGAGAGAGATAAAGTGAGGGGGAGGTTTAGAGAGACAGGGTAAGGGAGATAAGGAGAGGGTGATCTGGAGACACCAAGTGAGAGGGAAGAGAGAGAGGAGGAAATAAGAGATTTGGAGATAGTGTGTGGTGCGTGGAAAAGAGAGTGAGAGGCAACGGGGTAATGTGGCCTGGGAGAGACAGTGAAATGTTTGGCAGAAAGAGAGAGATGGAGTGAATTGACAGAGAGAAATGGATAGTGCTAGCGAGTTGGAGTGAGAGTCAGACCGAGGGGCGGGGGCGAGAGAGAGGGAGGGGGAGAGAGTGAGGGTGGATAGAGAGAGGGGGTAGAGATAGCGAAGGAGGGGTAAGAGAGGAAAGGGGTGGGAAGGGACAGAAGAAGGAGGGGAAAGGGAAGAGGGACGGGAGAAAGGAGAGAACGAGGGAGGTGGAAGAGAGAGACAGTGGACGGAAACGGAGGATAGAGAGAGCAAGAGGGAGAGAGAAAGAGAGAACGATGGTAGTGGAGGTGAGAGCGAGTGGGAGAGACAGGGAGATGGATGAGAGAGTGGGAGGGAAGAGGGTGCTAGACAGGGAGTGGGAGATAAGGACAGAGCGACAGGGATGGGAAAGGCAGAGAGAGGAGGAGAAATAAACAGAGCCAAGGGAGAGAGAGAGAGAGGTCAGGATAGAGAGTGAGAGGTAGGAGAGAGGAGAACTGGAGGGAAGGGGAAAACAGTGGAAGGGGAGCGAGAGAAAAGGGACAGAGAGACAGATGGAGGGATTCGAGAGAGGGAGTGAAGAGAGGACAGAGAGAGGGCTGGAGGGAGGATGGCAGTGTAATATACTAAGGAGGCGAGAGAAATAAATCGGAAAGCGAGGAGAGTGAGGGAGAGAGAGCTTTGCGAGAAACAAAGAGCAGGAGGAGAGAGATGACGAAAGGTGACTGAGGTCTCTGAAAGTTGCCACCCAGGTAAATAGTGCTGTGAAGAAGGCATATGGCGTACTGGCTTTTATTGGGTGAGGAATTGAGTTCCGGAGTCCTGAGGTCATGTTGCAGTTGTACAAGACTCTGGTGCGGCCGCATCTGGAATATTGTGTGCAGTTTTGGTCGCTATACTACAGGAAGGATGTGGAGGCACTGGAACGGGTGCAGAAGAGGTTTACCACAATGTTGCCTGGTATGGTAGGAAGATCCTTTGAGGAAAGGCTGAAGCACTTGGGGCTGTTTTCATTGAAGAAAAGAAGGTTTAGGGGTGACTTGACAGAGGTATACAAGATGATTAGGTGTTTAGATAGGGTTGACCATGAGAACCTTTTTCCACGTATGGAGTTAGCTATTACGAGGGGGCATAGCTTTAAATTAAGGGGTGGTAGGTATAGGACAGATGTTAGTGGTAGATTCTTTACTCAGCGAGTCGTGAGTTCATGGAGTGCCCCATCAGTAGCCATGGTGGACTCTCACTCTTTATGGGCATTTAAACGGGCATTGGATAGGTATATGGAAGATAGTGTGCTAGTGTTGGTTAAGTGGGCTTGGATCGGCGCAACAGCGAGGGCCAAAGGGCCTGTACTGCGCTGTATTTTTCTATGTTCTAGGCCTGAAGGGATAGATTGATGGAGAGGGAAATCGAGGATGTGGGAAGAGTTAGAGAGCTTAGGGAGAGTGCGGAGTGGTGAGCAAGAGAAGGGGTGAGAGAGAGACGGAGAGAGGGCAGTGACAGAGAGGGAGGGGAGGTGACGAAGGAGAGAGGTAGAGGGAGAAGTAGAGAGAGAGGACAGTGAGGAGAGGCAAACATTAGGGGGCGAGGGGGTGAGAGAGGGTGAAGGTAGAGAGAAGGGAGAGAGGGGAGGGGAGGAAAAGAGATACTGACTGAGGCGGGAGGAAGAGAGCGATAGAGAGACAGAGAGGAGGAGGGTGAGAGATAGGAAGGGAGAGGGAGGGGAATGGAGTGAGAGAGACTGGAGTGTCAGATGTGAAGGGGGAGAGTGAGAGGGACAAGTGCGAGAGAGATCAGAGAATGATTTAGTGACAAAAGGAGGGGCGAGGGAGAAAGAGAGGGAGAGAGGGTGCGAGAGAAGGAGGACAGTGATAGAGCGGGACAGTGTGGACGGGAGCAACAGAGAGAGGAAAAATGCAGGAGGAGAGAGGTGCGGGTAGAAAGATAAAGTGAAAGAGAGGAAAATGAGAGAGAGTGATGTAGGGGGAGAGACAAATGGTGGCGGGAGAGAGAGGGAACAGAGAGAGTGAGGGACGGGGAAGTAAGAATCGGGAGGGATGAGAGAGGGAAGAGATGAACAGAGAGGGAGGGGGAGAAGGGCAAGACCAGGGAGAGAGAGACAGAGAGAGTCAGGGAGCAAGAGACGGGGAGGGGAGACATAGAAGTAGGTGTATATCGCGTGAGACTCAGGAGAGGTAAGCAGCGTGCAGATAAGGAGGGGAGAGAGCGCGATAGAGGCATTGATGTGTATCTGGGAGAGGGGACGGAGAGCGAGCCTGAAGGAGAGAGAGGGGGTGGGAGAGACTGGGAGGTGAAGAGGTACAACGAGAACAAGAGGAAGGAGGAGAGCGTGGGAGGGAAGATAGTGAGAGTGGAAGAGTGGAAAGGGAGCGAGCGAGGAGGAGAGAGGCAAGGAGTGGAAGGAGAGAGTGGAAGGGAGAGAGGGAGAGAGAAGAAGAGCTGGGGCGCGAAAAAGCGGTGGGAGGTGGGGTACGAAACAGGGGGGAATGCTCGTGGACAGAGATAGTGAAGGGGAGAGAGTGTGTGAAGGGGAGAGTGAGAAAGGAAAGAGAGACATTGAAGGAGGCCGTTGAGAAGCAGTGACGGTGGGTGGAGAGAAGGAGAGCAGACGGGAAAGGACAGAGAGAGAGAGAACTGGGAAGCGAGAGTATGAGGGAGGTTGGAAGGTAGAGCATAAACTCATGGTTCTGGAACTCGATCACTCAACACATATGCCTTCTGAACAACCATGTCAACCTGCGTGGTAACTTTCAAGGATCTGTGTATTTGGTCACCGAGATATCTCTGCTCATCAACAATACCACGAATCTTACCATTATCCCAGTACTTTGCATTCCGGTTATTCAGACCAAAGTGAATCACCTCACACTTGTTCGCATTATACTCTATTTTCCACCTCTCAGACCAGCTCTGCAACTTATCTATGCCTCTTTGTAACCGACAACATCCTTCGTCACTATCCACAACTCCACCGACCTTAATGTCGTCTGCAAATTTACTAACCCGCCCTTCTACGCACTCAACCAGGTCCTTTATAAAATGATGAACAGCAGTGGTCCCAACACCGACCCTTGCGGAACACCACCAGTAACGAGACTCCATGATAATCATTTCCCATCAACCACCACCCTCTGTCTTCTTTCAGCAAGCCAATAACTGATCCAGACTGCTGTATCTCCCACAATCTTATTCCTCCACATTTTGTATAATAGCCTATTTTGGGGAAACTTATCGAAGGCCTTGCTGAAATCCATATGCAACACATCAACCGGTTTGCTCTGATCTACCTATATGGTCACCTTCTCAAAGAACTCAATAAGATTTGGGAGGCACAACCTACCCTTCACAAGACCATGCTGATTATACATAATCAAATGATTCTTTTGAAATGGTTACAAATCATATCTCTTATAATCTTTTCCAACATTTTATCAACTACTGAAGTAAGACTCACTGGTTTTTAATTATCAGGGTTGTCTCTACTTCCCTTCTGGAACAGCGGAACCACATTTGCCATCCTCCAGTCTCCTGACACTATTCCTGAAAACAATAACGATATGAAGAGCAATGCCAGAGTCTCAGTAATCTCCTCGCTGTCTTCAAAGAGGTTCCGAGGATCCATCCCATCGGGCCCATGGGAGTTATTTATTTTCACACTCCGCAGGATTTCTAATATCTCGTCCTTCTGAACTTCAATTCCACCTAGTCTAGTAACCTGTATCTCAGTATTCTCCTCGACAACTTTGTCGTTTTCTAGAGTGAGTACTTTCGAAAATATTCATTTAGTGCTTCCCTTATCTCCTCTGACACCACGCACAACTTCCCACTACTATCCTTGATTGGCCCGAATCTTAATCTCATCATCCATTTATTCCTTAAGTACCTGGAGAAAGCCTTAGGGTTTACCCTGATACAATCCGCCAACAACTTCTCGTACCTCCACCTGGCTCTTCTGAGCTCTCTCATCCTAACATCAGTCTTCTTCTTCCTCTTGGCCAGAGTGTCATCTTCCTTTGTAAACCACGACTCCCGCACTCTACAGCTTCCTCCCTGCCCGACAGTTACATACTTATCGAGGACATTTAGGAGCCTTTCCTTGAATAAGCTCCACATTTCGAATGTGCCCATCCCCTGCTGTTTCCTTCCCCATCCAATGCTTCTTAAATCTTCCCTAATCGATGGTCATTGCCTTTCCCCCAGCTGTAACTCGGGCCCAGTGTCATACACCGACTCATTTCTATCACCAAAGTAAACCCAACAGAATTGGAATCGGGAACACCAAAGTGTTTACCTACTTCCAAGTCTAATACCTGGCGGAGCTCATTCCCCTGTGCCAAATTTAATGAGGCTTCGCCCCCTGTTGGCCTGTCTGCATACTGTGTCAGGAAGCCCTCCTGCACACCCTGGACAAAAACTGACCCATCTATCGTACTCGTGCTTTACTGTTTCCAGTCAATATTTTGAAAGTTAAGACCCCCATGACAACCACCCTGTGTCTCTCACTCCTATCGAGAATCATCTTTGCTATCCTTTCCACTACATCCCTGGAATTATTCGGAGGCCTATAGAAAACTCCCAACAGGGTGAACTCTCTTTTCTTTTTTTTTAACCCAAGCCCATACTACCTCAGTTGACGAGTCCCCAAACATCATTTCTGCAACTGCAATACTGTTCTTGACCAACATAGACAGCTTTCAAGACATCACTGTTTATTTCCCCATACTTTCTCGCTTCCATCTCCATGTAGATTGTCGACAGGATCTGGGGAGATTCAGGAGTTGTGTTACAGACCGCAGTATTATTGTTTACTGACATGCTCTTGTAATCACTGTATTTTCATTGCGAGCCATGTTGAGATTCTGGTGCATAGTAACTCGAGGATACTGACCTTGAAAGAGTTAGTAATGGGAACACAATTACACGTAATGGGACAGTGGTGAAAGAGGGTCTTAATGGAGATGATTTTGCCTATCGCCTATTTGGCATAAATCTTATACATGGCTACCCAATCCATTATTGTGGTTCTGTTCGCCGAGCTGGGCATTTGTGTTACAGACGTTTTGGCCCCTCTCTTGGTGGCATCCGGAGTGCTTGGGAGCCTCCTGTGAAGCGCTTCTGTGATGTTTCCTCCCGCATTTAACATTCAAAATGCCTCTCGGACGTCCTTTGTTTCTCTCTCAATCTCTCTCTCTTCATACGCTCTTTCCTTTTCTCCCTCGCCGACTTTTATTTGTGCATCAAACTCTTTCGTTTCTGTTACACTGTCATTGTATTTTACCTCTAACTAAAGGTACTTTGTTGACAATTGAAATTTCACCAGCTCTAATTGCTTTTGATTCTGATTACATTTCCAGCAAGTTTAAACATTGAGCAATTACAGGAATTACCTCTCCTTTCCTCGTGCAATAAATAATCTCTAAGTCCAGAGTGTCTGCTCATTCCAGCAGGCTGGCCTTTATCGCCTTGTGTAAATCCGCGAATATCAATTGTTCCACTCCTAGCAAACTCTTCGTAACTTGTTATTTCAAACGGAGTTTAAATCAACTGCGTTCAACGTTTGGAAAAAAAACAACGACCCTAATACCTACCATATGCTTCCGTCGAGTCCAAGAATCCTTATTCCAAATCGAAAATACAGAACAAATCCCTCAACGAGCCCCCAAACTGTTACGGACCAAGGAAGACCCTTAAAAAATTTTCAAGAAGACCATAAATTTTCTGGTTTGTTTGAAGCAGCTTGAACGTGATATTTCACGAAAAATGCCAAAGTTAAAATCATTTCCTTTCAAACAAGGCAGAATTTATTGAGGGGATTATCGATGAATCACATTTAACAGAAAACAGTATACCGAGTGACTTAACCGCTCCACAAACCCAACATATCATCCCAGTTAATTATGGGCAAACATTTGTCAAAATCCGCATAAACATTCGGAGACAATCAGTAAAATCAAACAAAGATTCTTCCAGGATTGAATTCAGAACAAGAATACCTACCTGGATCTGCTTCTTTGTGTCCAGTAACTTCTCCACACTCGTGCTAGAAACCAAAGCAAAACTGACTAAAGATCAGCTGCGAAAACTGGCCACTCCCCTTCCATTTCACAACTTTTCTTTTTGAAGAGAAAGCCTACAGCCTGAGAAAGCATCGGTTAGCTATTATCAAATTGGCCCTCAATCCCTTCAACCGTTGACTTTTTGGACTCCGTGTCATTTTCATACTGTCTGGAAAGAAAAGTAAAACTAAGAACAACATATTGTTTTTAGTCAGCAGCTTCTTCGCTTATTTACGCACAACAGTGTATCAACCTTTGATTAAAAATTCTTAAATGTTTCTGCACTAACTTCATTTTGACAAAGTGAATTGCGGAGAATCAAAAAATGTCTGAGATATTTATTTTACCAGTCTTTCTATCCAGATTGGGTCAACTACTTTTTTAAAAGGAAATGTTGAATCTTCATTTGTTGGTGCTTCCTCAAACAGAAGCACGATTTCCAAATGCATCGAGTGAATTCTCCTCAGGATCCTTCTTTTTTGTGTCAATTATGTTACCTCTGATTCTTTCAACTCCAGCCTCGCTGGTCGAGGCTATCCATTATGTTTCTAACACAGCAACATACTTCGCTCAGTGCCATCACCAGTGCCAGTCTCATTAATGCAGATGTGACCTTACCAATTAATACTACGACATAAACATTCACGTCTAGTTTAAAATAGAAAGAGTTTTTTTTTCATTTTGAAGGAAACATGAGGTGCATGCTCAGGTGCACAAATGGAAAGACTGTGAAACAAGATAGATACATGTAGCATATGGCGGTGAAATTGGGAGCTGAGTTTTGGGTGCTGAATCACAACAATCCGTACACAAACAATTTGTTTAATAAGCCTCACGATACAAAAATCAAATCAAATTTGCATTCACTGTTTTGACAACGTCAGTCCAATGCAAAGTTCCGACGTTGGGGGTGCCTGAAATACAAGGGAATTTTGACTATTGGAACAGTGCGCAACTGCCACCAATCAGCTAAGTATCGGTCATCAAGCTGGAGTCGATGCTGGCCATCTAACATCTTTCTCCCAACGAAATTAGAAAACGTCTCTACCGAAGGTGCCTTTTCATGTGAAACTTACTAACATTTAAAAGAAAATAAAGTTGAGCGATCAGCTGATAAAGATTGAAGTCAGCGAACAAGACAGATACTGTGTGGTCTTGAGATTAAGATGGAGTGTATCATAATTGCACTGGAACAGGAAATTGTATAGTTTTGTGTGAGAGAGTAAAACGTTAAGAAAAGGGAGGTTGGATTTGACAACAACTTCTTTGTTCAGTGTTCACTATTGAATGAGGACAATAAATTGTTATTTCTATTTAAATGGGAATTGGGAACTCCCCTGTCCCTCACATTTGAATATATTACAAGGTGAGGCGTTTTCTGGTGGTTTGGTTTTAACTAACGCCAGAACCTATGGCAACGCGTAGTTTGAGTAGAGTCAAAAAGAAGTAAAATCGAGATTTGAGGTCAGCTCTTTGTTTCAACGCCATAACTGTCCAAATGTTGCATCACGGAGCCGCGGACAAACAGGAAACGATGAGAATCATGACAATTACCTTCCATTCACTTCTGGCAAAAACGAAGATGCTTGTGGTTGTTGGGGATGTGTCATCCGAGCTCGAGCACATCTGTTTAGGAATTCCTAAGTTTCTCCTCTTTCCAACCATCTCCAGCTGCATCATCAATGATCTTCCCAAAATAACAGCGATTTTCAACAATGACATCTCTATGTCTTGTATCATAATGGGTTCTTGAAATCCAAAATCTGTCCATATCCAATTGAACGAAGATCTGGACAAAGTTCAGACATGGATTGAGACGTTTGGGAGAACATTTGTAGCTCGGGTGCTCATTGTTGTGGTTCTGTTCGCCGAGGTGGCAATTTTTGTTGCAGACGTTTCATCCCCTGTCTGGGTGGCATCCTCAGTGCTTGGAAGTGTCCTGTGAAGCGCTACTGTGACGTTTCCTCCGGCATTTATCGTGATTTGTATCTGCCGCATCCGTTTGTCAGTTCCAGTTGTCCGCTGCAGTTGCCGGTATATTGGATCCAGGTCGATATGCTTATTGATTGAATCTGTGGATGAGTGCCATGCCTCGAGAATTCACTGGCTTTTTTCTGTTTGGCTTGTCCTATAATACTAGTGTTGTCCCAGTCAAACTCATATTGCTTCTCATCTGAGTGTGTGGCTACTAAGGAAATAATCAAATCAACATCCAAATATATGAACAAAACAACGGCACATCCATGGGCTCACTCATCACTGGACTCATAGCAGAAACGGTAATGCAAAGGTTTGATCAAACAGTCTTACCGCAAATTCAACCCAAACTCTGGGTCAGATATATAGATGATACCTTTGTAATCATTAAAAACACAGAAATAGAGAACAGACACTGGATCTTCAACGCCAACTCACAGGAATCCTATTCACTAGAGAGCAAGAAATGGACAACCAACTCCCATTCCTATACGTGATGTTATAAAGAAAACCGAATAGAGAATTCACCACAAAGGTATACAGGAAAGCCACATACACAGACCAAGTCCTAAACTACGAAAGCAACGACCCCAACACACACAAAAGAAGTTGCATCAAGACACTGTTCAAAAGGGCCACAACAGACTGCAGTACACCAGAACTGCAAAAAGAGGAAGAAGAACACCTACACTGTCCATTCACCAAAAACGGATACCCGCGCAATTTTATCAACAGATGCCGAAGGGAATGACAGCAGAATGAGGACATGCTGTAATCCAAAGGACTAGCCACAGTACCATACTTCAAAAACATTTCTGAACTGACAGCCTGACTACTGCGACCACTAGGACTCATAACAGCACACAAACCAACAGCCACTCTCAGACAACAAGTCACCAGGACGAAGGACTCGATACCTAGCATGAGCAAAACCAATGAAGTGTACAAAACACGACATAAAACAAACAGTAAGACAGATAACGATCCGCATTCATGAACACCACCTAGCCACGAAACGACACGACAGGCAATTATACAGGAAATTCGACGTAAAAGGACGGAGATGAATGCTGAAGACAAGCTTAGTGAGGAAGAGAGTAAGGAAGAGCAAAACCCTGACATTCAAAGATATGGTGAGCATCTGCTTAAATGCATTCATGCATCCCCTAGTTTTGCTGAGAAGTATGCGGATGCCATTTTTGTTAATCTCACGTGAGTTATGTTGATCCAAACAAAATTTGTGGTTAGAGCTGATGAGGCATTTCCATCACTGTAACAGGACGGACCTGGCGTTTATGAGGAGTTGAAAAAAGCCATCACGATTACATTGAAACTGGTGCATGAAGCTGACAGAAAACGCTTCAGGAATCTCAGGATGGAACCTGGTTAAACTTCCATTGAGTTTGAAAGGATCAAATCAAGTAATTTTGCATATAGGTCATGGCATTCAAAATAGAGCAAACCAGTTTGGAGGAATTCACAAATTCACGTCATGAAATAACAACAATCCAGGACGAAAAGAAAAGGATCAAGATGAAAAGATTGACAGCTGAAATGGCTGATGGCTATGAATTGGGTCAGCTTTCAATTTTGGCTTCTCTAATAAATTTCAATCAGTGAGGGACTTAAATTCGGGAAAAGAGAATTTCTCACGTGGACATGGAAAGGTAGATTTCGATGAAATCCAAACGTTTAAAAGGAACAGAGAAAAGAAAATAAACCTCCCGTGTTTGCATTGCAATAATGTAGGCCATAGGAAATCACACTGCTGGAATGTGAGGAAAAGCTTTGGGAAACCAACTGTAAGGAAACAGAATATGCCAATAAATTTTGTTGCACTGGTGACAGAAACTCCAGTGAAGGCTAGAAAACTGAACCAGAACGTACAAGGTGGTCGGAGTTTGGTTGAGGAGGAAAAGATTTTCTTAAATCATATACCTGTGAATGTAAGTTTTACTCCCATATGTCAGGAGCGGGAAGTGAAGAGTTTACAATGTTCCGAGATACCTCTCAATATCTGATGCTGATAGATGAGGCGTTATATATCTCTGAAAGTCTATTGCTGGAACAGGTCCCAGAGACAACAATTCATAGTGAAACAAGGAACGCTCTATTATGTAAAGTTATGTTACATTGTCTTGAGAAGAGTGGGGAAGTCATGGTCGGACAAGCGCTCTGTTCCAGGAATGTAACTTGTGATTGATAATGATAAAGATGATTTACCACTAGAAGTGGTTGAAACTGAATGGAAAATCAGGAAATTGAATTATTAGGTTTGGTCCATGTTCTTGAAATGCTTTGAAGGTGCCTGATCTGATCCAAAACAGTCTTTGTTAATGAGATAATGGATGCTATTTGCGTGAGTTTGTAAGTTATGGGAAAGGGGTTATTTCTCAATTTTGATTCTGATATTTTTATCACCACCCGTAAACAGATATAAAGCGTCTGGTTCCCTTACATCAGACAAGCATTAGCCAAGCAACACTAAGAAAATTTACATGAAGTACAGCAGATAATGGAGAGCTGCAACGTGTGAAAAATTGGTGAAACAGCAGACGTGACAGGGTCAGCGAAAAGACAAAATGTGTTAACGTTTCCAATCGGACATGCCTCTTTTGCAGAATAACAAAGAATGCTCAATAGTTTTCAGGAAGACACTTTGGTTAAAGGAGGAATGAGCAGCGTTTGGAAGCCCTCCAACTTCAGTCAAGTTGCCCATATAGATGTTCCAGCTTTGTACACTCCATCGGCAGCTCCGTAATCCTGCTTGAACCTCCCCTGTTTGAAAAGGTCGTTATTTTATATTAATTTGTACTTCGTATTTGGATGAACTGGGGAAACAAATCATTAAAGCAAAATAAAAGGAGCCTTCCTTGTGATACAGTTGATGCAAATTTTTGAGGCACGGAGTCTCCCCAGTATTATGCAGCTGCTCGTTGATGAGAACGTTACGATGGGGAAGACTTGAGACTGTCCACGAGTTGACTTTCGCCTGAAAAGTAATAACTGATTCAACTGTGGATTTCTGAGATATTGTTGATTAAAATATTCTGGCTGTGAGCAACTTTGTTATGGCTCCGAAAAGCTAAACATCTTAAGTTGTGAACAAAGTGTTCAGAGGTCATCAGATCTTCACAAAATCAAGAGTTGTTTTTACCGCCTCAAATGCAGTAACATGAAGAAGAATAGAAAATTGTTTTTTTTTCAGCAGCTGCCATGAATTTTATGTTTAAAGATTAAGTGAATAAATCAGAGATATTTCTCGCAACACTTCGCCTGCACGTCCAGCAGCCAAGTGAAATATGCCAAACGAAATTGCACAGAAGCATTGTTCTGGACGACTTCGAAATAGTACAAAACATTATTTTTATCATAAGCTATGGTTAAGTTGAGGATAGAGATAATAAATGTGTGTGCAAATGGCAGGACATTTATGTTGGTGGTCAAAAGTGCAGAAGCAGATATTAGGTTTAAGGAAGTTTTAGATGGGTTGCTCAAATGGGCAGATCAGCAGCCGATCGAAATTTGCCCTGAAAGCTGTTCAATAATGCACTTTGCAAGACGTAACACTACAAAAAGTTACTCAATGAATGGAAGGACGTTCGAAAGCTCTGAGTAACAAAGGGAACTTGGGATCCTTGTCCATCGACAATTGAAATTGGTACCAAACGTTGAAACTGTGCTTCAGAAGACAAATAAAGCTTCTGTCCTTTCCTGCCATGTGTACAACAGTGCAGAGACCAGGGGCGTTCGAGTAGAGTTGTACAAATCTTCGAGCATGCCAGAGCCAGATTACAGTGTGCAGTCCCATTAGCCATGCCATACTGTGCTGTGAATTCTCTGGCCGGGGTGCACCACATATCCGCCAAGGTGTATGCTGGACAGTATAAATTTAGCCAGTCAGATAGTTTGGACAGACCTGAGGCTTTTCTTTAAAGCTGAGATGACTCTGTGGTTCCAGAGTGAGGATTATGAGTTTATGAGAGGCAACGGAGCTGCGGAATTATGTAGCAGATTATTAAACTGATGGATGAATAACGAAGAAGACATCATCTTATGTTATTTGTTTAGGGGCTATCAAAGATTTTGTTTCGCACCCAAAGGGTTTGGATGTCTGCAAGAGGCTGCCAGAGAGTGTCGGGGTCAGTCAAATTGCTAAAACTCACCAAAGTGAAAAAGTATGTCAATGAGCACTTGATTTGTGATGGCAGAGAGCTTCATGGGCCAAGCCTTGGAATGTGGGATGAGTGTCACTAAGACAGTTCAGGATCATTTTTGCAAAATCATTTACTTTGCTGTTTTAGCCATGACACTGTGCGTCTAGGAAACGTGTCAACTGATCTGTGGGCAGTGAGCACGGCCTTCCAATTCTTTCCCTTCAGCCAAAAATCGTTGAAACCACACACTAATCAACTGAATGTGCTTTCGAATTTTCAAGTCTCTAAATGCATCACGACATGGGAATCGATGCAGGAATGATAAGATATGACTTTGCCAAATTGGACCGAGCACGGACATCTGATGCTTCGCAGATAATGAACTTTTCTTACGTTGGGATCTTTCCACATCATTTACTACTATGCATTCAGTATGGCGAGATGAGACACAAGTCGGTTTGTACTGGGTAATCTGTGATTGCTGGAAATGCAACAGAGACGCATGAGTGGGGAATATGGTGGAGGCATGCACCACTTTGAATGGCATCGATTCAGTGAAACAAAAAAAGATCGCGTTCGTCCAGATGTCAATAAGGCGATTGCATAAAATTAAAGTGGAAGACTTAGTGTTAAAACAATACCCTGCTTTACAATGAAATAAAGTAGACAAGCACACACACACACATCGTTGTGTCTGTGTCGTACCATTGTGTGACATATTACATTGAAAGCAATTATTTTGATTGCATTTGCTGGATGGCAGAAGACATAGACGAATAAATAAAAACAAGCTCGCCTTATGAAACACAGCTGTTCTCGCAAATCTGTTGAAAGAAGACTCCATTTATGTTTTGAACACTGATTCCCTTCTTCAGAATAGATGATGGAGACCTGAAGTCATCAGTGTCGCACCACACTGAATGATTGATCTAAAGCGTTTGATGTGATGTTTCCAACCTACTAACCCATCGAATTACAAACAAGCATTGCTGAAAATCAGTTTCGTTTGGCGTAAATTGGTATAAAAATTAGATGGAATGATATGAATTTCGTACTAATTCTAAACGGGATTTTAAATGGGAATTTGGTTTGGAGATCACTGGAATAACATTACCTCTCAGCTCTGCTGAACAAAAGCGCCCCTGCGGCTATATGCACCTCATGTATTGAGGTCGAGTGCGAGATTACAGAGATGGGAGAAAGCAGTATTCGGTTTCCTCCTGTGCAAATCTTCATCATCGGGTGGAGCGCTTTCCCATGGCTTCTGACAGGGACAAATCTGCATGGTTTCCACTTTCGCAAACGGTTTGGAGAAACAACTTTTTTTTGTATGTTATTTACAGAAACAGTTAAAGAAACGAAAACCTATTCACAATGACACCACCAGGAAGTACAGTGGAAGCAGATGACAAGAATGTTTGGATGGCTTGAAAATTTTTCAGGTGATATTTGAAAGTATAACACAATACAGAGAGCATACGATTAAGTACTTAATCGTACTAAGGAAAAAAGGAAGTCGGAGTTTATGCTATTATTATTTAAAATGTAAGAATCAACCAAAAATAGAGAACGCAGTATAAACCCATGTCCAACCTTACACCGTGATAATTAACGTTTTGTTTTTGGTTAGATTGTGACAAATTGCCACCAACTTCCAGCATACTGTTTTCAGACGAAGATTGAATGCTCATATCATTGAATAAATTGTGTCAGGAACTGTTTTATCCAGCGATGACTGCATCAGTTGTTTGTTGTCTCTGTTGGTGGTCGTGCTGCTGATAGTATCGAATAACACATTGAACATAGCTGCTGATTAACATAACCAGGATGTCCAGGGATCCCAATTAAAAAATTGATTTTTGCAAACCCGTGTCTGGGATGTCTTTTCGCATTGATCATGGAAATCAAAAATGTGCATGATAAATGCAGAAATTTAGAATGCTTTAACTGCAGCGAATTGGCAGTGACATTGGGGAATTAGATTAGTCTGTGAATTAGTTTGTTGATTAATGAGTCAAAGGAAGAGATTTCGTCAAATGAACTTTACGATAACATTGTATTCAGACTCCGAAAAATGTTCGCATGCTACCAAAGAAACGAAGAAATTTCACAGAGATTAATTTGGGAGATTGTGGAGAAACGATATAATTTCCAGATTTAAAGTTTACACTCGCAAAAGAACAAAATTTGGAGGGTTTGAAAAATGTGTAAGACCACTCAAAAAGCAGTACTCTAGCTTCATAAATGAAGGACAGCATATAGAAGCAAGAAAGCCTTGCACGAAATATGCATTTCCCAATCATAGCAGAAGTACTTTCATTTCTTCAATTAGGATATACCGTTTGCAACCACTAATGTATCTCGGGGTCAGCCATGACACATCTATTGTGCACCTATATTTCATGGTGCATGAATCGAATTGGAAAGTCTAATTTTACTTTTTGCAGACGAGAAGTGATGATTGCAAGATGAGATATTCTGTCTTTTCCCGATCTTTATTTCTGCTAATATCACAGTCCATTGTTATTTTCTACCTCAGTTTCGTTGATTGTAAACATGCATTACCAAAAACGTACAATTTAAAAGGTTTGTGGAATATTTCATTTAATTCATATTCTGCAAGTACGTCATAGGCATCCTTGACATTTCCAGCAAAATCAAAATCGAAAAGTGTTAAATATGCAGCAGCAAGGCGATGTGAATTTCATTTTAAATGCGCTTTGTAATTAAATTACAAATTTAAAATCACAGGAAACAATCATAAGTATGGTAAGCCATTTTCTAATAAAAGCAGAGTATACTCTTAGAAATCTACTAAACAATTTTCCGACAATTAGTACGACTATGTATCATTTGTTTCCGAACATGCAGTATCTTTGAGGTTTACTTGATAATAATATCCAACATACTTCGAGCGATTCCACTGGGAAGACTGTTGGTACCTTTGAAAAATCAAGTTTTGATGACAGCCTCTTTACCCTTCTGATTTTTCATCCTGATCTTATATCTCATCAGATATAAATTGATTGCAGTATTCCTTTTAATAGTATGTTGTAATATATTTTCAATCAGCATTTCTCAGTAGGTATTCCCTTTCAACTTCCTTCGGGTATATTTTCAATTTGAATTATGTGAAAATGCTAGTATGATCTCTTGAAGTGCGATAACATTGGAGCCCATGGGACGAATAAAAATTTCATGTCACTTCGATGCCACCCACCTGGTGTGCTGCCGTGCCTCTTCTGTTAATTTTCATTCCATGATTTACTTTTTCTTGTTACTTATTGCTCGGACATATGTGTCGCTGCCTATTCCACAAGTGATTGCCTCACCTTTTTTTGCCAATAGAGGTGTTTAGAAAAAAGTAAATTGTTAATGATCTGGTATCACCTTCAGGCAAGAGCAGCTAATGACTTCATCAAAGACAACAGTGAACGAGATTTGTTTGGTTTCTTTTATACGTGAAAATCAATAATGGTCCCATGGGCATCACCAGGCTGAAATACATCATTATATTGAAATTCCGGAAAATTATCCCTTCTCGTGATCGATGTGTCTGGCCTGTGAAACAGCCCATGTTTATCTAATCCTTCTATGACTTTCAACGTCTTGTACACCTCTATCAAAACATCTCTTATCCTTCTTCGCTCCAGTGAGATTAGCCCTCGTTCCCTCAACCTTTCTTCATAAGACATGCCATCAGTCCACGCAGCATCCCATTAAATCTCCTCTGCACACTGTCTAAAGCTTCTGCATCTTTCGTCTCATGAAGTGACCACAATTGAACACAGCATTCCAAGTGTGGTCTAACCAAACTCTACTGATCTGCCGCAAAAACTCGCAACTCTAAATCAAAACCCCCCTTGCGAATAAAAGCCTGCACACCATATGTCGTGCTGAAAATCCAATCAACTTGGTTGACAACATTTCGGGATGCATGAACATGGACCTCAGATCCTTCTGTTCCTGTCAAGAATGTTGCGTTCAAACATGTATTCACCATTCAAATTCGACCTTTTAAAATGAAAGAATTCACACTTTTCTACGATGCACTCTAGCTGCCACTGATCCACCCAGTTCTGCAATCTGTTAATGTTCTCTTGCAACCTACAACAGCCCTTCACACTACCCACAATTCCACGAATCTTCCTGTCATAGTCAAACGATTTAATCCTTCCTTCCAAGTCATTAATAAAGTCAGAAACAACAAAGGTTCCAGAACCGATGTCTGTGCAACACCACTGGTCAACGAGCTCCACCCGGTATACTTATCATCTGTCATTGCATTTTCTCTTTTGTGGGTTAGGCAAATCGGCATCCAGACAGACACGTTTCCTTATATTCAATGCCTCGCATTTTATGTAATTGCCTACCGTGGGAAATATTATTAAATGCCTTGCTGCATTTTATGCACATCACCTGTCAGTTTTGTGTACTCAAAACAACGTCAGTTGCTGAACTGATAATGAGACTTCATTAATTTATTCATCAAAATGAACAAAATACACGAACAACCTAAATTTCATAAAACTATCTGAAATTGCATTAGAACATAGAACATAGAACACAGAAAAATACAGCGCAGTACGGCCCTTAAGCCCTCGATGTTGCGCCGATCCAAGCCCACCTAACCTACACTCGCCCACTCTCCTCCATATGCCTATCCAATGCCCGTTTAAATGCCCAAAAAGAGGGAAAGTACACCACTGCTACTGGCAGGGCATTCCATGAACTCACGAGTCGCTGAGTAAAGAATCTACCCCTAATATCTGTCCTACACCTACCACCCCTTAACTTAAAGCTATGCCCACTCGTAATAGCTGACTCCACACGTGGAAAAAGGTTCTCATTGTCAACCCGATCTAATGCCCTAATCATCTTGTACACCTCTATCAAGTCACACCGAAACATTCTTTTCTCCAATGAAAACAGCCCAAAGTGCCTCAGACTTTCCTCATACGATCTTCCTACCATACCAGGCAACATCCTGGTAAAACTCCTGTGCACCCGTTGCAGTGCCTCCACATCCTTCCTATAGTATGGCGACCAAAACTGCACACAATACTTCAGATGCGGCCGCACCAGAGTCTTATACAACTGCAACATGACCTTAGGAATCCGGAACTCAATTCCTCTACCAATAAAAGCCAGGACGCCGTATGCCTTCTTCACCGCACTATTTACCTGGGTAGCAACTTTCAGAGATCTGTGTACATGTAACAAAGATCCCTCTGCTCATCCACACTACAAAGTATCCGACCAATAGCCCAGTACCCCATCTTTTTGTTACTCATACCAAAGTGAATCACCTCACACTTACCCACATTGAACTTCATTTGCCACCTTTCTGCACAGCTCTGCAGCTTATCTATATCCCGCTGTAACCCTACACATCCTTCCTCACTGTCAACAACTCTACCGACTTTCGTATCATCCGCAAACTGGCTCAGCCAAACGCAGACCTCCTCCAGGTCACTTATCAAAATGACAAACAGCAATGGTCCCAAAACAGATCCTTGAGGAACACCGCGAGTAACTGCACTCCAAGATGAAACTTTACCATCAACTACTACCCCCTGTCTTCTTCCAGCCAGCCAATTCCTAATCCTAAAATCCAACTCACCCTCAATGCAATACCTCCATATTTTTTGCAGTAGCCTACCATAGGGAACCTTATCAAACGCCTTACTAAAATCCATATACACCACACCTCCTGCTTTACCTTCGTCCACCTCCTTAGTCACCTTCTTAAAGAATTCACTAAGTTTTGTGAGGCACGTTCTGCCCTTCTCAAAACCATGCTGACTATCCTTGGTTACATTATTCCTATCCGGATATTCACAAATCCTATCCCTTACAATTCTCTCTAAGACTTTGCCCACAACAGAAGTGAGGCTCACCGGACTATAGTTACTAGGGTTATCCCTACTCCCCTTCTTGAACAAGGGAACCACATTTGCTATCCTCCAGTCTTCTGGCACTATTCCTGTAGACACCGAGGGCATAAAAATCAAGACCAATGGCTCTGCAATCTCCTCCCTTGCTTCCAGGAGAATCCTAGGATAAATGCCATAAGGCCCAGGGGACTTATCTATTTTCACACTTTCTAGAAATTCCAACACCTCTTCCCTACATATCTCAAAGCCGTCCATTCTAAGTAATTGTGACTCAGTATTCACATCGGCAACAATTTCCTGTTACTGAGTGAATACTGACGAAAAGTATTCACTCAATGTCTCCCCAATCTCTTCAGCCTCCACACGCAACTTCCCACTACTATCCTTGACTGGACCTATTCCTACCCTAGTCATTCTTTTATTCCTGACATACCAATAGAAAGCCTTTGGGTTTTCCCTAATCCTACCAACTAAGGACTTTTCATGTCACCTCCTTGCTGCTCTTAGCTCTCTCTTCAGATCCTTTCTGGCGACCTTATAACTCTCAACCGCCCTTTTTAAACCTTCATGCCTCATCTTTACATAGGCCGCCCTCTTCCCTTTAACAAGGGATTCCAATTCCTTATTAAACCACGGCTCCCTCACACGACCCTTTCTTCCATGTCTGACAGGTACATACTTATCAAGGGCACTGAATAGTTGCTCCTTGAACAAGCTCCACATATCAATTGCGCCCTTGCTTTGAAACCTATTTTTCCAAGCCACGCATCCGAAGTCGTGCCTCACCGCATCATAATTTTCCTGCCCCCAGCTATAACTCTTGCCCTGCAGTGCACATTTATCCCTCTCCATCACTAGAGTAAAAAACCCGAATTGTGGTCACTGTCCCCAAACTGCACACCTCCCTCCAATTCTAACACCTGGACTGGTTCGTTTCCCAGAACCAAATCCAGTATGGCCTCACCTGTTGTTGGCCTGTCTACATATTGTGTCAGGAAACCCTCCTGCACACATTGGACAAACACCAACCCATCTAACGAACTCGAGCTTTCGCTTTCCCAGTCAATATCAGGAAAGTTAAAGTCCCCCATAACAACCACCTTCTTACTTTCACTTTTCTCCTGAATCATCCTCGCAATCCATTGTTAGTGCATTATTTTTCAATGAGTTTCAATTCAGTTCAAGGGTAATTTTAAAGATGTTCATCAAAATTACCAATTCCAGTTTTCAATTTCCTGCAAATTGTTAGCAAAGAAGACGTTAGGATACAATTTAAAATATCGATACATCGCCTGAACAGCTATACTTGCCTTTCAGAATGAGTTGCCAAATTCTTTTGCCCTTGTTGCGTCTCAGCAACTTTAAAAATGTACTTTTCTGATTCGCGTTCTTTTCACTTCCAGGATCTAGCTCGTAACATATGAAACTTTGACTTGAATGTTAGAACAATTCGCACGTGCCTACTATGTGCAACGTTTTTTAGGATAACTTTATAATGTCTGTGTGCCGAAGACTTGAAGGTACTTTCTGTAGTACATAACATATTTTGTTTATTTGTTTATTCAAACTTTTGAATTTATATTGTATTACCACTTTTCATTTGCTTTATGCATCAAACCACAATTTTCTCAAAGGTGTTCCAACACGTGTTGATATCATGTAGTCTTTGCTCATGCACACTTCCCTTCTCCCAAACTCTTTTATGGAATTTTAGAAGAAACACTTTCGAAGAGACACTTCGGTCCATCGATTCTATTCTACCTTTGCTATGCCATATCTACAGGTGTCCAACTTGCGGATTTGGTCAATAAGCATGGAAGTCATGACACTGTAAGTGTTCATGCAAGTATCGTTAAAACTGTAGATGATACCCGTCTCAAATACCCTCAGAGGCAATCCGATCGAGAATACCACCATTTCTGGGTTTAAATGATTAGCCCTCAACTCCCTGGTAAACATCCTGTTTTCCAAGACAACTGTGCCCCCTTTGTTGTGCCCCGTGGTGGAAGGGAGACAGCGATTTCCTTATCACCATGAACATGCATCTCATAGAGAGTCATTACTCCACAATCAGCAACACGAGCTTATTCAGCCTCCAACCAGAGCCTCCTGTTCCAGTCGTGCTCTACTATACTACATTCTTCATGAAGCAGGCCTTTGTTCTGACTGCATTCCCTCCAACAGACTGGCAAAACTCTAATGCAGACATATCAAATTTACTCCCTCTGCAGTCTCCCAACCTCACAGTCTCAGTGAGCTCATACAGGATAAAATCCTCTCCGAATTCTCTGATGAGCTTCATGCCTTCAAAACAGTTACGAAAATATATTTTATTCCTGTTTGATTTGGAAGAAGAGGCAAGAGTATCTTCTTCTGGAGAACGACATCAAATGCATTCACAGTCGTTTCTTTTTTTATAAAAAAATTGCCATTCTACCCATATTCGAATATCTTTCCAAAGTTAATTCACAGAGACAAAGTCGTCCATTCCTCTGCCTTATCCATTGGCAGAATGAATCGACAATTCGGCGTGATTTTCCTTTTTGCAGGCAACACCTTGAGATTGCCTTGTTGGCTGTCGAAAATTGGCTTTAATCTTCTTTGAGATCCCGAGTTTTGTGTGTTCACATCTTCCTCCTTCCACTGCAAAAGGGTATTATGCAAAGTGCTGCAACATAATAAATCATAAGTCACACGACATTAAAAGCCCCCTCATGGACACAATAATTCACGCTCCACATAATGTGAAAACGCCTTCACCAACACAATATCAGAAAAAAACTTCAATAAAACAATTTCCACGACCCTATGGAACCAATAACGTACCCCAACAACATTCTATTCATTGATCCTGTTCTGAGACCCCGACAAACACTGAATATTATTCATGTTCATGTCCAATACGGTTTCCTACTTCCTGTTTTATGTGGAGTTTTCGCAACAGTTTCTTGCAAGAGGGATGATCTTTCAGCATCTCCTCTCCCTGCGGAGAGAGGTGATTGTTCGATGAGGAGTCAGGTATGAAAATGAGGAATTGCAGTTTTACCAGAAATAAATCAGGAAACATTACTCAGCCTCGTTCACCATTGATAGTGCTTTCGTCAAAAGAAGGAGAATTCCTATCAAATCATTATCTGGTATACTCCTTTCTCTCGGTGTTAGGATATGGGAAACCGATTCACAATCCATCATCGAACGTTCCATCACTGAATGAGTCAGTGAACTATCATCCACCTGAAATCGTAATGCGATTGGTTATCAATGGAGCCCAAAATTTGTTAAAACTTACAACTGGAGATGGTCAGTTGTTGCTGACTGTGCTAATTTAATGAAGGATAGAAGCAACTGGGAATTGCAGCAGAATACACCCCTTACCTGCTTCTCAGGAGGGTCGAGGTTCTTCCTGCCAACGGACATCACATGAAATTGGGCAGCGATTTGTTCACAATCTTCCTTTGACAAGTCTACCATGACAGTAATGTTGAAAGGATCAGTACTCAGTTTCAGCCCGTCAAAGCCCAGAATATGATTTGGAGCTGAGCTGCAGAGTGGTCAGAAGAGATTCAGTGAGATGTTATTGGGAATGAAGGGTTTACCTCTGAAATATTGACTGGATATGCAAGGACATTTTTAATGAAGTAATTGCCGTTGAGAGGTGGCATTATACAGGTTTATAAAATCATGAGATGCACAGATGAGGAGAAGTGCAGGTGGGTTTTCCATTGTGTGGGGGAGTTTAATAAACCGTCACATATTTTCAAGGTGGGAGGAGAAACTTTTATAAATACATGCTGGTATTTTTTACGCAAACAGTGGTTCGGTTGTGGAATAAACTTGCACAGGTAGAATTGGACATCGAGTTACGACTTTTAAAATTCATTAAATTCAGTATGATAACAAGAATTGTTTGAAAGTAGATGGGCCACGCACAGAGAAGTGCGACTAGTTTATTTTTGGTTATGGATGGCACGAACTGGCGAGATGAACGTTTCCGCGTTCTGTGCTGTGTGACTCTTTGACACTACACGTTATTTATGTGATCATGTTGTAATCGTCAGAGAGCAACTGTTCATTGATATTTGTATCTGCATGTAAAGATAAAGACGAATTCAACTAAATGCCCTTCTTTCACCTCAAGACCCTGCATTCGCACATTTGGTATTCCCACGCCAATTTCAGAAGTTAACGAAGAAAGTACAATGTAACTTCAGACAGGCAAAAAAGGATTAGACATTAAATTTGCCTTAGACAGTGACTGAAAATACATCACGTTGATTCAAATATGTAGGTTGAGGGTTTCCATCCCATAATCTTGCTTTATGTTTGAGAACAAGAAAAGTAAGATCCATCAGATCTTCCACAATGCCACTGCGCGATGGAGCCATGCTTCAGTATCTCGGAAGATGAGATAAATATAAATGACTGCGATGAAGAGAGTGTTTTCAAACAGAGACAGTGGCGTTCTCTGTCACAGAAACCGGTTGTGGTCGTTTCCTTAAATGTATTAAAGTAATCGCAATGCATATTTCTGAGGTCTCTGAGGATGCTTGAGCATCGAGAGAATACGAAAAAGAAGTCTTGAGATGTAAGATCGCTCTTATTTTCGATATCTCTCTAAATATGCATTTCGTTCATGGACTCATCACTGAGTGTTATCGGCACTATTCCTGTGTACATAGTAGGCCGATTGACAGAGGTTATCTGATCAGTCTATTGAATGAATTAATGCTCTGTTCCGTGTCATAAAAGAGCCAGGACCGCAAGAACGTTTCCTTTGTTTCTAATTGCAAGTTTGAAGTTGTCGACTATGGCGTTCCAATGTGTAATTTCGTCAGACTATAAAATCTCTTTTTTTGCAAAACGTGCACAAAAATAGCTAGTTTCCAATTTGAAGCAATACTATTTTTGATAATTTCTACTGACAGCAATACATATGAGTTCGATTTTATGCTGACGTATTTGATCACGGTATCGATTTTATATTCATGTATTTATTTTAAAAATACCCTGCACAAGAGAGGTTTTAGAACATTGACACCTGATTTTGAAGATGAAAATTTCAATGGGTGTTTGATAAGTATGTTTCAATCAAAATTCGCACGAAACAGAAATTATCACACATCAAAATTCTGATTGAAAATCTGAAGGGTAACTGTGCAAAGTTTTTTTAACAACCCGGAGAATTAAGGAAATCAGGGTGAAATCTAGCCTCAGCTGCAAAGAGATTCCGCAAAAATATATTGCTCTTGTCCACATTTTTTATAAATACTCTGAGAGTTTGTTTCAATAGCGATTCCATTGCATTCTTCAGTTCTCCTCTGAATTTTTTCTGGGTTGTGGAATAAATATAGGGATTCAGGAAACAACTCAACAACTTGAGGATATTTCCTGTTTCAGTTGCAATATATTCAGGGTCGTTAAAGTCACCTCTGTAATAATTAGAGTTTGCCAGTCTGGTAATGACCAAAATAGCAGAATATGTCAACCAAAGCAACATGAAACTGACGGATACCGAAAATAATAGAACGATGGACTTCCTCCGGTTCTCCGTCTCTGCACTGCTTTCATTCTTATTTCTGTGACCACGGAGCCTAATCCGAGTTCGATTCGCCATCACAATACAGTGGATGGTTAAAGAATTAAACGAGAATATCAAGAGAAATGGAAGCCAACCAAACCAGGCACGATAAGACCAGACCAAAGCTACCCATGCAGATGATGTTCCACTTGATCAGCAGCCCCATTGGATTCCATTAATGATTTCCTCTGGCTCAAATGCAAACAAAACTGGAATATTCTTTGACAATGTCAAGACCGAAATGATTATTAATACCGTGGTTGCAGTTCTTTCGGTACAATATAATGTTTTAAATCTCTGGCAGCCGATCATCACAAATCTGTCAAATGTTAAGGACACAGTGAACCAAACAGTTAAATCGAGACTGATGACTGTCATGTGTATAATGAGCTTGCAAACAGGTGTAAGGGAGAAGAAGGACAATGGAAAGTGATAACTTAAAATGCGATACACTACAACATTATTGATGACGACCAATATTTCCGATGTTGCCATGGCCACGATATAAGCAGTGATGCATTTGGAAAGACCACAGGTTCGTCGCAAAAGAATTAAAATAGTCATCGTGTTCGCTGTAATAAAGACAGATATAAGAGACAGAGTCGGCAATGTTGCAAAGCATGATTGATATAGAGGTGTAGATATTTATTCAGAGGATGTGAACGCATTTAGAGTGATTTACAAAACATGACATTCATGCAAAGGTTTAATATGCTGCTGTAGACATCATTTTGTTTGGTATTACCAGACTGTCTAAAGAACGACACGACTCCTTGCAGGCGGCACATTGGTGGCAATTGTTAATACACGAGTTATGCTCCCATTTAAAATGGAGGAGCCTAAAGTGTTCAATCACTGGTTTGATAATCTTTTGTGAAAACTGACAATGGAAAAATAGAGTATTCAACGCTTACACGGGGTAAAGTAAAATCAACCGGAAAGAAACAAGATCAATGGCTTACCTGGAAGAGCAGCAGCTGCAAGAAGTGGATAGTAAATCTCTTGCAACAGCAAAACCGGTGGTTTCCTCATTTCTGAAAATGAATGACTGTTGTAGTTGTTGAAGGTCTCTGGCTGCCATATGACCAACACATGGAAATGCTCAGCTGTATTTATGCACACATCAGATCTCCATTGTGTCGATTACGTCAAATCATCACTTACATTAGTTCCGTTAATTTAGAATGTTTTTGTTTTGAATAACACAATGAAACAAAATAAGATCTGGCCCTGATATTCTCGACTTCACTTTCGTTGTGCTCTCAATACATTGGACGTCAGATGTCATGTACATCACCTTATTTCAGAATTTAGACAGCCGGATTTTGTGAAAAGTTACCCTGCTTCCTGACTATTTTTGTTATTAATACGTTTATCAATTGTACCCTGCACTTCATCGCTGCCAAATGCTGTATCCTTACGCATATTGTTGCTCATCAAATTCGAATATTTGTCCAGTTTCTGAAATTGTACACTTAGTGTCAAATAGAGGAAAATGCACACGAAGAGATTGACTTACCACATTGGATATTTTTTTCATGTATCACATGAGATAAATACGATCTATTTATCCAGTAACTCATTCCAGACCAGTTGGAAATTTAGTCGTGCTCATCTGAACGCCTGGGATTAGGCAAAGAACACTGAATAAATATCAATATTCCTTACTGACGACATGCATCGTTTCTACGATATTTAAGCAAGCAACTAATGATGAAGAATATGCGGGTGGAATTAAATATCAATACCATTGCGAGAGAAGTGGAATTACAAAAAAAAGTATTGTGCTGATGACAATGCTGTCACTTTATAAATGATATTCTGTCTTTTCTTATATGAAGAGGTCATAAAGGCATCGCTGCCGCAGTGTCGATTTTAGTAAGGATTTGGAGGTGTCGTTATTGGACGAAAACATCAGGTTATAGTCCAACAGTTTTATTTTCATGCATTACTTTTCCGGTTAAAGCTGGAAAAGGAATGGCCAGTGCTCTCAGTTCATGCCCTTTTTTTCGACTTTATTTGATCTGCCGCAGACACAAGTTGGTGGAGTGCAGGGAAGTCGCCAGCTTCTTTAAAAGACTTTTCTGAATTTATATTGCAGGTTATGTCTTTGAAATTGTTTTCTTCCTTCTATAAGAGTCTGTGTTTGATATGTTTTTGCCATGGATATGTTCATGCGCTTTTAAAGTATTGGAACAGTTAATTACTAATAGCTATTGGAGCGGATTGGTGTAGTATTTCGACAGTTAAGTTATTCAAAATTACGTTTTCATTTGTTGGGGCTACAACTGTTGTCCTGAAATTACTGTTCTTTTTCCTGAAACTCCAGTGCTTTGATGACTTGTATCAGATGGGGAACACTCACGTCACATCAACCTTCATACAAAAAACAGTCAGGGCCACCTTCTGAAAATACTTTGAGAGGGTCAAGCCTGTACCGTTGCATTTTGTTGGAATGTTTTCATCATTCAAATTTGGTTTTAGAGTAGTTGGACTTAAAGGCGAGTAGCAGATGTCGGTTTCTTTTTTGCTGCGTGTTTCAAAGATTAGGAAAAGATTTGTAGCTCTGATGCACGTTGTTGTGGTTGTGTTCGCCGAGCTGGGAATTTGTGTTGCAGACGTTTCGTCCCCTGTCTAGGTGACATTCTCAGTGCTTGTGTGAAGCGCTTCACAGGAGGCTCCCAAGCACTGAGCATGTCACCTGGACAGGGGACGAAACGTCTGCAACACAAATTCCCAGCTCGGCAAACAGAACCACAACAGTTTAAACAGTACTTTGCGGTGGAATGACTCTTTCAGACAGTGAGAATTTTCTGCGGGTGGCGGATGAAGCAATTTGGTCATTTTACAGAAGGCAAAGATAAAGTTAAAGGTATTGCAACTGGCGGGCTGGTTTGCAGAGACAAAGGTGGACTTGTTTTTACCTTCCTCAGTGAGAAAAGAAACGGTAATAACAATAGTTCAAAATTTAAATTTGCTGGAAACGTTGGAATTGACTCGACTTCAATTGGATATGAAGCAGCTTGACCATGAACTGAGACTGAAATAGTTTTCATTAGTTGAAGACAGAGGAAAAAGTAGGAGGACAGAGTTACTCTCAGAAAAAAGAAAAGAATGAGAGAGGAGTGCCCTCACAGAAGAAAGATAACAGAGAGAGAAAGGATGGGGAGAAACAGATCGAGTTTGGTCGACAACATTTGGCAGTTCTAATGGAAAGTTGATGTAAATGGATGAAGGTGAAGTTAAAAGTTACGCTTAGTCAGGAAGTTAGTGATGTTGAGCAAAGTCATCGTCCCTGAAGACTTGGTGGAAGTCTGTTAAATGTATCCAGGCAGGATGCCCGTTTGATTCGGAGAGTGTCGAAGCCTTTTTCATCTCATTCCAGAAACAGGTTAAACAAATGAAGTGGCCCCTCATGATCCGGGTTTGACTGACCCAAAGAGATTTGCTCGGTAGAGTTAGTGGTGGATCCGCATCACCATCAGAAAAGGGAGGTGGGCATGTGACGAGCTCAAGGAAGACAGACATGAGTGCATCTGACATTCTGTCCGAAAATCACAGGCAGCGATTTAGAAACCTAAGAATGGACAATGTTCCAACGTACATTGAGTTTGAAAGGGTAAAATCTGGCTTCTGACATTAATTTCAATACATGTGAAATTGAAATGATGTTCAAGAGAAATCCTCTGGTAAGGGCAAAGTAGACGTTGTTCAAGTTAATAAAGATAGTTTACCACAAGATAAAATGGAAACCCATGAAGGGGGAAGATAACTGAAAAGGCTGACGTGTTTTCACTGCAATAAAATAGGCCCAATAAGTGCACTGCGTTTGTGGTTCAGTAAAAGCACTGGGTAGAAGGTATCGGAAAGCAGCATAAGACAGGGAATGTTGCTAAAATTGCAAAATGAATCACAATGGATGCGATAATTTTGCACCAGAACGTACTACACCAGAAAGACTATACTTGTGAAGAAAGTAGTAGCAGTTCATCAATTATTTACTTGCAAAAATAAAATTTCCTCTCATAGAGTGGGAACACTACCTCAAGAATATTTAGTATTAAGAGATACGGGATCATATCAATCCTTCATGTTGATGGATGACGAGAATATGTAACGCTGAAATACTCGTCCTGGAAAAAGTGCTATCACGTGGAATTTATGGCGATCTGAGAAATGCTCCATATGCGCAGTGAGTTTGGAGTGTGAAGGGAATTGTGGAGAATTATTAATAGGAGTACTGGAGAAACTCTAGGTTCCTGGAGGACAATTGGTGTTTTATAACAATATAGTTGGGCCACAGGTAGGTGTGCTGCCTGCTGTGATGAAAAGCCCAATGGAGAAGCAGAATTCTGTAATACTGAGGTATTACAGAAGATATATCATGAGATTTTTCCTGACAATCTGATAACAAGGTCAAAATATCACCAGTGGAAAAAGGATGAGAAATCAATGAATAAATATTATCATGTTAAAGGAGAATTGTCTGTAATTGTGTTCGATTGAATGCTTGAGCCAAATCATGGGCAGGTGGAGGACAAAGAAGATGTTTTTCATTCAGAAAATTTAACTAAGTTACAACAAAAAATGGAAAACTGAAACAATTATATCCAAATGCGTATGCAGAAGAATATTCTGAACGTATTTCAGAATGCGACCATCTTAACAAAAGATATATGGATGAGGGATGGGCAAACTTTCAAAAAGGTGCAGTGCCAGTGGTTCACAGAAAAGAAGTGTTGGAGGAAGCACTTGAATTACCAATTGGAAAAAAGTCTTGCTGATACAGAAAAACATTTTCTAATGCACAAAGATGTGCTTTCATTTTGCCGGAAATGTCATACGTGTCAGGCAATTGGAAAAACAGAGGCATCAATAAAACCAGCATTTTTAACACCCGTTTCTGCATTTGAGAAATCTTTTGCGAGGATTTTAATTGATTCCATCGGACCAATACCTGAAAGAGAATTTAATAATATCTAAGAGCATGCATAAAATATCCTGCTGAATACAGAACACATTTGATCTAAATGCTTGACACGATTCAAGAAGCACCCGAGGTCACACATTGATTTTTTTTTCAGAAACTGAAATGACAGAGCAGGCACTCCCATTAGTACACTTCAGCACATCGCACACAACTGGAACGAGGTTGCTCAGTACTTCTGATATCTTGTCAATTAGTTGAGATCATCAGTGACTACAAACTTGAAAAAATGAAAAGTGAAGACATCGCTGAACTCTATTTGAACTGCAACAGGGAGGCAGAATGCAACTTTTAATTACGTCCGAGTCACAGAAAAAAGTCTGGACAACAGCCATTTTATCTTTGTTCCTGTTACACAGAAATGGAAGAATGGCAAGCAGCTCCTGAAAGCCATTGCATAGGGAAAAAAAAGAGAACACTAGAATGCTCTAACTGTTTGTCAAGAAAAGTTATTTTGGAAACCATTATGCCAGTTATATGGGATTAATTCGCCTCAGTTCAGAATGCCGGCACTGACTGCTTTTTTGATATTTGCAATGACATGATATAAAATTAACCGTTGATCTGCTGAGAGAAGTTTAGTCTTTATTTGCCAAATATCTTACAAAAACGAATCTGTAATGTGTAATTTTCTGGTTTATTCAGTGTTTTGTTAGTTGTCCATAATTGTCCTGATGAGAAAAAAAAGACTGCTGCTGTACTTGTGCTGTCAGTAAACTCACACTGCTATTCCAGAATTCTTCTCATCGAAGGAACTTTGAGAAGTTAGTAATCAGGTGCTCAGTGGTGCGCAGAGAAGATTGCAGAGGGAGGTGTTCCTACGTATCTGGTGTTCCGTTCTTGGTAATGGTAGTGGAAATAAAAGGTGATCTGTCGTGAATACTGTGATTTTCCTAAAGTGTACCTTGGAGATTGTGTTGAGTGGTTTAATTCGACCTCAATGTTGCAGGGACCAAATGTAGTGCCAATTACGTGAGGAGCTTTATTTTCCATGACGGCCAGTCCAAGACAGATTTAACGTATTTTAATAACTTTAGCTCCATGGAAATCATTAAGCATATCGTGCAATTAAAGCACAGTCCCATAGGAGATTACCTGACTTTTTTGTATTTCTCATTTTGTTGTCGAACATCACAATTGAGAATTGGAATTGCACAGCATTTGGCTTTGATCTTTAGAGCTCATCTTTACCAAGCATAGCTCCGGAAGACCACAGGAAAGCAAATGCTTTTCATATTGTTCAAGAAGGGGACGAGAGCCACCACTGGAAATTATAGACCAGTGAACCTTATGTCAGTTGTGGGTAAAGTGTTGGAAAAGGTCAGAAGAGATTGATTTATAATCACCGAGAAAGGAGTGAGTTGATTAGAGACACGGGACACGGTTTTGTGAAGGGTATATCGTACCTCCTAAACTTTGTTGTTTTCTTTCAGAAGGCAAACTCCCAGTGAATAAGGGTGAAGTGGGTGATTTCAAGAAGGTTTTCAAAACGGATCCCCATCGGAAGCTATTGCACAAAAAATAAGAGGCGTGATTTGGGGTGAGGATCAGAAATCGGCGAGCTGAGAGAAGACATGGGGTTGTGGTTGATGGGAGATGTATATCCTGAGTTCAGTAGTGGAATGAAAGGATCTGTTTCGGCCACTGCAGTGTGTCATCTGGACGAGGGCGTAGCAGAATGGGGAATGAAAATTGTGAATGACACTAATGTTGTTGGAGTTGTGTATAGTAACGAACGATGTTGCAGGGTACAATGCGGCTTAGACAAGCTACAGAGCTCGGCTGAGAGGTGGAAAATGGAGTTTACTGTGGATCAGTGTGAGGTGAGTCACTTTCGAAAGAGCAACAGAAATACAGAGTGGTGGGCAAGAGGAAGGATTCTTGATAGTGTAGATGAACAGAGAGATCTTGGTGTCCATGTGCATAGATCTCTTAAAATTAACACTAAGTTTGATATTGCTGTTAAGAAGGCACATGTAATATTGGCATTTTTGGTAGAGGGATTGATCGTCATAGCCATGAGGTTAAGTTTCAGCTGTACAAAATTCTGGTGTGGCCATACTTGGAGTATTGCGCGCAGTTCTGGTAACTGTATTACAGTAAAGACAAGGGAATTTTGGAAAGGACTCACAGCAGATTTACCAGGATGTTGGTGAGTAAGGAAAGAAGTTCTGACGAGGAAAGACTGAGGGACTCGAGGCTGTTTTCGTTCGAGAGAAGAAGGTCAACCTGTGACTTAATTGAAACAGGTAAGACTATCAGAGGTTTAGACAAGTTGCACAATGACAGCTTTCTCCCTCGGATGGTGAAGGCCAATACGATGTGGCATAGACTTCAATTTTGGGCTCACTGATATAGGTCTGAAGTCAGAGGTAGTTTCGTCACTCATAGACACTCAAGGCGTGGAATGCCCTGCTCATAGCATTAGTCGACTCGGCAAGTTAATGTGCATTTAAATGATATTGGATAAACATTCGGATGAAAGTGGAATAGTTCAGGATGAATCGGCTTCAGATTGGTTTCACAGGTCGGGGCGACATCGAGGGCTGAAAGGCCTGTCATGTGCTGTAATGTTCTACATTCTATGTTCTATGATGGCACTAAGATCCAAATTAAAGGACGAAAAGTCAGCAATTGAATCTAATCACACTGAGGTACCAAGAGTTAAGTGGACAGGCGAAGACTTCTTATCATTTATGGGAGGTTTCTTCAGAGTACAGACTTCTCAGAAGCTTGGGAAGTGAATGAAACATTAATTACAGACATTTGCTGATGCTTTGACTTTGGAACTTGGAATGCTTTGCCTCAGAGTAAAGGGAGAATTTGATGCGTCTCTAGAGAGTAGATAAACAAGCAGTGCAGAAAAACGATAACAGAAATTCGAATAGTTGTCTGAAATTTGTCTTTTTGCAATAGGGAAGTAATGTCCTTTCACTACAGAACAATCTGAAAGTCACATTACCTCGCTGTATTCTTTGAATCCAGATAGCCTAGTTCTTCATCCCCCCAGTCAATATTCATTTTGGTCATCAATTCATGACTGCCAGTTTCGCACATAAAAGAAGGAAAATTCAAATCTTCCTATGAAACAACCGGGGGAAAACAGCGCTCTTAAGAAAAGGTGTAGAAGTAATGATTGAATTGATTTCAATTGAGTTACATAAATTGTCACGTGTACTCACATGCCTGTGTTGAAACATTTACTCTTCCATCGATGTTGGGTTATCAAAGATACAGAAGTACCTAATTTCGGGAACATGGAACAACTGACTTGGACCTGGAAAGCACAGGAACGTGCACTTCGATGGATGACGTTGTCCTGAACATGCATCCAAATTAAACTAATTCATTCTCCCTGCCCTTTGTCCATATCCCTGCATGACTTGCATTCTGACATGCATACCTAAAGGCTTCCTTAGCTCACCCTTCTGCCACTACTGACATCACGACAGTGCATTCCAGATTCCGAAACCTCAACTGCATTAAAGAAACGCACCCTTCATTTCTCCCTTTGAACTTTGATCCTCTCACCTGAAATGCATATAATTTAAAGTTAGACACTTCATTGTGGGGAAGAAACTCAGGCCAATAACCCTATCCATTAATTTCATATTTCTGTAGCCTTTTGCCCAGTCTCACCTCACCTCCGCCTCATGATAGAAAACAACCCGAGCTTTTTAATTGCATTTCCTTATCGCTCATATCCACAAATCCTGGTAGCATCCTGGTAAAACTCTGCTGCACCTTCTCCAAAGCTCCATAATGTTCCTATAACATGGTGAACAGAATTGAACTCTAATTTAAGCCGAACTAATGTCTTATCAAGCTGCAACATGATAGCCTGACTGTTGCTCACAAGTCTCCGAACAATAAAGACGTGCATGTCATAAACCTGTTTTACTGCCCTGTCGATTTGTGTTGCCACTTTTATGGAGCACTGGATTTGAAAGCAAAATCCCTCTTCAAATAAAAACTCTTCAGGTTCCTACGATTAACTATATACTTTTCCTTAAGGCATGATCTCCAAGTGCAGCACTGGACTCAACTCCATCTGCCAAATCTCCGTGCATACCTGGATGAGATCTAGTTCCTGCTCTATTCTTTGACAACCTTCTATACTTTCCCAGAAACCACTGAGCCTAATCTCATCTGTAAACTTACAAACTCACCAATCTGCAATTTCATCCATGTCAAAAATGCAAACCAGAAACAGCAGAGCTGCCAGTCGCGATAACCATGGACCACCACTTGTCGCGGACTTCCTTCAGAAAACAAAACTCCTCTATTCCACCACGTTCCTCTGCCTAGTATGGGCAAAACCAAAAGAATTCATGCGACCCATTCACAGTGGATCCCATGCATTTAAATCTCTAGACGACTCTATCATGAGGGGCTTTGCTGAAGTCTCAGTGAAATCCATGTCGATAATATCCACAGCACTACCATAAACGACAAGTTTCATCACCTCCTCGAAACATTCAATCATGTTAATAAGACATGCACTTGCCTGCGCAAAGGTATTTTAACTGTGTCTAATTAGCCAGGCGGTTTGAAACATCAACAGTCTTGTCCATTAGAATACTCTCCAACAGCTTTCCAAATGACAGTGCGATGCTGACTTTCCTTTAGTTTGATGAAATATCACTGTTTACTTTCTTGAACAGAACATCAGCAATAAAGGAATAAAGGCTTTATTTTCAACGTAAAGGCAGCTATGATCAAGGGATTCCCTAGAGGTATGCATTGGACAATAGAGTTTATTGATGAAGGCTTTGAGATAGCTTTGGCTGAGAGAAAAGAATTATTACAGAAAGATTATGGCCTCTCAAGAGTAAGTGTGTGAGTTTATATTTTTGTCTAACTACTGCAAATGGGCGAGCTTCTCAACGAATATTTCCTCCCTGTGTTTATCGTGGAGAAAGACATAACGACTTGGTTATGACAGGGGTTAAAACACTCTGATCATTCTAAAACTGACACACAGAGACCCGCACCGCTTGCTGCAATGCGATAATCATCGAGAGGAAAACAATAATCCCAAAGGTCACCATTTAAAGTAAAAAATATCAATTTTATTCTAAACGTCTGAAAGAGAATACTAAAACCAAAAACTATTTCCAACATCCTCTTAATTCTATCTTTTAACTATCACGCAACAATACTGGTCCGATACATTCCCTCTTAAATTTATGTCAACATCAATTTGAAAACCGATTATCATCTCCAGATCCACACCATTCGTTGTGGATTTCTTTGGTTTGACATTAGTGTTCTGCTGCATATATTTGTTTTCATAAGGGAACTTTCAGACAGCTATATAGCTAGCAGTTTGTTTGTTGGTAGTCGTTGCTATTCTCTACCAATCTCTTCAAAATGTCTGGTTTTATTCCACAAAACATTGGATCATTTAATTGGTTTGATGTCATCCCAAATTGAAAAATTGAAATTCGATTGGTATTTGTTATCTGTGGTACGACTGAAATTAATTGGCCGAGTTTGAATTTGTTAGGTGTATGGCAACACCGTGCAGTGTTTGTGGACACCAAATGTTACATATTTTCAGGTGTGCTTATCTATTTCCGGATTAGTTTCCTCTCTCCTTTAAAAATACAGTACGCGTATAGACCTTCATGACCCCTTCCCCTGAAGAAAGCAAATTAAACAATATAATGAAAAAAATGGCTCAATTTCTTATTTGCCTTTACACCATCACCATGCCATGTGTATGACATTAATCTAATTTCACATTAACTTCTTGCCAGACAAATATATTTCATAATTGAATAGATACCTACCTTATCTATACTTTATTAGGTAGAATTCCTCTATGGCCTTCGTCTTTGCGTTCCGTGTGGTCAACATTCCAGGACCACTGCTATGTCCCAAGAACATCACTCAAGAAGACACCTTTTGTGTCTTCTGTATTGTTTATTATTATTGCCAATTTCGCCTCTCGTGATCATTCAAACGACACAGTTTGATCCTACCCGTGCTTACAAAACACCAATACATTGTTCAAACAGACTTCACAGTTTGTAAACCAATCGACAACTTTGTTTGTGAGTCTTTCAAATTTGGCAGGTGTGTTATTCATTCCAAAGGGCATCAATTTGACTTGTTGCAGTTCATTTGTGTTTGCAAGCGCAGAAATGTCTTTCACTGTCACTGGGAAATGTACTTGTCATAAACACACAGTTTGTCCAACTTGCTGATATAACTGCTTGTCAAATTCCCTCCATACAGACCTCCAATCTCGATATTGGTATGAGTCCGATTTTGTAACGGTATGGACTTCCAATAATTCAAGCAAAATCGTTGAATCCAGTCTGGCCTTGAGTCCAATCTGATTGCTTGAATTCTTGTGATCAAATTGTCTCTTGAAATCTGGTAGGTACAACCATTGTGGATAATGAAAACTTTTTTTTAATTCCAGGCAGGGCTCCATCACAATCATTCATAATCCGTATGAAACGTTATTTGCATTTGGGCTTTGGTATCTAAGAACATCATTGAACTTTATGCATTCTGGCTCAGTTCAATGCCATCCACGTTGATTTTGGCTACCACACCCTTCAGGACCTCGCTGGCTTTGGAAGTGTGACGCTGATTAGAGTGTTGCTTTATCTGAACAGCATTGCCTATATCCACATCATTTACAATTGTATTCTTCCCATGCATCAGACTCATACATATGTCCGCATACTACAGTAGCAAACTTTCAACTGTGTTCATTGGTTCTGAGGAGGATAGTGTATTAACCTGTTCCCAGTACTCAAGGCCTTCTTAGTTTGAAAGATATTTTGAGTCAGATCAAAATCCACAATATCTGGATTTGATTCCGCACTCTGCTGAGAAGTAACTTACATTTGTTTCTTCAGTTGTTTCTGTCCAGTGCAATTCAGTTTCAACAAGTCAACAACTTTATGAGATAGTTCACCTAACTCAACTTTTTTCTAAATTTATCAGGGGCTACTAAACCTGACTATAAATTGTGTCCTATCACTGGCAACAGTACTAACAGGTCATGACTAAAAGACAACTTCTGAGTCTGTGCTTGTATATGGAAACTGCTTCATTTTATGCTGTGGCCCCTTTTGGTACGTTTTAGCAAAATCACCTGCTCGACATAACATCTTCCTCTCACCAGATGCAAAACCAAATTGTTAGGTCTTGTGCTTTGGTCTTGTCAAGTTTACTTTAAATAATTTCATGGGTCCTCACCTTCATGTCAGAATATTAACTCGAAGGGAGTAAGCTGCGTCTATTCATTTGGTGCATCTGTAATGGGAAACAATCCGAATTGGACATCTCCCTCCTCATTATTCGGGTCATCCTGACAGTCTGCTCTCAACATGGTCTTCAAGGTCTCATGCCAGCTTTCTAAAGCTCTCTTGGAATAAGTATGATACGTACTTGAATAAAATCCAAATCCATAGCTAGGCTTGCAAAAAAATTAGAACCTTGATTCCAATGAATCTCTCTGGGTAGCCCATAACACGCGAACAAAGCGACGAACTCCTCCACCACTCATTTTGCCTTAATTCTGATAATTCAATTTACTCTTGAAATCTGGTAGACAAAGCCATTATGGTTAACGAAATCTGTTTCCCGTTTTTATTTCTCGGCGTATGTCCGAAAATATCTTTCATAACCCGTGTGAAACGTTCTTCACGTGCAGAAATTGTTAACAAAGGTCCTGGCTTTTTTTCCGCCTGTAACGTACCGACCATTTGGCATGTATGAGACGTCTGGTAAAGGTTAGCAACATCCTCGTGCAGTCCAGGCCAATAAAAATGATTTGTTTACCAAAGCCTGAGTCTTTCAAACACCACAGTGGACACATTCATGGGCGGCACGGTGGCTCAGTGGTTAGCACTGACGCCACACAGCACCAGAGTCCCAGGTTCGATTCCAACCTAGGGTGACAGTCTGTGTGGAGATTGCACGTTCTCCCAGTGTCAGCGTGGGTTTGCTCCGGGTGCTCCGGTTTCCTTCCACAGTCCAAAGATATGCAGGCCAGGTGAATTGGCCGTGCTAAATTGCTCGTAGTGTTAGGTGCATGAGTCAGGTGGAAACAGGTTTGGGTTGGTTATTCTTCGTAGGGTCAGTATGGAATGGTTGGGCCGAAGGGCCTGTTTCCACAATGTAGGGAATCTAATCTAATCTATCGAGTTCATATTCTACTTCTAAAAATTCCACCGTGTAATACACAGACTAAACAATCTACTGCATTTCGCCGATTTCGGTTGTGCACTATGCTGACTTGGTCTCCATTTCCGTCTCAAGCTTTCACCTTTCTGAAAGTTACCCTCAGGTGTATTCTCCTTCTTTTATACCGTGTTTAACATAATGCTTTTGGAAAATTCTGGAATTTCTGATGCCCCACAGGAACACTCCACATGAATTTTCAACTCCACCAGCAGACTAATCTCACGTTCAACCTCATAGATCTTATCTATTTTTAAGGCCGGAACCCATTATTAGAAATTATGGTGTTTACTTCCTTCAAACGCAAAAAATAAGTCAAACCTAATTCCATTTTTATGCTTCTAAAGGCTGTTTATGCGCTTCTGGTATCAATTCATAAGCGCTTAAAATAGCTGTTTGACCTCTTTGTAATCTCATGCCCTCTCAACTGACATAGAGGCAAATACCTCACTAGTCCAACCTACCAGTTTAGTCTAAACTAGAATTGTCCATAAATACAGGGACCACTCCAACAGGCTCACCAATTTTTCAAATAAGTTGAAGAAGGTTTTCGATGTTTCTCTCATGATAATATGGCTGAAATTTGAAATATTTGTAATAATACTGACATCTCATCTAATCTCCATCCAGTTAACTTGACTCTGATGACGAAGTTCCAAATTCGCAATTTCGAATTCTCACTCTTATTGCTCAGTGAAAACTTTCTCTCACCCTTTATTCTGTCTATCTTTCTCTCTACCTTTCTTTTGTCTTTTTCTCTCCCTTTATTCTGTCTTTCTTTATCATCTAACAAACAATTCCTCAATTGTAATTTAAATCTTTTTTCATGGACACTGCACATGTCTGTTTCACTGACACCTAAGTATTTGAGTAGAGTCATAGAGATGTACTGCATGGAAACAGAGCCTTCGGTCCAACCTGTCCATGACGACCAGATATCCCAACCCAACCTAGACCCACCTGCCAGCACCCGTACCATATCCCTGAAAACCCTTCCTATTCATATATCCATCCAATGTCTCTTAAATTTTGCAATTGTACCAGCCTCCACAACTGGAAGCTCATTCCATACATGTACCATCCACTGCGTGAAAAGTTGCCCCTTAGGTTTCTTTTATATCTTTCCCCTCTCAAACTGAACCTATGCCTTCTAGTTATGGACTCCCCGACCCCAGGGAAAATACATTGTCTATTTATCATATCCATGCCTCTCATAATTTTGTAAACATCCATAAGATGACCCCTCAGCCTCCGACGCTCCAGGGAAAACAGTCCCAGCCTGTTCAGCCTGTCCCTATTTTCTGAACCCTTTCAAGGTTCTCAACATCTTTCCGATAGGAAGGAGACCAGAATTGCACCCAATATTCCAACCGTCGCCGAACTGATGTCCGGTACAGCCGTAACATGACCTCCCAACACCTGTACTCAGTGCTCTGACCAAAAAAGGAAAGAAAACCAAACGCCTTCTTCACTATCCTATCTTCCTGCGACTGACTTTCAAGAAGCTGTGAACCTGCACTCCAAGGTGTCTTTGTTCTGCAACGCTCCCTCGGACCTGAACCTTAAGTCCTGCTAAGATTTGCTTTCCCAAAACGCAGCACCTCACATTTATCTGAATTAAACTCCATCTGCCACTTCTCAGCCCATTAGCCCATCTGGTACAGGTACTGTTGTAATCTGAGGTTACCCCCTTCGCTGTCCACTACACCACCAATGTTCTCGCTGACACTATGGCCCCAAGCATCATCCTGACACTTCACACCATCGTGTTGCCTTAAAAATGGAATGCGAACGAGGACCAGAGAAAGAGAGGTATGGAGAATGTGATGAGTGGGTGAAGAGTGCAAGAGGGGGAACAGAGGGACTGATGTAAAGTGGGGAGGGAGAGACGTTGAAAAAAAGAGAAAATAGGTGCGTGGGGAGAGAGAAGAACATTGTGAGAGTGCGAAAGAGATAGGAAGCAAAAGAGAGCAAGGAAGAGAGATGAATTCTTCTGTGGCTTCGTCGGAGGGTGTGACCCGGAGGTGAGTGCAAGGACAGAGTTATTTAACCCCAACTCCTGAACTCATGGCCGTGTCTCCTCCCTTCCCTGTGGACTATGACTTGGGGCCGACTCTCTCTGTTTCCATCCAGCTTCTTCAACACAAAGTCAAACAATAATAGAGTTCACTCTGCTGCTCGGCACTTCTCGATGAATATTTTTATTTTTTTTTAGAAGTTGACGTTACAAACACAATCATTACAATGTTGCCTATTCTCACTGTACCCTGAGTTGTGAGAAACATTGCAATGTGTCCTTGTAACCACCAGTGGGATAAAGATTGGATCAACCAGGAATCCGCTCAGACTGCTCCCATCGCAAAAGGTTGCTTCATCGCTCAAACATTGAACTGAAATGAGAAAATCCCGGATGGATTAATAAATGAGTGAATTTGATTGACTGGTGAATTTTGGTAAAGGGATATTTCAGCATATTCTTCAGCTGCTGTCTGAACTTAGTCTGAGTGATGGCATAAATTGCGGTGTTTGTGCAGCAACTGAGGAGCTGTAGCATGAAGCCCAATTCGCGCACAAAGTAATGTATATAGACAGACTGGAACCCAATAAACCACATCCGGTACCATATAAAGTAAATCATTAACGTGGACCATAATATGATGAAATTGGCCGAGATCACAAACAGTAAAATTATGGATTTTTTTCGATTTCTCATTTCTGCGTCACACTGAACGTCCCCAATGGTGTGAGCCTGGAGTCGCCTGCGGGCTCTGCTGGTCATTAAAATATGTCTCACGGTGAAAGCATTGAGCAGCAGAATCAGGAAAAATGGGAGTGTTGGGTTAAGAATGTGGTGGAGGAACTCAATTGTGACCCAAACATGAGAGTTATAAACATCTGTTGGGACATTACAAAACCAGGGGTGGTTTATCAGCGAATACCAAGCGGAGAGCATAAAATACCAGAAAATGTTCTTTAAGCAGCTCAGCACAGTCATCGTTCCCAGAACCACGGCCGCAGTTTTCTCATTGCAATATTTACTTTTCAAATTCTGGCAGCAAATGGCGACAAATCGATCGAAGGTGAAAGTGACGGTGAACCAGACAGAACAGTCAGTGGCGGCATAAAGCAGGACAGCGTGGATATTACACACGCGGATGGACTGCAGGAAATAAAACTGCTCCAGATAAACAATAGGAATGTGTCTCAATGTTAAATCAAGAATGATGACCAGTAGATCTGCCACTGCCATGGCCGCCAGGTAAAGTCTGACACATGGAGACAATCCACAATCTTTATAAAGCAGGACAAAGATCGTCACTAAGTTAACTGTGAGGAAGGAAAACAAGCAAATTATTTATCAGCCTCGAGGGGAAGTTACCACTTTAATCGAAGACCCAGTGCGATACTCAAATGTGTCACGTTATTGAAGTATTAGAAGCAGAAAGAACAAATGACAATTCGTGAATTACTCACAAAATGTGACATGCAACAAAATAAATGATCACTTCCCAAATAGGCAGGCACATATTCATACCAACAGATGATTTCGAGAACATTCCCACAGACTCGTTCATTCGAGTACAGATGGAGTCGCTTCTTTCCACTTCCGAATACGAAGAGGGAAAACATTGCTGACCTGAAGAATTGTTCCCCAGTTCTTGAAAGCAACAAATAATTGGCCTTTTCCGTCTTTTTTTTCTGAATTTCAGTGGATCATCTGTCATCAAGAAAGGTAAATGCAGGGAAAACATGTTCACCAATTTAACTACCCTCAAAGAAAGGTACTTCAAAACAAAATCTCCGTCTGTCTGGAACAGAATTTCTTCCCTCAGGAGGTTATCTTATTCAAACTAATATCCGCCGTTCACAAATAATGTCGGTTTCAGAATGCTATGCGCCTGATAGTTTTAGAATGTTCTGGAAAATATTAAGTATAGAAGGCGGTAGACTCATAAAACCCGCATCAAAAAAGTCCTTCTGTCCAGTAAGTTTGTGGAGATTCACTCTGGCTCACGGTGGAAATTTCTCCACAAACTCGACTCACTTGTCACTTTTCATAATAAAATCCACAAGATTAACACAATCTCTTGATCGTTTGATGTCAGGTCCTCTTTTATGGTTACACAGATACCATCTCTTACTCAGAGATCTCCCCCAATTCCTTTTCATTGTTAGATAACACTCATGAATATGAAATATCCGGAATACCTAATTCCTACTATAGATCATCCTGTCGTCATGTCTCTGTAATGCTGTTCCATCATATCCATTTCTGACAATGCACAAAGTGAATACCTGAAACTTTATTGAGAAAACATACACATTCACATAGAGTGCCTTTTATTATGTTTTTTTAAACCGTTATTCCTGCTCCATTTTTACTTTTGTTCCTAAATGTGACTGGGCAGGAAACAATCTTGACATAATCGTATTCACAGAATCGGACCTGATTTGTAATGTTTCATGAAGAACGGTCACCATCCCAGTGTTAATCTTGTCCCACCCTGTCCCCGAAATGATAAGTGATTTTACTTGGGCTAGGTTAGTCCAGAACGAGAGGACATTGGTTAAAGGAAGGGAAAAGATTTAAAAGGGACTTTAAGGATTACATTTCCATGCAGAGATTGATGCATATATTGAATGAGCTGCTAGAGGAAGTTGTGGTTGGAGTACAATTACAACATAAATGAAAGGTGTTGAGAGGGATATGGGGCAAGTGCTGGAAAATGGGGCTATATTAAGTTCGGATATCTGGTAAGCATGGCCAAGTTGGATAAAAGAGGCTATTTTCGTGCTGGGCATCTCTGTGACTCTGAAACAGAACCACAAATGTTGGTGGCACCGTTGTACTCAGTCAGGAATTCCCAATACTGCTTCCAGAAAACAAGACATCACCTGGTAAAATTCAAAGATGGTCAAGGAAATTGCCTAATGAGGACATCTACTGGCCTTCACACCATACCTCCATGATAAGTCATTTCTACTCAATGTTGAAAACACTTGAAGGAAGCGCTGAAGTTGACACATACACAGAGCACACAAGTAATTCTCATATAAAATATATTTCATCAGTGCGATTTGGCTTTAAAATCGATGAAAAATTAGCAAAGAGTATTTTTGAAGACATTTCTCTACGTGTGCAATAGCGTGAATCCAGTAGCAAATGTTTGGCGCACTTCTTTTGGTGCATGCGCCAAACTCTCCGCACAATTCTGTGCACGTAGCAATATATGCAACCATCGATGCTAACAGTGACATATCCGCACTTTTCTCTAAATGCGCCAATGTCAACAGCGAAGTCCTCTGCACTATTCTCTGCAAATGTGCCAATTTCAAAGGCAAAGCCTCCGCACAGTTCTGTGAAAGTTCCGATGTCAATGGTCTAATATCTGCACTGATCTCTGCAAATGCACCGATGTGAATGGCAAAATATCTACACTATTCTGCACATGCGCTGATGCCAGCGCCTATGTCTCCGACCTCTTCTGCACAGGCAATGATATGAGCTGCCATCAGAGAATAAGAGAGGTACAGAATTTCACTTCAGAACTGAAACAGAGGAAAAGAGAGCGGAGAGTAATATGGGAATGGAAGAGATTCTGCTTGAAACAGGTTTCGACTGAGACGAAACTGTAAAGGGATGTCACAGGAGTACTGTGATTTAATTGGCTAATATGGAGTCCGCTCAATTTGAACCTGTGCTGAATTGCATCTTGTTAATTTAATGTTTAAAACGTGCATTCAGACTGAGAAAACAAGTAGAGAAACAAAAGAATCGCAAGTTAAAATAAGAATAGGTTCAAAACAGATCTTAAAAGGATGGAGGATCAGGTGATGTATTTTTTCTGCATAATGTGAGAGCTGCTGCCAGCTATTCTGTTTAGCAATGACTATATGTGTAACAAATATTGGTTGCTGGCAGTACTCAAGCTTAGAGTCGATGAGTTGGAGTCTGAACTTCAAACAGTGCGACACGTGAGGAAGGGGGAGAGTTACCTGGACAATGGTCAGAGTCAGTTAGGTGTGGCAGGTAGAGAGGTCGATGGTTGCTGTGAGTGTGGCAGGTAGAGAGGTCCAGGAGGTAGAGGTACTTGTCCAACAGGTTCAAGTACATTGCACCCTGTGTCGAAGGGAAAGGCTATTGCAGGAATGACGAATCCAATGATTACAGCACCATTGTGCATGGAAGTGAGGGAAGAGAAATGGAATGTTGTTATAATTGGAGACATTATAGTTAGAGGCCGAGACACTGTTCTCTGTGCCTACGATAGAGAGACCCGAAAGGGCTGTTCCGTGTCTGGTGCCTTGATTTGGGATATCTCATCTGGGCTGCAGAGGAACTTGGAGTGGGAGTGAAACGATCCAGTGGCCATAGTACACATAGGTACCAACGACAGAGCTAAAACGCTGGCAGTACTTCTGCTAATACAGCATGAACAGCTCGGAGCTAAGTTAAAAATCAGAATCAAAAAGGTTCTTTGGATAACTACCTGTGCCACGAGCTACTTGACACAGGGTCAAGGCGATTAAGCGGGTAAATTCTTGGTGGGATAAATGGGTTTGAATTCATGGAATCTTGGCATCAACACTGCGGAAGAAGGGATATGTTCAAGTGGAACGGTCTATATCTGAACCATGCTGGGAGCAGAGTCCTAATTATTTGAATACCTCGGGCCGTAGACAGGGCTATAAAGGAAACGTTGGAGGGGGAAGCGTTAACTTACGGGGGAAAATTAGAAAATCCAAATTAAATGAGGAGGGAAGACTGCAGACCTCAGAAGAGTTTAGTAACGTTTACAGCACAGACACAAATAGAAAAGAATGTTTGGAACGAGTTCACAATCAAGCTTCAATCTCACTGGATAAACGGCTGCCACTGAGAAGTCGGACGGTGAACACAGCACTGAAGGTGTTATATCTGATTGCACGAAGTATAAGGAATAAAGTAAATGAGCTTGTGTAAAAAAAATAAAATTGGCAGGTGTGACGTGACAGGCATCATAGATGCGTGGCTGCAATGGGATCACGATGGGAACCTGATTATCCAAGGATATACATCCGTTCTAAATGGTCGGCAGGTGGGCAGAGAGGTACGTATGCCTGATGATGCGAAATGAAATTAAGCCGATAATAAGAAGCAAAGTATAGTCAGGTGGTGTAGAACGTGCGTGTGTAAAATTGAAGAATTGCAAAGGTGGAGTTCTGGAAAGGACTTCAAACTGTAGTCTGGAGTTGAGGCGCATGATAGACTAAGAAAGAGAGAATATGTGTAGGAAAGACAAAGTTGTAGTGATCGTTTAGGCATTTCAATATGCACATAAACTGGGAAAATGAGGTGGAGAATGGATTGCAAGAAAATGAATTCGTAAAATGACTATGAGATGCTTTTTTGAAGCAGCTTTTGGTGGCGCCCAGTCGGGAACAAACAATACAGGATTTAGTGCTTTGCAATGAGGTAGAATTGATGAGGAACCACACAGTGAAGGAAGCCTTGGGAGGCAGTGATCATACCATAACTGAATGAACCTGCGGTTTGTGAGGGACGAGATGTAATCAGATGTTACCGTATGACAACTGAATAAAAGCTACTTCAGAGACATGAGGGAGGAGATTCATACACTTGACTGAGTGAGGGGACGAGCAGGAAAAATTTTGGTTAAACAATGGTAGGAGTTTCTTGGAGAAATTCAGGAGACACAGCAGAAATTCATCCCGAGAAAATAAATAACTATCCTCCAGGGAGGATGCAGCAAACATGGCTGAGTAAGGAAATACAGATGAGCATTTAAGAAAAGGAGAAAGACTGCAATGTGGCGAAGGGCAGTGGGAAACCAGCGAATTGGGAAGCTTACAAAGACCAACAGAGGCCTGCAAAAAATAAAAGAAATCAGGAGAAAGAAGATTAAATATGTGGCTAAGCTAGCCCGTAATATAAAGGAAGCCTGCTCATGAGACGGAAGATTGTATTAAGGGGAAAAAGGGTCTGCAGTCCTCACTTTCTTCTTAAAGGGGAAAACAGGCAAAAGTGGAGATCAGACCGCTGTAACATGCCTCTGGATTGATAATAGTTTGGAATAAGAAAGTGGCTGAGGAACTGAGTAATCAGTGCATATCAGTCTTCACGATGGAAGTTATGAGAAATATCCCAAAATTCAAGAGAGTGAGGGGGCACAGATGAGTATGGTGGCAATACAAAGGAGAAAGTGCTACAAAAATTGTATGGCCTTAAGGTGAATACATAATCTGTAATGGATGGACTGCACGCTAGCGTTCAAGGGTTATAGCTGAAAACATAGTGGAGGCGTTAATGGAATCTTTCCGGTATCGTTAGAGTCAGGGAGGGTTCCAAAGGACTGTAAAGTAGCTAAGGTGGCACCCCTTTTTTAAAAGGGAGTAAGGCAAAGGAGGGAAAATTACAGACTGATTACCTTAACCTCAGTCATGTGGAAGATCCTGGAATCCATTGTTAACGCTGCCATTTCTGAATTCTGCAACATATATGGTTAAGTAGGGGAAAGTCAGCATGGTTTCACCAACACGAGGTCATGCCGCCCTAATCTACTTGAATACTTTGAGGAAGCAATTAGCATGTTAAACGAAGGAGAACTAATAGATGTTATTACCTGGACCTCAAGAATGCATTTCAAAATATTCCACACTGGAAACTTCTGACTTAGACAAAGGCCCATGGTGACAGATGCAAAGTACGACCATGTACGGAAGTTTGGCTGCCTTGCAGAAAGCAGAAAATGGGGATGAACGGGTCCTTCTCAGTGTGGCAACAAGTGCTTTTCCACAGAATTGGATGTTGACACGGCAACTTTTTATTTTGTACATTAATGAACTCAAGGCATTCTCGCTCGGTTTGCAGACTACACAAATTTATTTAGTTTGCAGCACTGCAACACTGGGGAGGCGGGCACGCTGCAGAAAGATACCGTCTAAATATCTGATATCATAACCTTTATAATGCAATCCAACAGTTTCCGTCCAATTAATGGGAATTTTCCTGTTTTGTGGTTGTCTACTCCCCCTCTTTCTCACTTTCAACCATCGGTTTGCATTTGTAATCTTTCAGATGTCCTGCCTTTGCAAACTGTGTTGGAACGTAACATATTGATCCACAAAGTAATCAATATGTGGATTGCTACTTACTCTGAAATTCAATTAAAAAGAACTTTAGGTCTGTCAGACTGACCACCGCTCAATCCAGCTCAGTTCCAAATACTACCTCGTTACTCTTATGATTGATTTCAATCTTTAATTACACATGGCTCATGGTCACTTGGTCTTTCCGGGAAAATTTATTGATCTTAATCCTTGAAGACAGTCACAAAATAGCTGTTTCCTTCCTTGTAATTTATCTATTCTCTACAATTCATTATCTTTGCTGCACATTTATTGTTCCACATTTGACCTCGTTTTCATTTTCCTTTAAGATATCGAAAGAAAGTTTGCTTTGCAGCCTTTGTGCTTCTTGTTAGTTTGCGTGCCTGTTCTCATTTTGATGTTCATATCAGTTTCGTGGTTCTAAATTGCTGGGTACTACGTTTCCCTGATTAACCGCTTTAACAAAATATTTGGCATTTTTCTGAGCTGGAGCCAGTGATCAAATGCGATCATCACCCTCTTCTGTTCACCATCATAGAGTCACTTTTGTTGTGGTCTTTTCAACTTGTCGGAGTAGATCGATATTTTTCACCATACAGTGTTTCTATAACTGATCAACATTGTCTACCTTCCTTTAAATTTTTTTTCACACATGTTTCCAGCTCACTGAAGATGACTTGTCCCAAATAACGTAATGGCTTGCCTGACTCAGATGTATAGCCATAAATTCATAACAAACCCTTTTGTTTTCAGACATCATATAAGCATTAATACATCACTATCACGTCTAGAAAAAAACTCCTTCACAACAAGATTTTCAGTTAGCTCTTCTGATCACACAACAACAATTCAAAACAGCCTGATATTTAGCTCGGTGTTCAACTTGCTGCGAAAATATCTCATACATGCTCATGAAATGCACTTTTCACAACGGTTACTTGTTTAACACTGTTCAGATGCAACTTGAGTTTGTCCATTTTGTTCTGCAGTTCATACAAACTTGGATATTTGATTTTCTGTTTTATAACACTCCCAACGATTGCATTGCAGTTTTCATTTGATGTATAATTCCCAACGAAGTTGATTTTCCTTGCCATTTCCAACCTCCACTTTACCAGATATATTCTGAACAATTGGGGCCCTGGATATATGAATGGCAGATTCAGACGAGATCTTTCACGAGACGTATTTCAACATTGAGATCATTCATTCCTCTCGCCATTTTGATATTTTGACTCGGTCCCTCGTCATGCTAGTGGAGTAGAAAAAGGCAGTGAGATTTCAACAACGTTGTGTATTCCTCCTGACAGCAGAGACTGATCAAACCCGGATGGGACCCTTATAGCAGGTTGGCAAAGTATGTCTGCCACTGTTCAGGACTCAGTGAGATCACATCTGACGCAGTGTGTACGAATATGGTCTCCTTACTGTAGAAAGTACACTGTCAATTTGGAAGCAGCTCAGTGATGGGTCCGCGAAGGATGACTGCAATAAAGATGTCAGCTTATAAGCAACGCGTTGTCAGGTTGATGCAATATCCATTGTCCTTTACAGGAATGGAAGATGATCTTTCATTGACATAGCAGAGAGAACGGAGGGTCAGCAACAGAAGCCATTAACACTGCATATGGAGTAATCCACTCGGCTTCTCCAGCCTGTTACACAGACATTTCACCCTGTTGCCCCTGAAAAGGATGAGACAATTCAGTCCCTGGAGCTTGATATACAGAAACAAGAGGAGGCCAATCAGCCCATGAAGCCGTGATTTCAGGACCCAGAGTTGGCTATGCCCATTGGTATTCAGTTGCACAGCAACAAGGTCAGCCCATTCAGGCTCCTCATGTCTGCAGCACAGGAACTGGAAGAGGGTAGAAAGTGACTGGAGATTGGTATATTGGAATAAAAGAAGGTTTGACAACCCATCGAGGCTGTTGCACAGAAATTGAAGAAGGATAAATATACATTGAGATATACTTGTAGGAAAGCAGGCGTTAACTCAGTTCACTTGTCTGTTGTAGTGGAACGGGCGAAGTCAAGGCACTTTTTCAATCCCATTTCCGCGAGGCAGGGGTAGACCAAAGAAAAGGAGGAGGTGTTTTCGCCCCTCAAACTGTTCTACAATAACAGGACGATTCCATGATCCCTCAAACGCCTTACACAGTAATAAGAGGGGGACAAGCAGACCTTTAGCCTCTTACGAACAGCAGCAGAACAACAGCTGGATGATCAAGCCATTTAGTCTCTAATAGAGGAACACTATGAGGGCAGTCAGCCCATCGAGTGAGTAATCTAAGTGCAGAATATTACCATTCAGTGGCTCATACCCATTACATGGGAATCGGACCAGATATTTTAAAGCCTTGTGCTTGTTACACATGATTGAAAGTGAACGTAGTGATTACAGAAGGAGAAGGACTTGGAATGATCATCTGCACTGGTAAATAAAAATAGTAAGCAAACTATTAGGATGCATTTTCAAGGAACTAATAACACGAGATTTGCACGGTCAAATCAAAATTAATCAGACTATGCATGGTTTTATGAAGAATAAATCATATTAGAATTATTTGTTCAATCTCGTGAAAGAAGAAAGATACAACTTTGACAATGGGGATCCTGGGGATTTAATATATCTGGATATCCAGAAGAAATTTCAGAAGGAGAAAAGACTAATCTGTCAAATAAGAGCACCTGGTATGCAAAGTAACTTAATAGCTTGGATGGAGATTTGGTCCAAAACAAAATGAAAAAAGAATAGATCGGCCGTTTCCTAGTTGCCAAAATTTGGGAGTCATACAGCTCGCTACTCAGGCACCAACAATTTGCAAACTACACTGTTACCTAGTTACACGTTTGTAAAATAATTGAGGCAAATTTTCAGATGACACTAACACAGTTGGACATGTAAGATTCAATGAAGGTGACCGAAGTTTACAAATGAATATGGGTTACTTGGGCGAATTGAACCATAATTTGACAGAAGAATTTGATCATGAATAATTATCAGTTGTGTCTACTTTGATGAGAGAAATAGACAGACAACATATGATTGAAATGGTGAGAAACGTTAGCGTGCTGAGGTACAGAGGAATCTGTGTGACCTTATTTGACGTGTGTGATCTCTGTGCATATCACAGATAACTTGCACTCAAGTACAGCAGGTAATGACGAATGGAGGTGGAATTGCAGCATTGATTCCAAAAGAATAGAGTATAAGAGTTAAAAAAAATGTTGCTGCTACTATGCAAGTCATTAGTGAGATTGCAACCGTAGGACTGTGCCCAGATTTGGCGCCCTGACTGGAGAAGCTTTGCAGTTCCATTGGAGGCAGTTCAGACGAGGTTGCCTCGGCTGATTCCAGAGATGAGGAGTGTTTCTTGTGAACAGTGATTCAGCTGATCAGGCCTGTAGTCTCTGGAGATTGGCAGAATGAGAGGAGACTTCATTGAGGTCTGTACAATGCTAAAGGTAATTGAAAATGGAGACGTCAAGTGGATATTTCCTCATTTGGAGCAACCTCGAACAAGAGGCCGTAGTTTTAGTATAACGTGGAGCAGATTTAGAACAGCGGTGATACCAAATTACTTCATTCAAATGGTTGTGAATCTATGCAGTTCACTGCCGCAGAGTGCAGTGGATGCTGGAACATTGAGAAAACGAAGGATTATGGAGAGCAGGCTGGAAAGTGGATCTAAGGTCGAGATGACATCAATCATAATCGTATGAACTGCCAGAGCAGGCTCTAGGGACTGCATTTCAAAATACCCCTTGGTCGTATTAAGCCTTCAAATAACCTGGTGAGGAACGGGGAAGGATTGGTGACCAAACAGAAAGCAGACACTCATAATAAAACAACCTTGATCAGTTTGACAGCATGAAACCAGTGCTATCGTGCAGTGATCAGTGCTGAATCTTCAACTATTTACAATAGAGACCAATGATTTGGAGGAGTGGAACAAAGGTACTGTAATTCAGTTTGGTGATGACAAAAAGATAAACTGCATATTTAATTAACAGGAGGAGGGGAGAGATTGCAAATGGTTATAAACAGATATAGTGATGGAATAATTGTTTGGCAGATGGGATATAACGTGATACATAAAATGTTATGTTTTGTTTTCAGGACGAATGGAATGTCGTAATTTTTTGAAATGGAGAGAGTGGCAGGACGTAATGACACAGTGTGTACTGGAGGGTTTGCTCTGACTCGTTGAGACATCAGAACTGTTCTTCCATCTCCATCATTGGCTTAGTTAGGTACTTAGGCTCACAGCGCCAGGGAACCAGGCTCAATTCCAACACCAAGCAACTGGCAACGCGGAGTTTGCACATTATCCCTGTGCCTATGATGGCTTCCTCCATGTGTTCCAATGTCCTGCCACAAGGCAAATATGCGCAGGTTAGGTTGGCCATACTAAACCCGAGCTCATCCCAGGTTTTTATCTGTCCCCTTGGACTGACCGAATGGATCATCTTGCTTCCCACCTATCCACTCCAGTCTTCCCATCGGCCAATTACTTCCCACCAGCATCCACCTGACATCATTCATCTATCTTTCCCTGGGTGCCACTCCGCTGTCTATTTATTTTGCAGCCCCTTCCCGTTCACCATTGTTGATGATAGTTTCTCACCTGAAACATCGTATCCACTGCTAATTTACCTACTGCGTTTTTGTCTTCCAGTTCCACACTTGATCGACTCATGCCAAATCGCCCATCGTGATGAACGGGTGTGAAGGCTGGATGCGTTAGCCATGAGAAAATGTTATACTACCAGGATAAAATCGGGGATTCTGGGTGGAAAGCTGTTTCGAGGATTAGTGTGGACTCGATGGGCGAACGGTCTGCGTTCACACTGTCAGGATTCTGTGATAATCTCTCTTATGGCCTGCTAACTAATGTTCCAAGTCGATCCATTACTCGCAGAACACAAGGTATTTTTTGTTGTGGTTGGTTGGGTGAGGAGGAGGGGCGAGTGTGTTGAGCTTTTTACCAAAGGGGAATCATTTATTCAAGATTGTCCAATAATTTCTGCACTGCATGTTCACGAGTCAGATTTACTGAAACTTTGACAGTTTCCTATTGACTAGATACGGCAGATTTCTCTCTCCCACACAATCCACACACCCCTCCACAGATTCTCCCGCTGTTTTCAGAGTTTCCCCTTTCTGAAGCCTCGTCTCCTGGTTGTCCATGTTTCAGACCCAGATGCTGTAACGAAGTCCCCGTATTCCGTTCAGACTTGGTCATCGAATCCCCTTGTTTCCCTGAATGTCCGAGGCAAATCACAGCGCAACCTCCAGCAAACCATCAACTGCGCCTCCACTACTTTTTCAATAACAAGTCAGTCAGAAGCCCCTGAGATGCATGTTCGATGTCTGGTCTTTTGAGCAATTCTCAAGGGACCACCTCGTGTTGGTGACCACGCATCCAGCTGAGAGGAACAAGCACATGTGTTCAGTTGTTAGGCATAGACCAAAGTTCAAAGGCGTGAGTGAAAGCGACAGAAAACCCATATAAATGGAACATGACATGGGAAAAAAGGTGGAAGTGAACAAGAACGTCGACCACAGATTTTTTTTCGAAATTGTTTTTGATCTTCATAAGGATGGAACCTGAAAATCGAGGGAAGCCAACAGCAAAGGCTATGATAAGATTCAGTAGGGCTGATGTTTGTCTTAAAAGTGGATAATTAAGCAAAGTAGAACAAGCTGAAGAAATGTTGAAGATTTAGAAGGTCTGTGATTAGTTGGAGTAGTGAAAGTTTGAAGGTCTCATACACACGATTGAGAACATGCTATAAAGATAATGCAGCGTCAGCTAACGCAGTTCGTTATATGATATTCTCAATCCATCTCACAAAACCAATCTCGACACCGTAAATCCAGATGAGAAACACTGTACAGCCCAGTTTCATGTACCGATCAGTACAACAACAGTCTCTACAGAATGGAACACTACGCAGGATTCACCATTGAATTGATTCATAAACTCGGAGTAGATAGCTGTTCAGCGCGTGGAGCTGTGCAAGGAACATTATTGAAGTGATCTGTAAACCTGGAACAGTTATTATTCGAACATAAATCGTTGTGCAGAAAACCCCAGTGCATTGCTCGGTGACACTGTGTTAGGTCCATGATGGAAGTGACTGGATGTGCAGTTAACATCCATTTACAGTTCCATAAATCCATTGTGCCATGGCAGGTGTTGCTGGGGTGTGAAAATCACCGTCAGAGAGAGCGATGATAGTGGAAAGAGTTTAAATATCAACAAATGGGAAGGGCTGGAGAAATTAATAGGGGAAGTGGAGACTGAGATAAAGTGTCATGGTAGGATGTGTTCGCAGGTTTCAGGATGCTGAAATGAAGACATTTGGATTGCATCTTGCAACATGGGCCAGTGTTTCAAGGAATGGCAGGTGAATGGGATATTAATGTGTATTCGGATGATGGAGATTTTTCTGCAGATTTGTAACTGGGGTCAAATGGTAGGTAAGTGGCAATTACACCACGATAGCAGGTGCACGGTGGTCGTGGTGGATGGGTTAGTACAGAGGAGGACCATTGTCTTCCCAGACAAGTCCACGCCAGCAGAAACCCTGAGTGTGGTCTGCGCTTGCTACCCAGATCAATGTAGCAACTGTGGTCTGTCGAAATCTCCAACAATACAGGATAAGCGTGACTAACCTTCCCGACTCAGCCAGGATAAATGCCACCGTGTAGTGTCTGCTCTCTCACATTCACTGTAAATCTGTCTTATCACCTGACTCGAACAAGCCACATGTCCCATCGCTCTCAGAACTTCATCCAGCGCCTGTCCCCGTCGACAAGATTTATAGCTTAATCTGAAAGATAGCATTTTGACAGTGCAGCGTTCGACTAATGTGTTAGTCCATATTCTGTTATTTTCCTTTAAATTCTCAAGAATATGGATCATTGACAGCACTGCCTCTAGCAAATGATCTGGCAACAACTGACCCTACTGGAGTATTGCTAAACTCAGAATATAAGAACATAAAATAAGAACACCAGAACAAGAAAGAGGGCGCGGACGTCTGACCCTCCAAGACTGATCATCAATGTAATGAGATCATGGGTAATCTTTTCGTGTCCTCAACTCCACTTTTCTAACCTGTCACAATATTTCTTAATTCCTTGATTCATTATAAACTTAGCTGTGTTAGCTTCAAAAGCATTCAGTGAGGACGCCTCAACTATTTCATTTGGCAGTGAATTTCTCAGGTTCAGAACACTTTGAGTGAATACCTTCCTCCTCCATTTGGTGATCAACCTGCTCCTCTTAAACGTTAGGCTATACACTCTTGTTCCAGTTTCATCCGCCAGTGGAAATATCCACCCTGCTTCTGTCTTATCCATTCGTTTATTAACGTAATTTTGTTTATATTTCTATGCGATCTGCCTCCTTCTGCTGAATTCCGATGAATATAATCACTGACGACTCAGTTTCCCCTCATCAGCTGAACCTCTCAATTCCGAAATCAACTCAGTTAATCGCATCTACACATATATTCTTGCAAAAAGTGAAGGGATAAACGCTAAACACAGTACTCCAATGTGATCTGGCCAGCTACCGATACAGCTGCAACATGCAGTCAAACCCTTTATCAATGAAGTACAAAAGTCCATTTGCCTTTTTCGATACATGCTGCACCAACAGACTAAAATACTGTGGCTCGGGCACAAAGACATACAGGTCCCTTGCACAGCAGCACACATTGACAAGCAGCAACAAAGCACTTAACGAGGCCATTTAAAATTTCTACTCTATTACGCCGGAATAGTGTTACCTGGTTGGCTAACAGTGAAGAGGTAAATACAGTGAAGAGGTACTTGCTTAAATTCAGATTGAAATTGTTACTAATGGAACTCAGAATGATCAGTCTGAGATCTTCAACAATTTATAATATAGATTAACGACTTGGACAAAGGCGCTGAATGGCTTGGTGCTCGGTTTGCTATTACAACAAGGTAGTCATGCAATTAGACATCAACTGGATACAGAATATTTGCAATGGGATTTAGACAGAGCAGGATCATGAGCAAACTTCCTCTAAAAGAATAATAGCAATGTGTGTTGTGTGTAGGCTGTGCTTTGGGAAAGGCAAAAACAAAAGTCAATTATGCACCTGGAGAAAGATTTGAATATTCAATGGCACATAAATGTCATCCAGTTAGTCTGAAGATGCATAAAGTGATTTGGAAAGGGAATGGAGTGAAACCGCTTCATGCAAAGGATATCGTCTATGATTTTAAGGATGTTTTTCTGCCTCTGTACATGGCATGGCTGAGACTAAATCTGATGCATTGTGTGAAGTAATCCAGCCCTGAAACGAAAAACGTATCAGCGGCATGATTAATAGGTTTCCTGCTGATATCAATATAGCTGGTGTAGCGGATAGAGATGAAGGTCCCCTCAGCGTAAAACGGGATCTTCATCAGATGGGCCAATGAGCCGAGGAGTGACAGACAGAGATTAATTTCGATAAATGTGAGCATTGGACCTTTGAGAAGATGAATTAGGGCAGGGCTCACACAAATAATTGTCCTACCCTTGGAATTGTTTCTGAAAACAGCACCTTACGCGTGCAATTGCATTGTTCCATGAAAGTGGAGTCGCAGATACAGAGGTTGGTGAAGAACACGTTTGGTCTTGTTGCCGTCAGAGCATTCAACATAGTAATTAGGAGGTCATGATGCGGCCATGCAGGTCATTTGTGAGGCCCCGTTCAGACTACTGTGTACAATTTGGGATGATCTGCTAAAGGAACAATGTTGGTAAACTTGAGATGGTACAGAAAATATTTAAAAGGGTGTTGCTATGTTTGGAGGATTTGAGCTAAATGTGGATCCTGAATAAACTGTGGCTGTTTTTCCTGGAATATTAGAGGTGGAGGAGTGTCATTAGTGAGGTGTATACAGTCATGACGCACATGGATAGGGTGAATAGCCATGGCCTTATTCCCAGGGAACGCGATTCCAAAACTCGAGCGCATCGGTTGAAGCTGAAAGTGGAAAGATTTTAAAGGGACCTTATGCGCAAATTTCTTATGCAGAGGATATTGCCACTACTGAATTAGCTGCCATGAAAGTGCTGGTGTTTGGTACAATTAGACATTTAAAAGTCTTCTGAATGTGTAATTTAATGGGAAGGATTGTGTCATATGGGCCAAATGCAGGCATATGGGGTAAAATCCGTTTAGGCATCTGGTCAGCGTGGACAAGTTGGACAAAAATGGTTTATTTACATATGATTTGACTCTCCAATTTGATAAGAAGTATGAGGAGAGATGCTAAAATGTAATTTCGAGTCCCAATTCTTGTCACAGGAAGTGTGTGATGCGTCTCTGTTTTCATTCTTTCACAACTCAGTTAGTTAACCATTTGACATCGAAACGAATTAACGATAATGGGATTCCGAAGGAAAAGTGATTCTGAGTACTCTACCAGATCAGTTATGATCTTTCTGCCTGGTGCGGAACAGTCAAAGTATCTCTTGGGTCATCGCTGCTTCTCAGTCCTATGTTCCATTCAGCCCCTCAAAACTGTTAGACACGAGCATTTGGATGCTACTTATATGTGTTACGCTATGCACAGAAACAGTAGAGACCAGTCACTTCCTGAAGACTGTTGCACACGTTTTGGATAGATAAGAAAAGGCAATTAGGGAACCACGCTGCTAAAAAAGAAGTCCCTCATCTCTCTGTACGAATTGTGGTTTACTTGATGGTTTACTATTCAGCCAGATTAACTGTGAAAAAAGCCCCCGTGCCTCAGGAAATGGTGACTCACATAATCCTCTGCCTTCCCGATTGCAGCATTCAAAAACTCAACTTGCATGGAAATAGTATCCACTAACCCTCCAATAGCAGAATGTGAGAACATCAGAAAGAGGAGCAGTTCATTCAGCCCCCACAAGCTTGCTGTCCTCTTCAATAACATCATGGCATATCGACCTAGGTCTCAAATCCTCTTTCATGCCCAATTATTCATCGCCCTCAACTCTCTGATAGGTCAAAAGCCACGGAGCTCTTGTGTTATACATTTCGTAATCTAGCTCTTGTCACTCCTTGGAAGCGAGAATTCCTGACATTTAATATCCTGAGGGTGAAGAAAACATTTCCTGCTCCCACACCAGCACCTGTTTCCGTGAAGAAAACAGCTAAAAATAAGGGTAAGGAATGAATTGCCACGATACCAACGCAGTATTTATCTGAGGATCGTTTCAAGGATCCCGAACAATTAATGGGAATCAGTATAAATGTCCCACTAGTTGAAGTGATTGAAGAACAAAAGAAGGAGTTTGTGTTTAGGAGACATAAATCCTCTCAGTCCCAGGACATCTCAGCGGGTTATCCTCAAGTTAGCTTCCTTGGCAGAAACATCTTCGCCTACTTCATCAATGCCTTTCCCCCATCATAACATCACAAGTATGCGCATTCATTGAAGATCACACACAAAATTCTCAGAACAAATTGTTACCCTACAGCTCCTGAAGAACTCTACGTCCACGTGCAGCAAACCTGGGCAATATTCACGCTTGTGCTGTTCAATCGTACGTAACATCCGTGCAAACGTAATAAAAGACACTGCACGTGTTCAAAATTGAAAAAAAGATTTCATTCTGCCACTCATCTTGGTTTCACAGGAAAATGAAAGATTCATTCAGTCAATTGAAACTTTTGGACAAGAAGAGGAATAGCCAACTCTGTCACTCCAGGCTACTAAATATGAACAAAAGGGGTGTAGTATTGTGGACAAGCCGAGAACCCCTCAAAATTGTTTTCCCACGTACACTAGACCCTAACGTTTTCTTATTTGAACGACAGATGTAAAATGTCTGAGCCAGATGAAATTCGAATAGTCAAACTGCTTGATATGTAGCAAAACGTACTTACTTTAATACATGCGATAAATTAAAATCAATGACAGGGGAATCGAGGATAACCTAATTGTATTAGAAAACTTAACGAATAATTTAAGCAGTTACTATTAGTAATTATTTCTTCCAATATAGTTACATCATATAAAGAAACATCTTGGCAAATAGGAAAATCCAGACACAAATTCTCACAAGCAGTTCTCCAATTCAGGAGGAAAACAATCTCCAGAGAAAATTCAGAGATAGTAGCATCCAGGAGACATTCACTGAAGCTTACAACTCTGTTGAAAACCCAATCGCCTCTGATGGTAATGAGAAACCAAATGTCAGAAAGACTAATCTATGAGAGCAGGCCACAATATTCAAGTGCATTAAAACAATCTCAAGGCCTCTCAATTTGTTTATTCAAGTGGCCTTAATTAGCCAATGTGGTCGGTCACATTCAATCCCTTTCATAAAAGAAACAAGAGTAATCCAAACTTCTAAACCGACAGCATCCTCACACTAGTTAGGGCATCAAGTTGTTAATTATGCACGAGGATTAGACCAATCAGTCCCTTGGCCCCATTCAAGAACCAGGAAGAAGCAATTCAGGCCCTCAACTTACTTGCACAGTGACGGAATATTTCAACATGACAAAGAAATTAAGCACATAATGCAAATATAGACTGCTCCACGTTGTCCATGGTGCCTCCATTGCGCATGGTACCCATTTACTACTTTAGCAGTATTTGTTTTCGAACAGTCAAGAAGGAAGCCAAACGTCTTGTGCAAAGTCTGAATTATGCAGCTTCCATCTCCGAGAAGGCAGGCTGGTCTTATCTATGGAGGTCAGACCACTGTGAGAGGAGATTCTCTACCGTGTGGAAACAGGCTCTTTAGCCCAACAAGTCCAACTCGGCCGATCCGAAAATGTCACCCACCCAAACCCATTCCCCGACCTTATATTTAACCCTGACTAACCCTCCTAACACTGTGGGTAATTAAAGAAAGGCTGACGGTTTCAGAAGGGAAATATTGTGATCGCTTTCAGAGATCGTTAACAACGTAACATTCAGAGCAGAGTAGCACAGCGAATGCACATTAACTTTATGTATTCATTCAGAGGTGTACCTCTCGCTCATTTGTTCTGAGAATTTTGTGTGTGATCTTCAATAAATGTGCATACTTCTGATGTGATGATGGGGGAAAGGCATTAATGAAGTAGGCGAAGATGTTTCTACCGAGGAAGCTACCTTGTGGATAACCCGCTGAGATGTCCTGGGACTGAGAGGATTTATGTCTTCTAAACACAAACTCTTTCTATTATTCACAATCGACCTGTGAAGCCGCAGAGGCATACAGAGAATGAGGAATGCTCGATTAGACTGCTGAATAGACTCTGTAGCTTGAAATAACGCTTATCTTCAAAATAATTATGTTGTCTGGTGCACTTCCTGTGCGGCGAAATTTGGATGACTCACTCGGTCCAAGTTTTTTTTCACACTATGATCTGCATATCGTTGGTCTGCCTATACTGCTCGCAAACAAATATTTCCACTGTATATCGTTACACATGACAATAAATCAAATAAACCAGTCCTAGTTAAGTACAGAATTTCTCATGTTGTCAATGTCCCTTTTGCAAATAACTGATCAGCACCAACTGTTGAGCTTCAACACAATCACCTCTTCTTCTCTCACAGCGCTACGAATTAAACACTCAGTTTCTTCATTCTCTCTTTATGGTACCACCATCTATTTTTGTGGTATTCCTTACAAAGCAGAACAAATTACAGTAATTCAAATACTCTCTCAGCAAGGCTCTACAATTGCATGCTCGTGTCCTTTCTTACAGAGTTGAATCAGCTTACAATGAAGGAAATTATACGGTTTAGTATCCCCATTATTGATTCCCCTGGATGTACTATTGTTGGTGACTCATGATCAAGGACATGGTGGTGCGTTTGGACAACAAGATTTACAAAGCTTACTACATTTAATCAGCCCAAAAAACGATCATGCGAGATTTTCCTTATACTGAAATCATTCATCTGCCTTGCCAATTGCTGTGGTCCAACCACGAATACATGTGATACATGATCACGACTGAATGTCATTATTTATGCTCTCTGCATTGCGACCAAGTAATACTTCTCAATCCAAGTATTATATTACCCCTTACACGTGGACGTTTGCATACCTGTCAACAAAAATGTTAAAATTCATCTGCATATTCAAATACACCACTCCCACTTATTCCTATTTATGAATTCCTCAACAAACACAGACTCCATAGTCTTCTCAAAGAAGATGTCTTCGTCCTGGAGCAAGGCTGACTCTGCTATGTCATATCACAATTCCCCAAATGTCTCGTTATCACATTTCTTATAAAAGGTTTCTTTTTTTTCCCTCAGCACTGAGATAATGTTGTCACATTTTTTACTTTCCCTCCCAATACACTTTTAAAAATGCAGGGTTACATTAGCTGATTGCCAGTTTTCAGAATCCTAAGACTTTTGAAGGATTTCCGATAATTCTTTCTTATAGTTACAACATAGAAAATATCATTATATATGTAAATAAATTTGAAACGTTTCAAGTAAGATGGGTCTTAGAATCAAAGTAGTTTCACAATTTGCACGTGGCAACAGTCCAGTTGGAGACAAGAATAAGTTTTTGATCAATATATTTGTAAATGGAAGAGTGGTCCGAAGGTAACTGCAACTGGAAAGGTGGATATGATGGTTTGTTTAGAAATAGCACTCAGATAGAACTGAAGACTGAGGATATTATGGAGGTGGCAATCGACAGGTTTGGTGGCACAGGAAATACTGATGTACAAATTAATTCGGAGAAAATTGAGCCAATCATGTTTATGTGCACTTTTGTTCCTCCTCAGATGTTTGTAAGTGAAGGTTAGGAAAGTCGTGGAACAAGAATGGAGTTTGAGACAGGAAGCGAATGTAATATTTTGTATCTTTGCCAAATGTTGGCAACAACAATAGTAACAACAATCAAAATGATTTGCAGACTAAATAAATGGGCACAGATATGCTTACCCGGAACACCAACAAAGGCGAGGATTGGATAATAACCCGCCTGAATAATCATCAGGACACATTCTATCCGTTTTACTAACCATTTCCCATCGACAGAAAGATAATGAAGAGCCGAGAATAAACTCCTGTCCATTGTTGGAACATTCAAGTCTGATGTTCTCAGATTCGGATTTATTGTTCTCTCATTTCCATTAAGGTTTCTCAGATTTTCATCTATTAATGTAAGATCCCAGTCTATCATTCTAAGATTCCGATCACAACTTCTTTCTTGAACTGCTTATTCTTATCAATGATGCTGCCACTGACACAGTGTGATGACACACTGCAAGAAGCCACTTATGAATAGAACAAGGAAACTCTCCAGTGATATGATAAGTCTCCACAGAGACTGACATCAATCGTTGCCACTGAGAAAACATTTGCAGTAAACGCCTTTCACATCAACAATTTTAAAGTCGCCTGCGATTGATCTTCTTGCCCATCTCGAAATGCTCTAAAAATGTTCAAAATAATGGAGAAAGGTGGTGTTTCTACTTCACAGGGTCATTAATTTTCTTGTTTTATGCACCCACAAAATGGGATGCACCAAACGTCCAAAGAGCCAATGGAGAGGTTGTTACTTCACTGAAGTACCTTTATCAATAAGGACTGCCAAGGTAACAAAAACTTTCTCTTAGCACAATTTCCCACAACACATACATTAAATGCGGATTTCTTCAAACTTTTCTCTAGCTGTTCTAGCAATGTAACATTCTGTCTTTAAAGCGACACACTTCAATAATTTGTTTCTGAAACTGCAAACATCTTATTGCACAGTTTATACGTCTTTCCGTTTTCAGACTTTTTTGGCCTTCACCAAAAACAAATGTCACATTGACGATTGTTTTGATTGTTTGTATTGAAAGATCAGAAAAAGGATCGATGAGACATTGTTGAGAAAAATGCATGAATAGTGGACAGTGGCTGCCGAGACTGGAGGAGAATAAAGTGACATCCCCTAGAGAAATAAAAGAAACATTTGGAAGAAGTAATGGCGAGTGACAGTGAAAATATGACAGGATAACTTGAAATGGAATTGACTACAGCTGTTTGTATCTCTATTGTTTAGTGTGTGTGTGCAGACAGGTACGTTTGCCCGGATGTGCACAAGACATTCAGAATGCACTACGTAGAAACAGCTATCAAAATATTTTCCATATGACGCATAATCTTCATAAAACATAACGTGATATTCATCATAGATGTTATGATAATCTGAGGTCAAGTATTCCCCCTCTCTGGGAGTCCCTGATCGAGTGTGTCGAACTTATTACGATGTGTGTTATCCATTTCTGCCATTGGTCTCCCATCTTATTTCAGTTAATCAACTTTCTACCTCGACATCATTATGTTGGCGTTTTGGATTCTGCCAACAGTGGATGTCTGACATATTATTGGAGATTGAGTTTCTGACATCAGACCAAGCATGAAAACTAGCATTTGAACATAATATTCTGTTGTACATACAGCACATAAAGATTGCCAAAACAAATAGAGAAGTACATCTACTTATGTCCATAATCTTGTTTTCTCTGTTTTCACATCTCGTCGTCTGTCTTCTATCTCTCTCTCTTTCTTTATACCTTGTTCATCAAATTTGCAATCGTTCTCCGAATTACAACAGTCAACGCCGCCCCACCTCCCCCCGCCCTCAACCACCCCTTAAACCGAGGTCTGTTGCTCACGTTTGGATGTGAAACGATTATGATTCAATGATGTAACGACAAAGACTTGAGAGAGAAATATGCCAGAGTTGATGGGAAGGGCAGCCCAGGACAGAAGGTTTTGAAACAGCAAAGGTAGGAGTTTCTGAGGATAATTCGGAGGCACAGCTGATACTCATTTCAATTAATAAGAAAAATACTCTGGGGAAGACAAGGTGGATAATGAAAGTCATGGGCAGCATGAAAGCAAAGAGAACGCATAAAGTGTGGCAAAGATCATTGAGAATGCAGAGGATTGAGAAGATTTTAAAAACCAACCAAGGATACCATAAAAGGTCATGGCGGGGAGATGAAATTAGCCAGTCGGGTTGTTTGCAATATTAAAGAAGATTGCAAGATGTTTTTTGATATATAAAAGATAAGAGAGGGAGGCAAATGCATGTGGAAATAAAAGATATTCAATGAAGAAAATTCACACTCACTATCTTGTCCTTTCCTCCCCCCAGAATTTGCCTTTTCCATCTTAACAGCAAAAATCAGTTGATCTCAGCCTCCAGTAAATACAAAGAGTTTGTCGCCATAGATCTCTGCGGGAAGGTGGTTGTACCTCACAAGTAAGAAACATGCCTGAATGTTTTCAAAAAAGAAAGATGTCCGCACTGACATCCTAACCTTAAACATGGACACCTCCTTGACAGATGGATTAGTGTGGCTTGGGAGGACATGAAACCATAGTCTAAACCATAGGACATTTACACCTAATCCAAAGGGAAACTAACTTGACAGCAATGACAATGAGCTGCAGTCACAGGGAGAAGACAAAAAAGTGATACTCCTATTGCTTTGCAAAACTGTCTGGACCTTGACTATTTACTAGAGGCACAGGGTGGTCCCGGTGTTGTTATTGGCTCCAACTGTTGCATTTTCATACTGGACGCTTCGGACAATATACTTACATCGCGGATAACAGAATCCTGGCGGTCAATATAAAAAGGCAGGTGCGTGTGATTCGCTAAGTTAGAATGAAAGTAAAGCTCCTTCAACATTACTAGCATGATCGATACTGCAAGGGTTTAGACAACCTTGGTGCTCTCTCTTCAGTTTCAAACTGAAAGTAAACTTAAAACAAAGCTACGATAATATTGGCTCCATCCCAAAAAAACACACAGGATGCCGATATGGTCGGTTTATATTAACAATAAACACAGCTCTTCTCTTTCAATCTGAATGTAAATGTCTCTCTCCAATCTCTCCATAAAACAATCTCAGGACAGGCAAAGCACAGCACGAAATACTGACCAAAGCCATCTCTGCTATCTCGCTCATCAAAACTCCCAGGACAGTTACAGAATGCGGTGAGACAGAAGATAAAGCTTACCCTGTACTTTGCTCATCTACCACTCCCGGGACTGGTACAGCACAACATTGGGTACGGAAAAAAGATCACTGTCCAAAAAAGGGAAGAAAACAAAGGCAGAAGCTGATTAACCACGCAGACAGCATGTTGGCTCATTATCTAGCACTGTTGCCTCGCAGCGCTAGGGACTTCATTTGATTCCAGCCACACATGACTGTGTGGTTTTGTGCATTCGCCCCGTGTCTGTGTGTGTGTCCTCCGGCTTCCTTTCACAATCCAAAGATGTACAGGTTAGGTGAATTGGCGACTCTAATTTTCACGTTATGTCCAGGGATGTAGTTTGGGTGCATTAATAGTGTCTAAATGCAGAGTAATAGGGAAGGGGAATGGGTCTGGTTGGGTTCCTGTTTGGAGGGCTGTTTTGGACTTTTTTGGGGCGAAAGGTCTTGTTCAACACTGCAGGGAGTCTATGATTCCAAGAATCTCAGCTGGTCTGCCAGCCGCTGTGAAGAGAAATCAGAGTAAATGTTTCGAGTCCAGTGACCCCTCTTCAGAACGCTTCTGAAGGAAATATTACGTCTGTTTTTTTCTCTCCACCATTGCTGAAAGACCACTGTGGACTGTTCCGATCTATCATTCCAGGAGAAGTAACACAAAAGGTTACATTCAAATTAAAGATCCCCCGACACAGGTCCTTGTCACATACACAGGCCATTTTCAGCATGCTGGTGAGATTATGATAAAACCACATTTTACACTGTCTGAAACAAACTCTCCAAGGACATGTACAGCATGGCGTCCAACGTGAAGTGATGATCCTCCTACACTAGCCATTTGTAAATGCATAGACCATATTAAGTATGGAAATATTGATTAAATCAGACCCAACACTGTCCTCATCAAATACCGAAGGAGAAGAATATCAAAGGTTTCTAAAAACAGTCATATCTCGCTCCACACTGCCCCCATCAAACAATCTCAGGACAGATTCAGCACAGACCCAGATACAAATCAAAGCATCATCTTTCCTATTTCCAGAAAATATTCTCAGAGGAGCGACAGATCTGTTAAGTTATAAACTGAAATTCCACTTACATTGGTTCTTGTCAAAAGACAGGCAATGTAAACCATGGTCGTGGCACTATTTCAATGATGTGTGTCAAGCCACTCACACCCCCTCATGCTGTCACCATCAAACATTCCCAGGAAAAGAACAGCATGGTATTGGTTACAGAATGAAGCTGCACCTGCCTCCAATCAAAGACTGATGCGTGCTCGACCTGCCCACTCCACGTTTATAAATGAATGCCTGCTGGACAGACCCGTTCATGTTCAATGAGAAATGTACTGGTTAGGTCTGCACAATGATCCCCGGTGGACAAATTACCTGGCTGTATTGAGCATTGCATTAGCCTCGTCTGTACAGTTCAACATGGTGAACAGACATATCATTAGGGTTTATAACGCCTGGGCTCGTTCTGTCTGGTGGATCCAGAACGTGTGGTAACTATTTTTTTCTGTTGATTCTGCAATACATTTATACATATTTTCATTCCTTTGATTGAACTCGCCCAAGTCTGACTCCTTAACCAATACCCTTCCTCTATCTACACTAATATTTCTGCAACTTTTTCTCCATGAAGCAATTGTCCTATTTTAACAGGAATAACTTCCCTGAATCTTTCTCTGATCATAAGAACATAGGATTTAGGAGTAGACGTAGGCCATACAGCCCTTCGAGCCCGCTCCGCCATTCAATAAGATTTGGACTGATCTTTTCGTGGACTCAGCACCACTTAGCCACGCTCTCACCATACCCCTTAGTTCCTTTTTCTAAAAATCTACCTGAGCTTTAAAAGCGTTTACTGAAGTAGCATCAACTGGTTCCCTGGGCAAGGAATTCCATGGAATAACGCCCCTGTGGGTAAATGATTTCCTTCTCAATTCAGTCCGAAATTTGCTCCCTGTCATCTTGAGGCTATGCCCTCTTTTCCTTGCGTCACCTGCGAGATGGAAACGTCCCATCTTCGATTTTACCGATTCCTTTCATAATTTCATAAGTTTCTTTAATATGCAGCCTCTTCTGAATTCCAATGTATATAATCCCATTCTACTCAGGGTCTCCTTTTAATTCAACCGTCTCAACTCCAGAATCAAACATTTGAACATCGTCTGCAATTGCTCAAATGCAAATTCATCCTTTTTCAAGGAGATCGAAGCTGCACACATTACTCCAGGTGTGGTTTCACAGCTTTTAAAGCTGCAAAATTATATTATTGCTTTTGAACTCAACCCCCTAAGCAATGATGGACAAATCTCCGTTTGCATTCCTAATTACTTGTTGTACCTCCAAACCAAATTTCTGTGATTCGTGCAGGACACCCAGGTCTCTCTGCACAGCAGCATCTTGAAACGTTTTACCATCCAATTAATATTTTTAACAGATACTCCAACCAAAATCGATGACTTCAAATTTATTCACATTATATTCCATATCCCAGACATTTGCCCACTCACTCAATATATCTACTTTCCTCCATAATGTTTCACAATCTTCTGCACCCTGTATTCTGCCACTCATCTGCGTGTCATCTACAAATTTGGACACAGTACACGTGGTGCCCAACTCGAAATCACCCATCTAAAAGTAAATAAATGCAGTCCCACCACTGAACCCTGAGGTATACTACTCGTCACTGTTGCCCGGCAGAATAGCACTCATTTATCCACACTCATTGCTTCCTGTCAGTTAAGCAATCATGTATCCATGCTAATATTTTCTACTTCATGCCATGCATCCTTCTCTTCTGCACTAGCCTTTTGTGCAGCACGTTGTCGAATGCCTTTTGCAAATGTAGGTAGACCAAATCCACTGGGTCCCGTTGTCCACATTTATCGACTTGTCTTCGTAGAATCTGAAAGATTTTTAAAAACATGACCCACCCTTAGTCAACTAATGTTGCGTCTGCCAATTGGGACACTTTATTTCGAGATACCCTACTATTTCTTCCTTAATAATCGACTCAAGCATCTTCCCCATTACAGTGGTTAAGCTAACTGATCTATAATTCCCAATCATTGTCAACGACCCTTTTTAAACAGTGGTGTCATTTTTGCTGTTTTCAAATCTGCTGCGACTGGCCAAGACTCCAATGACTTTTGGAAAATTGCTACCAGAGCACCGCTATTTCTCCCACCATTTATTTTAGTATACTGGGATGCATTTCATCAGGGCCAGGAGACTTATCAATTCTTTTCTCCATTAGCTTGCCCCACACGAGCTCTTCAGTAATAATGATTATTTCTAGGTCCTCACCTACCTTGGTCTCTTTGTAATTTCATGGCATATTATTAGCGAAGTCCAGTGTAAATACGAATTCAAAATACCTCTACAGTACCTCGGCCATTTCATTACATCCCACACTTAAATGCCCCTTCTCATCCTCCAAACGCCTAAAGTTTACTTTAGCCACTCTTTTTCGTTTAATTCCTTTATAGAAACTGTTGCTAGCTGTCTTTACATTCTGTGCAAGTGATTTACCTGATGCTCTTTTTTTTATAGAATCCCGCCAGTGTGGAAATGTGCCCTTTAACCATACAAGTCCATACCAACCTCTGAAAGGAAACCTATATCGTCCCCTTTCCGGTTCCCTATATTTACGCCTGCTTAATGCAATTAACCTCCACATCCCTGAACGCGGATGGACAATATAGCATGGCCACTTCACCTAACCTGTGCATGTCTAAACTTGGGAGAAAACCGGAGCACCCGGATGTGACCCGCGCAGACACGGGAACAATGTGCAAACACAACCATGCAGTCACCAGATACTGAAATCGAACGTGGTTCTCCAGCAGCAGTGCTACCCACTGAGCCACCGTTCCACCCATTAATCTTACTTTTCTTTATACCACCATTTGTGACTTTCTGTTGATATATAACACTTCCCAGGCTTTCAGTTTCATTCCGATTTTGGCCAAATGGTTGCCTTCCACTTCAATGGGATACCCTACTTTATTTGCTTTCACACCCATCGCAGATTACCCGTGTTCTTGCAGTCCTTGTGTTACGATTGTAACAGTCATTCTGATAATTTAAACCACCAACAGACACACGATTTAGCCCATGCAATAACCTGTGAAAATTCGAGAGGCAAAGAGTTAGTTAAAATAATTCTAAAAGCGTTATTTCTTAAAGTATAACAGAAAATAATTTGCTAAAAACTGTTAAGTACTCTTACCTCGACGGATCATTTTACATCCCCTTCTACAATATTAGTCCGCTTAAAAACCTCAATTAAGATTTACCAAAATTTAACTCTTCAAAATCTACCCGGACGTCGAATCTTCTTTTCGTCATCTCAGCGATGGCTCCTTCACAGGTTACTGATCGATAAGGATAATTTGAAGAGAGCTATTCTCTCGACAATGTCAAATGTCAATGGCGTTGGAGTTCCCCTCCAAATGTTCAGTATTCCCTGAGCTTATGTCCGGAAAGCATCGGATTGTATCATTGGCTTTTATGATTGTCAATTCAATCATACTCAATTGTGAACTCAATTCAGTCTTGGTTGGAGTTTGGCATTTTTAGGGTTGTAATTTAAACTGATTAGCCGAATTCGAAGCTGTTTAGTCGTTTCCAGGAAACCAGGTAAACAGGTTGTTCGACAAAAAGATGCGTTTTAACTTTTTCCGAATTCTGGGTCAGGAAGTTCTGCTAGCTTTCAACATTCTTAGAGGGACAGTGCACCGACATCTTCAGAACACGTCTTTCTCACGATATACATTTTTTGAGCAGTTTTCAGAAATTGCGTTGAAAGTCCTCTACTGCTCGCCAAATGTCCCACCATAAAGTATTCGGTTCCAGTCTACTTTAGCCAGCTCCTTCCTAATTTCATAGTAGTTTCCTTGTTCATGGACAGGCCCCGATATTAAATTTTAAATTTGCACTCTCCATCTGTATTCTTAATTGAACAACAATGTGCTCATAATTTCCAAGAGGATCCCTAACTATGAGGTAATTAATTATTCCTGTTTCAATACACAGGACCAGATCTCGGACAGCTTGGTCCCTCGTCAGTTCGATTACAGAAAACTGTTATCAATACATTCAACGAACTCCTTCTCAAGGATACCCGATCGAAATGGTTCGACCCAATCTCTATGTAGGTTATCATCCCCCATGACATTGGCCGTATGATTTTATAGGAATTAATTGGTTCTTTGTTTATTACCCGCCACAATGTGATGATATTATAAGTCTGTGTAGACTACACCTGTCAGTGAATAGTTCTTAGAATTTCTAATTTTCACCAAATTGGATTCAAACTTATTCTCCATAGAAACTACATTGTCTCTGACCACTTCCCTGGACATCGCTACTTATGAGAGCTACACCACCTCCCTTACCTTCCTGTCGGTTGTTCTGAATAGTCTGATATCCCTGGATATTTCACTCTCAGTTATGACCATTCAGTAACCATGTCTCCATAATGGCTACCAACTCATGTTCGTTCGCGATGATTTGCGCATCCAACTCATCAACCTTGCTACGAATGCTCCGAACATTTGGGTAACGTGCTGTCTTACTGACATGATTCACATCTCTAATATCTCCTGAGTTATCCTCCTGTTCGTTTCATTCATAGTCTGCCTTGACCGTAAACCCTCCCGCATACGAACTTACCTGCTGTTTTTCTTTCTGTATTTATCATCATATTTCCTGTCGCTTTCCCTTTCCATTTGCCACCGCGCCCCCACTTGCAAATTAATAGTCCAAGTTAAAGCCCTTTTTATACTTTTAGCTAAACTACTGATCGTTTAGGTGGAAACTGTCGCATTGGTACAGGTCCGCCCGTTTCCAAAAATCATCCCAGTGCTGTATAAAATGGAACCATTCTTTCACACACCATTTCCTTAGTCACCTGTTCACGTCTTTTTTTTTAAAATCCCTCTTCCAACTTCACTTAGCTCAGGCAATATTTCAGAGATAATAATTATTCAGGGCCTGTTCGTTAATTTCCTTCCTCGTGCTTGATCATCCCTAATCCGGTCCTCCATCCCGGACTTGCTTATGTTGCTAGTCCCACCGATACTCATAACACTCCCTTCTTTTACTTTTTCTTTCAATGAATCAGCTTCTGTGTTGGTGGGGGAATCCAAGGGCAATGATTCAGTGCCAGAACGGATTTGAAGCTTGGGAATGAGGTCAGATGTGGAACTTGAGCCAATATCCTCAGTGCTTCCATGAAAGCGTTTTATGGCTTTTACTGTATGCATTGATCTCAGTGTAAACTGTCTCTAAGTGAAACCTGCTTGCTTGTGGCCTCATAATAGATCCTGAGGTCAGTCCAAAAAGATATTTACAACATCACCAAGAATGATTGCTTCCATCAGCAATACAGCTCCTATATCCATCTCGAGCTCAGTTCATAACTCGTGAATCAGTTATTGTTTCCATTGTTACTCCTGGACCCTCGTATCCAACGGCCATATTTGCCTGATACCAGAATGAAACCTGGCAGACAGTGAGGTCTGCCAATGCTGGAGAGACAGAGTAGAAGCATTCTTCCCTTGGAAGAAGCACAGCAGGTCAGGCAGAATCCGAAGAAGAGACGAATTGACGTTTCAAGCAGAATCCTTCATCAGTCAACTCTCTTCCTCCTTCGATGCTGCTTTATAGATATTTTATTTTTCTGAAGCACATTTTATTGACCTGCTTATAAAATGCATGCGTTAACTTGGTCGAAATTTGTTTTGGTTTGCCTTCCCAACAAATCCCATTTCGTCATCATGAACTGACCACATTGACCCGTCAAAGGCGCGTTGTGTGTAAAATGTTGAATTTTAAGTTCTCACCCAATTTACTCAAATAATTTCCGAAGCCATCCATTGACATCTTTGCTTTCTTTAGTTGGTGGAAACCTTTTTTTTTAATCTCCATGGAAGTATTAGATTTTCTGCTTTGATGTAAATGTTACCAGCTGGTGTGATGATGAAATAAATTACAGATTTCATCGAAATAAGTTAAATGTAATCGCTGCTGATAACGCCAGAAGCAATAATAAATCTGACAACCCTGAGTCACTGAGCTGTGTACATTTCTGAACAGATCCCCTCCTCCACACTCGCCTGACTACCCTGCTCCTTCTCCAAATTAGAGACTCCATAAAATTCATCTCTTTTAATATTTCACTACTTACCCAGCGAGTTTTGCGAATATTTGATGTTACTCTCGTGTGACGTACCTTCAATTGGTCAACGTTAACTCTATTTAATTTGATATGATAAAAGCTGTTTTCTGCACTTATCTCGCGACATAGAGTCGTAAAGCATGGAAACAGACCCTGATTTTCCACCATCCATGCTATGCAGGTACTCTAGTCTGATCTCACTCCATTTACCAGCATTTGGCCCACATCACTCAATCCTTTCTACTGACATTTCTGTCCAGATGTCTCATCAATGTTGTAACTGAACTAACCTCCACCACTTCCTGTGCAAACTCAGTCCATACACGCACAACCCTTTTCGTGAAAACGTTGGCCATCAGGCCCTTTCCAAATCTTTCATATCACAACTTACACTTATAACACCTCGTTGTTCACTGCTTTTCAATTGAAAAAAAATTCCCTCGCCTACTAACATTATCTATACCCTTCACGATGTTATAAACTTCCATAAGATCAGCCCTCAGCCTTTGATGCTGCACGGAAAAGAGCCACAGCCGAGACGCCTCTCTCATGGCTCAAACCTCCAATGCAAGTAACATTCACTTCCACATCCATTTGTGAATGGTGGTGGACGATTAAGCAAGGTACATGAAGAAGAGGCTCCGCAAATATCAGCATTTTCAAATCCTGAAGAACCTAGCACTTCAGTGAAAAAGGTGTGGCTGCTGTATCAGCAACAATCTTCAGTCAGACGTCCCGAGGGTATAATCCATTTCGGGATCCTCGAACGGTCCCCAGCATCACAGACACCAGTTTCCAGCCAGTTCCATTCACTCCACGCGAGAACAAGAAAAGGCTGGAGGCACTGGATACTGCAAAGGCAATGGTCCTAAAAACATTCCAGTAATTATACTGGAGACGTGTGGTCCAGAAGTTGCTGCTACCCTCGCCATGCTCGTCAAATACAGTTACATTGCTGGCATGTATCCGATAATCGGGAAAATTGTTCACACCTGTCCACAAAAAGCTGGCCACACCCAAACCAGCCAATCAGCGTCCAATCAGTCCAGTCTCCATGATGACTAAGCTGTTGGAAGAAGTCATCAACAGTGTTAAGAATCAGCAACTGTTCAGCAACAACCTACAAAGTGATTCCCAGTTGTGTCATGAAGCTCCTCATCTCATTACAATCTTGGTTTAAATATGAGGAAAAGAGCTAAATTCCCGAGTTAAGGTGAGACTGACAATCCTTGACTTCAAGGTCACATTCGACCGAGTATTTCACCAAGGACTCAAGGCAAAACTAAAATCAATGAATATCAGGATTATGGACATACATGACACAAAGGAAAATGGTTACGATTGAGGCTGGTCATTCACCACAACCCACCACATTTCTTCTGAACTCCCCCACGGTATTGCCAACAATCTTCAACTGCTCCATTAATGGCCTTACATTTGTCATAATGTCAGAAGTGGGGATATTCACCGATGGTTGTAATGTTCAGCACCATGTGCAACTCCACAGGTACTGAATCAATCGTGCTCAAAGGCAACATGATCTTGACAATATCCAGCCTTTGCCCACAAGTAGCAAGTATCATTTGCAAAACCCAAATGCCCGATAATAATGGTCACTGAAAAGAGACAATATAAACACTGCCCCTTTATATTCAGCAGTATTACCATCACTGTATCCTCCTCTGTTAACATTTTGAGGTTACCATTGGCCAGAAACTCAACCAAACTCACCACATAAAAACAGTGGCTGCAAGAGCAGATCACAGTCGAGAGATACTGCGACGAGCAACTCACTTCATGACACCCCATACTCTCTCCACCATCACAAACGACAAATCATAAGTGTGACGGAATATTCCTTACTTGCCTGGATGTGTGCAGCTCCGATAACACTCAAGATACCCTCCAATAGAAAGCAATCTGCTTGATTAGTACGAACTCTACAAGCATTCAATCGTCCATCACTGGAACGCAGTAGCAGCAGTTTGTAATATGTGCAAGATGCACCGCAGATATTCACGGTATAACATTAGTCAGCACCTTCCAAACCACGACAGTTCCACCGAGAAGGACAAAGGCAATGGGTACTCCGGATACGACTATCCACAAGTTCCCCACCTAGCCACTTACGACCCTGTCTTTGAAATATACTATTGATACTTCACAGTCTTTGGATAAAATGATGTCTTCTTCCAGCAAGCGGACATCAGCGAATTAAGAAGGCAGCTCACCAGCACCTTCTCAAGAGCAAATATGGAATGGCTATCAATGCTGGACAGTCCGTGACGTCCAAGTTCCACAAATGAATATTTTAAAATAATACTTTCTATTACCTTTCTAATGAAACAATAGTTTTCCGGTCGCAGAGAGACCTAAATCTCAACCGTGCAGAAACAGGCACTTCGGCTGAACAAGTCCACAACGTCCCTCCCTAGAGTAACACACCCACACTGATTCTCCTACTACACTATACTTACCCCAGACTAATTCACGTCCACATCGCTGAACATGATGGGCAATTTATCGAGACCAATTCACCTAACATGTGTCCAGGGATGTGCAGGTTAAATATATTGGTCATGGGTAACATTAGGTAGATACTCTTCCACGTTTGGTGTGGACTTATGGGCCCGATGACCTGCTTCCTGCCACAGGGATTCAATGAAGTTTAGGTTTTGTCCCTTCTCAAAATGGAGCATTTACATTTTGATAGAGAAACTTTCTTGTAAACATTTAACAAATTCGTCACCATCAAACATTTAAAATTATGTCAGTGCCAGGCAGTGTTTAGAAGTTTAACCTCCCCTACTATTATAACCTTAGAGCACTGAGAGGTGTTTGTGATCTGTACATGATGGCTTCGCAATTCCTTCGACTGTTGTGTTAAACGTGAAATATTGATGAAGCATTAATATGACATTTGTTATATTGAAGTGAACTCAAAGGAGAATCCTGCAGAATGTATCAGTAAAGACCTTCTGATTATTGGAATAAACTGCCAGAGAATGTGGTAAGTACAGGTACAGTTACAACATTTCGACCATACATTTCCATTAAGTAGTATCTAAGAAACGTTTACTCTATTTACTCACGTAATGCGTTCCTGAATCAAAACGTCACACCTTCTCCCCTTTCACCTCTCTTCCACCCTTCCCATGACAGCGAAAACGCAAACATTGAGATTCCAGTCCTGCTCTTCCCTCAGCCAAATTTCTGATATAGCTATGACGTCCCAATCCCATGTTTCCATCCATGTCCTGAGCTCATCCGACTGACCGGGAAGAGCTCTTGCATTGACATAAATGCAGTTTAATTCTTCAAAGTTACTTTGTTCCATGACTAGCTCTTGTCCCTCTTTTCTACTTAGCTTACTCTTTATTTCTGATTCATAATCATCCTCACCTTTCTGTCTATTTTCTATCTTAGAAAGCGCCCACCATATCTCTAAAAGATTACTTGTTCCCACAATAGAATGAGCAAATCTCCCTGCCAGGCTTTTGGTCACTTTCTGGTTCAAGTATGAACCTTTCTTTTTGAACACGTCTTTTCTACCTCAAAAAATCATAACGATCCAAGAAACTGATTTCCTGCACATTGACCTGCCTCTTCTTCCAGTGATTTAATAGCTCTTCTTCGACCTTGGTAACACACGTAAACCAGAGATTACTACATTTTCTGTTCTGCTTTTTAACCTTCGACATAATGTCTTGTATTCACTCTGCAAAGCTTTAACGTTTTTCCTGACCAAATCATTCCGCTCAATGTGTACAACTTTCAGCTTCTCACTCTCCCCTTTCACAATATACTGAACACATTTTGAGACATCCACAAACTGACACCAGAAAAGCAACATACCATAATCGAGTTTCGCTCACTGTCACAGAATCTCTGTCTGTACCTCTGACAGGAGAGTGACTGTAAGAATTAATCTTGTACATTTTGAAAAACCCGTTGCACATACGTTTCATATTTATTGCTTCTGATGTGACCTGCTCTTCTACCTTACTTTGAGAGCCTGCCTGTTTCAAGAGGAAACAAAATAAGATATGTATTTGAGAGAAGAATAGCCACAGAACTTTTCTGAACTACCTTCATACCTTCACTGCCAGTCCATTATCTGTCTGACGGTTCCTGCTGTGTAATCACATCTCTAAATTTCGTAATAATAACACTAATTGCCTCCCATATGCCTCAGTGACACAAACCCAAAAAGGAACAGCTATCAATATCGGCTTTCTTCTGAAAATTAGGTTCCATTCCTTTCCCACAGATATAACATGAAGTATGCGAATACTCACTACAAATAAACTTACAAATCGTGAAAAGAAATCCAACAAATTTGATCAAACGAAAAAAAAACTTCTTGTCAAAGAGATCCACCATTCATTCTTCAAACTCTGAATGAAAATAGAACTCCTCCAGAGTGGTCCATCTGTCGGCCTCTCCAAAATCTCAGTATATATGTTAAAATAATGCTCATAATTGCCTCTTTTTAACATAATTCCTTTTGTCCAAACTTACCCACCATTTATTTCAGTCTCACGGGTTTATAATTAAATGGCTTTTCCTTAACACCAGGCCATCAGCAGCCCTCCAGTCCTCTGGAACGTTACCCATGTCCCTCGATGACGCTAATAGTTTAGCACGAGACGATAGCATTCTACGCTGGCCTTCTCATAGTCCGACCATTTTGAAGTTCATGTGAATTGCCTAATGTCAAACTGTATGATGTGAGGGCTGTGTACAGCACAGTCTCTGATCCGCTTCCATTCTGCAAAATGGAGACCACAGCCAATGTCTTTTGGAGGGTCTGAACAAATCTTGGGGAGTCCTTTAAGAAGAGTTAGTCTCCCAGAAGCAATGAATCAATGATTTGTATTCGCCTGCATTCAACTTGATCATCCATGAAACCATCCATGCTATGCCAGCGCATCACTCTGCCTGGCAGCATGTCCGAATACATGAGGAAAGGCATCAGCAGACCTGTGCACAGGGGAGGGGGAAAGGAAGGAGAGCAGGCTGACCACACTGTGTCTCTGCCACTAACCCAGGCAAACGCAAACTGACAACACTGTGCCTCTGTCATTGACTCAATGTTGAACAGTCGGATCCCAAGGTGTGTCTGTCACTGATCCAGGGGAGAACTGACAAATCGCAGTGTGTTTCTATCACTGACGCACGGATAGAAACCTGATCCTATTCTTACTCTGTCACTAACCCATTCGCCATTGCCCTGGACGGTCACTATCTCACTTCAAAGAGGAGTGATTTTAACTTGTGGTTTGTAAGGCAGTGTGTTCAGAGTGACCTCAGCTAGTCGAGGTTCCTCAGCCCGTATTGTTACCGTCGCTATCCATCACAAAACAGCCAAACAGCAAACTGTGAATCATACATTTGTTGTAGGGCAGATAAATGACATTTGTTCCATTGAATCCACACCACTCATTAAAAAGCCAGACACCTTCTCTCGCGATCCCTGTAACACCGTGTTTCCCATGGCTAACCCGCAGACCCTGCAGATCGCTCAACAATATGATCAACAATTTTGAATGTTTTCATACTTCTGTAGGACCTATCAGTGTCACATGCCTTGTGTTATAACATTGAAGTAATTCATGCTGATATGTTCGTGGGTGGATTCTCTAAGGAATATTAAAGGAAAATAGAGGACCAGTGGGATATTTCTGTGGAATAGAACATTCCGATCGACGCTGCTGATTCATCCTCATCGCCACCTGAGGCATGGATATTCCATGCCTCACAGTCCTGGCCCCTTCCGTTTGTCCTTTCGTTTCCTCCTTGTTCAGCATTCCCACAGTGGTGAGGGCATCTTGGGACGACGTCACCGCGAAGACCTTTCCCACTTGGCGCCACCCAGGTCTTTGTGAAAGTGTCAGAAATAATAACTGCAAATCACACAATATCATATTACAGTCCAACAAGTAATTTGGAAGCACTAGATTTTGAAACGCTGCGATTTTCACAGGAAGTTGTGGAGCAGGAACGTAAGACTCAGAAGTTATAGCAAAGGATTACAGTGTCACACAACTGCAATTTTACTTTAAATAAACCTCAACTCTTGTTATGTCCTTCATCTTTTGGAATGGGTTTCAGGATTTGTTTCATTGACATGTAAATTTGAGAGTCTTTTCAGTCACATTCTCGATATAACATAATATTTTGCTCACAAAAAAGGTGATTTCTCAGCTTAGACAATGCATTAATGATATCAGGTTCAGATCCGTTTGTATTCCAATATAGAGTCAGACTGTTTCCACTTCCAATGTGGAATTTACATATATTATATGCATTGACTGCCTGCAGTTTGTGCATTTTTGAGCAAATTAGAAAGAGTATGCAAATATAATTCTGTGAATACAAATTTTCCCCATGCTCCAATGTGCATGTACAAGTGCACGTGAGAGAGAGTTTGTGTATGCACGTGAGTGTGTGCACTTGAGTACGAGTGCACATGAGAGAGTGTGTGTTGTATGTTTACATGCTTAATGAAGAATGTATGAGATTGTGAAGCCAGGATGCGCAACAGGCAAGGATTCTGTAGCGAGGTCAAGCAGACATTATGAAAATGAATGACAGGAAGCCAAGCAACAAACGTGGTACAGGGGCGTTTCTTACCCTTTGGTGAACACTTCAGCGGTTAGGAAAATCCTCCAGGGTGGACTTTGGGAGATGCAACAATGAGAGGGATCGAGCGAAGGCTGGCAGCCAAGTTCGAAATCAATGAGGATGGCCTCAACCGGGAACATGGGTTCATGACACATTCTGGATGAACCAACTACTCTATTTCTCTCTCACACACACACATACACACACACATATCCTCACACTCACGAAGATCATCTCTCTAACACACACTGTCTCTCATGCACACGTACAAAAACCACCACACTCGCACATGCGCATGTACCCCATCACATGCACACACACGCACACTCTTTAGCAAGCATACACACACGGAAACACGCACTCTCTCACGCGCACTCACACTCACACGCACACACACAGGCGAAACTTGATCTATCTCTCATTCACGCATATTGACATATAAGCCTACGGGGTGAAAGAACAAAGAATAAAGGAAGATTCAGCATGAGAACTGTCTGAAATATTCTCCCCTCCAAGCCTGCACGGAAGCAGAACCGCAATCTAAACCTGTTGCGTATTTTCTCAAGGGCTTTATTCTTTGCTCTGTGCCCATTCATGTATCTGTCGAGATACAGTTAAAATGATGCAAACGTGCCCGCCTCTACCACCTCCGCTGGCAACGTGCTCCAGGCACCCACCAACCACTATGGAAAGAACTTTCCAATGATATCTCCACTTACCAGTTACATGTTGACTTTGATCTCGTGACCCCGAATAATTGACTCACCTCTCGAGGAAAAAGCTTCTTACATCCAAACTGTCTATACCACTCATGGTTTTGTCGACCTCAATTAGATCCTGTCTCCCCAATACACAGGCGGCCACATCAGGTGCAGCGGATGCAGTAAATGATGTGTGTGGAAGTGCAGGTGAATTTGTGGCAGATATGGAAGGATTCCTTGGAGCCTTGGAGAGAACTAAGGGGGAAGTGTGAGCGCAAGTTTTGCATTTCTTGCGTTTGCAGGGGAAGGTACTGGGAGTGGAGGTGGGTTGGTGTAGTGTGTGGACCTCACGACGGAGTCACGGAGGGAGTGGTCTTTTTGGAACGCTGATCGCCGAGGGGAGGGAAATATATCCTTGGAGGTTGGGGTCTGTTTGGAGGTGGCGGAAATGACGATGAATGACACGGTGCACATGACGGTTGGTGGGTTGGTATACCTCCATATCTCCATTGTGGTGTGACAAAGGGTGCGATAGGTTTGAAAACTACTTGCAGACTGAGATGTGGAAAGACTCAGTTAAGTACAAAAAGTGGGCGGGGTTTAGGATATTGAATGCTAAATGGAGATTGATAGACAGCGTGAAGGAGGCATGATATCAGATGTTTCAGAATGATGAAATGAAGACATTTGGAATACATCTTGTAAAATTCATTGGTGTTCCATGAATGATGTGTGAATGCGATATTGGTGGGAGTTCAAATGATGGAGATTTTTCAGTGAGGATTTATTCTGCAGCATTGAAAGTTGGAGTGACGTCAAAGGGTTGTTCTAATCACTGATATGAATCTAACAATAATTTGTCTCAGTGTCGTTATCATTCAGTATGGGTGAGGAACCTTCTGCACGAGTGGGAGCTAATTTCGTGGTATAATCTTATGGATCCCACGTCATTTACTACACACTCGGCTCCATGGTGTTCCTCCAATTAATGCCAGGCCGATTCTCCACCCATCATGACTGGAGATACGCACCATTGCCCGGGTGCCCCTGGATATTTCTTGATCGCTGGAACTGCTGCCATCGTTAATAAGCCAAAAGGGACACGCTTGAGATTTCTGAGTTCGGATCTGCCCTGCAATGTTTACCCTGGACATGGCAAGTAAGTGGAAATTGTACAACAATTTGTCGACAGTGGCACGAAGGCTCTGCAGAATGGGCGAGTGCAGAGGAGGACATTCTGTTCCCAGAGAAGGCTGCATCACCAGACGCACCAATCTCACTACCAAACTCAGTGCAATTTCTGCGGTCTGAAGACATGTCCAACCGTCCAAGAGCAGCATGAGTAACTTTCCCCGCTCTGGCATGATAAGTGCTATTGCGTTTTCTCTGCTTCCTCACATTCACAGTACATCAGTTGGAACACCTAGCTCTGAACAAGGTTCATGCTCAACCACCCACACCACTGCATGCAGCACTTTCCTTCCCCTTCCAACTATCTCTCTCTCTCATCTCTCTCTCTTACACACACACACACACACACACATACACACACACACACACACACACACACACACACACACACACACACACACACACACACACACACACACACACCTTCACCATACTCCAATGTAAGTATAGATGGTTCAGAGAATGTTGCTTTTGGAATTTTCAGAATCATGCCACTTCTAGAATCTTGTGCATGCGTTTGATTATGCAATGTCACAGATAATGTTCTAATCAATTCCCAGTTTCTGTAAATTGTCAGTTCCCGGTATGAAAAGCCAGGGGAAGGAACAGAGTCGATTTTATTTTTCAAATCGCAAATTATTTTCATCCATCATGGGGCTGGTCAGCCCGTCAAAGAAGCCGTCAGCCAACAAGATAAAGACAAATCTGATGATGTAGTGTCTTCCATATTATTTTGTGGTCATAAGTATAAAATCACAATTCGTACTTCTAATTATTTCGCTTGTCTAAACCAATTGTATTCATCCAAAGACAACATCTCAACACTTGTCTCATTATGGAATACAATTTCAACAGAGAACATTAATTTTGTACTCAGCCGTTATCTTGAACGTTATGTAAATTGAATCTATGACTCTGTTATCAAATATTGTATTTTCCTCTGTCTTTGACTATTTATGTACAGAGCAGCTTCATGGTCTCCCATGCTGAATAGCAGGTTTATGAAGCAGCCAGTGGCCAAAAGCGCAAATTCAATTTTTCCCCAGTGACAGCGGTTACGAGAAAGGGAATGTTCGATCAACCTCACCTCCCACGTGAGGTTTGGTGACCCTTAAGTTATACCACCATGAGTGGTTTCTCTCCAATGAGATAGCAGGCCCTTTGGGTCTCTAATCTATCTCAGTTCGCTCTGCTAAACTTTCTCAACATTATCATTTCATATTTCTTTGTATTCCTGCATGTTCTCTTCATCCACAGTGTCATTTTGTACCACTGCAAGCATTTCACCCGTATTGCACATTCATGTGTACTTCCTGATAATTCCAGACTCCACTTTTATTAATGATTCTATCCGTCTGTGCCTCAAAATTATTAAATATCTCTTTCTCCAATGCTGTCAGGGGAAGAGCATTCCAAAGTCTCACAACACTACGAGAAAAGGAAATAAATCTCCTCAGCAGTGTGTGAACATACTTCTTTTGTATTTTTAAATGACAAAGCTTATAATTAATAAAAGACGATAAAAGAAAATTACTGCGGATGCTGGAATCTGAAACCAAAAGAGAAAATGCTGGACAATCTCAGCAGGTAAGCCAGTATCTGTAAGGAGAGAAAAGAGCTGACGTTTCTTTCCTAACTGACCCTTTCTCAAAGCTTTGACAAAGGGTCAGCGAGACTCGAAACATCAGCTCTTTTCTCTCCTTATAGATGCTGCCAGACCAGCTGAGATTGTCCAAGGTTATAATTAAATGGGAAATAGTCCAAAGAGGTTTCAGTTCAGTTATTCCTCAGATAAAAGACTTATGTTGTGTAGGTTTAACAGGTTTCGTTTGGAATGAGAGGTGATCATAAAAAAACACCCAAGGTCTTGAGGAGAGGTTCGTCAGTTCAATACCCAATGGATGCTTCTTTCGTCAAAACTAGACAATGAATTTCTACAGTGTGGAAGCAGGCCATTCGGGCGATCGTGTCCACAACGATACTTCAAAAACTATTGCACCCACACCTCACACACTCTCATGACTTTGAATTTCCCATTACTAATGCACATAGACACTATGGGTAAGTTAACGTTGCCAATACACCCTAAAGTGCATATTTTGGACAATGAGAGGAAATTGTAGCACAGGGAGCAAACTCAAACAAGCACGGGGAGATTATACAAACTCCACAATCATGGTCGTCCGAGATTGGAATTGAGACAGGGTCCTTGTTGCCGTGAAATAGCAATGCTGAGCACGGTGCCTCCACGCTACTCCACAAATCTCATTATTTGTAGCTGACTAAAGGAATTCTCCTGAATTGTTCCTGTCACTGAATCTGACTCAGTCTGAGAGCTTTGTCATTGGTCATATCACCAAACGGGTTACATTTATAATCTGCTGTGAAAAGAAGTGGGGGGTAAAGAGGAAATGAAACAGGGACTCTTAAATCTCGTTTAGCATAAGGCTGATAAGAAATTCAACCCGTTGTAAACTACTCAAGTGGGAAATCCCATGCCCAGGGTTTGGTGTGACCTTTAAAATTATATCGAGGCTGACTTCATTCGAAATTCGATAGACAAAAGAATGGTAGAAAATTGTGTATTCATAGTAAAGTGTAGCTGTGGCCATAAAAAGGTAAAACATGATCTTATGCCCTGATCGTTTGGTGTCAAAGGGTCAAGTGAGCCAGTCGTGCTCCTAAGTGCTATGACAAATGTTCCATTCAACGTTTCGAATCTGCAACACAGGACCAGATAGAGGCAACTTTGATGGTTCGGTGAACTTTGAAAAGTATTTTTCGGAAATTCCAGCGAGATCCAGAAGAGACCTGTCCCTCACCCCGCCCGTTCCCATACGCACACCCCTTGACTCACATCGTTCTTTCCACGCTTCCCGTCTTGGCTGCTTTTGCTCCAGATGTCGCTCATGTGATAGACCTACATTCACTTTCATTAGAGCCCCGTTACCCCATGCTTCAAACAAATTCTCTACTCTCCTCCAACGCAACCTTGCACAACATGATCCCCAGGTAGCTAACCAGTTAATTTCCAATACTAAAAGAAAAGAACATAAGAAAACAGAACAGAAAAATACGATTCCAACTCGCAAGTCTGCCCTTTCCTTCAATGTGGTCTTTTCCAGGGCTCAACTCCAAGTTCATCTCACCTCCTTTAATCCCTCAAGTCGCTCATATATCAAAACTTCAACCACCTCGAGTGTAAATATATTCGTTGATTTAAACTCCATAACAATCTGTATTACTGAATTACAGACTTTCGCTGCCTTCTGATAGTAGGCATTTCTTTGCAATCTGATTTAAGTCAAAGCCCCTTATTCTGTCTCAGTGTCCCCAAGTTCGATATTCTGCCCAGAAGTGGAAACAGCCTTCTCAACATCCTTCTTGTCTTTTGTATCGTGTATGTTTCCAGAATATCAATCGTCATTAGTGTCAACTACAACCACCTTACTATTGTTGACAACGTCAGTCAGTGATTCCATTCTAGGAATAAGCGTCATGTCCTAATGTCGTTACTTGCTGCACCAGTATGCTGATGTTATGTTTCATAAACAGGAACACCCCAATCTCTTCTCCGTTTTTGAAGTCTCTTGATATATATGAATGCATGAAAGTGTTTTTCAATTGGCTGACCACATACTTGCGTGGAATGAACTCAGCTCTCAATTTTTAATACAATCAATAATCTTAACTGTGCGCCCTTTCAGCTTTCTCATATCCTTATTGCAGCATGATATCCCACCTACCTTTGTGTAATCCGCAATTTCAGATCTGTACTGCGCATAGCCTTCTCCATCAAGTCATCGGTATAGAGTATAAATAATTGATGCCATTAGACTGACATATGTCGTACTCCAGCAGATGCAGCTATCAATCCAATAAAGAGCCATTAATTCCTACTATCATTCTTCGTGTCAGAACAGTCTACATTGCATAACTGTGCATTATCCTTCATCGTAAAAGCTCCTTTCTTATATAATAGCTTATATTTTCCCGTATCTCATCGAAAACGACTGGAAAACCCGATGCACATTACATCAGTTCTTGTTTATCAAGCCTGCATGTCATTTGATCAGTGAATTCCAGAAAGTAAATGCATTGATTTTGCAAGGCAGGATATGTGTTCCTTTTCTCTAAAATGTTCACTCTGATTGCATGATGCTTTTGGAATGTACACCGTACACACCATGTCAACCGTCCTCCCCTGGCCCTACTTATCTCCTCACATGCTCAAATAACTCAATAAGGCTTGTGAGGCATAACCTGCACCTCATAAACTCGCTTTCTTGAATCAAACTGTTTTTTCCACATAGTCATAAATCCAATCTCCAGAGTCCTTTCCCTTTAAGTGCTTTCCACAGAATTAAATCTGACTGGTCTGTATTTCCCAGGGATTTCCTTATTTCGTTTCTTGCACAGAGGAGCCACATTCAAGTCCTTACAATCATCCCATAGTACTCCCGTGGAGATTGAGGAAGCAAAGTTCACTAGGATATGACCAGCAATCACATTCTTCGCTTCTCAAGGTAACCTTGTAAAGTGTACATACATTGTCAGACCCTGGAGATTAATCTATCATGATACCAGAATTTCCAGTGCATCCACTTTCTTAATAACAATCTGTGCAAGCCTATTAACCTCGTCCACTGTATTTTCACTGTCAGTAAGATTGGATCTCTCTCGGGAATATTGAAACAAAACCAAACATACATTCAGGGAATCCTCTATCTCTTCAGATTCCAGGCACAGATACTCTCCAATATTCCTGATCAGCCTGACCCTGACGTTGATCATTCTCTTCTTCCACACAATAGAGAAGAACGCCTTTGAGGTATCCATAATTCTTCCCATCAAGGAGTTATCGACTCCTCCTCGCTCTCCTCATGCGATTTTTGAGTTCTTTCCTAGCTGCCCTGTGCCAGATCCCTGTTTCATTGCCTTTACATATGCTTCCTTCTTTCTGTTCACGTGTAGCTCCTCTTCTCTTACCATCAAAGGTGCGATCACCTGACCATACCTTTTCTGTCACAGTGGGAAAAAGCTATCCAACAATCGCAGCAAACGCTCCTTAAATAATCTCCACATTTCTGTCTTGCATTTCCCGGAGAACAAATGTTACCAAATTATACTCTACAGCTCCTGTCTAAAGTCAGTTTAATTCCAAACCCACACTCCAATTACATAACATCCCTTCCTGTCCGTTCCTATTCCTCTCCATGGTATGGCAATGGTGAGGCATTTGGGGTCACAATCGCCGAAATGCTCTTCCATGATATATATGACATTTGGCCTGGCTTGTTCCCTCGCACTAAATCCAAAATGGCCTTCCTCCTACTCAGCCTATCTACATATTTATTCAAGAAACCCTGTTGTAAATATCTGGCATCATTGACTCCATCCAGACAATCTGCAATCAGGAGGTTCCAATCCATACTGTAGTCACCCATTACAACAACTCTCTGATATCTGTACCTTTCCAAAATCTACTATCCAATCTGCTCTTCCATCTCTCTGCTGTTATTTGTTTTTTTTTTGCAGAAAACAACCAACAAAGTGACTTCTCCTTTCCTGTTAGTGACTTCCACCAATACTGATTCAGTAGACAATCCATCCTGTACAGTCTCCTTTTCTGCAGCTTCAATGCACTCTCTAATTTACAATGTTACTCCTTGATCTTAACTGACCTGATACAATTACTGAACGAAGGAGCTCTTCGAATCCTGTACCATAAAATTTACACACGAATTAGCTAAAAGGTAAATGATATACTGGTAAAAATGAACAAATTCCAATAATATTTCCAGAGAACTGTTAGTCGGAATCATTTGCTGAAGTTTCCAACCTGCCCTGGACTCCAGCATGTTCTGACTGCGACTGCTAAACTAAAGTGGGGAAAACACGTGAAATGGGAGAAATGGCCACTCCCCGTAATTGTTATATACATATTTCGTTTCAAGTATTTGTGGGTCGCGGGTGGGGAATTCTGCATGTGACTGAAAACATGATTAGCAGAGAATGATCCCATTCTCCCAATTTCTTTAACTCCATCATATAAGTTCGATAATCTCTTCTACATTCCAGAGTGAAGCCTCTGTAATGACATTATTTTCCTTGAATTGAGATTAGACTCCAAACCTAACGGACAAGGCCTTCAGCTTTGACTGACCCATTTGCCAGGCGTCTGCTCTCACCCCTATCTATGCGTGACTGCTGAATGATAGACATTCCTTTGTCCTCACTAACCACTGCACGAGAATCCACATTAAAAGAGCCACCCTGCGCCACATCCACCAACTTCAACAGGAGCCCATCATCAATCATATCTTCCTCTCCTCACAGCTGTCCGTACTTCACAGGAACCCGTCCCTCTGTAATACCTACCATCACACCGAACACTTGTCCACTCCCCTATGGCACCTTCCAATGCAATTCCCGAAGCTGCAGCTCTTCCCTTTTCACCTCGGCCCTCCAGAATGTCCAAGACCCCAATCAAAACTTCCAGGTTAAGCAGGATTCCCCATGTAATCTTTCATTCTAGTCCACTGCCAGTGCTGCTCACAATACAGTCTCCATTGTACTGCCGAGACCCAGCACAGAAGGCTTTAATTAAAACTTCCACGCTGTCTGTAGGAATATCTCTGACCTTCTAATTGCTTCCTATTATAAGAACCTGTCTTCACGATTTGGTATTTTACAGCTGTCTAAATTAACATTCAATACCATAACTTCACAGCCAAGCCCCATTATGACTGTGCTCAATCGTTCATGCATTCTTCCTACCAGTCTCATGATGACCTTGTTTGTATCTTGCATACCTTTCTCTCAACAGAGACAATCTGTTTCACACATCCACACTTTAATTTGTATTTATTTCACTGTTGTTTCTTTTTCACCACATTGGGCCTCCACACACTCTGTTTCTGATCACTCCTCCTCCACTTCTATCAAAGTATTTAAAAGCTCATTTTCTCATTTCATTAATGGAAACGTGTCACCAAATAACTTGAAATGATAATTCTGTGTCTCATCCTTCGCAGATGCTGCCAGACCTGCTGAATCTGTCCAGAAATGAACGGCATCGGTTGAATGAAACGAAGGGTTTTGGATGCTGTAAATTTGAACCAAGTGCAAATATTTCTTGAGAAACGGGAGGGTTTGAAGAATCGATAACTCTACTGCTTTCTGCCGATGCTTCTAGACCTGCTTAGTTTGTTGATCAATTTCTGTTTTTGAACATGTTTCAGAGTTTGTATCCAACATGAAGTGCTATATGCTGGCACGTGAACAACCGCTTCTGCTATAGTATTTTCTTGTTTCTGAACAACGTCAGTCTGATATCACAGACTGTACAAACCTTATGGCCAGGGACACAAACACAGGAAAACTCATTCACTGTAAACACGGAATATGACAATACTGGAAAAAAACACATTGAAATGAACATGTTAAAGAGCTTTGGAGAATGTGACAAATTGGAGGAGTGACGTGATGGACAGACTCTCTCAAGAATGCAAACATTAAAATTGAAGTGTAACCACATCAGATATCAGAGTAAGTTTTTGAGTACAGGGCTAATAGCTGAATGGGATTCGATGCGAGTTGGGGAATAGGTAGCAGAACATCATTGCAGAAATGTCAGCTCAAAACTAGGCATCCGTATGAAGTACGGACCAGAGCAGGAGCAGACGTGTGTGAAATCACATTCTGCAGTGTGGTACCGAGGAAAAGCCCACACTCTACCATTGCCTTCCAGACAAACAATGGTGGAGTGACCAGTGTGAGTGAATGTCGGACCCAAATAAGCAGAGATCACACAAGCGCAGACCGGGTGAAATTGAGAAGCTATTTATTACAATCGAAGTCGCTGGAAGACAAATTGACTGGGCTGACATAGAACTGACATTCTGCACACGTAGAACAATAGTTCTCATCCTCGAGCAGTAGGCACAGGCATTTGTATTGGGTTCCAGTAAAAAGTTGTGAATTACAGTATAATCAAGAATAATACACAATCAATGGGAGGATAATCAAAAGTCCGATAGCAATGATCAGCTGAGCTAGGAGATAAAGTTTGATCCTCTGTTAGAGTAGGTGTTCATGTTTCTCATCCTGGAATCAGTCGGATTCCATCGTGGATATTCTGCAAGAAAGTTACCTTGATGCCATTACACTGAGCATCATTTGAGGAGTCCCAGTATGTGTAAGGAGTGAGGCTGCCCTTAGCGTGTGGGAGCAATTGTGCTTTTTGAGTGCGAGGAAGACTATTGTAATGCTGTCTCCTGAAGTGTATTACTCAGTCTGAAAGTGGCTTGATTCATCTCCTGTTTGCTGCCTTGTGTCTTATTGAGCTTGTTTGGTCAAGGCTGAGACACTCTTGTCAGTGTCTGTTTTGGCTTGGTCAGATATTGTTCCTTATGTAATTTGTGTCCATGCCATGGGTGGACAAGGAAGTGGATTATCTCCCACAATTCCTCTCTTTTGTTTGTTTAAAGGGTGTGATGCAAAGGGACAATGTTGCTGGAGACGGGGAAGGTTTTCAAGTGGGGGGCGGTGGTTGCGGGGTGTTCAGAACTGGAGGGATAGCCATCGGTGTCCAAGTCCGAAACAGCAGAGAGCGCTCCTGTGGCAGGGATATTTGGCAAGCTCACATGAACCAGGCCATCTCCTCCAAGTTGAGTGTAAACGAGACAGTTCTGAAAATCCGCCTTGAGTAAAGTCCAAACTAAGAACAAAAAATACAGGCTATCATGCATCACTCTTCTCTGAAATCTGAAACTTGAATAAGGGCAGTTACATAATTAACAAAACTGACGAAACTTGCATCCTTGCAGAGATGCTTCAGTTGGAAGACACCAGCGCATCTGAGCGTGAAGTTTAGCAGCTGCAGGTTTAGCTGCATACTAGATGAACACAGAATTCTTTGCTGCTTCTGCTCCAGCTCTTCCTTTAAATCTAACAAAGCCAACTTGCTGTTGTGATGGTTAGCTTGATCAGTGAAACTTCATATCCATTAAATGATCGAAAGACAAGGTAAGGCTCATGTGATTTAATGTCCATAGGAAAGTTACTGACAAAAGCGGACTGATCTCTTCTTCATTGTTGTTAGCTTCGACACTTTTCGGGCTGATGACTGCGGAGCTGATTGAATCCATTGGATCAGGTTGTGAAGTGATGGGAGGTGATTGGAAGGCATGCTTTACATGCGAATAGCGAAGTGTTAGAGACAGTGTTAACTGCTGAAAGTATAGTTGCATTTCCTCTCTCTTTCCTCCGATGCCAAATGTTTTTCAGTATGAAGACACTCACACATTTATCTACACTAAATTGTGCCTGCCTATTTCAACATTATCAATCTTCTCAATCGTGTGTTACTGTGTAAACTATTTATGACATCATCAAGTTTTACATAATCAGTAGACTTCTAAATTGTCCTGCCTAAATATTTCAGTCAATCAGAAACAACAAGGAATGGTCCAAAAATCAAGCCCTCGAATGACCTCGAATGAAAACTGTCAGGAAAAGTATTTCAATATCTGGAACAGCAAGAAAACAACAAAATGTTTCCTCTGCTTAAGCATTTGAAGAGGCAGTTTCCGTTCACATTTAAATCTCAAATATTCATGGGAAACAAATGCAGAATTGTTTTAAATGTGTTCTCCCAATAAAAGTTCCCAAGTGAAACAATCGGAATTACAGTGGCACTTATGGTCCAGATCAACATTCTTTGAAATTGCTGTATGAAGGGGCAATGAAGTCTTAACAATAATCAATAGAAGTGAAACAGCTCAGTTACAAGCTCTAAGGTTGACTAAAATCTTATGAAAACTTCACACTCAAAATGTACTCTTATTCTTGTGAACACTTTGCATTAAAACACAACAGCAAAGATGTTTTAATGCAATTCTGTCAACTGGCTAAAAAATGACCATTAACCCCAACATTTTTTAAAACAAGCATTTAGAATTTCAAACAATTCAGGGACTCCAGGCACTCAAACAGTTTGTTTCAAGACTAAAAGTTCGAAAATATTTAAATATAACAAAATGCTGTACAATGCAAAAACCAAATGTGTCCCATTGCATGGACCACAAAATATATGGAATTGTGGTCCTGATTCAAACAAGGTAAACCGGTGACGAAAAAGGATTTTCCAAACCCAGTACTTTAACAATCCATTTTTTAAAAAAAAACATAGAACAATCTCAACATCGTGCAGTTTACAATAAAGCTTCCTTTTTCAACCCAAGTATTAGTCCAACCATAATTTCAGAGTTTCCCGTTTTTAATTTGTCTGCATCCTCTCACTGAAATTACACGTATTAAAAAGAGAATGTAATCTAAGCCACTCTCTTCCCCCAAAGCAAAGACTCGATGATCTTCAAATGTCGCCACGAGGGCTCTTCAACCCCTTTCTCACTTTACTCCTGACGGGGGCTCAATCCCCAACAAAACACAGTGGAATCTCATCCCAGTTAAACACAGGGGAGGCTAATCTCTATTCAATGCACAGAACGCGAATGTTGTTTGTACACAGAGGACATGGTGTCTCAGTCGTTACCACTGCTGCTTCACATCACCAGGGTCCCAGGTTCGATTCCAGCCTTGGGCGACTGTCTGCGTGTAGTTTCCTCCGGGTGCTCTTCTTTTCTCCCACAGTCCAAAGATGTGCAGATCAGGTGAATTGACCATGCTAAATTGCCCATAGTGTCTGGTGAATTAGCCAGAGGGGGACGGGTCTGGGTGGGTTACTCTTCGGAGAGGCGGTGTGGACTGGATGGGCCAAAGGGCCTGGTTTCACACTGTAGGGAATCTAATCGACACTAATCCCGCAGAAATAAAGCCTCTCGAATCGCAACCAAGCACAAATGACTGAAGTCCATTTGTCAGCTCGTCGGGACCTCTAATGTCTGTTTGTCAGCGTGTTGGTGACTTTGAACCCTGTTTTTCAGCTCGTCGGGGTTTCTCAGTGAGTGCGAGCACTGCCAGCTGTAACTGGAGATATCAGCGTCGGAGGTTCTCGAGCTGTGGGAAATCGCTGCACGAAGCATTGACGAGTGTGTGTCCAAATATTCCAGCGTGAGACCCAAAGTGGATGCTGGCATTCAACGCCCTCCAGCACTCCAGTAGGGAAAACAGCTCAGTGTCGAAATGCTGCCTTAGTAGATCAGAATTTTGGATACTCCCTCCATACGTCCAACCGGTTGTCGTTGTGACTTGCTGGGATAGAGCTCGCTGCCAGGTCCGAATCGTATTAAAATGCTGTGCAAGTCTAAGTCCCTTTATAATTTCAGACCATTCCAGACTATGTGAAACTGTCGGAGAAATTATCCATTTAAACAGAGACCAAACAAGCGTTGACCAGGTGAAATTGACAAGCTTCTTCGTACAACCGACATCACTGGACTAGAAATTTAATAGGCTGACACAGAACCGACAAGTCTGTGCATGTAGATCAATGATTCTCTTCCCCGATCAGTGTCTGCCGTCATTTTATAGGCTACAGTAATATGGTGTTATTACAATACGATCAAGTGCAAAATGCAATCAATGCGAGGACAATCAGCTGTCCGACAGACACAATTAGTCCATGATTGAGTTTTGAGATTCCGAACTTCTCTGACATTAGGTGTTACCGTTCCACATCCTGGCATCAATGAGTTTCTATTGTGATGAGTTCGGAAGCAAGTTCCCTTGATGCCTTTCAGTCTGAGCATCATTTATGCAGTTCAAGTCTTTGTAAGGACCAAGGATGTCTATTGGGCTTCGGGAGCAGTTGTGCTTCCGGAGGGCAAGGAAGTCTGCTATCAGGCTGTCTCAGGAAGTGCATCCCTCGTCTGGAAGCGGCTTGAGCCATCTCCTGTTTCCCGGTAGTGTCTTAGTTAGCCTGTTTGATCAAGGCTGAGCAACTCTGGTTAGTTTCTGTTGTTGCTCAGGCAGATAGGTTCCTTATGTTCTTTGTGTCCACGCTGTGGGTGGACTCGGAAGCAGATTTGCTCTCACAGCGAACAACACCAGGTTCAGCACCATGAGCACCTAACAATTGTGACGACACGATGTCAATTGTCTGCTTGGATTCCAAACGTCAGCACTAACTTCGATAGAGAGGAAAGGTAAAAAATGTCAAGACAAAGAGATTAGATCTAACATCTGCAGTCCTGCCACTTCAAACCATAAGTCATGATAGACTACTAAACAATTCACTGGGGTTGAATTTTCCACAAATGTCGCCAACACCATGAAGTAACAGCGCAGCACATCAGTGCAACCGACAAGTTGCAAGTTTCTCCAGAATCTTTCATGAGACGTTCTAACTGGATGATACATCTTATCCCCGTCATATTGTCCACAGAATCACAGATGCCAGTCTTAAAGAAATTCGATCCGTTGCACGTCACATAAAGAAATAGCTGAGTTCAATGGACAGAGCAAATACAAACATTTCTGCAATAGACTGAACACTTCTGCTGCACATTGATACGTAGACCTGGGGAAGCTGTTTCATTCCAGCTTCAACTCTGTCATCTTTCTGGCAACGTGAAATTGTACTCAACTATGTCCTGTCCTGATGAGGAGTACAATGGCAATCTGCCCAACTGCAAAAGTCCCATTGCAGTCGTCAATATTATGGAAGTTCCGTTTGGCAGAACCGTCGAGAAATACTGACATGGAAATAACTTGCTCAATGTGGTTCCCGATGGGTCGACATGTGGAGTTGTTGCTGTAATGAAAGTATCACTAGCATACTAAACTCGACCAGGTTAATGCTCTGGCATCTGGGGAATTAAGAAAAAAACAAGTAACGAAATATTTGGATTGTCATCTGGAGTCAGAAGTAGCGACGCTGAAGCCAAAGTCAATTGTAAACAATAATTGGCTTCAACAATACGCTTCACCAAGTACTTTCAGAAATTGAACCGGCTGTCTTTTCCTGGTAATAGTAACTCCACACACAGAGACTTGTGAATAACTTGTAAGTACTCACTGAAACGGCCAGCCAAAACATTCGATGATATCAACCAACTCCTAGATCACAAACGTAAAAACTGTGTCGGAAACTCATCCACTGACGAGGTATCCAAAAATCGAACATGAAGCACAGCCCTGTCAAGAGCAGAAATTCCATGTTCAGTTTTGCAATGGGAGTCGGAACATTGATCGCGAGAGTCAGGAGGCTGCCAGGAAAGTAAATTAACGTATATAAACTTTACATTGTGAGTCAGCAGCCTCCACTCTTCCAGTGTGACCGGGAGCTGTGAGAATGAGGTCCAAGGGGCTGTCAGGAATTTCAATTAACCCTACAACTACCTTACCTCGGGAATAGGCCGAAACACGCTGAGGAGGAGAGGACACGAGACTGCTGAGTATGTGAGGTTAGATATTTGGGCAGTTGATTTACCCCAAACACGGCACAGTTAATGTCTCCTGCCCAACCTCCACCTCTATTCAAAAATAAATATTGCTGTAAACCGATTTTACGAATTGACTTGCAACAGTCTTTCTTTGTGATTCCAGACCAGTAGGAATGGATATTAGAACAGTAGAATGATCCTCCGAAAGAATGTCAGGCATTGGACACCACGAGTGTCCGTGCTTTTTCGATAGACTGGAATTGTACATACATCCAGCTACTCTGAAACAACGCTCCGGACGGTGAGCTGGACCTGGGTCCGTGATGCCAGGTCCATGGGTCATGATCGATGATGTCTTGGATCATGTTTTTGGGATAGATTAGATTCCCTAGAGTATGAAAACAGGACCTTTGGCCTAGCAAGTCCATAACGATCCTCCAAAGAGCAACCCAACCAGAACCATTTCCCTCTGACTATTGCACCTCTCACTCTGGCGAAGTTAGCATAACCAATTCACTTGACGTGCACATGCTTGTTGCATGGGAGGAAATCTGAGCGTCCGGATGAAACGTACACACATACGGGGATAATGTGAAAAGTCCATACACACAGGCGCCCGAGGCTGGACTCAAACCTTGGCCCCTTGTGCTGCAAGGCAGCAGTGATAACTGAGCCACCATGGCGTCCCAGAGGGATCCTTAAGGGGAAGGAGGAACAGTTCTAATTTTGACTTATTTTGGGTAGGTGGCACCTCTATAAAAAGGATGGTCTACACTTGAGTCAGAGTGGTACAAATGTCCACTGAGTGAAGGTTTGCTAATGCTCTTTGGAAGGATAGAAACTTACACAGCAGGGACCAACGACCCTCAATTGTATCTCCTGTATTCAAGAGGCTGAGAGGAGCGAAGTCATGAATAAAGCTTGAACGTCGCAGGAGTTTACTGGCAGGTGGGAAGGTGGTTGGAAGTGTGACTAGTTCAACGGGAGGTACATCTGGAATAAGGTCGTGAACCTGCAGCATGGATTGGTACCTGAGAGTTCGATGGTGTGGTCATTTCGGAGATTTGGATAGAGCAGGAACAGGAATACCTGTTGCAGGTTCCAGGATTTCGATGTTTCAGTACGAACAGGGGAGATGGTCAAAGAGGAGGAGGCGTGGCATTGTTACTTAAGGACAGTAGTACAGTGGAAGAAAGGACATTTGATGAGCAATTGTCCACCAAGATGGTGTGGACTGTGGTTAGAAACAAGATAGGAGAGGTCACCTCGTTGGGCGTTTTCTATCGGCCTCCGCAAAGTTTGCAGACATGCAGAGCAAATAATTGCAAAGATGATGCTGGATAGGAGTGGAAGTACAATGATAGTTGTTGCCGGGTAATTTAACTTTCCAATTAATGATTGGAAACGCTAATGTTTGGGTTCCTTCGATCGGTAAGGTTTTGTCCAATGTGTGAATGAGGGTTTACTGACAATGTATGTATGTAGGCAAACAAGAAGCGAGGACACATTGGATCTGGCACCGAGTAATGCATCGGGCCAGCTGTTAGATTTGGAGGTACGGGAGCACTGTGGTGATAGTGACCAAAATTCAATTACGTGCACTTTAGCGATTGAAGGGATAGGGATTAATGTTTTTTTTTCTGGGGCCAAGGCAATTAGGATGTGAATTGCAAGATGGAGGATGCATAAGATTGGAAAGGAACTTACAGAGGATGGGCACAACTGAAATGTTGAGCTTGTTCAAGGAATAGCAAATGCGAGTCATTGATAAGTATGTTCCTGTCAGATCGGGAAGAAGTGGTGGAGTGAGCGAACCGCGGTGCACTAAAGAAGTTGAATCTCTTGTCACACAAAGAAGGACGTTCATGTAAAAGTGAGACCAGAAGTCTCAGTTATGGCTCTTGATTAGATTAGATTACTTACAGTGTGGAAACAGGCCCTTCGGCCCAACAAGTCCACACCGCCCCGCCGAAGCGTAACCCACCCATACCCCTACCCCTACATCTACCCCTTACCTAACACTACGGGCAATTTAGCATGGCCAATTCACCTGACCTGCACATCTTTGGACTGTGGGAGGAAACCGGAGCACCCGGAGGAAACCCACGCAGACACGGGGAGAACGTGCAAACTCCACACAGTCAGTCGCCTGAGGCAGAAATTGAACCCGGGTCTCAGGCGCTGTGAGACAGCAGTGCTAAACACTGTGCCACCGTGCCGCCCACAAAGTAAATGTGAGTGTTACAAGTTAGCCAAGAAGGATCTAATGAGACAGGTAAGAAGAGTCAAGAGGGGACATGAGAGGTAGATGGCAGGTAGCCTTAAGGAAAATCCTAAAGCTTTCTGTCGGTTAAAAAAAAAAGCCGAAGTGACATTTTAGGGACAATCAAGGAAAGTAATGAAACTTTGTGAGTTGAGTCTGAAGAGATAGAAGAGGTGATAAATGAATATTTTTCGTTTGTATGCAAGCAGTAAGAAGGCCATGTATGTTGTCAATGAGAATATTGAGGCACAGACTATTAGACTAGATCGGATTGAAGTTCATACGGATGAGGCGTTAGCAACTCTGGAGCGTGTGACAATAGATAATCCCCCATGCCAAATGGGAATTTACTTCGGATTTTCTGCGAAGCTGTGGGGAGGGGGGAGATTGTAGAGCCTTTGGATTGAAGCCTTATGCAATAAATATCGGCAGGAATAGTGCCAGATGCCGTGGGATAGCGAATACTGTCTCCTTGTTCAAGAAGGGGAGTAAAGGCAGCCCTGGTAATGATAAACCAGTGAGCCTGACTTCACTTGTGGGTAAATTCTTGGAAAGGATCATATGAGATAGGATTTATAGTCACCTAGAAATGAATCATTTGATTAGGGAGAACCAACACCGTTTTGTGAAGGGTAGGTCGTGCTTTACAAAACTTATTGAGTTATTTGAGATGGTTACCAAACCGACGGATTAGAGTAAAGCAGTTGATGCGGTATATGTGGATTTCGGTAAAGCGTTTGATAAGTTTCAGCATGTCAGGCTATTTCATAAAGTACAGAGGAATGTGATTGAGGATCAGTTAACGATTGGGATCGGAAATTGATTAGCTGATTGGAAATGTTTATCCTGGAGTTAAGTGACTTGTGGTGAACTGCACAGATCTGTTTTGTTGCCACAGCTGTTCGTCATTTCTGATAACTGACGTGGTTGAGTGTGTGGAAGGATGGTTTATGACATTTTTATATGACACTCAGTTCGGTGGAGTTGTGAACAATGCGGAAGGATGTTGTAGCTTGCAGAGGGACATCGAGAAGATGCAGAGCTGGCACCAGAAATTGCTAAATGGAGACTAATGTGGAAAAGTATGAATTAATTCACTTTGGAAGGAGAACAGGAATTTACAGCTCGAAGCTAATGTTAAGATTCCTGTTACTAAAATGAGCAGAGAGAATTCTGTGTCCATATGCACAGATCCCTAAACGTTTCCATCTCGATTGATAACGTTGTTCCGAAGATGTTTGACGTGTGCGCTTTGTCTTGTAGAATGATTGAGTTTCGGAACTATGATGGCATATCTCAACTGTACAAGCTCTGGTTGCGGTCTCATTTGCATTATTGGGTATAATATCTTGTCACTGCATTCTGGGAAGGACATCGAAGCATTGGAAAGGGTGCAGAGGAGATTAATCAGGATGTTGCCTGGCATGGAGAAAGGCTGAGTGAATTGAGGGTCTTTTCGTTGGAGAGAAGAAAGTGATGCGGTAACAACAGACAAGATGATGAGTGGATTGGATAGCGTGAAGAGGTTTTTCCTCGGATCATGATGGCTGGAACGTTGAGGCTGTATTGGTTAAGGTTGCATGTTCTATTATATATAATTACACTGCGGTCTCCTACACTGGACACTCTGGCAGGAGGGAACATATTTCCGTTGATGGGGGAGTGCCGAACCAGAGGACACAACTTAAAAATACGGGGTAGACCATTTAGGACAGAGATGAGGAGAAACTACTTCACCCAGAGAGTGGTGGCTGTGTGGAATGCTCTGCCCCAGAGGGCAGTGGAGGCCCAGTCTCTGGATTCATTTAAGAAAGAATTGGATAGAGCTCTTAAAGATAGTGGAGTCAAGGGGTATGGAGATAAGGCTGGAACAGGATACTGATTAGGAATGATCAACCATGATCATATTGAATGGCGGTGCAGGCTCGAAGGGCAGAATGGCCTACTCCTGCATCTATTGTCTATTGTCTATTGTCTATTGTCCTTGTCAACATGTGAGATCTTGGGACAAGATTTACAGAGCTTTCCTTCAAATCCCACAGTAAAAGGAGAACGGGAATATCTTTCAAACTATACACCCATTTCATGGCTGAACATTCTTTCAATGGACTTTGTATGTCCGTTAATGCGATTAACTATGGGAATTTTAAAAAAATAAGGAACTGCAGTCAAAATTTAAGTCCATTGAACGTGCTCCCGAATTCAATTAAATGATGGCAGACCCCTTAGCTTCATACAGTACTCCTCTTCTCTCCCCATCTGTAAGGTTTCGATAGATCTATCGACTTGACTCTACTTTATTTTCAGTGTCTTGGATTCCACAGTCTTAAGTGGCAGAGAATTCCAGACGTTCACCCGTCTTTGAGTGAAGCTATTTTTTAGCAACTAAATGAAAACTTATCTGCCCACATCCAAGTCTGTGACCTCTGTTTTTTTTTTATATTTCGCCAAGGAAATCATGATCCTTGTTTCCATTCTAACTCATCCTGACAATCTTTTATATGTTTGACTAAGAACTCCTCGCATTTTCCTTATCCTCATCGAATACAGGTCCAGTCGGCCCAAAGACGTTTCATTGAACGAAACCGTCATCACAAAGATCAGACTGATAATACTTAGCTGTCCTCCTCCAGAGGAAATGCGTTCTTTATTAAATCAGGGAACCATCACTGCCACAATACTGCAGAACATTTAAATGAGTTCACACCTGTACATTACCAGCTCGATAACTTTAATCTTGAACATGATTATTTTTGAAATCATTATTGACACCCCATTTATCTTGCAGTATTGTTTTCAATGAGTAATACACGATGACATTCAGATCCATTTTCAAAATTGTGTCTATCCATTTGGCGGTCTCTGTATCCAGATTGACGCACCAACGTTATTTTCAATATTGACTTCGAGCTTCAGCACTCACTGCCCTGCATGGACCTCAAAGGTCTGCACAGAGCAAAATGAATGAAAGGGACATAAGTAGCTGTAGATCCATAATATTCAACAAATCACTTTGCAAATATTCCACTTCAGTGCCTTGTATGCCGAAAAAAAACACAATGCAAGATGTCTCCTAATTGATCTGTACCTGCCATACACTTGCACATTGACTCCACTTGGCCAGAGCATTCTCGTGACCACTGACAAACCCAGTTTTTAGCTGTCAGTCGACTTGGACATATTGCATTTGATTTCCTCAAACATTTGTTTGATACGCTTTGTGAATAGCTCGTGTTCAAGGACTGATCGCTGCCGTATGACCACGTGCAGTAAACTGCAAAAACCATTTTCTTACATTCCTTCAATATCCATGACTCCACGTGCTTTTACTTATCACACACAGCTTGTGACTGCATCAAATATCTTTGAAAATCCAAATATTTTGTCACCATTGATTCGCCATAATGTATTTACCAATTGGTTTCTCAAATATGATTCGGATATCAAAAATCGTCCTTGAATTTGTCTGCCCCGTATAATTTGAGACCCAATAATTTCCCAAAACAGTTTCGTTACTAACTTCATTGCATTATCTTTTTTTCTCAACAGACTTGTTTTCTTACTATTTATGGAAAGATTCATTTTAAATGCTTTCTTCTGCGAAGACAAATCTGAAGTAGTTGCATCATAGTTCTACAATTTCATTGTTTTCCATTCTCTATGCTCCAGTTTTATACTTAAGGAAGCTGCACGTGTTTTCTCTTACGGTCCTCACTGGCATTCATTCAGAAGGTATTACAATTCATTCGTATAACCATTTTAATGTACTCTCTAGAAACTCAATAATTCCCGTCTTAAACGGCTAAATGATTGTCCTTCTAATGTTATACAATCAGAGATGCATAGATACTGTAATGACAGATATACTGCACGATCTGCATTACTCCTATTTTCCATTATGAAGGCAGCAGCCGTGAATTTTTTAATACTTCAAATGTACACATAATTACGTGAGGCGACCCACAACAATTATTCTCTCAGGAAGTGAATTGCAGAAGCTAACACCCTCTGCTAGAATTACTATCATCAAATTCTCTTTAAATCCCAATCACATAATTACAAAAGGATGCTTCCCTTTTTTTGGCCCTTTGACGAAAAGCAACAACTGCTGTCTATCCACCCTGTCAATGTTCCTCATAATCTTATTGGTCTGAATGACGTCCCCATTAGCCTTCCCTGCTCTAAAGTACACAAGTCGAGAGTGTGGTACTGGATAAGCACAGCAGGTCAGGCAGAATCAGAAAAGCAGGAGAGTCGACATTTTGGGCAAAAGCCCTTCATGAGAAAGGACTTCATCAGCCTCCATCAGGCTTTTGCGTGAAACGATGACTCTCCTGCTCCTCGGATGCTGTCTGACCGACTGTGCTTTTCCAGCATCTGCATTACTCACTTTTTGCAAAGTCCAAATCGGAGCTTATCCAGTCACTCTTCATAACTGATATGCTCCACCCCTTCGAAGATCCTGATGAATCTCATCTGCACCCGCTCCAGTGCAATTGCACATATCGTGTAAGTTGGTGTCCAGAACTGTACATTGTATTTCATCTGTGTCATAACCATCTCCCGTGCAGCTCATTTAATCTATTGCTCTATGAATGAAGGCTCCGCCTATGGTGCCGGATGCCTTCTTAACCTGTCCAGTTACATTTTGGGATACATGGAGAAGCACCTTCTGAGCTTCCTGGTGTTCTGCCATTCATTGAATACTCCCCTGTCTGATTCCTTCTTACAAAGATCATCAACTCATTTTTATCAGGTTTCAATTCCACCTGCCATTGATCTACCGATGTGATCATCCCATCTATGGCTCCCTGAAAAAGAAGATATACCTGCTCACTGCCAACCACCCGGCGAATTATTGTGTGAAACACAAACTTACTTATCACACTGCCCATTCCCCCTCCCATTCACATTTATATCATTGATAGATACCACAATTATTCAGGGCCACAACACTGACCCTTGCAGTACCCATTGGTCACAGGTATGCAGTCATACAAACAACCATCTATTACCATTGTCAATCTACTGTTGATACTCGATGCTACTTGCAAGTCACGAATTGGTCCGTCCTATCCTCTAGTTATTCTGTTTCACTTGACGATCTTCAGGAATAGCTGAATATTCTCCCTAATTTTGCCGTGAGTAGGTTTCCATTCCTCCATGTTCGTCAATCTCCTCCGTATTTCCTTCTCATTGCAATCTTACATGTCCACCCCCAATCCCACCATGATTTAACTTAAATGTCGAGTGAACAGCCAAAAAAGCATTTGGTTAATTTCCACCATGTCATACGTTTTGCGAATTTTATAATCTTCAGTGTGATCACTACTCATTCTTTGAAACTGAAGAGTCCAAGTTTCATCATCACACAATCTTGCCATCTGAAGGATTTATCTGTCCATTGCATTTTCCTGTGTATACTGTCTTCTTTCTCAGATTGGAGCACTAAAAAGATACTCCTGGTGCAATCGCAGCTGCAGTCGGTGTAACTCCTTCATAATGTATTTACATCTATATTCTGATTCCCTAACATAAGGACAAATTTAACTTTAACTTTCTGCTTTCTTGCATTCCTCTAAATACTCTTTGCGTTAATTTCATTTGTAAATTCTTGCAGGAGTTCTTGTGGGAAGCCTTCTCGAAATCCAAATATACCACTTCCATTAGCTCTCCGTAAGCTTTGTTGCAAGAAGCAAATTCAAACAATTCTGAAGTTTGTCAAGAATAAATTTGCTTTCAAAGATTCATGCTGTTTCTCTCCAAAGTTTGTAATAATGTCTAAATATCCAACACCATGTCATATCTCGTAAATTCCGACAATTTCTCAACAGATGTCAAGTTAATTAGAGTTTTCCACATTATCTCTTCTTCTCTTTGTAAACGGATGATGACGTTGACCATATTCCATTAGACAGCTTGGCTGCCGGCATTGGCAAAATGTACTGGAATCTCAAATGCAGTCATTGACAGTGCAACTAATATCTCTATTGTTTATTTTTCTAACATGTTGGCAACAAGTCCACCTGGTTCGTCAGACTTAGCAATCGTTAAGCCACCTATATTTTGAGACTAATGTAAATTAACTGTACGTCTTTCCGTCCACAAGCCCCATACGAATACGTGGTAATTCTCAGAGATTTTCTGGACGATTCTCCAAGAAGACAAGTGGAAAATAACTGGTTAATTTCTCGACCATGTCCCTATTCTCCACAATAAGTTCTGCAATCCTGCTTACAACTTTACACATTTGACCTTGGTTCTATGTTGTTCTATTTTGAAATATAGATCAGAGGTTTAGGCAGCCTTTGTGTTTCCTATTCGTTTACACTCATAGAAGAATACAGCGCAGTACAGGCCCTTTGGCCCGCGATGTTGCGGCGATCCAAGCCCACCTAACCTACACTAGCCCACTGTCCTCCATAAGCCTATCCAATGCCCGTTTAAATGCCCATAAAGAGGGAGAGTCCACCACTGTTCCTGGCAGGGCATTTCATGAACTCAAGACTCGCTGAGTAAATAATGTACCCCTAACATCTATCCTATACCTCCCAACCCTTAATTTAAAGCTATACCCCCTCGTAATAGCTGACTCCATACGTGGAAAAGGTTCTCATGTCAACCCTATCATCACCCCGAATCATTTTGTACACCTCTATCAAGTCACCCCAAACCTTCTTTTCTCCAATGAAAACAGCCCCAAGTGCCTCAGCCTTTCCTCATACGATCTTCCTACCATAACAGGCAACATCCTGGTAAACCTCCTCTGCACCCATTCCAGTGCCTCCACATCCTTCCTATGGTATGGCGACCAAAACTGCACACAATACTCCAGATGCGGCCGCACCAGAGTTTTATACAACTGCAACATGACCTCAGGACTCCGGAACTCAATTCCTCTAACAATAAAAGCCAGTACGCCATATGCCTTCTTCACCGCACTATTTACCTGAGTGGCAACTTTCAAAGATCTGTGTACATGGACACCAAGATCCCTCTTCTCATTCACACTACCAAGTATCCGACCATTAGCCCAGTACACCATCTTTTTGTTACTCTGACCAAAGTGAATCACCTCACACTTAGCTACATTGAACTCCATTTGCCACCTTTCTGCCCAGCTCTGCAGCTTATCTATATCCCGCTGGAACCTGACACATCTTTCCTCACTGTCAACAAATCCACCGACTTTCGTATCATTCGCAAACTTGCTCACCGAAATTTCTAGCCCCTCCTCCAGCTAATTTATAAAAATGACAAGCAGCAATGGTCCCAAAACAGATCCTTGCGGAACGCCGCTAGTAACATCGCTAGAAACTGCACTCTAAGAGGAACCTTTACCATTAACTACTACCCTCTGTCTTTTTCCAGCCAGCCAATTCCTAATCCAAACCTCCAACTCACCCTCAATGCCATACCTCCGCATTTTGTGCAGTAGGCTACCATAGGGAACCTTATCAAACGCCTTACTAAAATCCATATACACCACATCTACTGCTTTCCCCTTGTCCACCTCCTTAGTCACCTTCTCGAAGAATTCAATAAGGTTTGTGAGGCACGACCTGCCCTTCACAAAACCATGCTGACTATCCTTGATCACATTATTCCTATCCAGATGTTCATAAATCCTATCCCTTAGAATTCTCTCTAAGACTTTGCCCACAACAGAAGTGAGACTCACCGGCCTATAGTTACTCGGGTTATCCCTACTCCCCTTCTTGAACAAGGGAACTACATTTGCTATCCTCCAGTCTTCTGGCACGATTTCTGTAGACAACGAGGACATAAAAATCTAGACCAATGGCTCTGCAATCTCCTCCCTTGCTTGCCAGAAAATCCTAGGATAAATGCCATCAGGCCCAGGGGACTTATCTATTTTCACCTTTTCCAGAGTATCCAACACCTCTTCCCGACATACCTCAAAGCCGTCCATGCTGATTAATTGTGACTCAGTATTCACATCGGCAACAATGTCCTGTTCCTGAGTGAATCCTGGCGAAAAGTATTCATTCAGTATCTCCCCAATCTCTTCAGACTCCACACGCAAGGTCCCACTACTATCCATGACTGGACTTATTCCTACCCTAGTCATTCTTTTATTCCTGACATATCTATGGAAAGACTTAGGTTTTTCCCTAATCCTACCAATTAAGGACGTTTCATGTCCCCTCCTTGCTGCTATTACCACTCTCTTCAGATCCTTCCTGGGTACCTTATAACTTTCAATCGCTCCAATTGAACCTTCACGCCTCGTCTTTACATAGGCCGCCGTCTTCCATTTTACAAAGGATTCCAATTCCTTATTAAACCACGGCTCCCTCACACGACCCTTTCCTCCCTGCCTTATACTTATCAAGGACACTCAATAGTTGTTCCTTGAACAAGTTCCACATGTCAATTACACCCTTACCTGTTCTCTGTTTGGTTTGCTTGGCAGTTTCTTCAGCCACCGATTCTGTCTCGTTATTTTTTCAGAGTTCTCAGTTTTCCACAATATGTGGAATTGTTCTGAAGCCAATTCCATTTATTAAATGCAGTGTTTAATTTGTTATGTTTAGCATCGTTGAGTCACCTTCTTTTCATTTACTGCGTATACCTTAGATTAAGATACATATCATTCAGACGTGCAGTATTTTTCTAAATAATAATTACCGCTTGTCTACAACTCCCCATTTCTGAAGAAGGGCTTGTGCCCGAAACATCGATTCTCCTGTTCCTTGGATGCTGCCTGACCTGCTGCACATTTCCAGCAACACATTTTCAGCTCTGATCTCCAGCATCTGCAGTCCTCACTTTCTCTGACAACTGAATATTAAAATGAACTTTCAGTGCAGCCAACTTGACCTCTCACCTCTGAGCTTCCACGATGTTTGATCGTAATTTTCAAAACTTCTATGTTGTATGCAGACCTCATTTAAAGTCAATATGTTGTTGACACTATTCCTTCAGCAACTGCTTTAAGCCAGGTTGTTAACTCGTCTTTCTGACCTCAAAACACCAAATCCGAATAATCTGGTCTCTCTAATCTTTCACAACATGCCATTCACCCTATCTCACATGCACTTATGGGATTTATTTTTCGCAGCATTATCAGTCACTTCGTTAATGCTGTTAAAACGCAACTTAAGATCAGTTTTTTTTATTACTGCACCACCCACGATACTTGCGTAGCTCATTTCCAGAGCATAACAAGTGCAAAATTTGTACAACACTTTTGGTTTAAATAGATAAATCACCAATGCTTGCTACTCCTTGCTGTTTGTATTGTCCAGTCCAACCCATTCTGTGGAATCTGTTGGACATGGTCTGTGCTGGTATCTTGGACATTATATTCGTTCAAGCTCACCTTGACACTGAGGCGATCTGAAGAAATGTTTGGCAATAGAAGAAAAGCATGAATGAACTTCCCCACTCTGCGAGGTTAAGTGCCACTGTATTCCGTCTGCTTCCTCAAAATCACTGTATATCTTTTATAGCACATACCACTGAACAGGGCTTGCACTCTACCACTCTTACCCCTGCATGCAGCACCTATCTTCGCTGATTCTCTCTGCCTGCTTCACCATAACCCTTACACTGAGAACACTGCATAGATTCAACACTATGGACTCACTCACTCCTGACACCTCAACATTTACACACACGTATACGATCACTAATATCATGCCACCCATTCATATAATCACTGCGTCCCTCCCTTTCTCTCGTTTCAGGTGAAATTGACTGCAACAGGATAGAAAGACCCAAGTCGGGTGGTGGAATGCTCGATATACATTCCCACACAAAACTTTCTCCGCTCTGTTCAAAGAACCATGGCACAAGATGCAGGAGACCAGGACAACTCCTATAGAGATGTGGAAATTTCTACGCCCTACCAAATAAGAAGCAATGTTCAATGCATAGTAATTTTCTCGTTAATCCCACTGTCTGTTCTGGCTCTCATTCCCAAAACAGCACCTACCTCATTTCACAGACACAGAAATGGACACAAACATCTTTAAACACTCCACTATATTAACATACGCTTTAATAGATGAAGATAGACGTGTGCGCACACACACACATACAAACCTACACGTACTGGCAACACAGAGATACGTATGTCACGCACAACGTGAAGCAAGCACATACAGAAACACACAACTTAATATACAGATAGCCACAGACACAAGCACATAGACATATGCACACCCAAACAGACACACAGAGACACGCTAGACAGTGTCTTTAGGATCAATTCTGATACTTTTTTTTGATTAATAAGACCATCAGGTGTTTCATGGTAAAGGCAGGAGAACGATGTTGAGAAATATTAACACATTATTAAATGACATCTCAGACTCGATTGGCCAAATGGCCTTTATGATCTTATGGTGTTATGCTATCTGATGTTGTCTTATGCAGAGACCAATCGAGGCTCTGTTTGACACATATTAGATTTGAAAGAGTCAGTGGTAATGTTGGATACGTTTAGTGTGGTGAATCGTTTATGTCTGTTCAAAATTAATGTGCCCTTCTGTTTCAAAATAGATGACGATTTGATGTCAGATAAATATCGTTTTAAAATAAAGGAACTGCATTGAAATAAGGATATCCATTTGTCTTTGGTGTTGTGCTAACTATGGTGTCCACATGCAACAGTGAAGAGATGCTAATTGAGAAAATTCAAGGCTGTCCTGGACTAGTTCTTGCTGGAGAGGAGAGTCAGTGTTTATTGGGAACAAACAGATTAGCAATGGCCACACACAGTCGGATCAGCCATGAAAATTCTGTATGGTGCCATCGAATGGCTAACTGCTGCTTCAATTCATACATCATTCGCCCAATCAACCCCTCGAGTTTGTGGCAGAGGTTAAGGAATACACCATGCCGCCGTTCAGGATCATTACAACGAGACGGGAGGAAACAGGTATGTCTCTCTGAACTGTTACAAGAAAAGTGAATGAAATAATTTACCTCAATAAGTAAATTATGCTGCACAGGAAGAGGCCATTCATACCGCGTGAGCGCCTACACTGGTTCAGCGACGTTGTCTCTCACAGGAAATATGCAGCAGAGATAAATGTTTACTTTCAGATAGATAAGCTGTAACTAGTAGCGTACATCAGAGATCTGCGTGGGTCAGGAGTTCATAACAACTAGAAGCAGGACGACGCTATCGGGCCTTCGAGCCTGCTGCGCCATTCAATAAGATCGTGGTTGATCTTTGCATGGAATTACATCTACTTACCCGCGGCCTCACCAAATCACTTAATTCCTCTGACCATGCCCCTTTTTGTGAAAAAAGTACATTAGCTTTGAAAAATACTGAAGTCATATCAATTAGTTCACGAGTGAAGAAATTCCATGGGTTAACAACCCTCTTGGTGAAGACGTTCCTTATCAATTCATAAAAGATCAATAATCTGTAACAAAGATTTCGATGACGGGAACTCTATAGATTGAAGCTCAGCTAGCTCATGAACCAACATGGTCCTTCAATAAGTCGTCAAATGGTGGTAGTGAATGTACAATGTGATTTTAGGCCGTGGAGTTTGGTGAGCAAGCCTTCAGGAGAAATAACATAGAATGAGTTATCTGGTGTGATGGGAAGCATAAAACAGCAGTAAACAGTTTAAATGGAAGACCACTGCAGAACTCTTCGAGACAGGTTTTTTTTTGTGTTCCTGGTACATGAATATTATACAGTAAGCCTGCAGATGCAGCAAGTGATTTGGACGGTCAGTGGAATGATGGTGTTTCTCGAAAGAGTGTCAAATTTAAATCGTAGGAATGGTTTACTGCATCTTTAAAGGGCATTACTGACAACACATCTGACACACTGTGTGCAGGTAAAATGCCTTAAACTTTAAAAGAATGCATAATTTCTGAATAAATGATTGTTTTCGCAGGTTTTGAAAGATGTTTCCCTTTACTCGTTGAGATTAGATTAGATTAGATTACATACAGTGTGGAAACAGGCCCTTTGGCCCAACAAGTCCACACCGACCCACCGAAGGGCAACCCACCCTTCTGGAAGGAAGGTCTCATTTTATGAAGAAAGATCAGTTTAGTTTATGGATGAGAGATTTTGTTGAAACATACTCGATTTTCAGAAAAGTATATCAGGTGGAACATATTATCGCTTGTTAAAGCGACTAAAACACACAAATGAGTTTAAAGAATAAGATCAATTGAAATTAACACAGTTATAATGAAGACATTAACCACTTGTTTAAAAAATGCAGACGCATGCAAACATGTTATCAATTTGGAATGCGAGGACTTTTTTTTGCTGATGAAAGCTACTGTGTAGGACAACAGCAATGATGCACCTGCATACGAACCACAATAATGTTCCACAGAATGTTCAAGTACATCACATATATACAGTTTGGTATTCAGTTGATATCATTGCATATTTCAACACAGAGCGGGAGAAGAATATTACCTGCCTGAGAAGCAGAAGCTTATTCCACGATCTGTCTTATTTTGTTCCTACTGAAACAAAGTTTGAGAAGAAAATCTCACAAGCATCTTTGTCACTCGTGGAGGATTCCTGATGCAGGATTCATTAGAATCGCTACACTGCCTGACGCAAAGGGAATTCAGTTATATCCAATTTTCTGGGAAAAAATACCATTACAAGAAGCTTATGCGAGCAGAAAAACTTCAGACACAGAATAATATTTGGCACCGGCTATCACCTTTTCAATTAGTCATAGAGTCATAAAGATGTGTAGCATGGAAACAGACCCTTCAGTCCAATCAATCCATGCCCATCAGATATCCCAAACCAATCTAGTCTCACCTGCCAACACCCGGCCCATATCCTTCCAAAACCTTCCTATTCATATACCTATTCAAATGCCTCTTAAGTGTTGCAATTGTACCTGCCTGCACCACAGCCTCTGGCAGATCATTGCATACACGTACCACCCTCTGCGTGAAACAAAGTTGCCCCTTAGGTCTATTTTATATCTTTCCCCTCTCACCCTGAACCTATGCCGCCTAGTTCTGGACTCCCCTACCCGAGGGAAAAGACGTTGTCTATTTATCCTATCCATGCCGCTCTTTTTTGTAAACCTCTATAAGGTCACCCCTCAGCCTCCGATGCTCCAGGGAAAATAACCCCAGCCTGTTCAGCCTCTCCCTGTAGCTCAGATCCTCCAACCCAGGCAACATTCTTGTAATTTTTTTCTGAACTCTTTCAAGTTTCACAACATCTTTCCGATAAGAAGGAGACCAGAATTGCACGCAATTTTCCACAGTGGCCGAACCAATGTCCTGTACAGCCGCAACATGACCTCCCAACTCCTGTACTCAATACTCTGACCAATAAAGGAAAGTATAACAAACTCATTCTTCACGGTCCTATCTACCTGCGGATCCATGTTCAAGGAGCTATGGAGCTGAACTCCAAGCTCTCCTTGTTCAGCAACACTCCCCAGGACCTTACCATTAAGTGTATAAGTCCTGCTAAGATTTGCTTTCGCAAAATGCAGCACCTCGCATTTATCTGACTTAAACTCCATCTGCCACTTCTCAGCCCATTGGCCCATATGGTTCATACCCAATTGTAATCTAAGGTAACCCCTTCGCTGTCCACTATACCTCCAATTTTGCTGTCATCTGCTAACTTACTAACTGTACCTCTTGTGCTCGCATACAAATCATTTATGTAAGTGACAAAACTTAGAAGGCCCAGGGTCGCTCCTTGTGGCACTCCACTGGTCACAGGCCTCCAGTCTGAAAAGCAACCCTCCACCACCACCCTCTGTCTTCTGCCTTTGAGCCAGTTCAGTATGTAAATGGCTATTCGTTATGAGTTCTGCAATTATGCAACGCTCGACAGCTTTCTGTTTTTTCTCTTTGCCTTAAGACGATTTGCATTTGTGTATGCGCCTGTGTGTGTGCCTCTGTATATCTAATTGTACGGGAAAGTGACCCAGCATGAGACCTATTTCATTGGCAATAATACTGACCTTCTTACCTTTAAAATTTGGTGTAACCAGTGGAGTAGTGGGACTGGAAATTTCATCGGTCACCATCCAACAGTGTTCAGAACATGAATGAGAAATTCTCAAAGGGCTGTTCAAGTGGGAATTCTACTCACCAGAAGTTAGTGATGCCTGGGCGTTTACATTGGTTCAAAGTTTTCTTTGTTATACATTTGACAGCCAAGTAAATGAAGGAAAATGGCGAACAGAGAGAAAAGTTATGTTAAAAACATTGTCATATCAGTCATGATCTTAGTTTCTTGTGGAACAGTAAAGAAGTGTCTAATCGCCCATTCCTGCTAGTCAGTCCACTGTCCTTATATTCTATTCAGCTTCTCAATCATCCTACAGAGGAGCAGATAGAGCCCAATTGGTCGAAATAGCTAGTCCACAGTATCACAGGGTCTCATGCAGTTCCCCAAGACTGTCACTCGCAGTTTGGTGTGGGAGCAAAATGTTATTAGGAAATCAGGTCCGGGTACAAAAGATGCCTGTCGGAGTTTCTCCTCTTTGACACTTGTGCTTCATTTGTTGGCCGTTTTCGAGACAAAAACTCACTGTGAATACAGGCCACATACTCTTCCAGAAATAACTCATAAAAGCATCTGGTGTCCCTGACTGCAGCATTGAGTAACAGAACGTCCAGGAAAATTACAATCATTAATTTTGCAATTACAAAATATGAAGACATAAGAAGCAGGAGTAGGTATTTCGGACGATCAAGTTGCCTTGCCAGTGTATGAGATCAAGGCTGATCTACTGTTGGTATCATCCCCACTGTAATGTCCAATTCTTCACACATCGCCGCTCTCTGATTGTCAAAGTTCCATCCGCCTCCTCTTTAATGCTTGAAATGATCTACCTCCGCCAATTGTCTACAAAAGATAACTCCGGACATTCGCTACCCTCTGTGAGATGAAAATAATCCCCGGACATGCATCATTACCTATGGATATGAAAAAAAGAGCTGCACACAGGAGCTCATCTGACAATGACTGGCCCTAATATCAAGACAGCATTTGACTGAGTCTGTCACGAAGGAAGGAGAAAATGAGGACTGCAGATGCTGGAGATCAGAGCTGAAAATGTGTTGCTGGAAAAGCGCAGCAGGTCAGGCAGCATCCAAGGAACAGGAAAATCGACGTTCTGGGCATAAGCCTGAAGAAGGGCTTATGCCCGAAACGTCGATTTTCCCGTTCCTTGTCACGAAAGAAGACCAACTCAATTGAATTTAATAGAATCACGTGTAATATCCCCACTGTTTGGGGTCACTGAGAGCACAAATGAAGATGTTTGTGGTTGTTAGGATTCAATCCTCTTAGTACTGTTCATTTCTGCAGGACAGCCACAGGATAGTTCCACGGCACAAACTTCTTCAGCCGCTTTATCTATTTCTTCCCCCATCATTTGGTCATAAGTGGGGAAGACTACCAAATGTTCAGAACCATTTCTCACCCCTTAGTTACTGAACCAGCCTTTTTCCATGTGGAACAAGATCTGGACCAAGGACAAATCTGTGTTGTTAAAGTGTCAGTAACATTCGTGAATCTGCGCTGTCAGACAGCACATATCTCTGCCACCACAGAAAGCCATGAACCCATTGGAGATAGCTGTTCAGCACAGAGCACGCATAAATCACGCTCTGCTCAGTCCAACTCAGATGACTTGGAGATGAGAGTCGAGAGTGTGGTGCTGGAATACATATCAGGTCAGGCAAGATCCGTGGAGAAGGAGAGTCGACGTTTCTGGCAAAGGCCCTTCATCATGAAGCTGCCCAGTGTGGAAAACTGTGCAGACCACGGCAGGGCATTGACCTTTAAACTTGGACTAGATATCTGTCCAGCATCGTGTGTTTTGCAAAACACAAGAGTGCATTGATCTATCACCACAGATTAGATGTCTGTTCAGCAGGGGAAGCTATTCAGACCATAGCAGTGCATCGATCTATAAACCCGGATTAGATATTTGTCCAGAACGGGTTGTTACGCTGACCACAGCAGTGCTGTGATGTATAAAATCGGGCTGGATATCTGTTCAGCACGTGGAGCTGTGCAGACCACAGCAGTACAACTGACCCCAGGCAACTCTGTGTGAAGTACTCTGGAAGAGACTGCGATAATTCTCGGGTAATTTCTCTCAATTTCGTTGGTTTTTTATGTTCTCTTCCAAATTACGGTTAAGTTCCTGAAACAAACCCAATGGCAGCATTTGGGCCAGCAATCGGCATGCTCATCTCATTCTTTTAATATCGCAGGACAAGTATTGCAAGGAATCAGCCAAACTTTTCTGGGTCTCCAATGGCATTCTTTGAAGAACGAAACAGCGTGAAGTGTCCTAAAGATAGCGGCAGGGTCGGACTGTTTCAGGTGGATCTCTGCTCTGCCAGCTCGTTGTGTCTCTTCTTTTATATTGTTTTCTGAAGAGTTATTTCTTCCAAAAACGTTCAATGTTTTGAAGTTACTGGGACGGGAATGCAGGGGTTGAGCCCCAGATTGGAGGCAAGTATGTGAAGATGAGGTCTCGAGATGTAATGCCCAGTACAGCCAGGAGACCACACCTGGTGCGGTCTGGAGACTGGACCCAATGTGGTCTGAGGATTCAGTACATTGCGTCCAGACACTGTGTCCGGCGCGGTCTGGAGATTGGGGCCAGCGCCGTCTGTAGACTGGGCTCAGTGTGGTCTGGGGACTTAGGCCTGCGTGGAATGTAGACTCGGACCAGTGAGGCGTGGAGTCTGGGCTCAGCATGGTCTTGAGACTGGGCCCAGTATAATCTGGAGACTAGTCTTGTTCCGATCTGAATACTTGGCCCGCTGTAGTCTGCAGACTGGGCCTGGTGCGGTCTGGAGAGTGGGCACGGTGGGGCCTGAAGACTTGGCCCGGTGCAGAGTGAAGAGTGAGCACAGTTGATTCTGGAGTCTTGCCCCGGACCGGTCTGGATATTTGGCTCAGTGCAGTGGAGAGGTCAGACTTGGCACACTCTGCAGATAGGGCTCAGCACAGTTTGGACACTGAGCTGGTAAGTTATGGAGAGCGGGACTGGTGTCGTCTGGATACTGAGTTTGGTGCAGTCCGGAGACTCGTTGCTGGCACAGATTAGCATGTAAGGGATCGTTATCCGAGACTGTTCACTTTTCCATTATATTGTTCTGCTGGACGGATACAAAGGGAGGCAAGAGAGGGGGGGGGGGTGACATTTTTGATAAGGGATAGCATTACAGCTGTGCTGACAGAGAAAATTCCTGGAAATACGTACAGGGCAGTTATTTTGGTGGAAATGAGAAATAAAAAAGGGGTGATGATCACCTTATTCGGATTGCATTATAGACCACGAATAGTTAGGGGGAAATTGAGGAACAAACTTGTAAGGAGAACTCAGCTTTCTGGAAGAATAATAAGGCGGTTCTGATCGGGGATTTTAACTTTCGAAATATAGACTGGGATTGCCGTAGTGTTAAAGGTTTAGATAGAGAGGAATTTAAGTGCGAGGAAGAGAATTTTCTGATTCAGTATGTGGATGTACCTGCTAGATAAGGTGCAAAACTTGACCTACACTTGGAAAATAAGCAAGGGCAAGTGAGGTGACTGAGGTGTCAGTGGGAGAGCAATTTGGGACCAGCGACCATAATTCTACTAGATTTAAAATAGCGATGAAAAAGGATAGACCAGATTTAAATGTTGAAGTTCTAAATTGGGGAAAGGCCAACTTTGATGGTATTAGGCAAGAACTTATGAAAGCTGATTGGGGGCAGATGTTTGCAATTAAAGGAACGACTGGAAAATGGGAAGCTTTCAGAAATGAAAATCCATATGAAGTATATTCCTGTTAGGGTGAAAGGAAAGGCTGGTAGGTATAGGGAACGCTGGATGACTAAAAAAATTGAGAATTTGTTTAAGGAAAATAAGGACGCGTATGTAAATATAGACAGGTTAGATCGAGTGAATCCTTCGAAGAGTATAAACGAAGTTAGGAGTATAGTTAAGAGGGAGATCAGGAGGGCAAAACGGGGAGACGAGATAGCTTTGGCAAATACAAATAAGGAGACTCCAAAGGGTTTCTTTTACAAAAGGGAACAAGAGAGATTTTGGGCTCCTCAAAGATCGGCATGGCGGACTTTGTGTGGAGCTGCAGAATATAGGGGAGATGCTAACTGATTATTTTACTTCAGTATTTATTGTGGAAAAGAATATGGAAGATATAGAATGTAGGGAAAAAGATGGTGAAATTTTGCAAAATGTCCAGAATACAGAGGAGGAATTGCTGAATGTCTTGAAACGGGTAAAGGTGGATAAATCGGATCTGATAAGGTGTAACCTAGAACTCTGTGGGAAGCTAGAGAAGTGATTGTTGGGCCTCTTGCTGAGATATTTGCATATTGATTGTCACAGGTGAGTTGCTGGAAGACTGGATTTTAATTAACGTGGTGCCACTGTTTAAGAAGGGTGGTAAGGAATATCCTGGGAAACTATAGACCAGAGAGCCTGACTCACTGGTGGGCAAGTTGTTGGAGGGAATCCTGATGGACAGGATGTGCATGTATTTGGGAAGGCAAGGACTAATTCGCGATATTCAAACTGGCTTTGAACATGAAAATCACATCTCACAAACTTGATTGAAAGTTTCCAAAAAACAAAAAGTATTGATGCGGGCAGAGCAGCAGAGTTAATCTGTATGGACTTCAGTTAGGCGTTCGACAACGTTCCCCATGGGAGACTGATCAGCAAGATTTGATCTCACGGAATACAGGGAGAACGAGCCATGTGGATCCAGAACTGGCTCAAGGTAGAAGACAGAGAGTAGTGGTGGAGGGTGTTTTTTAAGACTGGAGGCCTGTGACCAGTGGAGTGCCACCAAGGAGCGGTGCCGGATCCTCTACTGATTGTGATTTACATAAATGATTTGGATGCGAGCATAAGACGTACAGTTAGTAAGTTTGCAGATGACACCAAAATTGGAGGTGTCTTGGACGGCGAAGAGGGTTACCTCAGATTATAACCGGAACATGACCAGACGCCAATGGTCTGAGAACTGGCAGATGGACTTTCATTCCGATAAATGCAATGTGCTGCATTTTGGGAAAGCAGATCTTAGCTGGACTTATACACTTCATGGTAAGGTTCTGGGGAGTATTGCTGAACGAAGAGATCTTGGAGCGCAGTTTAATAACTCCTTGAAATTGGTCAGAGTATGTTTACAGGAGTTGGAAGATTATGTTGCGGCTTTACATGACATTAGTTAGGCCACTGTTTGAATATGTCGTGCAATTCTGGTCTCCTTCCTATCCGAAAGATGTTCTGAAACTTGAAAGGGTACAGGTAAGATTTACAAGGATGTTACCAGGGTTGGAGCAATTGAGCAATAGGGAGAGGCTGAACACGCTGGGACTGTTTTCCGTGGAGGATCGGGGGCTGAAGGGTGACCTTATAGATGTTTAGAAAATTATGGGGGGCATGGAATAGGTAAATAGACAAAGTCTTGTCCCTGGGGTCGGGGGTTCCAGAAATAGAGGGCATAGGTTTAGAGTGAGAGGGGAAAGATATAAAAGAGACCTAAGGGGCAACGTTTTCTCACTGAGGTTGGTACTAGTATGGAATCAGCTGCCAGAGGATGTTGTGGAGGCTGGTACAATTGCACCATTTAACAGGCATTTGGATAGATATATGAATCGTAAGGGTTTGGAGGAATATTAGCCGGATACTGTCACGTGGCACGAGATTGGGTTGGAATATCTAACTGGCATGGACAGGTTGGACCGAAGGATGTGTTCCCATGCTATATATCTCTATGACTCTTTGACTCTATGACTTTCATTTATTATCTTTCCATTTTGTATCAAATACTTAAGAATCTATATCTAGATTGTTTGTACCTGAGATATTGCCATAAGCGCAGACATTGCAAAGTTTTCACTGCATTCATTAGAGTGCACATGGCAATGATGCCAATCCAATTCAAATGTGAGAGAATCACTGTCTTTGATGGCTGTACAAACAAAGCTGCGCCTTCTGCAGTCGTGTGTGGCGACCAACAAAGGGTGGTATTCGATCACTTCGAATACAACAGGGAGTGAGAGCGATGAAGAATGAGAGTGAAGAGGGGCATTTTGATCCCCATTTCAACACATTCACTCCCAAAACAACATAGACCCAAATGCTCAGGAATGCAGTTTCAGAGGTCCACAGATTAATGCACTGAAGCACACACAGAACTCCGCAGTGAACACAGATACACACACACCCACTCACACATACACACAGCCATAAACACACAGGTACCTGCAATCATTCTGTCCCTCCTGCCTACCTTCCCATTCAGAAAGATCTTTGCTGGTCTGATCCTGCCCTCAACTGTATTTCCTCTTGTGAAGTAATGCAGGGCAAGTGACTGTGCTGTGAGAGTGACAGAAAGTTGAGAACAGTGTTTGTAATTATTTTAGTTCGAAAATAGTTTTGGAAAAGAATAGGCCTGGTCCAGAAGCTTTACAATGTTACAAATTTGGTCAAGGCCCATTTTGATGTTATTAGGCAGGAATTTTCAAAAGATGAGTGGGGAAGCGGTTCACACGTCGAGGTATGTCAAGCAAGTAGGAGACGGCCAAATGCAAGATAATGAGAGTTCAGCTACAGCGTGTTTTTGTTAGTGTGAAGGACAGAGTAGTCGGATTAGGGAACTGGACATGACAGGGGAGTTTGGGACTCTGGTCACGAAAAAAAGTATCGAGGAGGTATATACCAGGACTAGGTAGCTGGGATCAAGGAATTCATCAAGGAGCAAACGGGATGGAGGAGGGCAACGGAAGGAAAGCAGAAGGTGAAAAACGCGGCATGAGACAGCTTTGGCTGATCAGGTTAAGGAGAATCAAAAGAGATTCCACAAGCATATTAACGAGTAAAGAGTACTTAGGACGAGAACAGAGCACCGTTAAAAGTCAAAGAGCCTTCTGTGTGTGGACACAGAGAAGGCGAATTGTTTTTACTAGCTTTATTGTCGCATATACTCAAATGAGTACAATGAAAAGTTCACAATCATCACATGTTACCCCAGCCCCCGGGTACAGTACCTTGGTGCATTATTCTTGTGGAATAATGAACACAACCAAATTGAAGTATAAAACATTTCTGCCTTACAGCACAATTGGACAATCACAGAAACACATTAAACATTTTAACAACACAGTCCATTAATGCCTAGCATGCTGAGTTCACAATCATCTCAAGAAATCGATCTGACCCGCTCCATTGCCTCACAGCCTGTTTCTGCTCGATGTCTCGACATCTGTCCTGCACAGAAATATATGCTGACCACAGCAGTGCATTGCTCTGTAAACCCGGTCTAGGCATCTATCCATCACGGGGTATTATGCGGACCACAGCAGTGGAATTTGTGGAATATGTGATATCCTACACAAATATATCACTTCAGTATTTACTGTGGAGAAAGATATTGAAGCGAGGGAACTTGGAGAAACAAATAAGAAAAATGTTGTGAAACGAGACCACAAAAGAGAACAGGAAATGCTGGTGCTTTTAAAATGCACAACGTAGATAAATACCCTGGATTATTTTCGTGTAATAGTGGACAGTAAAGAAGGCAATTTAAAATGACCATGAGATCTTGACCAACTTGTGCAGTGGGTCGAGGAGTGGCAGATCGAGATTCATGTTGATGAATATAAGGTGTTGCATTTTGTTTGAGAAACCAGGGAACGATTTGCACAGTTAACTGTCGGGCTGTGGAGAATGTTGCTTAACAGACAGACAGAGGGTTTCACTTATATAGCTCCTTGCAAGTAGAGTCACAGGGAAGCAGGGCAGTGAAGAAGGCATTAAGAATGTTTACCTTTATCGATCAGAGCATTGAGTGTAGGAGTTGGGACATCAGGTTGCGGCTATACAAATGAGTTCTTGTCGCCCTGCTGTAACAAGGATGTTATGAATAGAAAGGATGTTTTCAAATAAAAGAATAGGCTGGGATTTGATGGCACAGAAGGCTCTGGGGTAACCTTATAAAGGTTGAGAACATCAAGAATGCCATGGATAGGATGAACAGCCTTGGTCGTTTGCCAGGGTTGGCTGTCCAGCAGCAGAGTGTATAGGGTTAATTTGAGAGGGAAGAGATATAGAAAAGATCAAAGAGGTATTTGTTTCACTTTGCTTCCCAAGGTAGTTGTTATATGTCATGATGTGTCACAAAAAGTGGTTGAGGTGAGTACAATTACACCATATAAAAGACGATTGGATGGGGACATGAATCTGAAAGCTTTTGAGGGACATGTGCCAAAAGCAGTAAAATAGGATTTCTTCAGTTTCGGAAACCATAGACAATGTGAGCATAGCCAATCCGGGCCGAAGGGTCTGTTTGCATATGTTACACCTCGAATAGTTTATGACCCCATTATGCTGCGTTAGTCATCTTCATTGCCCTTAACTTCTTTCCAGGTCAATAACCCTCTGTAAATAACTCCAATGATCTACCTCTCCGATTTTGCTTAAATAAAGAATTTTTAATATTGATGTGGGCCTGCAGACCATAGCAGAAGCAGAGTTGTACTCAAGGGCAAGCTGCAACCGATGTCCAGGATAATCCGTCAATCTACAGCTAACATCAAGCCGATCTGTGTTTCAATGGCGAGTGTGGGTACCACGGGCAGAACTGTGTACCTAACTCTGATGACAAGCCGTGAAAGCTACCGCATTTGACTGCTTGCATTCCAAATAGCAGGGCTAACATCTGATAAAGAGGGCAAAATTGTCCCAAGCACAATAGACCAGATCAAAGCTCTCCTGTCTTCTCACATCCAGGCATAAATGGTGATGGATGATTAAACAAGTCACTGGAGGAGATGGTCCATCAATATCCCCATTCTCAATAATGGACGAACCCTGCACATTCGTGTAAAAGACAAGAATGTTGTATCTGCACCATCCTCAGCCAGAAGTGTTGAGTCGATTATCCACCTCACCCTCGTAATGATGGCCAGTGAAACATAGATTCCAGTCTTCAACCAATTTGATTCACTGCACATGATATGAAAAAGCAACTGAACACAATTGATACGACAAAGCCAATAGCCCCTGACACCATCACTGCAATATGACTGAAGCCCTGTGCTGTACAACAAGCCGGATATATGGGGAAGCTGCATAATTGCAACTGCAACTCTGGTTTCTATCCGGCAAAGTGGAAATTTTAGCGAAAATGTCCAGTCGTTCAAAAGGAGCATAATTACATTCTGACCAATTAACACCCACTCAGCGCCAGCACGATAGTCAAATTGGTGGAAGTTCTTTTTGACAGAGCTGTCAGGCAGCACAGAAATAACCTACTTAGTGCGGTTTCCGAAAAGTCCTCATGTAGACAGAGTGCTGTTGTGGAAATCTCACTGGATTACTAATCCAGACAGGCAAATGCTCTGGCAACTGGTGGAAATTAAAAACCATGAATAAAATATCGAGATCAAAAATATTGAGTCAGTAACAGTGACCTTGAAGCGAATGTCGATTTTAACAACAATTTGCTTCCCCAATGTACTTTCATGGAAGCAAATCTCCTATGGTCTGCCGATCTTGCCGAAAAGTTAATCCAGTCACACAGACATGTGATAAATTTTTCAATGGTCTCTCAAACGGCCAATCCAGACACTGAATTCTCTCAAAGTGCTCCGTGTTCTTAAAGGATAAATGCAGGCACAATACCAGCACTAGCTTGGTATTCGAAAAGAGAATGGGAAAGACAGTCCTTTCGATCCTCCAGAGACTTTCTTATCTAACATCTGAAACCTTGTGACAACTTTTACAGATTTCACAAAGAACGTACAGAATTATGGCAAAGTAGGATCGATTCAGCACACTGAGTCTCTCCCATTCTGGTTCATTTCCGAAGATCTCCCCAATGCACTTTTCCCATGCATTGTACATATCCATTAGAAAGAAGAAAGAACAAAGAAAATTCAAAGCCCAGGATCAGGCCCTTCAGCCCTCCAAGCCTGAGGCGATCGGAATGTACTGTCTAATCCTGCCGGTCAATTCCTAAGCATCTGTATCCCTCTGCTCTCCACCTTCTTATGTATCTGTCCAGACGCATTTTAAATGAATCTACCGTGCCTGTTTCTACCACCTCTGCTGGCAACGCTTTCGAAACGCCCACTACCGTCTGTGTGAAGTACTTACTGCGTGTATCCCCCTTAAACTTTCCACCTCTCATCTTGAAAGCGTGACCACTCGTTATTGAGGCCTTCATCCTGGGCAAAAGCTTATCTCTTTTCACCATATCTGCACCCTTGATGATTTTGTAAACCTCAATCAGGACACCCATCGCCTGTTTTCTAATGTAAATAAACCTAACCTTCTCAAACTCTCTTCATAGATAACAGCTTCCACACAAAGCAACATTCTCGTAAAAGTTCATTGCACTCTCTCCAAAGCATTCATATCGTTTTGGTAATGTGACGATCTGAGCTGTGCACAATATTCTACATGTGGCCGAACCAATGTCTTGTACAGTTTTAACGTGGCTTGCCAGCTCTTTTACTCAATACCCCGTCCAACGAAGGCAAGCATACTGTATGATTTTTTGACTACTCTATCCACTTGTGCAGCAACCTTCAGGGTACAATTGACCTGCTCTCCCAGATCTCACTTCCTCGAAGAACTCTATTAAATTGGTGACGCACCATCTCCCCGTCACAAAACCATGTTGCCTATCACTGGTAAAGACATTCGTTTCGAAATATCAATAGGTCCTATCACTCTGTAACCTCTCCAGCAACTTTCCCAGCACTGATGTAAGACTCACTGGTCTGTAGTTACCCGGAATATCCTTACTACCCTTGTTGTACAGGGAGACAGCATGAACAACCTTCCAGTCCTCTGGAACCTCAACTGCATTTAAGGATGACTCAAAGATATCTGTCAGGGCCCCAACTATTTCCTTCACGCCTCCCTCAGCAATCTGGGGTAGATCCCATCGAGACCTGAGTGTCTGTCCTTCTTAATAATCTTTAGCCTACCAAACGCATCTTCCCTACTTGTGTCAACGCGATCCAGAATAATCAAACTCCTATCTCTATTCTCCAGATTCAACATGTTCCTCTCCTCAGTGAACACGGATGAAAAGCAATCATTCAGAATCTCACCCATTTTCTCAGGTTCGACGCACAGCCTTCCTTCTTTATCCTTTTGTGGACCAATCATTTCTCTAGTTACCCGCTTGCTTCTTATATAAAAAATAAAATGATTTGTGATTCTCCCTAAATCGGATTGCTAAATGTATTTCATGACCCATTTTATTGCACGTTTGATTACACGTTTAAGACTTGTCCTACTCTTCCGAATTTCCTCCAGGGCCCGTGTTGTTCTTAGCTGCCTAAACTTACGTATGCTTCCCTTTTCCTCTTGGTTAGACATCTACGGTTCACCAATCTTGCCCGTCCTATCCTTTGCCTTCAACAGTACATGTCCATCCTGCACTATCTTGAAACTATATTTTAAAGCCTCCCACATCACGAATGTGGACTTCCCTTCAAATAGCAGTGTCCAAAATACGGTACTGAGCTCCTGTCTAATTTTAATACAACTGGCCTTGGCCCAGTTTAGTCATCTTTCCGTAAGACTACTGTTTACTTTATCTCCGATTATTCTAAAACTTACAGAATTATGGTCTCTCTTCTCAACGAAATCCTCCACCGCACCTTTTACCACCTGTCCCAGCTCGTTCCCCAATACGATGTCCGAAAAGGCCCCTTCCCTCGTCGGACTATTTACATACTGCTCGTGAAAACTCTCCTGGACGCTTCGTACAACTTCTACCCCATGAAGACCTCTGATACTAAGTGTATCCCAGTCACTTTTGGGAAAATTAAAATCTCCCATCACTACTACCCTATTTCTCTACATCCTTCCATGATCTGGTATCGTGGTTCTTCTTCTACCTCACATATAACCCCAACAATGTAACTGCACCCTTCTTATTTCTCAGCTCCACCCATAAAGCCTCACTACTCAAGACCTCCATAGTGTCCTCCTTTAACACATCCCTGACCAGCAATGCAACTCCAGTCATCGCCCCCCCCACCACCACTTTTACTTCCCTCCCTGTCCTGTCTGATGCGTCTATATCCTGGAACATTTAGTTGCCAATCCTCATGCCTTTCCTTCTAACAAGTCTCTATGCTTGCAAGAACATCATACTCTCAGGCCTATACAAAGCCTATGCTCATCTGCCTTACACACTATACTTCTTTCATTAATGTAGATGCATTTCAGGTCACCAGTTCTTTTGCACTCATCTGCTCTCTGCCTATTCCTCCTTTTATGCATGCTATCATCATGATTCTTGCAGTCTCCAGTCTCCAACTCGCTGCCAATTTGTTTTCTCTTTTGGTTCCCAGTCCGCTGCCACATTAGTTCAAAGCCTCCCCATCAGCAGTATCAAAATCACCCCAACAACACTGGTGCCAGTCTGGTTCAGATATGGACTGTCCATTTTGTTATAGTCCACCTTCCCCAGAAACGGTCCCAATGTCCAACAAATGTTTACCCTCCCTCCTACACCATCTGTCAAGCCACGTGTTCATCATGCCTTTTTTTTCAATTCTATGCTGGCTAGTACGTGGCACTGCTGGTAATTCGATATCACTACCTTTGAGTTCCTCCTCTTTAACTTCTCTCCTAGCTCTCCGAATTCTTCTTTCAGGACCTCATCTCGTTTTCTACATATATCGGCGGTGCCTATATGCACCAAGACAACTGGCTGTTCACCATCCCCTTTTAGAATGCTCTGCAGCTGATCGGTGACATCCCTGACCTGAGCACCTGGGAGGAGACACACCATCAGGGAGTCCAGTTTTCGGCCACAAAACCGCCGATCCACTCCCCTCACAATAGAATTGCCTATGAATATGGCCCTATGAGCCCTTTTCCTGCCCTTCTGAACAGCAGTGCCCGCCACGGTGCCATGATCTTGACAACTGCTGCCATCTCCTGGTGAGCCAACTCCCCCAACATTATTCAAATTGGTATACCTGTTTAGGAGGGTGATAACTGCAGGGAACACCTGCAGAGTTTTCCTACTCCTCTCATGTCTATTGGTCACCCATTCACTGTCTCCATTCGCAATTCTAATCTGCAGTGTGAATTTTCACTCAATGTTCATTTGCATCAAGAAATAAAAAATAGCAACTGTAATAGTCCCTTTGATCCATCAATCTTGCTCGCCCATTCAGTACAGAGGTAGTTGTCATTTAAAGTGCGTTCATTTTACACGATGTGGCTGCAACGCGAATAGTAAATTGTAGTCAGTATATTTATTAAGCAAACGGCCGTTCACTCTTACACAATTCCATTCCCAGCTGGAGCTGAACAGCGATACCCAACTCAGGATCCTCTGTTTGCAAAATGCAAAAATAGTGTGTTCAGCTAAAACAGGAATGCAATCCCCTCTGCCTTGAAACTGAGGCTGTAACGAGGAATTATAGTGCACACTTAGAAGGAACTTTATTTCAATCCAGAGGGAGTATCTTGGGGAGAACCGGAATTCCACGTCAGTATCAGTTCGTCAATTGGCTCATGCGCATTCTGGTGAATAACTCAGTGAAAGGAAAAGTAATGATGTCATTGATTGCAGTGTGAAAGAGTTACATGTATTGCCCTCTTTCAAGAGAATATGTGATGTCATGATGTAGTTAGACTTTGCTGTCCTTTGTGTTAGGCTAACTATGCGATTTGTTTCGCTTTTTACCATTATTTTTGGCATTTTTCACAGAACCGTTTTATTACCCGACAGGCCGCATTATTTATATTGCATGATTTTCTATAACAACAATGTCGCACCCGAACACATATGCTGTGTTACAGGAGAATCCTCGCAAATAATACCTGATCCTTTACCTCCACACCATACTCCTGCTCTCTCCCCATCCTTTTAGTGCCTAGAATTCCTTATTCATATTCGGTGCCTTGGCTTCCACTGCCTGAGGTGGGAGTGATTTTCTCAGGTTCACTGTTCTCTGAGAGCAGACATTTATTGTCATGTCAATGCAGAGTGACTTGCCTCTACCTAAAAATATGGGCCCTTGTTTTAGACATTCCCACCAGGAAAACTATAACACCTGCTTCTCAAATGTGTCTTTCTGTCAGGTTTCTGATACATTTCACTGATATCTCCACTCATTTGCCTAAACCTCACGGAATACATAACCAGTCAACCCAAGCTTTGCTCGCGTAACAAGCCTTGTATCCCCGAGATCCGTCTGGTCACCCTTTGCTGTTTACCCTCAATTTCAGGTTTCTCCTTTATTCGGTGAGGAGACCCAAACTGCACACAATACCGCACAGTGATCGAGATGGGGGTCTCACCAAGGCCCTGTACAGCTGTAGGCTTATACCCTTACTCCTGCGCTAAAATCCCTTGAAATGCAGGTCAACGCATCACTTATCTTCCGAGCTGTTTTCTGCTCCTGTAATATTGCTTTCAGTGACTGATGTATAGGGAGGTCTCGATCCTTTTCAACTTAACAGCTACTCACTTAGTGGGCCTATTAATACTGGTCAGTGTGTCAATATCATTCCCTGTATTGAATTCAAGCTTCAGACCCCACTGTCCTAAATAGATCTCGGAGGTCTCAACAGAAGAAAACAAAATAAAAGAATCATCAGTCCCTATATAAATAAATATGTTACAACCAATGCTTTTTTAAAGAGGTGAGCACCCCTTCATTTGTTCCTCCCAAAGTGCACAACCTCACATCTACCCAAATTTTTCTTCATTTGCGACGTGTATGCCCATTCACTCCAGTTGTCACATTCACCTTGGAACGTTTTTACAAACTCCTCACTCACTCACAAACCAACGGTTAGTGCCATCTGCAGGCTTGGAAATATTGCAATTGATTCCCACAAACAAAGGTTTGACATGTATTGGGAAGACATCGGTCCGAAATACAATCCTGTATAGCTCTTGTAAACTATGTCTCGATGAATAAAGGCAATGCCTGCAGTCATCTGTGACTTCTTAACTAAGCTATTAACGTGATGAGTTACATTCAGTGGTGAGTGGAGAAGCACCCGTTGAGCTTCCTCGTGTGCTGCAATTCTGGTTCCTTCTGCCAAAGTGCATCAGTACATACCTTTGAGTGTTACATTCCATCTGTAATTGATCAGCTATCTGACCATCCCATCTGCATCTTCCTGTTACATAAGAGCTTCCTCCCCACAGAAAACCACTCAGCCAAATAAGTGAATATAAGGGCTTAGGTAAGAGCGACTGTACCTGATACTAATCTGAGGATGACATCAAAATGCCTAAGAAAAATTGCATTTCATCAGAATTCATTGTACTTCTCAACTCTTTCAATCATTAAAAAGCCAAGGGAAGATTTTAATTGTCAGTGAATATCAATCATCTCAGCAGAAAGACATCTCTGCAGGAGATCCTCAGGAAAGCTTCCTCAGCCCAGGCATCTCCAGCTTGTCAACTACGAATCCCTGCTGTGTGCAAGCAGGAGATTCAGCCTATTGAGTCCACACTGAGCAGAAGCTTGGATGCTCACTGAACATTACAGAACATTCAGAAAAGTTTACCCCCTGCAGCTCCTGACGCAATCTGCGCCCATGTGCAACAAGACCTGGACAATATTTAAGCCCATGCTGGTAACATAACCGTAACATTCATGTAACAGGGCTGAACATTTCCACAGTAAATGGAGGTTTTCTTTCAGTACCTCAAACTGGGTTCACAAGAATATGGGAAATCCGTTCAGCTCAAGAAATCTATGGACAAGAGGAGGAACAACCCATTCAATTCCTCCTGCCGGTTACACAGGAAGACAAGGTGTCTGTTCAATCCAAGTGCCTATTACACGGAATCAGAAAGAAACCACTTTCAACCTGGGATCATTTACTAAGGAACAGAAAGAAGTCATTCGTTCTCTCAAGCCACCAGCACAGGAACTGGTAGGCATCAATGACGCTCAACATCACAAATTATTTGAACACGAACTGCACAGATGCACTGCTCCATGTTTTACATCTTGCCTTATTCGTCACAATACATACGTGTTACTGTCGCATGGTGTTCTGACACTGGGAATGACGCCTTTTTAAAAAACTAATTCCAAAGACATCTTCCACCTCTGAGGTTGCAGACCCATGTTTTAGCTGGATGTCACAAATTATTGAGCAAGGGGTAACTGTTTCAGTACGATTTTTTTGTGGCTGCTGATAGGATTCTGAACAATGTAGCACTGAGTCCAGGTTCACTCAGTTACCGAGCATTAAAGTGTTCATCGTTCATTCAGAGCATGTTCCTCTCTGTCATCTCTGCACAGGCACGTAAACTATCGGTAACACAGTATCCTACAGAAAATATGAAATTCCTCACCGTATTTTTGAGACATAATGAGTGTGCGTACATAATCATCAAGTTTCAACTTCTTATTATATCACTGCACTCCGGACAGAACACATGGTTACTGCACTCTCTGCTCATGCTACCATCATGCCAGGGGTTAGTCTGGTGAAATGCCTTTGCACTGTCTCGGTGACATGGAGGTAATTATATATAAAGCAGACACAGTCTGTGCACAGTACCCGAAATACCGGCTCAACAAAATATTTCTACTGAATGAGATGGATTAACTCTGATATTTTAATCATTTTGCATCAAGGATCATTTATCATTTACAGCTATAATTACTTACTGCCCCGAATGAATTCTCTTCATGACTTCTGACCAAGGTCATCGAGGTCCTTTTGAACTACAGCAATTCCCAAATTCTCACCGTTCAATAGATATAGATTAATATTGTTGTATCTGTGGTTCACATCTGAAATATTTTTACAAGTTGTGAACAGCTGTTGCCCAAACACTGATTCTTCTAACAGTCCACGAGCCTTCAGTCCGGCAAAAAGAAACGCTACTCTCTTAGGTTTGCCCATTATCCAAATTTTAATCAATTCGGCATGCATTACAAATCCCGACTGAGCCATGTGCTCTAACATTCTCCACTGACCTGCATTCAACCACGTCAAATTTCCGAAAATGTCTTTATTTCGACAAGTGTCTAGTTGTCACATTCCTTGTAAAATGTTCCAATATTTTTCTCACAGCTAACACTAATCTGTTTAGCATTCTGTTTTTCCTCTCTGCCCTGCTTAAAATTTTCTGTTCGCAATCGCTGCTTTGTAATCGACAGAATCATTTCCGCAATCTTACCAGCTTTCAAAACTAATCAGTAGTTCTTTCACTGGCTGTATTGTCATCTCCACAATATTCTGGGACACAGCTCATCCGATGCAGCAACTGAGCAATCGTCAATTCAATGAGACTTTCAAAATCATACATTTCACTAATTCTAATTTCCTACAGTTCCTCATTTTCCCGTTGCTCTGTTCTGTAGTATTTCTGGATATAGTTTCTGTGCCTTCCTTGGGTCGAGGGGTGGTGCGAGAGAACAAATACATTCGTCTCAGTGGACACGTGGCTTCTGTCAGCTAGTGATACATCGAAGGAGTGATTGTCGGCGATGATGGACATGTCATCCACTCCTGCCTGGAAAGACTCAGAATAAATCAAGTTCACTTCATGGTAAGTGTCAGCACAGTCCTGCCCCTGGTTTGTTTCTAGAGGTTGTACTGACGGAGGGCCGTCAGCTTAGTGACGACCCGATGTTTGAACCAAACCGGTTTCAAAATTTAGACCTGAATGGGTCCAGCTTCGAAAATATGTTCCTGGAAATCCCAGGGAGGATAATCCAAGGCCCTGCCCCTCATTGTTTACAGAGGCTCCCTTCTGTGTCGTCTCAGCTCCATTTGTTTAATATGGAGTCAGACACTCTGTAAATGCAGTGTCTAAAGTTGTGTCACCAGACCCTAAAGTCTCCCTAAACTAATGTAACAGCTGACCATGCAAACCGGAGATTGCATCAACAACACCTCCACTGACTTTCCAATGACAGGAGAAGGTCCAATCCTCACACATATCATGCACCCATTCAGTGTTGATAATGCCTCCCTCTCCTCAGTTTTTCTTCCACACTGAAAAAAAATCCATAACCATTCCACACAGTCCCACAGTTCCAGTTCATCTCTCCAAGTAAGCAGTTGACAACTTAACATTACATTTCTCTGTATCTCAGCAACTTTATGAGCAGCACCAGCATTGCCCATGGAGTTGGTCACCACACTCAGAGAAGTGAGACAGAGAGAACACGGGTCACTTTAAGCAGAGGCATCGCTAAACGGATGTGATATTCAGGAACATGGGAAAAGTGAAAATGGTAGAATATCCTCACATTCTCGTTTCCTTTCAATTCATTCTCCAACACATGTAGACGCTGGAGAATTTTATTTCAGATCTCCATCATCCACAGTTCCTGGGTTTATTTCACGCTCGCTATTTTTATTTCACGAGATGTCAGCATTCCTGCCAAGGGCAGCATTTCTTGGCCATCCTAATTGCTCTTAACTGCGAAGGCAATTGTCAAGATCGTATTAATCCAGACACATTGCTCTGGGTCTGAAGTCGCATTTAGTCCAGACTTGGCAAGAAGTTTATTTACCAAAGGATGTCAGTAAAATTATAAAATCAGTCCTGATGGTTTATGATTTCTAAGAGTGAAATTAGGTTACATTCCTTTTTTTTGCCATTCGAATTTATGTTCTGTCATTGTCTGCAGTCGTTTTGATGCCTTTAGAGTCATAACCTGTGCCTCTGAAGAACACATCCATTTACATTATTACTCAATATGAGTCGCTATTGCGAAGTAACTGTCGAGACAAGAGCAAGTTTGTGTTCAAAATATTTGTCACTGGAAGGGTGGTCAGAGGAGAACTCTAGCCAGAAAACCTGAAGTTAATAAAGGGGTAGATGGTAGTTAAGTCAGCAACATCACTGAAGCAGAGCTGAAGGGTGAGGATGTTATGCAGGTAGTTGTCGGCAGGTTTGAGGACAGAGGGAATACAAAAACATAAAATAGTTCGGGGCGAAATTCACCTCGAGTTTCTCAACAGTCTTGTGCCTTCTTAGATGATTATCAGTGAAGAGTCTGAAACCCATGGACAGGAAGTGGAGTTTTTGACTGAAACTGGAGATAATACATCACGTATCTGTTAAATATAAATTACCGAAGCCTTCACCATCGTTTATCGAATTAATACAGATAGGCTTACCAGGAAAACCAACAATTGCGAGGGCGGGGTAGTAACCCGCCTGAATAATCATCAGTACGGCCTCTATCCGCAACTCTAACCTTGGCCAATCCGCAGAAAACAAAGAAAGACCCATGGATAAACCTCTGCCCATTCTTGGAACAGGCCAGTCTTTTGTTCTCAGATTCTCATCCATTTTGGAACATTCCAGTCTGTTGTTGTAAGATTCTCTTCTTCTCCCTCTCTCTATAGCTGCTGAGCGCAAACGTGTTGAGGATGATGCTATCCCTGATATTATTGAATAACAAGTTTAAAGAAGCCTCTTAATTATAGAAGAGGGAAATCCTCCAGTGACATAGTTAGGATCCATGGAGACGGACATGAATTACGGTCACTGAACAAACAGTTCTAGTTAACCCTTTTTCACTAAATACATGACAACCAACAAGATTACTTGGTCTGAACGTGATGTTGATATCGATGGCTATTGGGCTAATGAAATATCTCCAAGCGTATTGTTAGAAGAAGATGCTTTCTTTTCACTACCTAGATGATTCTACTGTGTTATGGCAGGGGAGGAAGTGTTGGACTCTCGAGGCCTTCTGCATCCTTTTGTTTTATTCTTTTATATTTAACTTTAACGTTTTGTTTTACCATCATTGAACGGCTTGAGTGTGTAGAGGCCTCTTTTGCGAAAGTCCTACAATGACGAAGGCAGAGTGAGTAAAGGTAAAAACAATACTGCAGATGCTGGAAACCAAATTCTGGAGTAGAGTGGTGCTGGAAAAGCATAGCAGTTCTGCTCCTCGGAAGCTGCCTGAATTGTTGTGCTTTTCCAGCACCACTCTACAGCAGAGTGAGTACTGCCCGTTCCCTGTGGGCATTGTGGTCCCGTTCAGGGCCTTTGGAGTGGTGATCTGCTTCACAGAACCAGGATTCTTAGATTTGCTTTTTGCGAGTTTCTTCTGGGGTCTCATCAATTTTGTAAGGCAGTAAATCTCTCCTGGCTGCTGCACTCTCACTCAGTGATTGATGTTAGAATGGTACATTGGATATTCTTTCCTCCTGGATTGGAGAAGTGCATGTGAGACCATCTATTTTTTGAATTTACTTTTTGACAAATGTGCGTTTATGGAATGTTCCCATATTGGAGCAATTACAACTTAGTCATTAAATAGCCCTGGTCGATGCTACATTCGTTTCTATTTTAAGGAGATCTGACTGATCCTTATCAAGGGGGATAGATATCCATCTTTCAAATGGATATGTACATAATCAACAGCATGTTGCAGGATTACTGGGTTTTCACAGCAGAATGGGCGAGCCAGAGGCTTGATAGTTATATTCGGAGTTATATCAGATACTAATCTATCTCACAGATTCAGCCCGGGCATATATAAGCTCACATGAGCTATGTGCTCATTATGGAGCACTGTGCAGACCAGCCTCAGTACAACCCAGCAATTTGTCCATGATGGAACACTATGCAAGGCTCACCAGTCCACTAGTTACCTGTACAACTTGTGCAGCAGTACACATGACACCAGTGCATTGATTTATAAACCCGGACGAAACGGTCCGGCCAGCATGGGGAGATATGCAGACCACACCAGTGTCTTGCTCTGTAAACGCAGACAAGGCACCTGTTAAGTAAGGGGAGCTGTGCAGGGAACAGACAGTAATTCCACAGTAGCAGTGGGATTGGTAACAGCGAGGACCAGGGCATTTCGGGAAGATAGATAAACTACAATTTTTGTGCAGCGCCTGGACCCGAGACCCCTCTCCTCTAAAATAAAGACAGTGGTGATTCGGTGTGCTGATTAGGTAAGGATTTTTTTCTGTTTCTTTTTCATCCCATTATTTCTTATAAATTACTTTCATTCCTTTTATCATTTATTTATTACTTGATTATTTGAAAAAGCATATCAGAAAAGTTTATCAATCAACTAACTCAGAACTGTATGTAAGTAATTAACTCAGTCGAGATGTCTTGGTCGGTGATGTGCTGTCGTTGTATGAGGGTGGGGCTTAGTGATCTCATTGCGAACTGCAGTGACCAAATCTGCAGCAAGTGTTGGTTGCTGAATGAAGTCCTGCTAAGATTTGATGATCTAAATCTGAGCTTCGAACACGGCAGCACATTCAGGATGAGGAGAGTAACCTGAATCATTTGCTTCTGAAGACAGTCACACCTGGGAGATTAAATAAATCAAATTCAGTTAGTGATCAGGATAACATGGTGTGAATGCAAGTGAGGCAGGTGAGTTCAGGAATGGAGGAGCCCCAGGTTTTGATCTAATTCAGCAGGTGTGAGTTGCTGGCTCCCTGTGTGGATGAGGAAACGGCTTGTTGGGAGGATGAGCGAGCTGACCACCGCACCATGGTGCAGAAGGTCATTGAAGAGCGGGGAGAATAAAGACAAGTAGTAGTTATGGGGTTTCCCTAATTAGGGGATAGATAGTATCCTTTACAAGCTGGATCGAGAGTTATGCATGATATGTTGACTGCCCAGTGCCTTGGTGCAAGACATATCTGACTGGCTTGAAATAATATTGCAGCGGAATGGGGAGGATCTAGTTGTTGTGTTCCATGTTGGAGTAATGAGAGAGGGAAGGCGAAGATGGAGGATCTGTTTGGGGATTATCAAGCAGTTGGAACGAAATTACGGAACAGGTCCTCGGCGGTTATAATCTTCAGATTAATGCCCGAGACACGCAAATTGTTTTAGGGATAAAACAATTAGTGAAGTAAACACATGGCTCAAAGACGGGTTAATTTTCATGGGGCATTGGCATCAGTATTGAAACCAAGGAGACTGATGTGGATGGGAAGGTCACTGTATGATACGATATGGAACCAGTGTTCTCGCGAAAATGATAAATATGGTGGTCACAAAACTATACTCCAGTGAGTCGTGCGGAAGGGAAAGGGAAAACGGCAGATATTATACTGATAAATACGAAGGTAAGCATCATGTTAGCATGTGTGTAGGAGCGTTAACGTTCAAGGCAGACTATGAAAGAATTAAAAAGGAAGGACAACTCAGGAGATATTCTTAGTGACGTTGGAACTCATGAGGGTAAGAAAGATAGCGGAAGGCCACTTTAGCTGAATGTTCGTAGCATTCATTACACGCTCGATGAGTCAACGGCGCAAATGATCATGGTTGAATATGATTTAGTACTCACTACAGAGACATGGTTCCAGGATGGTCACGATTGTTTTTTTAAAAAATATCCAGGGGGATCACACTGATTAGAAGGACAGACAGAAATGTAAGGGGGGGGGGTGGTGTAGCTCTAATATACAAAGACGATGTCGGGGCGGCTCTGAGAGATGACCTAGTTTCTATGGACAACATGTTTTAATACATTTGGGTGGAATTTAGAAATTCTTGGATGAAAAAGTCACTGATAGATGTAGTCTATAGGCAGCCAAATAAGAGCATCTCATTAGGGCGGGCAATAACAAAGAAAAGTACTCGTGCCTGGAAAAATGTTAAGACTGTTATCATGGTGTATTTAAAACTACATGTCGTTTGATATATCCAGGTCATTCAGAGTAGCCTTGAGGAGAATCGTTTTGAGTGTATCCATGGTAGTTTTCTTAAATACTATGTAATTGAACTGACGAGGGAGCAAACGTTCGTAGACCTGGTCATATATTAATGACGTCATACATATGGATGCTCTAGGAAGCAGCGATGACAGTATGGTTGAAGTTAGAATACAGATGTCGGGTGTGAAGATAAAATCCAGTACCAGGGTCCTGTGCTTAAACAAGGCAGACAGCAATGCGATGAGTGAGGACTTGACTGAAGTCGACTGAATGCAAAGATTTAATGGTGGGACGGTTGACGAGCAGTGATAGATTTTGAAATAAACTTTCCGAAGTGCTCAGCAAAATTATATTGGAGGGAAAGGAAGGACTGTCAGAAAAGCAGAAAAAGCCATGCGTGACTGAGGAAATAAGACAGACGTTCAAATTAAAACTGATGGCATAAAAAGTGACCAAGAACAATTTGAAAACAGATTATCGGGAAAATTTTAATCGTCAACAGAAAGCCAGAAGAAGAACTATAAGGAACATGACAAAAAAAAGCATAGCACATCAAGAAAGCTACCAAAGTTTCTATAAATACATAAAAGGACAAAACGTCGCTAAAAGTTGGTCTTTTAGAGAATGAGAAGGGAAAGTTATTTGTGGGATGATCGAGGCTTTGATCAGGTATTTTGAATCGGTCTTCACAGTGATGGACACTAATATGACACCAGAAATTGAGAAAGAGATAAAGGTCGGCGAAGTCGCGGGTACCATCATTATTACGGAAGATGCTGTATTCCACAAAACTGATGGTTCTCAGGATAGACAAATGTACTGGCACTGATGGAAGGCATCCATGGATACTAAAATGACCGCGTGAGAAATAACAAGTGCACTGGTGGTAAATTTCCAAAAGTCACTGGACTCTGGGGAAGTCCCAGCAAATTAGAGGAAAATTAATGTGACGCCACTATTTAAAAAGGCATTTGGATAGAAGTTGGTGAATTATTAGCTTGAACTCTGTAATGGGCAGAATGCCTGATTCTATTCTCGAGGAAGAAATAGCAGGGCATCTCGATAGAAGTGGTCACATTTGGTAGACGCAATATGGGTTTATGAAGGATATTAATAAATCTTTTGAATACTATGAAGACGTTACATGCAAGGTGAAAAAGGGGACCCAACGAATACGGTGTATCTAGATTTCTGAATTGCCTTCAACATGGTGAAGCACAAGAGGCTTCTGCATATGATGAAGATGCATACTGTTACGGATGAAGTAGGAGCATAAATAGAGGATTCGTTGATGAACAGGAAGCGAAAAGTCGGGGTAAAAAGTGCGATTCGCTTTGGCAATCAGCAACTAGTGCTGTGCCTCAGGGATCAGTGTGGGGACCGTAAGTATTCCAAATTTATCGAGATGATTTGGAGTTGGGAATCACGTGTAGTATGTCAAAATTTGCAGATGATACGAAGATGAGTGGCAGAGCAAAGTGTGCAGACGACTGTGAAACTTTGCAAAGGAATATATATACTTTAATTGAGTGGGCAAAGGTCTGGCAGATGGAATACAATGTGAATAAATGGAAAGTAATGTGAAGGAATAATGGTAAAAAGGATTATTATTTGAATGGCAAGAAGTTTCAGCATGCTGCTATGCAAACGCACCTGGGTGTGCTTGTGCATGAATCACAGACGTTTGATGTGTAGACACAACAAGTAATTACTTCCAATTGGAAAGTGACATTTTGATGAACTGGCAGCGAGCCTATCTCCAAAGTACGAACGATGGGAACTCTTCTCAGACATATTGCCTTGAATCAGCTATTGACCAAACTTTTGTTCCCTATCTCCTTCATAAAACCGTAGAACTCCTACAGTGTAGAAGCAGGCCTTTTATTCCCCAAGACATACACACCAACCGTCTGAAGGGTAACCCTATCAGAACCAATCCCTTACATTTGCCCCTGATTATAGCACCTCACCTGTATATATTTGAATTGTGGGAGGAAACCGGTGCACCTGATAGAAACACGGACAGACACGGGAAAATGTGAAAACTCCACACGGACAGTCGCGCGATGGTGAAATCGATACTGAGGCCCTGACGTGTGAGGCAGCAGTGCTTACCACTGAGTCATCATATCCTTGAACTAACAGTAATCATTCAATGTCGGATTGAATGTAAAACCCCTCACTGGAAAATTTACTTTTCTCTCCCGATACTTGTGTCACCCAACACAGATAACAACACTTTTCTAATCCAACTGCAGCGTAAAAACTGATTACAGAACTTCATCATTTCAATAGCAGTATGCAATTTGGCATGGACACTATATTTGATTACTTTCGAGAACAAATACTGACCAAGCTGGAATCACGAGAACGATATTTTCATCTGAGACACAAGGACTGCGCAAACATCAGATGATTATTTAGGATTATAAGGAGCTATTTCTGCTGTTAGAAGCAGGAACTTTCTGACGTGCGACATGTACTAACCACTTTCGGACTGTCATGTCTGAAAATGCTTCAAAGTGTCGAAAACTGTCAAAGAAAATTCAGTCAGCAGTGGTCTTTGCTCAATGTATTTCAACATAGTCAAAATGACGTTGAACTGAGTTCAGCAATTGACATGCCATTTCTTTCTCGCACTATCTCTCTTCCACTCTCACGCATATTCTCTTACTCAGTCGCAACCCGAAAAAAAATCTGCCAAATGTTTACATATCCAACGATTTTACTTGTTCATTAATCTGAATTTTCTGATAGTCATAATCTTGGCTATCAAAATGGTTTGTTCAGGTATGTTTCATCAATTAATTCAGCGGGATTGTTTTTTAATGTATGGACCACAATTTATTTCCCTTTAGTATTTTATTGAACCTGCTTTCCTGTCCCACTACAGTCGCGACAGTGTCGGAAAAGGTGTGAAGGCGACAGGAGGGAGGGAATATCCAGGATTTTGATAATGGGACACCGAACGAATCGTCTTAGATACGGAGGGCTGTTCTGTCAGACAGTGAGACAACTGGCAGCGATATTGAACAGAGGATTACCTCACCTCTCTATATCTCACAGCAGCTGTCAAACCAGCTGTGCTAACTGAACTCCTGCAGCATTGCTAGCTGGACGGCTGTTTTTGCGATGTAGAGTGGCACCAACAGTGTGGGTCACTTCCCACACTGGCTGATATCACCATGAGGTTCATGAATTACCACCATCACCACTCACCTGGGACATGGTAACCCTCAGGTTGAACTCACAACCAGTCGTTTATTATTAATAAGAGAGCAGCTTTATTGTCCATTGGGGTGATGGCATTTTTTTTAATGAAGATACATTAAAGTAAGAATAGTGAGTGGCTTGGTAGGAAAAATGCAGCTAGAGATCTTCCCATGCATCTACTGCCTTTGTCTTTGGAAATGTGTCAGTCGCTATTTGGAAGATGCTGCTGAAAGAACATCCGCAAATTTCTGCAATGTGTATTGTCAATCATGCATAATGATTCCACTGAACATTCGGTGGTGGATGCAATGCATGTATGCAGATATTTTACCAAATATGGCACCAATCAAATTGATGTGTGCCTTGCACTGTAGATGGTGGAAAGGCTTTCGGAGATATGTGATGCATTCGCCATGGCAGTATTCTTTCTCTATGACCTGCTCTTGGAGCCACGGTATTCAGTCTGTGATTCCAGTTCATTTTCTGCTCAATAGTAACTCCAGATTGTTGATCACAATGGTTCACAAACAGCAAAGCCTCTGAATGTCAAGAGGTGGAACTTTGATAATCTCGTATTCGAAGTAGTAATTGTTTGACATTTGTGTGGTACGCATTTGAATTGGTACTGATCAGCACAGCCTTGGATGTTTCTGAGATTTTCCATCATTGCGGCATGGAGTTCTGCATTATCCAGGAATGCTGCTGAAGAATGTGTAATTATTCGCAGACAGTCTAACTTATGGCTCTTTTAATTTACAAGAGGTAAGCTGCACAGTTACAAAAGACAGTTAGGTCAAGAACACAATCCTGAGGAACTCATGCAGTGTGGGCCTTGAGCTTATATGACTAACCTGCGAAATCAACATCAATTTCTGTGAGCATGGAGACACGTGGAGCTCAGTTTCACTGTGGACAGCAGTATTCTTTCCCTAAAGGACACTTATGATTTCGATGTGTTTTTAATTCAATTGACCATAGCTTTCTGTCAATATCAAAAGTCATAAAATGAACGGATTTAAGGGTGGCTTCCTGCCTGAATTTGAGACCAACTTGAACGTTTTGTGCAAATTACTCAATAAAGATATAAGTTTTATTATTATTTAGCGAATTATTAACTTGCTTTGATTTGATCCCGAGACAATGTCAATGCAGTCAAAATGAGACCAGGCAATGGCATTACCATTGACTGCGAACAATTAAGAGAAAATGAAGATGGCTTAGTGTATTTGCTCAGTGGGGAAGAAGCAACTGTTGATGATCAGTTGAATTGTTTCCCCATGCAAAGGAAAGTGTTAAGTAGTGAAGAAGAATGTAAAAATACATTTCAAGTGGTGTGTGTGTGTGTATGTGTGTGTGTGTGCGCGTGCACGCGTACGAGAGAGAGAGAGTGAGAGCGAGACAGATAGTGTAAAACACCTAAACCATTCTTCTGAATTATGAGTGCTGTATGAAGTGGCTTAGTGGTTAGCCCTTCTGCCTCACAGCACCAGGGACCAGGTTTATTTTCAAACCTCTGCGACTGTTTGTGTGGATTTCGCATGTTCCCGCAGTCTCTGTTTGGGTTTTGGATGATTCAGTTTCCTCCCAGATTCCAGGGAAGTGCAGATTGAATGGACGAGACATTCTCTACTGCCGATAGTGTCCAGCGATGTGCAGGATAGCTGGATTAGACAAGGGAAATGAGAGGTTACAACGAAAGGGTAAAGGGTGGGTCAAGTGTGATGCTGTGCAGTGAGTCGGTGTGGAATCGTTTTACAAATGGCCTGCGTCCACAATGTACAATTCTCATGTTCGAAAATCCGCTTTTACTTCGTCTGAAAGGACCTTGCAATGTGTTTATTCAAAAAAATAGAATTCGGAAATCAAGGTTCTTGGAACACATTTTGTCCTCCATTTGTATGGTTGGGAAACCGAATGGGAAGTGAAAGAGTGAAAAAACGAAACTAGCTCAATCTCTCACCATTTATATGATGCGAGCAGATATTGCATATTTTGGAGATCTTAAATGTGTAATAATTCTGATATGCGTAGGATATGTAACCAAGGGAACAACGGAAAAAAATACGGGGACTCTGACTGAAACATTCAATTCCTCCTCAGCCACGGTGGGGTCGGGACGGGGTGGGGGGGTGTGGAGTGTGGCAGAGGACTGGAGGACAGTTGGTGTTTTTCCATTTTTCAAGAAGAGAGGTGGAGATCGAACAGGAATAACAGGTTACTGAGTTTCACATAAGTGTTCAGGACACGATTGGAGAAAAAAAACCAAAGGATAGAATTAATCTCCATTTAGTGCGGAATGTTTTCAGCATGGATAGTCAAGACGGTTTCGTCAGAGGGGCTCATGCCTCATAAATCTGGTGAGGATTTTCGATGAGGTGGCCAGATCTGTAGATAAGAGAAGGGCAGTTGAAATACTTCATAGGAATTGAGCAAAGCCTTTGACAAGTTCGCACATGGGGGACTGAGAATGTGTGTGTGTTTGTGTGTGTGTTTTACGGAGTGGGCGTGGCTGGGGAATGGGGCGATGCAGTTGATGAGATTGGGAATGTGAAATAGGATTTTTGATGATACTAGCATTGTCTGGGTCATTGTCAGGGAGGTATATATTCTTAGTTGACTGATCGAAAGAGATAGATTGGTCAGATGGGCAGATGAGTGGTTGATGTAATGTAATCTTTCTGAAATGTTAGATGATGCACTTTCAAAGAACGCAGTCACCAGAAAAGTGTGACCTCAATGAATAGTCCGACATTAGGAAGATCAGAGGATCCGAAAGGACTTGAGGTGCTGTTGACAGATCCCTGCAGGTGGAATGACAGGATACTTGGGGAATTCAGAATGCTTATAGGACACTCCCCTTTTTCAGTCGATGCTTCGATGATAAGGAGAAAGTAAGGACTGCAGATGCTGAAGATCAGAGTCAAACAGTGTGTCGCTGGGAGATCACAGCAGATCAGACGGTATCCGAGGATTTGGAAATTCGATTTTTCGGGCATAATACCTTCATCAGTAATGTGGGAGGATTATAATAGGAGAGGGCATGTTGAAGCTGTACAGAACTTTGTTTAATCCACAGTTGGAGTATTGTGTGTAGTTCTGGAGACTGCACCACAGGAAGGGTGTGATTGCACTGGAGGAAGTGCAAAGGAGATTCACCAGAATGGTGCTCAGTTTTCAACAATTTCGCTGTGCAGAAGGAGGGTGGAGAAGTTCGGAGTGACTTATCTTGAGCAGGTGTATAACTTATAAGGGGAATGGACAGTGTGAATCCAAAGCAGCAGTTTCTCTGAGTCCAAGTGTCAGGAAAAAGGTTGCATAATTCTAAGCGAAAGACAGGAGGTTTAGATTGGACATGAGGGAAATTTGTTTCGTCCGGAAGATGGTATTTACCTGAAATGCACTGTCTGGGAGGGTAGGTTAGTTGGAAAAACATACACACTTTTCAAATTACTTGGATGAGCGTTTGAAATGTCATAACATACAAGTCCATAGGCCAAGTGGTGGACAGTGGGATTATTGTAGATTTAGTTTCATTGTGGTGGAAGGAACACGGCGGGTCGAAGGGTCACTTGTATTATGTATCATTCTGCCATTCCGGAATCTGAAGTCAATGGTCTGAATCTTTTCTGTTTAATTTTTGCATTTGTTTTGCGAACTATATCACTTAGTACAAGTTCCAGCTGTTGTGGTTTCTATCATCTTCAGGTTCTGATTGTGAGTGCTCTTTCATGGATAGAATTTCCCAAATGTGTTGTAAAATTGGATTAATAAGGAAAATATGGATACAACAATATGCAGTAGAACAGCTCTTAAAAAGGTCCACCGCACGAACTATTGAATGACTGTAAAGCCTGATCAAAATGAATGACGTCACTGAAAAGAAAATCGAAAAATATTTTGGTATTGATGGGACGAACTATACATGATTTTGGACAAGCATTGAAGTTTGAAGAAGATTTACAATTAATATTTGAGATCTAAGAGGATCACATTAATCTAGTCTTTGGGGTATTTCAATTACAGACTTAAATCTCAATGACATCACAAATTTAAAATAAACCTTCTATCTTAAAATGTTTGTAAAAAATGTTGGATAAAAATTCAATGTTTCCCAGTGGGGCACCACATGATATAATATAATATCATTTGAACTGTGTCAGCGCCAGGTAAGTCTCCAATTCAGACATACTGTCAACAGCAGGACATCAACGACTACTTCACAAACAGCAAAATGTATGTTCCAAGGATAATGATAGAAAAACTATACTATACCCTCTTTGCCATTTTTGGTATTCCTGGTAAGTCTTGAAACAATTCAGTTTTCCAAATCTCTGCACTAAATCATACTTATTTCCAGTCAATGATTAATAGTTATTTCCTTTCCATTTAGCATGGCAAATACTGATGGCAGATGACAATGCCCCCACATACTGATTTTAATGTGAATAGATTATTTATTAGGAGGCTCCTCAATAATCTGCTGCATTGCCTGTTTCTCTATACCGCGCAGAATGGGTTGGCACTGAGGCCACACTGATGGAGTTTGAATGAGCACTGGCCCTGGCTGGTCGAGAGAGTGTTGATGAAGACCGATCTCTCTCCGTGGTGGTTCAAAACCTACTATCTCTCAGATGGTTTTTGTAACGACCGACATCTTAGTAACCTCTGAGTAAGGTCTTTCGAATTCCTTGATGCAAAGGTATTTTGTTGTTTGATCTCTCTTAGGTATCTTGTTCCAAATGGGAGAGCAGATACCAGGTGGGCAATGTTTGGTGTGAGTAGGTCACTACGGAGTGATAAGTGAGTGTCAGCACAGATGGCTTTGAACATCTTGTGTGTTTTCGTCAATCTGTGGGTGTGTGGGGTCACGATATATGTGAGGACAGTTTGCTGGGAGGGGTGTTGAGCACAGGGTTCCAAATATGATGTGTATTTCTGGATTGTTTGTTTCCACAAAAGACATGTGAGTAGTGCCATTTGTAAAAATAGGCACAGTATTGTAGGGCGGAGTCGAATATGAAAAATAATGAGATATTGAATTTTGTGGCAGCAGCAATCCAACAGTCGTGAAACAGGTTTGTCAAACAAGATATTTCCCGATTTTCCCTTTGTTGTGTTATATTTCGATGTTCCCCAAACGATACTGGTCTATATGAATGGTATATAAGGGCATTTAATTGGGATTGTTACTCCGTATTTAGATCTGAATTTACGTTTATATTTATTATTATTTTTATTATCGTCGCTGTTATTTTTTCCGGTTCTGACATTTTGCAGATGAATATTCTGGATATAATTTAGACCAGTCACTCTGAAACCGTCGTGTTATACGTTGGACTGCAGGTCTCTGTCAATTTTTAGAAATTCCTGTTATTGTACCCCATCTAGACGACTCAGAACTTTGGAGATTGTGTGGTACAACAGATTTTCCCTGATGGAAGAGAAGTCGGTTTGGGGTGACTGAAGTACAATTTAAGATATTTCAGATTATTTTACTGCTCCAAGGTTCCAATAAGGCTCAAGAATATCTGGCAAAACGGAGTAAAGTATAGCCCTGCTGCGTGTGCTGATGTTCAGAATTGAGGGGATTGGTGAGTTGAACAACGTATTAATTTCTAATCCATCAGCATCGCACTGCTAAAATAATATGTACCGTTGTTCGACACAGCTTTGAATGGCGCTCTTGGCCACATGGTGTGGAGTATCAATGCGGTTGTCATGCGGCGTGTTTGTCCAAGCAGTGATTTTGATTTACACCACGCAGACAAATTTATATTGAGATTTCAATGCCAACAATTATAATTGCTTTGCTATATCGATGCCATCTCGATGTAGTTCAAGATCTTGTTGGCCGATTTGAGCCAATCTACTTCCTAATAACGTCACATGTTCCTTGTTCTCTGAAGGATCGGAAAGCAGAGGTGAGTGGGAATGACTACTCACCTGTGTTTACTATGTGGGAACTTGTTTATGACTAAACCTATGCTGGGTGTGGATGACCATTCTGGGCATTGACCCCACGCAGGGCAGTTCAGCATGTTCAGCTCCTTCTGCTTCGATGAAATGGTCCATATTTTTCGAATCACTGTTTAAAGTGAGGTGATTTATTGAAGATCACATTTAGGTGCTGAGCTATCCCAGAATATTGTGAGGCAATTGAGGCGTAGAGATTACCTTGATGGCGAGAGTGAAGTAAGAATATAGGGACCTGCTGTTTTGTCCAAATGTCAGGCGTGCCAAATCAACACTGCTTGTTGGGATATATCTGGCACAGCGTTTGTTGCATCACGGGAGTGGATCAGGCAATTTGATGCAATAATGATGTATCTGCTTCCATTACAAAATTGTTCACTTGAAGGAAAATGAGGACTTGTTAGTGAAATAAATTTTATTTCGTGCCTAATAAGCCTCTGTAAGTTTCAGAGAACACGGGTTACTATCATCATGCCAGAGGTTAGTAAACGACAGTAGACTGAGAGTTCTAGGGCAAAAGCATTCTGCGATGGGCTCTTGGAATATAATCGTGTCTTGAAGCTTGGTCTTTCCTTCCCCGGAGCATATTACACCCTAAAATGGAGTGCTGTCTGAATGCTGATCCATCGACATGCACAATGGTTAAAATTTTCACTTCACTTCATGGGCACTGGACTGGGGCGGTACGTGTTCTTCAAGTTTGATATTGTTTGCGGTTAATATTTCCAAACCATTTCTGTCGTGTAACTTCTCAATTGAAATAAAGAAAACCTTTTGTCTGCAGCTTTCAGGCACTCTATATTATCCCACGATCGACTGGAATGTTGTGTTCAATTGATCTAGATCTCCAGGAATGACTCTGTTTGAAGTGCTTACTGATTGCGTAATTGTACTGAACAAGGATCACGAACTTCAGCCCGGATCCTCTGGCTCCAGTGGCCACATGGAATTAGGAGGATATTCCATTGTCGAATTGCACTGAGTGTGGGTAACTGCTCAAATAGAAACTTATGACACAGCATTCTTGCTTTTCTGTGGAGACCTGTAAATGCAGCATTGTCGTTCGTGTGGAGCACTGAGAGGAGACTACCTGTGACTCCAATTGTATGTTTTGCTACGAGTATATTTTACTGTCGATCTATATTGCATGTGTGTCAATGAATTGAGACCCAATTCTCGTGACACAGTGATTCATTGAGCATCTTCAAATAGAATTTTACCGATAGTGATTTCCTAACTAAAGAGGAACAAATGTCCGCAGAGTGACAGTGTTACTGGGAGCATCACTCAAAAGAAAATTATGCTGACTGGGAATTATTAAATGGAGCGGGATAACTTACCCCAGCGTTCTTCCGCATGCAGAAGTATCTCTGACTGCGAAATTAGCTGTTTGTGAGGAGCAGAATGATTTATAATATCTGACTGCAATGGTAATTATGACCATAAGAATATGAAACAGTGACTGCTTCGTTTGGATGACCTTCCTCATTTCTGTACTGTCCAGTGATGAAGTTCTCAATGCAGTTTGTAAATATACAATGGTTTGCGCGAGGAAAATATTCGCAACTGGTTGATTATATTTGATGCTAGGTTTACAAAGTGAAATGTCGCATTGAAGATAAACAGATGCAATATTTTCCGAGAATAATAACGGTCATTCAACAAAATGCCACGACGACACGACATGTTGATTCAAGCAATGTTTTTGATGCTGATCAATCTTCCAGCAAGGTTAGGACATGTTGTGAAACAATGACTCCACTAATGTCTTCTCTGAATATTAATAAGTATGTATATAGTGTTGGAAATGTTGTAACGCCTTGCCATCTGTATCTGGGTAGAATCAGATTATCAATTGTTAAATCTGCAATTCATAATCTGCCTACAGATAATTGTTCAGAGATCGCTCCCCTGCACTTTTTGATGCGTGGCTTCATTTGGAGGAAGAGCTCTCGATGAGAACTGTGCATCAATCAGTTTTAAGGCAACATATAAAAATAAAAATAGGAATAGCATTAGAAAAAAATTAGAAAAATCAGTTTCAACAAATGACTAAATTCAGTAATTACATCACAAAGCGCTGTGTATTCTCGACCCATCTGCCATACTCCTTGCCACTTCACAGCTGACAGAACAATTTCCTGATGTATAAGCATTTCCCTTCTTTTAGCGTCATAATGGCAAACATTCCGACTCTCTGGAGCTCAAACTCTGTCACTTGCTTATTGCATTTTGTACGACGACCTCTGAACTTCCCAATATTCACATGTTTATTCTGTCGTGCGCCACACTTAGGATTGTTTGCCTTGCATTTACAGTAGGATTGGCTATCTGTTTATCAATCAATTGTGCCTATTTTCACAGTTAAATTTTAGTTCCTGAAAAAAGATTCAATTCTTTCACATACAAATCACAAATAGTGATTCACAATAAGGCAGCCCTCAGGAAAAAAAAGACAACTCATTGAGATTACATTCTGGTAATCTCATTCTACCTGATTTCATCCTGACCACAAGTGAAAATAGTTTCGCCTGTTGGAACGCAATCATCTCAACTGTCGAACATCGCTGCACCAACTATTCAGGGTCATATACTAGGCCCCAAAATATGTATCTGCCTCAGCAATGCCTTTCCTTCCACCATCATTTCCAACTAAAAGATATTTTCTTGTGATTGCACAATGGTTAGCACCATGAATGATGCATTAGGTAAGGAAGAGGTCTGTGCCAATATACAGTAAGATAGAATAACGTTTAATCTGATAAGTGACAAACGTTGGCTTCAAAACGAAATGAAGAAATTTTACAATCTCATATGTATGTAGGGTGTCTCCAATTCTTTGCTTAACTGATCCAAAGTGTCTTTGTGGTGGATGTTGTTGTCATATGGGAAACCCCAGCCAGTCTGTTTGGTCGATGAAGCATATGAAATGAACCACGGCCGACACCAAAAGCAGAATACATGATCGTCTCTTCATGAGCAATCCACTGATCATGTTCTTCCATTTGTCTTTTACAAGTGCAAATGATCCATTTAGAACGTGTTTTCTGTTATATTGTTCAGATCCTTTAAACTTTATATTGCAGAGTACAAGAATCATCTTTGTGTCATTACGTACAGTCTGCATGAATAATGCGCAATCAGAAACTTGAAATCTCTTCTTGTCCTTTCTTTTACAGTAAGTCTCGTGGTGATTGTAATTTTAGCTCGGTGCAAATGTGATCTTTCCACATGCAGCACTATCTACCTGGTGGCCATGGCAATGTCTGATCTACTGTTCATTGTTTTTTTATGTCGTACTTATCCGATTTCAACAACTTTATTATCCACTTTGTTTCCTGAGCATCACTCCGGTTTGCAGTCTTATCAATGTCCTCTGCCACCTGACCATTGACTGTTCTGTCTGGTTCACTGTTGCCTTTTCTTTCGATCGATTTGTCGCCATTTGTTTTCATCAGATGAAAACTACGTATTGCACAAAGAAAACTGCAGTGAGGTTCTAGCAACCATTGTATTTTCTTTTCGCGAAAGAACATCCCTCCGTACTTTCGATTTAAACCTGGAACGATTATGAACAACATTCAATGGTACTGTCATGTCTGGTCCAGTTATTGTTCAGACCGTCGGTGGATAAGTTTCAGATATTTGAAAAAATTTTAACACCAATGTTCCCATTCATTTTTATTCTCCTTCTCAATGTTCTGACTGTCAGACACATCTTCCAGGCTATTAAGGTGCGTAAGGCATTGGGGAATCAGAGAAAAATAGAGAACGATCCAGAGATAGAGAGCAGAAAGAAGTCTGTGATTCTACTCTTTGCCATCCCTACCAGCTTCATACTCCTCTGGTTGGGCTGTAATTTTTATTATTTTAATGCTGGCATTCATTGGATTATGCTGTTTATCGTCTCTTTTAACTAATTGTATTTGTGCTGCGGAACATAAGCTGCTGCACAAATGCATTTATTTATGTGGGGACATAGAAATGTTCAGAGACCAGATAAAGTATGCTGCTAAATATCCAGTTATAAAAATAATTCAATTAATGAATATATCCAAGTAATTGAGCAACAAGATTAGATGCAGCAAATAATGGAACGAGGAATCCACGTGAGCAAATGACCGAAAGGATAAGAAGGAGTAGAAACACGACAATACTCCTTTTCGAATGGGCACGGAATGACTCCTGCTGTTTTCCTACATCTATTCTCTCCATCCAGCTGAGGCTATCCACAGTTTTGTGTTTATTTTTAAACGAAAAGCCTGCAAGAAAGTAAACAATCTGAACTAAAATAAAATTGTCAAACAGGCAATGAGTAACCACATGGAGCAGATGTGTGCTCAATATTTAGGGAGAATAAACTTGCAGTGCAGCTTGCTCAGCATCACAGCTCCAAATTCCCTCTCTACACCACCGGTATGAGCAGTTCGTACCATAGACAAGGTACACAGCAGAAATTCCATACAAAACAACTTCTTCACACACAGCACTCTTATCTGGAATGTAGAGCTCATCAGATAAATAGGAAACACCCCAGTTGAAAATTTCACATCAAACCATTCACCACCCTGGTTTGAACAAACATTTGGTTCCAAAAGGTGCCAATGTTTGAAAATCCTGGAAGTCCTTCCTTTACAGCACTTTGTATTTAACTGCACAAAATGGAATCCAGCCGTTCAAGAAGGCAACTCCCCACCGCTTCCTCCAGACCTGCTACGTATGGGGAACAAAAGCCAGCAGACAGCCAGAAATGCCAAAACCCCATGAATAAATTGTAAAATAATTTCACTATTTGCTGCCAAGATTGCATGCCATGTGTCCATATCCTCATTTATCAGAAAATTGAGAAATAATTCCATTGAAATATATAAGATCCTGAATGACAGAGGCTTGATAGGGGAGATGCTGAGAAATTCCCCCGGGTGTGGTAATCTTAAACACGTGGACGCAATCTCAAGATAAGGAAAAGCTTTTTTAGGAGTGAGAGGAGGTAACGCCTTTTTCCGCAAATCATCTCGGAGTCTTTGGTATTTGATATCGCTGAGGATTGAGGATGCTCCCTCACTTAGTTCATTTCAGACTGAAATCGACAACTTCATGGTGTCTCAAAGCATCATGGAAAATGGGGAGGACGCTGAATTTGAAATCTGAAGTCAGCCACAATCATATTGACTGATGGAACAGATCGCCAAAACGCGTCTTCTCCTGCTCGTTTCCCGGGCTCTTGTTTTCCTTGCTGACCCAGTCAGCAATCCGTTTAGATTTGTTTCCATGAAATCTTTTGTCGTTTAAAGTTTGCAGCTTCCACCCTATCACAGACCATTTCATTTCTTCTTCAGCACCACTCCTGGTCCAATTGCTAAAAAAAACTTTTCTAACTTCCATTAGTTCTGCTGAAATACCCCATAAAACAAATGTTATCCTCTCCCTTGCCCATTTCCATCACACAATGCTCCGCGGTCTCTGGATGCTGCCCCACCTTGTCAGTTTTCTCATCATGGCCTTTTGAGAGGCAATGGGTCCACCTTTCGCTCTTTTTGTGACAGGATGCATTCTCCAGTTCAACTCCTTAATATTCTGTTCCTTTAGAGATCACATTGGTGCAATAAAGGAATATGACAGACGTTCTTATCACGCAATACGTGGGACGGGACATGCCTTACAAGAAGGAAAGGCCAAAATAACGACTCAACGTACTTTAGTGCTCTGTTTATGCCATCTCCTGGTAGAGACTTATTGAATCTGCAGTCTACAGGCAGACCTGTGAAATGGATGTCCAAAAAAGAAGTAGCAAAACGGATGAATGCACCTTCAGCATGCATTGCAATCCCCTCCACGTACAACAGGCTATATAATACGAAAGGGCAAAAATAGCTGTGTGGACGTTATTTGGAAATGGGTGCACCAGTACAATCGTTGTAGGTTGGCTTTTCACTTGCCTCACCCACACCACTTACTTCTTCCTCTGAAGAAGCACGAGGGAATTAGAAATGACCAATCCCAACGAGAAACCGGTTCATGGAATAGTACTATTAAACATAGGTGAGAGGTATTGGCCCAGTTCTGAACTTCCTCCACCGCCAAACACGAGCCACGCGACGTCTGGATGAAGAACGGATCACCTTCCGACTAGGCATCCTCCTACCCCACAGTATCAACGTCGATTTCTCCTGTTTCCTACTCTCCCTCCCCTCACTGAATTCCAGGTCCAACCCTCCAGCTCAGCACTACCCTGTAGAACTCTGCCACTAATCCATCTTCCTTCCAACATATCCGCTCCAACATTTGCTCCGACCTATCGACATCACCTCCAGCTCCAGCTTCCTATTGCATTCTAAGATACTTTACCTTAGCTCCACAACCCCCTCCCATTTCCCTTTAAGCTCCGTTCTCCATCCTCACATTCCATCTGAAGGGCTTCTGTCCAAAACGTCGAATGTGTTGCTACTGCGATGCGACTTCACATGCAGTGATTTTCCAGCTCCACGGTTTTTGACAAAGGTGAGATGTCAAATGATAACTTAAAGCATTCAAACGCCAGAATATTTCTCGTTCGATTGAAACAAATGTAACACATGTTAACCAATGCCGTGGTGCACAAAGCATTTGATGCCACAGGGGCCACCAAATGTGGGGAATGCCATAATCTCACTCGACACCAGAAGGATGACGCTGGCAAAGGGTCAATGCTGTGCCGATCCTCGTCAATTTTTATTGAACCTACAGGGTATGAATGAGAACGTGCAGAGGGTTAGACAAATCATGAAAGAATTAACAGTTTAAAGTGAGGAAACTCTCAAAAACCAGGCAAGGCCAATTCAGAAAGTTGTGGAGATACAGTTCGAGGGGCTGTTGGCAAAGGCGGCACGTGCTAAAACAATTAATCTTTTAATCGATAGGGAATGAGAGTGTACTAAGATATACACTACCCCATCACACACCTCAATTTCTGCTTCAGCCCCCAACATTAGTATTGATCAAGCTCGAAAGGTGCTCATCAAACAACGTGAGAGAAAATTGCTCATGGGATCTGACATGTGTCAGGACAATTTCATGGATTATGAAGCGATCATATAAAACAGTATTCTAGGTAAAAACCAGATTCTGGATTAGTGGTGCTGGAAAAGCACAGCAGTTCAGGCAGCATCCGAGGAGCTGTAAAATCAACGTTTCGGGGAAAAGCCCTTCATCAAGAATACAGGCAGAGTGCCTGAAGGATGGAGAGATAAATGAGAGGAGGGTGGCGGTGGGGAGAAAGTAGCATAGATTACAATTGATGAGTGGGGGAGGGAATGAAGGTGATCAGTCGGGGAGGAGGGTGGAGTGGATTGTTGGAAAAGAAGATTGGCAGGTAGGACAAGTCATGGGTACAGTGATGAGCTGGACGTTGGGAACAGGGGTGAGGTGGGGAAGGAGAAATGAGGAAACTGTTGAAGTCCACATTGATGCCCTGGGGATGAAGTGTTCTGGTTCTGCAGGGATCAGTTATGGAACCTCTGCTCTTTGTGAGTTTTATAAATGGCTTGGACGAGGAAGTGGAAGCAGAAGTTCGTAAGTTATCAGATGACACGTGTGGTGGTGAAACTGTGGATAGTGTGGAGATTTGTTTTCGGTAGCCACAAAACATTGACAGGATGCAGAACTGAGAAAATAACTGGCAGATGGAGTGAAATCTGGAATAATATGAATTCATTCACATTCGACGATAAAATTTGAACGCAGAATACAGGATTGGAAGAATGATTCTTGGCAGTGAGGAGGAAAACGGGGCTCCTGGCACCCATGTCCACAGATCCCGAAAAGTTGCCACCAAATTTGGTGGGGCTGTTGAGAAGACGTATCGTTTGTTGACTTTTATTATCAGGGGGATTGAGTTTTCGAACCGCAAGGTTATGCTGCAGCTCTATAGAGTCCAGGTTAGATCGCACTTCGAAGTTTGTGTTCAGTTCTGGTCAGCCTATTATCAGAAAAATGTGGAAGCTTCAGAGTGGGCGGAAATGAGATTTGCCATGATGCTGCCTAGACTGGAGGGAGTGTTTTACCAAGAAACGTTGAGAGAGATAGGTCTTTTTTCATTGGAGCGAAGAAAGATGAGAACTGACTTGATCGAGGTTTACAAGATGTTGAGTGGCAGAGATCGAGTGGATGACCAGAGGTTTTTTTTTCCCATGATTGAAATGTGTATCACGAGGAGGCACAATTTTAAGGTAATTGGAGGAAGGTTTAGTGGAGATGTCAGAGGTAGAATCTTTTCTCAGAGTGGTGACTGCGTTCGATGCACTGCCAGCAGTGGTAGTAGAGTCAATTACATCAGGGCCAGCTTATCAACTCTTGGATCATCACGTGGAATTAAGTACAATGAATGTTATGTAAGTTAGTCTGATCTTAGACTCGGATGGAAGGCCAGCACGTCATTGAGGGCCGAATGGCTCATATTTTACAACACGGTTATATGTTGTGTCACTTACTGATCACACTGCAATATCATTCCTGGGAATTGGAGATCGATTACAGCAGAGAAAGACGTCACATGGTTTGGGCGAGTGAAACAAAATGGATATGTTGCGAAAGCCAGCATTGAAACTGGTTCGATCCTCAAACTAACAATGTGTAAACGGAACGATTTCAGTCAGGTACATGGGCACTAATCTTATAATTCATTTGCCCGACCATCACAAGCTGACCTTCATTCGGACATCATCGTCCTTCAAACTAAATCTGTCAAGATCATCAGGCATGTCTATCGTTCAATAACTCCTGCTGCCTCTCCTGGGTTATTGAATCGATTTTGGAATAAAAAAAAACAAACAAACTGATGATGTTGTAAATCAGAAACAAGAACATAATTTGCGGGGAAAGATCAGGAGGTCTGTCAACATCATACATCATCAGGTCGGAAGAATAATTATTGGAGACGAAATGTTCACTCGGCATACTTCCTAACAGATTCTGGCAGACCTGTTGAGATTCACCAAGAATTTCTGTGCGGTCTTTCAGATCTCTGTTATCCGAAATTCCTTATTTAAGTCTACCTGATGTTGAACAATCCAAGTGGATATTGCATTAGGTGATAGTCTATTTCATCCCTTGAGGCACATGTGAAGAGTCATAGGATCTTAAAATCCCAAAAATGTGGAAATGGGTATTTCATTCCATCAAGCCCACACCTACCCTCTGAACTGTATTCCGTCCAGTCTCAACGCTCTTATCTTGTAACGCCGTATTTTCCATGAGTATTCCTTCAACACTGCACATCCCTCAACATTATGGGCAAAGTAGCGTGGCCAATCCACACAACCTGCACATCTTTGGACTGAAAGAGGAAACCGGAACACCCGGAGGTAACTCACACGGACACCATAGAAAATGTGCAAACTCCATACAAATAAATCCGTCTTAAATCAGAAACTGGGTATCTGGGTAATTGGAAAGGTTTCGAGATGGAGGACAAAAGTTTAGACCACCGTGTGAATCATACGCTGAACCACCTAATTTTAGTGCTGTAAAACATCTAAAATATGATGACAGAATACAACAGGATCTTGACCAGATGGGCCAATGAGCAGAGAAGTGTCAGATGGAGCTTAATTTAGATAAATCTGAGGTACTGCATTTTGGGAAAGCAAATCTTAGCAGGACTTATCCAATTCAGGATAAGTTCCTAGAGAGTGCAGCGGAACAAAGATACCTTGGAGTGCAGGTTTATAGCTCCTTGATAATGTAGTCGTTGGTAGATAGGATAGTGAAGAAGGTGTTTTTTTATACTTTCTTCTATTCGTCAGAGTATTGCGGACAGGAGTTGGGAGGTCATGTTGCAGCTGTTCAGGACATTGGTTAGGCCAAAGTTGGAATATTGCGTGCAATTCTGGTCTCCTTCCTAACGGAAGTATGTTGTGAAACTCGACCAGATATCCCAACCCAATCTAGTCCAACCTTCCAGCACCTGGCACATATCCCTCCAAAACTTTCCTATTCATATACCCAGCAAATTCCTCTTAAAATTTGCAATTGTACCAGCTCCCACCACTTCCTCGGGCAGCTGATTCCAATGACATACCACCCACTCTCTGTGTGAAAAATCTGCTCTTCTGACTCATCTATATTAGATTCGATTACTTAGTGTGGAAACAGGCCCTTTGGCCCAACAAGTCCACACCACCCCGCCGAAGCGTAACCCACCCATACCCCTACATCTACATCTACCCCTTACCTAACACTACGGGCAATTTGGCATGGCCAATTCACCTGACCTGCACATCTTTGGACTGTGGGAGGAAACCGGAGCACCCGGAGGAAACCCACGCAGACACGGGGAGAACATGCAAACTCCACACAGTCAGTCACCTGAGGTGGGAATTGAACCCAGGTCTCTGGCGCTGTGAGGCAGCAGTGCTAACCACTGTGCCACCGTGCCGCCCATTCTCACCCTAAACCTGTGCCCTCTCGTCCTGGACTCCCTGACCACAGGGAAAATATTTGCTCTATTTGCACTATTCATGCCCCTCTTAATTTTGTAAGCATCTATAGGGACGTCCCTCAGCATCCGACGCTCGAGTGAAAAGAGCCCAGCCTGTTCAGCATCTCCTTATAGCTCAAATCCTCCAACAGTGGCAACATCCTTGGAAATCTTTTCTGAACCCTTTCAGGCTTTCTATGCTGTACTTAACTATGACATTATTATTCTATGACTCCCTAAATTCATTTTCATTGCAGTTTCCCTTTCATTTTGATTCTGGAGAAGATTAACCTCATTCTGAATGTAATACTGTCACAGGGTCATCGAGATGGGCAGCATGGAAACAAAACATTCGGTCCAACATGTCCATGCCGACCAGATACCCCAACCCAATCTAGTCCCACCTGCCAGCACCCGGCCCTATTCCCTCCAAACACTTCCTCTTCACATACCCATCAAAATGCCTCTTAAATGTTGCAATTACGACCATAAGACATCGGAGCAGAAGTAAGGCCATTCAGCCCATCGAGTCCATTCCGCCATTCAATCATGGCTGATGGGCATTTCAACTCGACTTTCCTGCATTCTCCCCGTAGCCCTAAATTCCTTGTGACATCAAGAATTTATCAATTTCTGTCTTGAAGACATTTAGCGTCCCTGCCTCCACTGCACTTGCGGCAATGAAATCCACAGGCCTACCACTCTCTGGCTGAAGAAATATCTACGCATTTCAGTTCTGAATTTACCCCCTCTCATTCTAAGGCTGTGTCTACGAGTCCTAGTCTTCTCGCCTAACGGAAGCAATTTCCTAGCGTCCACCCTGTCCAAGACATGTATTAACTTGTAAGTTTCTATTAGCTTCCCCTTAATCTTCTAAACTCCAATGAACGCAATCGCAGGATCCTCAGCCGTTCCTCAAATGTTAGACCTACCATTCCAGGGATCATCCGTGTGAATCTCCGCTGGACACACTCCAGTGTCAGTATGTCCTTCGTGAGGTGTGGGGACCAAAACTGGACTCAGTACTCCAAATGGAGCCTAACCAGAACTTTATAATGTCTCAGTAGTGCAACGGTGCTTCGATATTCCAACCCTCTTGAGATAATTGACAACATTGCATTTGCTTTTTTAATCACTGACTCAACCTGCATGTTTACCTTCAGAGAATCCTCGACGAGCACTCACAGATCCCTTTTTACTTTGGCTTTATGAATTTTCTCACCATTTAGAAAGTAGTTCATGCTTGTATTCTTTTTTCCAAAGTGCAAGACCTCGCATTTGCTTACGTTGAATTTCATCAGCCATTTCCTAGACCACTCTTCCAAACTGTCTAGATGCTCTGCAGCCTCCACACTTCCTCAGTACTATCTGCCTGCCCACCAAACTTTGTATCATCAGCAAACTTCGCGAGAATGCCCCCAGTCCCTTCATCCAGATCATTAATATACAATGTGAACAGTTGCGGGCCCCAACACTCAACCCTGAGGGACACCGCTTGTCACCGGCTGCCATTCCGAAAAAGAATTTTATCCGAACTCTCTGCCTTCTCTCAGACAGCCAATCTTCAATCCATACCAGTAGCTCACCTTGAACACCATGGTCTCTCACCTTGCTCAGCGGCCTCCCGTGTAGAACCTTATCAATGGCCTTTTGGAAGTCTCGGTTGACCACATCTACTGGGTTTCCTGTCTAACCTACTTGTCACCTCTTCAAAGAACTCCAACAGGTTTGTCAGGCACGACCTCCCCTTACTCAATCCATGTTGACTTGTTCTCATCCGACCCTGCTCTTCCAAGAATTTAGAAAACTGCTCCTTAATTATGGATTCTAGAATTTTACCAACAACCGAGGTTATGCTAATTGGCCTATAATGTTACATGTTTTGCCTTGATCATTTGTTTCACAAGAGGGTTACGACAGCGATCTTCCAATTATCCGGGACTTTCCCTGACTCCAGTGACTTTTGAAAGATTTCAACCAATGCCTCCGCTATTTCCTCAGCTACCTCGCTCAGACTTCTAGGATGTAGCCCATCTGGGCCAGGAGATTTATGAATTTTCAGACCTTTTAGCTTTTCTAGCACTTTCCCTTTTGTAATGGCAACCCATACTCAACTCAGCCCCCTGACTCCCTTTAATTGTTGGGATATTACTCATGTCTTCCACTGTGAAGACTGATGCAAAGTACTTATTAAGTTCTCCTGCTATTTCCTTATCTCCCATCACTAGGCTTCCAGCATCAGTTTGAAATGGCCAAATGTCTACTCTTGCCTGTTGTTTGTTTCTTATGTATTGAAATAAACTTTTACTACCAATTCTAATATTACTTGCTAGCCTACCTTCATAATTGATCCTCTCCTTCCTTATTTTTCTCTTTGTTATCCTCTGTTTTTTTTTGTAGCCTTCCCAATCTTCTGATTTCCCAGTGCTCTTGGCCACTTTATAGGATCTCTCGTTTCCTTTCATAGATTTCCTGACTTTCTTTGTCAGCCGTGGCTGACTAATCCCTCCCCAGATAATTCTTCTCTTCTTGGGGATGAAGCTCTATGCAGTGTCCTCAATTTTACCCACAAACCCCTGCCATATTTGCTCTACTGTCTTCCCCGCTAGGCTCTGCTTCCAGTCTATTTTCGTCAGTTCCTCTATCATGCCCACATAATTACCTTTATTTAACTGTAACACCATTACATCCGATTTTGCCTTCTCTCTTTCAAACTGCAGACTGAACTCTGCCATATTATGATCGCTGCTTCCTTAAGTATTCCGTTACTATAAGATTTTTTTATAAAGTCTGGTTCATTACATAGCACTAGGTCCAGAATAGCCTGCTCCCTAGTGGACTCCATGACAAGCTGTGCAAAAAAGCCATCCTGCAAGCATTCCATGAATTCCCTTTCTTTGGATCCACTGGCAACATTATTTACACAGTCCACCTGCATATTGAAGTCTCCCATGGTCACCGTGACATTGCCTTTCTGACATGCCTTCTCTATTTCCCGGTACATGTTGCGCCCCTGGTTCTGACCACTGTGAGGAGGTCTGTACATAACTCCCACTGTATTTTTTTTGCCTTTGTGGTTCCTCAGTTCCACCCACACAGACTCCACATCATCTGACGCTATGTAATTCAGTGCCATAGATTTAATTTGTTCTTAACTAGCAAGGAAACCCCGCCCCCTCTGCCCACCTCCCAGTCTTTTCGATAAGTTGAAAACCCTTGGATATTTAACTGCCAGTCCTGACCCCCCTGTAGTCACGTCTCTGTGATGCCTACCACATCATAATCATTCACGATGATCTGTGCCATTAGTTCATCTGCTTTGTCATGAAAGAACATTCAGGTAAAGTGCCTTAATGCTACCTTTCTTATCATTAGAGATATTGGAAGTCATAAGATGTCCTAAGTTATCCTTCGTTTTTGCTGCATTCCCAGTCTATCTCAAGTTTAAATCTGCCAGCACATTTGGTATCCTGCCGCTTATCTTTCCATTTAACTCCACTCTCCCTGTTGCTTTCACTTTTCCTTCCCGCCAACTCAGAAGTTTAAAGTCCTTCTGACCACCCCATTTATCCTCTTCGCTAGAAAATTGGTACCTGATCGGTTCAGGTGGAGACCGTCCCAACGGTACACATCCCCCCGGTTCCAAACCTGATGTCAATGCCCCATGAAGTGGAATCTCTCTTTCCATACCCATCTCTTCGCTACATGTTTACTTCCCTAATTTTCTCATCCCTATGCCAATTATCACGTGGCTCGGGCAGTAATCCTGAGATTATGACCCTTGAGGACCTGTACTTTAAATTCCTTCCTCGTGCTCGATAATCCACAAACAGGTCCTCCACCCTCGCTTTGCCTATGTTGTCAGTCCCAAAGTGGACCACAACAACTGGATCCTCCCTTTCCCGCTCCAATATCCTTTCAAGCCGGTCAGAGATGTCCCGAACCTTTGCATTGTGCAGGCAACACGCCATGCGAGACTCCCGATCCGGCTTGCAAAGTATACTATCTGTCCCCCTAACTATACAATCCACTATAACAACTACTTGTCTTTTTGCTCCCCTTTCTTGAATGGCCTTCTGCACCAAGGTGCCGTGGTCTGATGGCTCATCCTGTCCAGAGCACTTCTCCTCATCCGGACAGAGGGCAAGAATCTCATACCTGTTGGACAGGGTCAAGGGCTGAGGCTCCTGCACTCCTGAAATCACGTTCTCCGTACCTGCTTCACTTACAGTCACATTCTGATGTCTCTGATCTCGAACTGAATGTGAATTACTTGATCGTACAGGTGTGACTGCCTCCTGAAACAAAGCGTCCAGGTCACTCTCCCCCTCCCGGAAGTGACGCAGTGTTTGAAGCTCAGATTCCACATCATCGACTCTGATCCAGAATTCTTCCAGCAACCAACACTTGCTGCAGATGTGGTCACTGCCGTTCACAATGGGATCAGCCAGCTCCCACATCCAGCCTCCACCATATCCACTGCCAGCTCATTCCATACTGAAAATGTGTTGCTGGAAAAGCGCAGCAGGTCAGGCAGCATCCAAGGAGCAGGGGAATTGACATTTCGGGCATGAGCCCTTCTTCAGCGCTCAGTCCCGAAACGTCAATTCTCCTGCTCATTGGATGCTGCCTGACCTGCTGCGCTTTTCCAGCAACATATTTTTAGCTCTGATCTCCAGCGTCTGCAGTCCTCACTTTCTCCCAGCTCATTCCATACATGTACCACCCTGTGCGTGAAAACGTTGCCCCTGAGGTCTCTTTTCTATCTTTCCCCTCTCACCTTAAAACTATGCACTCCAGTTCTGGACTCCCTGACACCATGGAAAAGACTTTACCTATTGACCATATCCATGAACCTCATAATTATGCAAACGTCTGTAAGGTCACCCCACAGCCACCAACGCTGTAGGGAAAACAGCTACAATCTGTTCAGCCTTTCCCGGTAGCTCAGATCCTCCAAACCTCGCAACATCCTTGTAAATCTTTTCTAAACCCTTTCAATATTCACAACATCTTTCCAATAGGAAGGACACCAGAATTGCCCGCAATATTCCAACAGTGGCTTAACCAATGCCCTGTACAACCACAACATGACCTCCCAACTCCTGCACTCAATACTCTGACCAATAAAGGAAAGCATACCAAACGCCTTCTTCACTATCCTATCGACCTGCGACTCCACTAAGAAGGAACTACGAACCTGCACTCCAAGGTCTCTTCGTTCTGCAACACTCCCTAGGACCTTACCGTTAAGTATATAAGTCCTGCTAAGATTTGCTTTCCCGAATTGGAGAACCTCGCATTTATTTGAACTAAACTCCATCTGTCACTTCTCAGCCGATTGGCCCATATGATGCAGATCCTGTTGCAATCTGAAGTAAGATTACAGAAGAATGGAAGAAAATTAGGACGGTAATGAAGTCTGAGCAATTGGAATGGGGCTGTTACTGCAGTAAAAATGAGATCATTAGTAAAAGGTTGGAGACTGCCAAGACTTAATAACAAATAGTCTCATGGAACTATATCGCAATGATTGTTCATGCGTTCATAATAGTAATGAAAGCTCAGGAAACTGGAGCAGCAGGAGACTGTGCAGCCTGTTCAAACCATTTAGGCTACTCTGGCAGTAAATCCAATCATTGCTGGATTTAATTTTCGAATTCAGTTTCCTGTCCACACCACATGTCCGCTGCTTCTCTGTGAAACCGCCAATCCGTCTGTTCCGATCCGAAATGTACTCAATCAGGAAACACGCATAGTCGTCATTGATAGAGAATATGAAAGAATCAGTGTTGACTCCTTATCTCAGTCAGAAATAATCTGTCTCTTTTGCCGACGTTGGATCAGTGAAACCGAAGGAACTGAACCTGTTGTAAATAAGAGACAAAACTATAAGTTGGTGGAAAAGGTCAACATATCTGACTGCATCTCCGATGACAAATGAGAGGTAATGTTTCGTGTCCGGTGACCTTTCAATTACCAGACCTGAAACGTTAACTCTGATTTGTCCTGACAGAAGCTGCATGATCTGCTGAGTTTTTCCAACAGCTCCGTGGATTGTGCCCTTGTATTTCAGATTCCAAAATTCACAGGAATACGTTCTTCGCAGAGACCCTATCAATTTATGCCTCTTCACAATCTGATACATTCCAAGGAAATTAATATTCAGTTTTCTGGAATATATTCAGAAACTCTGCAACCGAGATATTTTTCTGAGCAAGGGTAGCGAGTTGCTTGATGTTGAATTGGCAACAGGTGGTGTTCCTGTCTCTCTGCTGTGCCTTGCTTTCTGGACTATCGATCCATAGATCTGGAAGCTGTTCTGAAAGGAACCTTGGCGAATTTCTGCAGTACGTTTTGAACAACGCACAGCTGCTACAGACTGTCGTTGGTGGAGACAGGGGATGTTTCTGGCTGTGGTGCAGAACACTAGTGCTCTCCATCATCATCAATCCATTAGAAAAAAGGACATCCACTGTTTACACGGATCTGCTGTACGACCTGGTTAATTGTAAAAATGACCATGGAATGTTAAAGATGTTCACCTCTTTCCCTGACACTTGGGGCATCACGCGACTGTTCGAGCTACTTATCTGCATTTCATCTGTAAAAGTTGTGAATGAGATGATTGACATATGGTGTAATACATGGTAAAATCAGAGATTAATCGGTTATTGCTACCTATCCTATGTATTTCTCTGGGTCTGCACGGAGCTGTGAGTATTCATGTGTGTTCTCGTTCTGTGTCTATATCTCGGTGTTTCTTTCTATCCGACTCTCCGTGTCTGTGTCAGTATGTGTGCATGTTAGTAGGTGTCAGTGTGCATATTAGTATGTGTCCCTTTGTTTGTGAGTATGTGTGTCTGTATCGCTGCAATGAGCTCTCTGTTGTTCTGATGGTTGCATCAACTGAAATGTCTGTCGACCCATTCTTCGGGTGTTTCAAGTGTTCTCGACTTGGGGAGACAATTCAAAGCATTCTCGAGAAGGCAGACAGTGACGTAACTTTGCAACTTGTTTTGCTAATTCCAAAGTGAAAATGACCAGGGGCAGGATAACTAGGTTGACCACTCTATTTTAAAATAGACAAAATTACACAAAAGTACACAATGTAACACAAAGGACTGAATAAAGAACCCCTGCAGAACTCAATGAATCCAACTAGACCTAATTATACTCTTCCCGATACGCACAAGAGTCCAAATAAGCAAACTCCCTTAAAACCCTAGTATAAATGGGACTCATACTTACAGGATGAAGTTGAAGGGTAGAAAAGAGAGAGTGTTTCCATGCAGCTACCTGTTCAACTTCCCACTTCAAACTGAACTAAACCTGCTCAGCTCAGCTAGTTCGAGAGCTGACAATTAGCCTCTATTTAAACAGGTCTCTGCTAAAGCATGACGACGTTGACATGAAATCTCATCCCTTTATATAGAAATGAAAGGTCTCAAAAATCCTTTTTATTTCATTTATAAAACAGGCTGACCGAAGGCTGAAAAATGTGTTGCTGGAAAACAGCAGCCAGTAAGACATCATCCAAGTAGTAGTAGAATCGATGTTTCGGGCATAAACTCGGAGGATCAGATGTAGTGGAGGCGAAGGAAATGCTCCCAGGAGGAACAATTCCAATACCGATCAACCCAGATGGCCTCCATTTTCAGAGACCGCAATCTGCCCTCAGATGTTGTTGATGATGCTCCGCACCACGTCTCCTCCACTTCCCGCACCTCTACCCTTGAACCTCACCCCTCCCATCGCCAACAGAACCGAACCCCACTGGTCCTCACCTACCACCCAACAACCGACAGATACATGGTATCATCCTTCATCATTTCTGCCACCTCCAAACAGACCACACCACCAATGATATATTTCCCTCCCCTCCCCTATCAGCGTTCCAGAAAGACCACTCCCTCCACGACTCCCTCGTCAGGTCCACACCACCCACCAATCCAACCGCCACTCCTGGCACGGTCCCCTGCAAATGCAAGAAATGCAAAACTTGCGCCAACACCTCCCCCTCACTTCCCTCCAAGGCCCCAAGTGATCCTTCCATATACATCACACATTCACCACCACCAACACACACATCATTTACTGCATCCGCTGCACCCGATGTGGCCTCATCTACATGGGAGATAGAGGCCGCATACTTGCGGAACGTTTCACAGAACTCCTCTGGGATACTCGCACCAAGCAACCCAACTGCCTGTGGCTGAATACTTTAACTCCCTCTCCCACTCCGCCAAGGATATGCAGGTCGTTGGCCTCCTCCATTGCCAGACCATTACAATAGTCTCCTGGAGGAAGAGCGCCTCACCTTCCAACCACAAGGGATGAATGCAGATTTCTCCAGCTTCCACATTTCCCCTCTCCCTACCTTATCGCAGTCCCAACCCTCGGACTCAGCAACGCCTTCTTGTCCTGCAATCTTCTTCCCGACCTCTCCGCCCCATCCCCGCTCCAGCCTATCACCCTCACCTTAACCTCCTTCCACGTATCGCATTCCCAACGCCCCTCCCCCGAGTCCCTCCTCCCCACCTTTTATCTTAGCCCGTTTGGCACACCCTCCTCATGACTGAAGAAGGAATTATGCCCGAAACATCGATTCTCCTGCTCCTTGGATGCTGCCTGACCGGCTGCGCTTTTCCAGCAACACATTTTTTAACTCTGATCTCCAGGATCTGTAGTCCTCACTTTCTCCTGATCGACATCTGCCCGGTTTATTGCCCTTCTGTCAAGAAAAATCAAGGACAGAGTGTCTGTAAGTCAGGAACCGCTTTTTTTTCAGGAAAAAGAGACTAGCTTTGTGTCTACTACCCCCTGAAAAAATGAACAACCAATGCCAAAAGATGACTTCCTTTTAAAACCTTCAAAACCCATTTCGTAGTCTAAACACACACATAAATTGCACTAACTATAAACATGTAAACATGCACATCCCCATTGAAAGTTTAGGCACGGCACACCCACTCCATGTCTCATTTGCATTTTGATCACGCATCAGCAATGACATTTCTGCGACTTGTCACACACACAATTGTGAAAATGAATGGTTGCAACAACAACAAATTCATCTAAACAGTCTGGAATCTTTGTCCTTAAATTTCTTCGAAAATATCAATGAGTTGCGATCAGTGTATACAATTGTGTCAGATGCGTTGTTGATAATATAAACACTGAAATATTGTAATGCCAACAACAAGCTTAATGTCTCTTTTTTCACCGTTGAAAGTTCCTGTTTATCAACTTTCAATGTCCTGGAAAACCACGCGATGGGTCTTTTTATTCCCTTGTGATCCCCCTCCAGGATCACACAGCACCATCCCCCACATTACTGTCATCGATAGCCACCTTGAAATGCTTTGAGTGATCCGGTGTGGCTCATAATTGGGCAGTGGTTAACACCGATCTGAGGCTATCAAATGACTTGTGACAGTCCGCTGTCCACTGCAACTTCTCGCCCTTTTTAAAACATTTTGATGAGAGGTGTAGCCATACTGTTAAGTTTCGGCACAAACTTCCGGTAAAATCCATTTAATCCCAGGAATCTGAATACATCTTTTTTTTTGTCGATGCTGTGGGAAATTCCCATATTACTTTTGTTTTTTTTACGTCGTGGGTCCACTTGTCCATGTCCGATAACATGGCCCAGGAAGAATTCACTTTTAGGTAGGTTTACAAACCATGCCAGACTTCCCAAGTCGAATGAAGAAGTCTGACAGATGCTATAAATATTCGTTCCATGAGTGACTAAAAATCACCACGTCATCAATGTACAGCACACAGTTGGGTAATTTCACAGTGTGCTTGTTAGTTACTCTCTGAAATATGGCTGGAGCGTTTTACAAACCAAATGGCATGACGTTGATTTGACATCGTCCATTTGGCGTTACGAAAGCCAAAACTCCTTTTGTTCTCAATGGAAGTGGTAGTTGCCAGTAGCTCTGAGCAAGTCCAACTTAGAAATGTCAGTTGCTTTACCCGCTTCTTGGACATAGTCCACCGATCGTGGAATTGGATATGCATCAGTTTTTGTAATTGTGTTGACTTTGCGATAGTTCACACATTACCGTTGGGTAGCATCTGGCTTTGGCACCATGACTGGGGGTGAGCTGGAGTAACTATAACTCATTTCAATTATGACATCCTGGAGCATGCGCTCTATCTCCTTCTGAACCTTTGCTAATTTTAGAAGGATATACCCATCAGCATGTCGTTGAATTGGAAAAGCATTTCCTATAACTACATCATGCATAAGTAGATTAATACTTCCAATTTTATTTCCGCATGTCTCCCCATGTGACAGTACTAGCTTTTAGGTAATTTGGATTTTCTTTTGGAATGTAAGTCAATAATGTATCCCAATTTTTGATTACATCCTCAATGTCCAATATGATTTGAAGAATGTCCAATCCATAATCCTCTGAACATGTTTCTTCTTTATGTGCTGTAATCATTAACACCTACACCTCTTGCTTTCCTTCCCGACCAAAATATCATTTGAGCATATTCACATGGCACACCCTGTGAGATTTCTTCCTGTCTAGAGACCTTATCAAGTAGTTCACCCTCTTCAATTTCTTATCAATTTGATAAGGTCCACAAATATTGTCTTTACAGGCGAGTTGTAACTGGAAATAACACAAATACCTTATCCCCAATTGCAATATCGAGCTTTTGTGATTACTTATCCGCATCTTGCTTCATTGTATGGCGTGGTACTTTCTAATGCGGTCTAACCAACTCTCCAGCTCTATTTTATCTTTCTCTACAGATAGTCCAATTGGGTGGTCTCTGATTCCTGATTTACTCATTTCTCCTGAATCAATTTTAACGGTTCAATTCATGCTCAAAAACTAATTCAAACGGACTAAATTTGTTCGATTCCTTCAGTCCATCTCTGATCTCAAAAAGTACAAACGGAATACCTGGGGAAATCTGATGTACACAGAGCTGTGGGTGTTCAGGTCCACTGTTCCCTGAAGGCGGCAAAGCAGACCAGTAATCAAGGTTTCTAAATTCTTGGAAGAGCAGAGTCTGATTAGAACAAGTCAACATGGATTTAGTAAAGGGAGGTCATGCCTGACAAACCTGTTGGAATTTTTTGAAGAGGTAACAAGTCGGTTAGACCAGGGAAACCCAGTGGATGTGGTCTATCTGGACTTTCAAAAGGCCTTTGATAAGGTGCCACACGGGAGGCTGCTGAGCAAGGTGAGGGCCCATGGTGTTCGAGGTGAGCTGCTGGGATGGATTGAGGATTGGCGATCTAACAGAAGGCAGAGAGTTGGGATAAAAGGTTCTTTTTCAGAATGGCAGCCGGTGACGAGCGGTGTCCCGCAGGGTTCGGTGCTGGGGCCACAGCTGTTCGCATTATATCTTAATGATTTGGATGAGGGAACCGGGGGCATTCTAGCGAAGTTTGCCGATGATACGAATTTAGGTAGACAGGCAGGTAGTACTGAGGAAGTGCGGAGGCTACAGAAGGATCTAGACAGGTTGGGAGAGTCGTCCAGGAAATGGCTGATGGAATTTAACGTGAGCAAGTGCGAGGTCTTGCACTTTGGCAAAAAGAATAAAAGCATGGACTACTTTCTAAATGGTGATAAAATTAATAAAGCCAAAGCACAAAGGGATCTGGGAGTGGTAGTCGAGGATTCTCTAAAGGTAAACATGCAGGTTGAGTCTGTGATTAAGAAAGCAAATGCAATGTTGTCTCTTATCTCAAGAGGGTAGGAATATAAAAGCAGAGATGTACTACTAAGACTTTATAAAGCTCTGGTTAGGCCCCATTTGGAGTACTGTGTCCAGTTTTGGTCCCCACACCTCAGGAAGGACATACTGGCACTGGAACGTGTCCAGCAGAGATTCACACGGATGATCCCTGGAATGACAGGTCTAGCATATGAGGAACGGCTGAGGATACTGGGATTGTATTCGTTGGAGTTTAGAAGATTAAGGGGAGATCTAATAGAGACGTACAAAATAATACATGGCTTTGAAAAGGTGGATGCTAGGAAATTGTTTCTGTTAGGCGAGGAGACGAGGACCCGTGGACACAGCCTTAGAATTAGAGGGGGTCATTTCAGAACAGAAATGCGGAGACATTTCTTCAGCCAGAGAGTGGTGGGCCTGTGGAATTCATTGCCACGGAGTGCAGTGGAAGCCGGGACGCTAAATGTCTTCAAGGCCGAGATTGATAGGTTCTTGTTGTCTAGAGGAATTGAGGGCTACGGGGAGAATGCTGGCAAGTGGAGCTGAAATGCGCATCAGCCATGATTGAATGGCGGAATGGACTCGATGGGCCGAATGGCCTTACTTCCACTCCTATGTCTTATGTTCTTATGGTCTTAAGAAGGCATAAAACATCCTTTCCTTCATTGGACGGGTATTGAGTAGAAGAGTTGGCATGTCACAATACAGATGCATAAGACTTTGTTTGGGGCACATTTGGAATATTGCTTCACTTTATCTTCACGCATCACCAAAAGGATGCGGATGCTTTGGCAAGGATGCCGAGCAGTTTCACTCATGCGTTACCTGGTATGGAGTGCGCAAGCTTTGGAGAACGTTTGATGAGATTAGGACTCCTTTCATTGGAAAGACCGAGGTTGAGGCGGGGCCTAATTGAGGTCGACAAAACCATTAGTGGTATAGACAGTTTGGATGTAAGAAGCTTTTTCCTCGAGAGGTGAGTCAATCATTCGGGGTCACGTGTAACTGGTAAGTGGAGATACCATTGGAAAGTTCTTTACATAGTGCTTGGTGGGTGCCTGGAGCACGTTGCCAGCGGAGGTGGTAGAGGCGGGCACGTTTGCATCACTTAAGATGTATCTCGACAGATACATGAATGGGCACAGAGCAAAGAATAAAGCCCTTGAGAAAATACGCGACAGGTTTAGATTGAGGTTCTGCTTCGGTGCAGGCTTGGAGGGGAGAATATTTCAGACATTTCTAATGCTGAATCTTCCTTTATTCTTTGTTCTTGCACCCCGTAGGCTTATATGTCATTGTGCGTGAATGAGAGCGGGATCAAGTTTTGCATGTGTGTGTGCATGTGAGTGTGAGTGCGCGTGAGATAGTGCATATTTCCGGGTATGTATGCTTGCTAACGTGTGTGCGTGTGTGTGCATGTGATGGAGTACATGCCTGTGAGAATGTGTGTGCGTGTGTGAGTGATGTGGTTCTTGTACGTGTGCATGGGAGACAGCGTGTGTAAGAGAGATGATCTGCTTGAGTGTGAGCATATGTATGTGTGTGTGCGTGCGAGTATGTGTGTGTGAGAGAAATAGTGTAGTTCGTTCATCCAGAATGTGACATGAACCCATGTTCCCGGTTGAGGCCACCCTCATTGATTTCGAACTTGGCAGCCAGCCTTCGCTCGATCCCTCTCATTGTTGCATCTCCCGAAGTCCGCCCTGGAGCATGTTCCTAACCGTTGAAGTGTTCACCGAAGAGGAAGAAACGCCCCTGTCACACGTTTGTTGCGTGGTTTCCTGTCATTCATTGTCATAATGTCTGCTTGACCTCGCTACATATTCCTTGCCTTATGCATATCCTTTCTTCACAATCTCATACGTTCTTTTTTTAAGCATGTAAACACACAACACACACTCTTTCATGTGCACTCGTACTCAAGTGCACACACTCACGTACATACACAAACTCTCTCTCACATGCACTTGTGCATGCACATTGGAGCATGGGGAGAATTTGTATTCGCAGAATTATATTTGCATACTCTTTCTAATTTGCTCAAAAATGCACAAACTGCCGGCAGTCAATGCATATAATATATGTAAATTCCACATTGGAAGTGGAAACAGTCTGACTCTATATTGGAATACAAACGGATCTGAACCTGATATCTTTAATGCATTGTCTGAGCTGAGAAATCACCTTTTTTGTGAGCAAAACATTATGTTATATCGAGAATGTGACTGAAAAGACTCTCAAATTTACATGTTAATGAAACAAAATCTGAAACCCATTCCAAAAGATGAAGGACATAACAAGAATTGAAGTTTATTTTAAGTACAATTGCAGTTGTGTGAAACTGTAATCCTTTGCTATAACTTCTGCATCTTATGTTCCTGCTCCACAACTTCCTGATAATAGAGCAGCGTTTCCAAATCTAGTGCTTCCAAATTACTAGTTGGACTATAATATGAAATTGTGTGATTTGCAGTTATGATTTCTGACACTTTCACAATGACTTGGGTGGCGCCAGGTGGGAAAGGTCTACGCGGTGACGTAGTCCCAAGATGCCCGCCCCACTGTGGGAATGCCGAACAAGGAGGAAACGAAAGAACAAACGGAAGGGGCCAGGACAGAGAGGCATGGAATATCCATGCCTCAGGTGGCGATGAGGAGGAATCAGCAGCGTCGATCAGAATGTTCTTTTCCACAGAAATATCCCACTGGTCTTCTATTCTCCTTTAATCATTCTTTGAGAATCCACCCACGAAAGTATCAGCATGAATTACGTCAATGTAATAACACAAGGCATTTGCCACTGTTAGGTCTTACAGAAGTATGAAAACATTCAAAATTGTTGATCATATTGTTCAGCGATGTGCAGGGTCTGTGGGTTCGCCATGGGAAACGCGGTGTTACAGGGATCGTGAGAGAAGGTGTCTGGGCGGACGCTTTTCGAATGATTGGTGTGGATTCGATGAACCAAATGTCATCTATCTGCCCGACAACAAACGTATCATTCACTGCTTGCTGTTTGGTTGCTTTGTGATGGATAGCGACGGTAACAATAAGGGCTGCGGAACCTCGACCAGATGAGGTCACTCTGAACGCATTGCCTTACAAAACCACAAGTTAAAATCACTCCACTTTGAAGTGAGATAGTGACCCGCCAGGGCAATGGCGAATGGGTTAGTGACAGGGTCAGAATAGGGTCAGGTTTCTCTCCGTGCGTCAGTGATAGAAACACACTGGGATTTGTCTGTTCTCCCCTGGGTCAGTGACAGACACACCTTGGGGTCCGACTGTTCAACGTTGAGTCAATGACAGAGACAGTGTTGTCAGTTTGCTCTTGCCTGGGTTAGTGGCAGAGACACAGTGTGGTCAGCCTGCTCTCCTTCCGGCCGCCCTCCCCTGTATTCGGTCATGCTGCCAGGCAGAGTGATGCGCTGGCATAGCATGGACGGGTTCATGGCTGATCAAGTTGAATGCAGGCGAATACAAATCATTGTTTAATTGCTTCTGGGAGACTAACTCTTCTTAAAGGACTCCCCATGATTTGTTCAGGCCCTCCAAAAGACATTGGCTGTGGTCTCCATTTTGCAGATTGGGAGCGGATCAGAGACTGTGCTGTATATAGCCCTCACATCACACAGTCTGACATTAGGCAATTCACATGAACTTCAAAAAGGTCTGACTATGAGAAGGCCAGCGAAGAATGCTATCGCCTCGTGTTAAAATATTAGTGTCATCGAGGGACATGGGTAACTTTCCAGAGGACTGGAGGGCTGCTGATGGTCTGGTGTTAAGGAAAAGCCATTTAATTATAAACCCGTAAGACTGACATAAATGGTGGGTAAGTTTTGACAAAAGGAATTATGTTTTAAAAAAAGGCAATTATGAGCATTTTCTTTTACATATATACTGAGATTGTGGAGAGCCCGACAGATGGACAATGCTGGAGGAATTCTATTTTCATCTGGAGTTTGAAGAATGAATGGTGGATCTCCTTTGACAAGAACTTTTTTTTTTCGTTTGTTCAAATTTGTTTGATTTCTTTTCACGATTTGTAAGTTTATTTGTATTGACTTTTCGCATACTTCATGTTATATCTGTGGGTAAGGAATGGAACCTAATTTTCAGAAGAAAGCCGATATTGATAGATGTTCCTTTTTAGGTTTGTGTCACTGAGGCATATGGGAGGCAATAAGTGTTATTATTACGAAATTTAGAGAAGTGATTACACGGCAGGAGCCGTCAGATAGATAATGGACTGGCAGTGAAGGTATGAAGGTAGTTCAGAACTATTCCGTGGCTATATTTCTCTCAAATACATATCTTTTTTTGTTTCCTCTTGAAAGAGGCAGGCTCTCAGAGGAAGTTAGAAGAGCAAGTCACATCTGAAGCAATAAAAATGAAACTTATGTACAACGGGTCTGTCAAAACGTAAAAGAATAATTGTTACTGGGACTCTTCTGTCAGAGGCACAGACAGAGATTCTGTGACAGTGAATGAAACTCGATGATGGTATGTTGCTTTTCGGGTGTCAGATTGTGGACGTCTCAAAATGTGTTCAGTATATTGTGAAAGGGGAGAGTGATAAGCTGGAAGTTGTACACATTGAGCGGAACGTTTTGGTCAAGGACTGCGATAAAGGTTTGCAGAGTGAATACAAGGCATTATGTCGAAGGTTAAAAAGCAGACCAGAAAATGTAGTAATCTCTGGTTTACGTCTGTTCCCAAGTTCGAAGAAGAGCTATTAAATCAATGGAAGAAGAGACAGGTCAATGTGCAGGAAATCAGTTTCTTAGATCGTTATGATTTTTTGAGGTAGAAAAGACATGTTCAAAAAGGAAGGTTTACACTTGAAACAGAAAGTGACCAAAAGTCTGGCAGGAAATTTGCTCATTCTATTCTGGGAACAAGTAATCTTTTAGAGATATGGTGGGTGCTTTCTATGCAACGTGAAAATAGACAGAAAGGTGAGGATGATTATGAATCAGAAATAAAGAGTAAGGTAAGTAGAAAAGAGAGACAAGAGCTAGTCATGGAACCAAGTAACTTTGAAGAATTAAACTGCATTTATGTCAATGCAAGAACTCTTTCCGGTCAGTCGGATGAGCTCAGGACATGGATGGAAACATGGGATTGGGTCGTCATAGCTATTTCAGAAATTTGGCTGAGGGAAGGGCAGGACTGGAATCTCAATGTTCGCGTTTTCGCTGTCATGGGAAGGGTGGAAGAGAGGTGAAAGGGGAGAAGGTGTGACGTTTTGATTCAGGAACGCATTACGTGAATAAATAGAGTAAACGCTTGTGAGATACTACTTAATGGAAATGTATGGTTCGAAATGTTGTAACTGTACATGCACTTACCACTTTCTCTGGCAGTTTATTCCGATAGTCAGAAGGTTTTTACTGATACATTCTGCAAGATTCTCCTTTGAGTTCACTTCAATATAACAAATGTCACGTGAAGGCTTCATCACTTTTTCACATTTAACACAACAGTCGAATGAATTGCGAAGCCATCATGTACAGATCACAAACACCTCTCAGTGCTCTAAGGTTATAATAGTAGGGGATTTCATATTTCTAAACACTGCCTGGCACTGCCATAATGTTAAAGGTATGATGGTGATGAATATGTTAAATGCTGACAAGAAAGATTCTCGATCAAAATCTACTTGCTCCCTTTCGAGAAGGGACAAAACCTGAACTTCATTGAATCCCTATGGCGTGGAAGCTGGTCATTGGGCCCAATAAGTCCTCACCAAACCATGGAAGAGAATCCCAACCCTCGACCTAACCTTACCCATGACTAATATATTTAGCCTGCACATCCCTGGACACGAGCAACCGTATTTAATGTCCAATGCACATAACTTGCACATCTTCTGGCTGAGGGAGAAAACCAACGCAAAAAATTAAAGACATATGGTAAAGTGGCTCAGTGGTTAGCACAGCGACAGCAACACGGGTTCGTCCCTCCATCAGGCGGCTGTCTATTTTGGGCTTGTGCATTCCACTCGTGTCTGCATAGATTTCCTCCTACAATCACGAGGTGTTCATGTTAGTTGAATTGGTCTCGATAAATTGCCCTTAATTTAGCGATGTGGAGGTGAATTAGTCTGGGGTAAACATAGTGTAGTAGGAGAATCAGTGTGGGTGTATTACGCTAGGGAGGGTCTTTGTGGACTTGTTCAGAGGAAGTGCCTGTTTCGGCACGGTAGAGATTTCGGTCTCTCTGCGACAGGAAAGCTATTGTTACATTAGCAAGGTTTTCGAAAGTATTATTTTTAAATATTCATTTGTGGCACTTAGACGTCACGGGCTGTCCAGCATTGATAGCCCATCCATATTTGCTCTTGAGAAGGTGGCGGTAAGCTGACTTCTTAATTCGCTGTGGTCCACTTGCTGGAAGAAGTCATCATTTTATCCAAAGTCTGTGAAGTATCAGTGGTATATTTCAAAGACAGGGTCGGAAGTAGCTAGGTGGGGAACTTGTGGATAGTAGTATCCGAAGAACCCACTGCCTTTGTCCTTCTCGGTGGAACTGGTCGTGGTTTGGAAGGTGCTGACTAATGTTCTACCGTGAATTTCTGCGGTGCATCTTGCAGATAGTACACATGCTGCGACTGCGTTCCAGTCGTGGACGAAAGAATGCTTGTCGAGTTCGTGCTAATCAAGCAGATTGCTTTGTATTGGATGGTATCAAGCTTCTTGAGTGTTATCGGAGCTGCACACATCCAGGCAAGTAAGGAATATTCCATAACGCACATGATTTTTCGTTTGTAGATGGTGGTGAGACTATGGGGTGTCATGAAGTGAATTGCTCGTCCCAGTATCTCTAGTCTGTGATCTGCTCTTGCAGCCACTGTTTTTATGCGGTGAGTTCGGTTGAGTTTCTGGCCCATGGAAACCTCAAATATCTTAACAGAGGAGGATACGGTGATGGTCATACTGTTGAATCCAAAGGGGCAGTGGTTATATTGTCTCTTATTAGTGATCATTATTGTCGGGCATTCGGGTTTTGCAAATGTTACTTGCTCCTTGTGGGCCAAGGCTGAATATTGTCCAGATCATGTTGCCTTTGAGCACGATTGATTCAGTACCTGAGGAGTCGCACATGGGGCTGAATATTACAACCATCGGTGAATATCCCCACTTCTGACATTATGACAAATGTAAGGCCATTAATGGAGCAGTTGAAGATTGTTGGCAATACCGTGGGGGACTTCAGAACAAATGTGGTGGGTTGTGGTGATTGACCAGCCACAATCATAACCATTTTCCTTTGTGTCATGTATGTCCAAAATCCTGATATTCATTGATTTTAGTTTTGCCTGGACTCCGTCGTCAAATACTCGGTCGAATGCGGCCTTGAAGTCAAGGATTGTCAGTCTCACCCAAACTCTGGAATTTAGCTCTTTTCTTCATATTTGAACCAAGATTATAATGAGATGAGGAGCTTAATGACACAACTTGGCATCACTCTGTAGGTTGTTGCTGAACAGGGGCTGATTCATAGCACTGTTGATGACTTCTTCCATCAGCTTAACCATAATGGAGACTGGACTAATAGTCGCTGATTGTCTGGTTTGGGTATGGCCAGCGTTTTGTGGACAAGATATACATGAACAATTTTCCCCATTCTCGTATACGTGCCAGCAATGTAACTGTACTTGAAGGGCATGGCGAGGGGAGCAGCAACTTCTGGAGCACACGTCTTCAGTATAATTATTGGAATGTTTTCAGGGTCATTGCCTTTGCAGTATCCAGTGTCTCCAGCCGTTTCTTGTTATCGTGTAGAGTGAATGGAACTGGCTGGAAACTGGTGTCTGTGATGCTGGGGACCGTTCGAGGATCCCGAAATGGATTCTTCCCTCGCGACTTCTGACTGAAGATTGTTGCTGATACTGCAGCCATACCTTTTTCACTGAAGTACAGAAACTCCACTTACATTGGTTCTTGTCAAAAGACAGGTAATGTAAACCATGGTTGTGACACTAATTCAATGATGTGTGTCAAGCTACTCACACCCTCGCATGTTGTCACCATCAAACATTCCCAGGAAAAGAACAGCATGTGATTGGTTTCAGAATGAAGCTGCACCTGCCTCCAATCAAAGACAGATGCGTGCTCGACCTGCCCACTCCACGTTTATAAATGAATGCCTGCTGGACAATGAGAAATGTACTGGTTAGGTATGCACAATGAATCCCGGTGGACAAATTACCGATTGAGCAGTGCATTAGCCTAGTCTGTACAGATCACCATGGTCCACAGATATATCATTCGGGTTTATAACGCTAGGGCTCGTTCTGTCTGGTGTATCCAGAACGTGTGGTAAATATTTTTTTCTGTTGATTCGGCAAAGTATTTATACATATTTTCATTCCTTTGATTGAACTTGCCCAAGTCTGACTCCTTAACCAATACCCTTCGGCTATCTACACTAATATTTCTGCAACTTGTTCTCCATGAAGAAATTGTCCTATTAAAAATGGAATAACTTCCCTGTATATTTCCCAGATCATAAGAACATCGGATTTAGGAGCAGAAGTAGGCCGTCCAGCCCGTCGAGCCCGCTCCGCCATTCAATAAGATTTGGACTGATCTTTTCGTGGACTCAGCACCACTTAGCCACGCTCTCACCATACCCCTTAGTTCCTTTTTCTAAAAATCTACCTTAACTTTAAAAGCGTTTACTGAAGTAGCATCAACTGGTTCCCTGGGCAAGGAATTCCATGGATTATCGCCCCTGTGGGTGAATGATTTCCTTCTCAATTCAGTCCGAAATTTGCGCCCTGTCATCTTGAGGCTATGCCCTCTTTTCCTAGCGTCACCTGCGAGATGGAAACGTCCCATCTTCGATTTTACCAATTCCTTTCATAATTTCATGAGTTTCTTTAATATGCACCCTCTTCTGAATTGCAATGTATATGATCCCATTCTACTCACGGTCTCCTTTTAATTCAACCGCCTCAATTCCAGAATCAAACATTTGAACATCGTCTGCAATTGCTCAAATGCAAATTCATCCTTTTTCAAGGAGACCGAAGCTGCACACATTACTCCAGGTGTGGTTTCACAGCTTATAAAGCTGCAAAATTCCATTACTGTTTTTGAACTCAACCCCCTAAGCAATGATGGACAAAACTCCGTTTGCATTCCTAATTACTTGTTGTACCACCAAACCAACTTTCTGTGATTCGTGCAGGACACCCAGGTCTCTCTGCACAGCAGCATCTTGAAACGTTTTACCATCCAATTAATATTTTTAACACATACTCCAACCAAAATCGATGACTTCAAATTTATTCACATTATATTCCATATCGCAGACATTTGCCCACTCTCTCAATATATCTATGTTCCTCCATAATGTTTCACAATCTTCTGCACTCTGTATTCTGCCACTAATCTGCGTGTCATCTACAAATTTGGACACAGTACACGTGGTGCCCAACTCCAAATCACCCATCTAAAAGTAAATAAATGCAGTCCCACCACTGAACCCTGAGGGATACTACTAGTCACTGTGGCCAGGCAGAATAATACTCATTTGTCCACACTCTTTGCTTCCTGACAGTTAAGCAATCATGTAGCCATGCTCATATTTTATACTTCATGCCATGCATCCTTCTCTTATGAACTAGCCTTTTGTGCAGCATCGTTGTCCACATTTATCGAGTTGTCTTCCTAGAATTCTAAAAGTTTTTTGAAGCATGACCCACCCTTAATCAACTAATGTTACGTCTGCCAATTGGGACACTTTATTTCGAGATACTCTACTATTTCTTCCTTGATAATCGACTCAAGCATCTTCCCCACTATAGTGGTTAAGCTAACTGATCTATAATTCCCAATCTTTGTCGATGACCCTTTTTAAACAATGGTGTCACATTTGCTGTTTTCCAAACTGCTGCGACTGGCGAAGCCTCCAACGACTTTTGGAAAATTGCTACCAGAGCACCGCTATTTCTCCCAAAATTTATTTTAGTACACTGGGATGCATTTCATCAGGGCCAGGAGACTTATCAATTCTTTTCTCCATTAGCTTGCCCCACACGAGCTCTTCAGTAATGATTGTTTCCAGGTCTTCACCTACCTTGGTCTCTTTAATGGCATATTATTAGCGAAGTCCAGTCTAAATACGAATTCAAAATACCTCTTCAGTACCTCGGCCATTTCATTACATCCCACACTTAAATGCCCCTTCTCATCCTCCAAACGCCCAAAGTTTACTTTAGCCACGCTTTTTCGTTTAATTCCTTTATGGAAACTGTTGCTATCTGTCTTTATATTCTGTGCAAGTTTTTTTCCTGATGCTCTTTTTTATAGAATCCCGCCAGTGTGGAATGCGCCCTTGAACCATACAAGTCCACACCGACCTCTGAAAGGAAATCCATATAGTCCCCTTTCCGGTTCCCTATATTTACGCCTGCTTAATGCACTTAACCTACACATCCCTGAACACGGATGGACTATTTAGCATGGCTACTTCACCTAACCTGTGCATGTCTGAACTTGAGAGAAAACCGGAGCACCCGGATGTAACCCACGCAGACACGGGGACAATGTGCAAACACAACCAGGCAATCGCCAGATACTGAAATCGAACGTGGCTCTCCAGCAGCAGTGCTACCCACTGAGGCACCGTTCCACCCATTAATCTTACTTTTCTTTATACCATCTGTGACTTTCTGTTGATATGCAAAACTTCGCAGTTTCCAGTTTCATTCCGATTTTGGCCAAATGGTTGCCTTCCACTTCAACTGGATATCCTACTTTATTTCCTTTCACACCCATCGCTGATTACCCGTCTTCTTGCAGTCCTTCTGTTACGATTGTAACAGTCATTCTGATAATTTAAACCACCAACAGACACACGATTTCGCCCATGCAATAACCTGTGAAAATTCGAGAGGCAAAGAGTTAATTAACATAATTCTAACAGCGTTATTTCTTAAAGTATAACAGAAAATAATTTGCTAATAACTGTTAAGTACTCTTATCGCGGCGGATCATTTTACATCCCCTACTACAATATTAGTCCGCTTAAAAACCTCAATTAAGATTTACCAAAGTTCAACTCTTCAAAATCTACCCGGACGTCGAATCTTGTTTTCTTCATCTCAGCGATTGCTCCTTCACAGGTTACTGATCGATAAGGATAATTTGAAGATAGCGATTCTCCAGACAGTGTCAGATGTGAATTGCTTTGGAGTTCTCCTCCAAATGTTCAGTATTCCCTGAGCTTATGTCCGGAAATCATCGGATTGTATCATTGGCTTTTATGATTGTCAATTCAATCATACTCAATTGTGAACTCAATTCAGTCTTGGTTGGAGTTTGGCATATTTAAGGTTGTAATTTAAACTGATTAGCCGAATTCGAAGCTGTTTCGTCGTTTCCAGGAAACCAGCTGAACAGGTTGTTCGACAAAATGATGCGTTTTAACTTTTTCAGAATTCTTGGTGCTGTGTCAGGAAGTTCTGCTAGCTTTCAACATTCTTAGAGGGACAGTGCACCGACATCTTCATAACACGTCTTTCTCACGATATACATTTTTTGAGCAGTTTTCAGAAATTGCGTTGAAAGTCCTCTACTGCTTGTCAACTGTCCCACCATAAAATATTCGGTTCCAGTCTACTTTAGCCAGCTCCTCCCTAATTTCATAGTAGTTTCCTTGTTCATGGACAGGCCCCGATATTAAATTTTAAATTTGCACTCTCCATCTGTATTCTTAATTTAACAACACTGTGCTCATAATTTCCAGGAGGATCCCTAACTATGAGGTAATTAATTATTCCTGTTTCAATACACAGGACCAGATCTGGGACAGCTTGGTCCCTCGTCAGTTCGATTACAGAAAACTGTTATCGATATGTTCAACGAACTCCTTCTCAAGGCTACCCGACCGAAATGGTTCAACCCAATCTCTATGTAGGTTATCATCCCCCATGACATTGGCCGTATGATTTTATAGGAATTAATTGTTTCTTTGTTTATTACCCGCCACAATGTGATGATATTATAAGTCTGTGTAGACTACCCCTGTCAGTGAATAGTTCTTCTTAGAATTTCTAATTTTCACCAAATTGGATTCAAACTTATTCTCCATAGAAACTACATTGCCTCTGACCACTTCCCTGGACATCGCTACATATGAGAGCTACATCACCTCCCTTACCTTCCTGTCGGTCCTTCTGGATAGTCTGATATCCCTGGATATTTAACTCTCAGTCGTGACCATTCAGTAACCATGTCTCCATAATGGCTACCAACTCATGTTCGTTCGCGATGATTTGTGCATCCAACTCATCAACCTTGCTACGAATGCTACGAACATTTGGGTAACGTGCTGTCTTACTGACATGATTCACATCTTTAATATCTCCTGAGTTATCCTCCTGTTCATTTCATTCATAGTCTGCCTTGACCGTAAACCCTCCCGCATACGAACTTACCTGCTGTTTTCTTTCTATATTTATCATCATATTTCCTGTCGCTTTCCCTTTCCATTTGCCACCGCGCCCCCACTTGCAAATTAATAGTCCTAGTGAAAACCCTTTTTATACTTTTAGCTAAACTACTGGTTCCAGATCGTTCAGGTGGAAACTGTCTCATTGGTACAGATCCACCCGTTTCCAAAAATCATGCCAGTGCTGTATAAAATGGAACCTCTCTTTCACACACCATTTCCTTAGTCACCTGTTCACGCCTTTTTTTTGAATCGCTCTTCCATCTTCACTTAGCTCAGGCAATATTCCAGAGATAATAATTATTCAGGGCCTGTTCGTTAATTTCCTTCCTCGTGCTTGATCATCCCTCAACAGGTCCTCCATCCCAGACTTGGTTTTGTTGCTAGTCCCACCAGCACCACAACAACTGGAACTTGCCCCTCCCGTTCCAATATCCTTTCAAGCCAGTAAGAGATGTTTCCTAGCACCAGGCAAGCAACACATGGCGCAGGAATTCCGATCCGGCATACCAAGGGTACTATCTCCCTAAATATAAAAACTCCTTGATGACTACTTGTCTTTTTGATTCTCCCCTTTTGAATGGCCTTGCGTACCACAGTGCTGTGGTCAGCTGGCACTTCCTCCCCATAGCCGTTTTCTTGATCCATACAGGGACCAAGAATCTCATAACTGTTGAATCAGGTCAAAAGCTGAGACTGCTCTACTCCTGAACTCAGGATCGCCGTACCTGCCTCACTTGCCTGTTGTCCCTGATCACGAACTGAATTTCACTTAATTAATGCACCAGGTGTAACCACCTCCTGAACAAAGCGCCCAAGTAACTCTTCCCATGCTGCATATGGCGATGTGTTTGGAGCTCAGATTCCAGATCATCAATTCCTACTTTTGTTTGAGGAGGATGGCGGGTGGAAGGCACTATTGGTGCTCAGCACGTTCAGCCACTGTCCAAATATATTCCCGGTAGTTCTTTGGTCCTTGGCATCCCCTCTCCGGTTGCTCCTGTAAATACGTTAGTGATTCAACTTCACCGGCTGTTCCTGCTGCTGAAAGAAAAAAAAATCACCGACGCACAAGGCAAATCTTTAATCAGTGATTCACGTTCTAGACAACCCCTAGTCTACTCTCCGCCGTTCCTGCTGCTGAACTAAAATCTCTGATTCTCTCTGGTACACTGCTGCTTTTACATTTGATTAACTTGTTGCCATTTGTTTACATCAAACGAAAATGTTTTATTGCACAGAGAAAACTGCACTCAGGGGTCTAGCAACAATCTGCATCTTCTCCTCGTTAAATAACATTCCCATCAACTCCGGTTTAAACCTGGAAGCAACAGGAACAATATTGCATTGTGTTTCTATTCCAGCGGCAGGTTTTGTAACGACAATCTGAGGACACGTTTCAAATACTTGGAAGCAGTTTTACCAGTAATTTTCCATTCAAATGTATTCTCTATATCAACATTTCGACTGGCAGACATACATTAAGATTCGTAAGGGGCCGAGGGCTCAGAGAAAAATCCAAGAAGAACGAGAGATATAGAGCAGAAATAATTTTGTGACTTTAGTCATCGCCAAATCCGATAGGTTTGTACTTCTCTCGATGGGGTATACTATATAGGTCATTAATGCCAAGTATTCCATGGAATCTCCTGCTTCCGATCTCTTTAAATAAGTAACATGAATCCTGCGGAACCCAAGTTACCTTGTTTTATCTGGTGACGAAGACATCATTTAGAGACCAGTTTAAATATGTAGTGAAATATCTAGTTAATAAATGATTCAATTGATGAACAAATTAAAGTAACTTTGAGACAACATGAAATGCAGCAAAAGATGAACGAGGAGGCCACGTGAGGAATGGTCTGAAAGGAAATGAACAAGCAGCGACATGATAACCCTCGGTTTCACATGGGCAATAAATTGGTCCAACTGAAGAGCAAATTGCAAGAGAGTGGAAGAGCAATGGCAGTGGAAAGTGATGATAGCATTGAACAGCATTCAGGATAAAGCTGAGGAACAAGAAACAAACCTAAAGAGGAATTAGACATGCCATGAAGAAAAAAAGAAATCATCCCAAGCAATCCGGTCTCTGAATGGTCAGATCCAAAAATAAATAACACGTGGAAAGTATAATTGTTCTCTGCAGGCCAGATTGTGAACAGCAACATGAGGCTCTTGTCGAGTCTCCAAGATATCATTCACTGATCCAAACATCTGGACAAACATTTTTTTTTTAATGAATTTATACAGGGAACACATTACGCTGAAAATACTTTGTCATCTTATTACAAATGTATTTTTAGCTGAATTCTGTCTTTCAGCTCCCCCTGGCCCGATACTCATAACACTCCCTTCCTTTACTTTTTCTTTCAATGAATCAGCTTCTGTGTTGCTGGCGGAATACAAGGGCAATGACTCAGTGCCAGAACGGATTTGAAGCTTGGGAATGGGGTCAGATGTGGAACCTGAGCCAATATCCTCAGTGCTTCCATGAAAGTGTTTTATGGCTTTTACTGTATGCATTGATCTCAGTGTAAACTGTCTCTAAGTGAAACCTGCTTGCTTGTGGCCTCATAATAGATCCTGAGGTCAGTCCAAAAGAATATTTGCAGCATCACCAAGAATGATTGCTTCCATCAGCAATACAGCTCCTATATCCATCTCGAGCTCAGTTCATAACTCGTGAATCAGTTACTGTTTCCATTGTTACCCCTGGACCCTCGTATCCAACGGCCATATTTGCCTGATACCAGAATGAAACCTGGCAGACAGTGAGGTCTGCCAATGCTGGAGAGACAGAGTAGAAGCATTCTTCCCTTGGAAGAAGCACAGCAGGTCAGGCATCATCCGAAGAAGAGACGGATTGACGTTTCAAGCAGAATCCTTCATCAGTCAACTCTCTTCCTCCTTCGATGCTGCTTTATAGATATTTTATTTTCCTGAAGCACATTTTATTGACCTGCTTATAAAATGCATGCGTTAACTTTGTCCAAATTTGTTTTGGTTTGCCTTCCCAACAAAACCCATTTCGTCACCATGAATTGACCACAGTGACCCGTCAAAGGCGCGTTGTGTGTTAAATGTTGAATTTTAAGTTCTCACCCAATTTACTCAAATAGTTTCCGAAGCCATCCATTGATGTCTTTGCTTTCTTTAGTTGGTGGAAACCTTTTTTTTTAATCTGCATGGAAGTATTAGATTTTCGGCTTTGACATAAATGTTACCAGCTGGTGTGATGATGAAATAATTTACAGATTTCATCGAAATAAGTTAAATGTAATGGCTGCTGATAACGCCAGAAGCAATAATAAATCTGACAATCCTGAGTCACTGAGCTGTGTACATTTCTGAACAGATCCCCTCCTCCACACTCGCCTGACTACCCTGCTCCTTCTCCAAATTAGAGACTCCATAAAATTAATCTCTTTTAATATTTCATTTCTTACCCAGCGAGTTTTGAGAATATTTGATGTTACTCTCGTGTGACGAACCTTCAATGGGTCAACGTTAACTCTATTCAATTTAATGTGATTAACGCTGTTTTCTGCACTTATCTAGCGACATAGAGTCGTAAAGCATGGAAACAGACCCTGATTTCCCACAATCTCTACTAAGCAGGTACTCAAGTCTGATCTCATTCCATTTACCAGCATTTGGCCCATATCACTCAATCCTTTCTACTGACATATCTGTCCAGATGTCTCATCAATGTTGTAACTGAACCAACCTCCACCACTTCCTGTGCAAACTAAGTCCATACACGCACCATCCTCTACGTGAAAACGTTGGCCATCAGGCCCTTTCCAAATCTTTCATCTCACAACTTACACTTATAACACCCCGTTGTTCACTGCTTTTCAATTGAAAAAAAAATCCCTCACCTACTAACATTATCAATACCCTTCACGATGTTATAAACTTCCATAAGATCAGCCCTCAGCCTTACATGCCGCACGGAAAAGAGCCACAGCCTATACGCCTCTCACGTGGCTCAAACCTCCAATGCAAGTAACATTCACTTCCACATCCATTTGTGAATGGTGGTGGACTATTAAGCAAAGCACATGAAGAAGAGGCTCCGCCAACGTCAGCATTTTCAAATCCTGAACAACCTAGCACTTCAGTGAAAAAGGTATGGTGGCTGTATCAGCAACAATCTTCAGTCAGACGTCCCGAGCGTATAATCCATTTGGGGATCCTCGAACGGTCCCCAGCATCACAGACACCAGTTTACAGCCAGTTCTATTCACTCTCCGCGAGAACAAGAAAAGGCTGGAGGCACTGGATACTGCAAAGGCAATGGTCCTGAAAACATTCCGGTAATTATACTGAAGACGTGTGGACCAGAAGTTGCTGCTACCCTCGCCATGCTCGTCAAGTACAGTTACATTGCTGGCATGTATCCGATAATCGGGAAAATTGTTCACACCTGTCCACAAAAAGCTGGCCATACCCAAACCAGCCAATCAGCGTCCAATCAGTCCAGTCTCCAAAATGACGAAGCTGATGGAAGAAGTCATCAACAGTGTTAAGAATTAGCACTTGTTCAGCAACAACCTACAAAGTGATTCCCAGTTGTATCATGAAGCTCCTCATCTCATTACAATCTTGGTTCAAAAATGAGGAAAAGAGCTAAATTCCAGAGTTAAGGGGAGACTGACAATCCTTGACTTCAAGGCCACATTCGACCGAGTATTTCACCAAGGAGTCCAGGCAAAACTAAAATCAATGAATATCAGGATTATGGACATACATGACACAAAGGAAAATGGTTATGATTGTGGCTGGTCAAACACCACAACCCACCACATTTCTTCTGAAGTCCCCCACGGTATTGCCAACAATCTTCAACTGCTCCATTAATGGCCTTACATTTGTCATAATGTCAGAAGTGGGGATATTCACCGATGGTTGTGATGTTCAGCACCATGTGCGACTCCACAGGTACTGAATCAATCGTGCTCAAAGGCAACATGATCTGTACAATATCCAGCCTTTGCCCACAAGTAGCAAGTATCATTTGCAAAACCCAAATGCCCGATAATAATGATCACTGAAAAGAGACAATATAAACACTGCCCCTTTATATTCAGCAGTATTACCATCACTGTATCCTCCACTGTTAACATCATTGAGGTTACCATTGGCCAGAAACTCAACCAAAATCACCACATAAAAACAGTGGCTGCAAGAGCAGATCACAGTCTAGAGATACTGCGACGAGCAACTCACTTCATGACACCCCATACTCTCTCCACCATCAACAAACGACAAATCATAAGTGTGACGGAATATTCCTTACTTGCCTGGATGTGTGCAGCTCCGATAACACTCAAGATACCCTCCAATAGAAAGCAATCTGCTTGATTAGTACGAACTCTACAAGCATTCAATCGTCCACCACTGGAACGCAGTAGCAGCAGGGTGTACTATCTGCAAGATACACCGCAGATATTCACGGTATAACATTAGTCAGCACCTTCCAAACCACGACAGTTCCACCGAGAAGGACAAAGGCAGTGGGTACTCCGGATACTACTATCCACAAGTTCCCCACCTAGCCACTTACGACACTGTCTTTGAAATATACCATTGATACTTCACAGTTTTTGGATAAAATGATGTCTTCTTCCAGCAAGCGGACATCAGCGAATTAAGAAGGCAGCTCATCAGCACCTTCTCAAGAGCAAATATGGAATGGCTATTAATGCTGCACAGTCCGTGACGTCCAAGTTCCACAAATGAATATTTTAAAATAATACTTTCTATTACCTTTCTAATGAAACAATAGTTTTCCGGTCGCAGAGAGACCTAAATCTCAACCGTGCAGAAACAGGCACTTCGGCTGAACAAGTCCACAACGTCCCTCCCGAGAGTAACACACCCACACTGATTCTCCTACTACACGATACTTACCCCAGACTAATTCACGTCCACATCGCTGAACATGATGGGCAATTTATCGAGACCAATTCACCTAACATGTGTCCAGGGATGTGCAGGTTAAATATATTGGTCATGGGTAACATTAGGTAGATTCTCTTCCACGGTTTGGTGTGGACTTATGGGCCCGATGACCTGCTTCCTGCCACAGGGATTCAATGAAGTTCAGGTTTTGTCCCTTCTCTAAATGGAGCATTTACATTTTGATCGAGAAACTTTCTTGAAAACATTTAACAAATTCGTCACCATCAAACATTTAAAATTATGTCAGTGCCAGGCAGTGTTTAGAAGTTTAAACTCCCCTACTATTATAACCTTAGAGCACTGAGAGGTGTTTGTGATCTGTACATGATGGCTTCGCAATTCCTTCGACTGTTGTGTTAAACGTGAAAAATTGATGAAGCATTAATATGACTTTTGCTATATTGAAGTGAACTCAAAGGAGAATCTTGCAGAATGTATCAGTAAAGACCTTCTGACTATTGGAATAAACTGCCAGAGAATGTGGTAAGTGCAGGTACAGTTACAACATTTCGACCATACATTTCCATTAAGTAGTATCTAAGAAACGTTTACTCTATTTACTCACGTAATGCGTTCCTGAATCAAAACGTCACACCTTCTCCCCTTTCACCTCTCTTCCACCCTTCCCATGACAGCGAAAACGCGAACATTGAGATTCTAGTCCTGCTCTTCCCTCAGCCAAATTTCTGATATAGCTATGACGTCCCAATCCCATGTTTCCATCCATGTCCTGAGCTCATCCGACTGACCGGGAAGAGCTCTTGCATTGACATAAATGCAGTTTAATTCTTCAAAGTTACTTTGTTCCATGACTAGCTCTTGTCTCTCTTTTCTACTTAGCTTACTCTTTATTTCTGATTCATAATCATCCTCACCTTTCTGTCTATTTTCTATCTTAGAAAGCGCCCACCATATCTCTAAAAGATTACTTGTTCCCACAATAGAATGAGCAAATCTCCCTGCCAGGCTTTTGGTCACTTTCTGGTTCAAGTATGAACCTTTCTTTTTGAACAGGTCTTTTCTACCTCAAAAAATCATAACGATCCAAGAAACTGATATCCTGCACATTGACCTGCCTCTTCTTCCAGTGATTTAATAGCTCTTCTTCGACCTTGGTAACACACGTAAACCAGAGATTACTACATTTTCTGTTCTGCTTTTTAACCTTCGACATAATGTCTTGTATTCACTGTGCAAAGCTTTAACGTTTTTCCTGACCAAATCATTCCGCTCAATGTGTACAACTTTCAGCTTCTCACTCTTCCCTTTCACAATATACTGAACACATTTTGAGACATCCACAAACTGACACCAGAAAAGCAACATACCATAATCGAGTTTCGCTCACTGTCACAGAATCTCTGTCTGTGCCTCTGACAGGAGAGTCACTGTAAGAATTAATCTTGTACATTTTGAAAACCCGTTGCACATACGTTTCATATTTATTGCTTCTGATGTGACCTGCTCTTCTACCTTACTTTGAGAGCCTGCCTGTTTCAAGAGGAAACAAAATAAGATATGTATTTGAGAGAAGAATAGCCACAGAACCTTTCTGAACTACCTTCATACCTTCACTGCCAGTCCATTACCTGTCTGACGGTTCCTGCTGTGTAATCACATCTCTAAATTTCGTAATAATAACACTAATTGCCTCCCATATGCCTCAGTGACACAAACCCAAAAAGGAACAGCTATCAATATCGGCTTTCTTCTGAAAATTAGGTTCCATTCCTTTCCCACAGATATTTCATGAAGTATGCGAATACTCAATATAAATCAACTTACAAATCGTGAAAAGAAATCCAACAAATTTGATCAAACGAAAAAAACACTTCTTGTCAAAGAGATCCACCATTCATTCTTCAAACTCTGAATGAAAATAGAACTCCTCCAGTGTGGTTCATCTGTCGGCCTCTCCAAAATCTCAGTATATATGTTAAAATAATGCTCATAATTGCCTCTTTTTTAACATAATTCATTTTGTCCAAACTTACCCACCATTTATTTCAGTCTCACGGATTTATAATTAAATGGCTTTTCCTGAACACCAAGCCATCAGCAGCCCTCCAGTCCTCTGGAACGTTACCCATGTCCCTCGATGACGCGAATAGTTTAGCACGAGACGATAGCATTCTACGCTGGCCTTCTCATAGTCCGACCTTTTTGAAGTTCATGTGAATTGCCTAATGTCAAACTGTATGATGTGAGGGCTATGTACACCACAGTCTCTGATCCGCTTCCATTTTGCAAAATGGAGACCACAGCCAATGTCTTTTGGAGGGTCTGAACAAATCTTGGGGAGTCCTTTAAGAAGAGTTAGTCTCCCAGTAGCAATGAATCAATGATTTGTATTCGCCTGCATTCAACTTGATCATCCATGAAACCATCCATGCTATGCCAGCGCATCACTCTGCCTGGCAGCATGTCCGAATACATGAGGAAAGGCATCAGCAGACCTGTGCACAGGGGAGGGGGAAAGGAAGGAGAGCAGGCTGACCACACTGTGTCTCTGCCACTAACCCAGGCAAACGCAAACTGACAACACTGTGCCTCTGTCATTGAATCAATGTTGAACAGTCGGACCCCAAGGTGTGTCTGTCACTGATCCAGGGGAGAACTGACAAATCCCAGTGTGTTTCTATCACTGACGCACGGAGAGAAACCTGACCCTATTCTGACCCTGTCACTAACCCATTCGCCATTGCCCTGGACGGTCACTATCTCACTTCAAAGAGGAGTGATTTTAACTTGTGGTTTGTAAGGCAGTGTGTTCAGAGTGACCTCAGCTGGTCGAGGTTCCTCAGCCCGTATTGTTACCGTCGCTATCCATCACAAAACAGCCAAACAGCAAACTGTGAATCATACATTTGTTGTAGGGCAGATAAATGACATTTGGTCCATTGAATCCACACCACTCATTTAAAAAGCCAGACACCTTCCCTCGCGATCCCTGTAACACCGTGTTTCACATGGCTAACCCGCAGACCCTGCAGATCGCTCAACAATATGATCAACAATTTTGAATGTTTTCATACTTCTGTAGGACCTATCAGTGTCACATGCCTTGTGTTATAACATTGACGTAATTCATGCTGATATGTTCGTGGGTGGATTCTCTAAGGAATATTAAAGGAAAATAGAGGACCAGTGGGATATTTCTGTGGAATAGAACATTCCGATCGACGCTGCTGATTCATCCTCATGACCACCTGAGGCATGGATATTCCATGCCTCATAGTCCTGGCCCCTTCCGTTTGTCCTTTCGTTTCCTCCTTGTTCGGCATTCCCACACTGGGGCGGGCATCTTGGGACGACGTCACCGCGTAGACCTTTCCCACTTGGCGCCACCCAGGTCTTTGTGAAAGTGTCAGAAATAATAACTGCAAATCACACAATATCATATTACAGTCCAACAAGTAATTTGGAAGCACTAGATTTTGAAACGCTGCGATTTTCACAGGAAGTTGTGGAGCAGGAACGTAAGACTCAGAAGTTATAGCAAAGGATTACAGTGTCACACAACTGCAATTTTACTTTAAATAAACCTCAACTCTTGTTATGTCCTTCATATTTTGGAATGGGTTTCAGGATTTGTTTCATTGACATGTAAATTTGAGAGTCTTTTCAGTCACATTCTCGATATAACATAATGTTTTGCTCACAAAAAAGGTGATTTCTCAGCTCAGACAATGCATTAATGATATCAGGTTCAGATCCGTTTGTATTCCAATATAGAGTCAGACTGTTTCCACTTCCAATGTGGAATTTACATATATTATATGCATTGACTGCCTGCAGTTTGTGCATTTTTGAGCAAATTAGAAAGAGTATGCAAATATAATTCTGCGAATACAAATTCTCCCCATGCTCCAATGTGCATGTACAAGTGCACGTGAGAGAGAGTTTGTGTATGTACGTGAGTGTGTGCACTTGAGTACGAGTGCACATGAGAGAGTGTGTGTTGTGTGTTTACATGCTTAATGAAGAATGTATGAGATTGTGAAGCAAGTATATGCAACAGGCAAGGATTCTGTAGCGAGGTCAAGCAGACATTATGAAAATGAATGACAGGAAGCCAAGCAACAAACGTGGTACAGGGGCGTTTCTTCCCCTTTGGTGAACACTTCAGCGGTTAGGAACATCCTCCAGGGTGGACTTTGGGAGATGCAACAATGAGAGGGATCGAGCGAAGGCTGGCAGCCAAGTTCGAAATCAATGAGGATGGCCTCAACCGGGAACATGGGTTCATGACACATTCTGGATGAACCAACTACTCTATTTCTCTCTCACACACACACATACACACATACATATGCTCACACTCACGCAACATCTCTCTAACACACGCTGTCTCTCATGCACACATACAAAAACCACCACACTCGCACACGCGCATGTACCCCATCACATGCACACACACGCACACTCTTTAGCAAGTATACACACACGGAAACACGCACTCTCTCACGCGCACTCACACTCACACGCACACACACAGGCGAAACTTGATCTATCTCTCATTCACGCATATTGACATATAAGCCTCCGGGGTGAAAGAACAAAGAATAAAGGAAGATTCAGCATGAGAACTGTCTGAAATATTCTCCCCTCCAAGCCTGCACCGAAGCAGAACCGCAATCTAAACCTGTTGCGTATTTTCTCAAGGGCTTTATTCTTTGCTCTGTGCCCATTCATGTATCTGTCGAGATACAGCTAAAGTGATGCAAACGTGCCCGCCTCTACCACCTCCGCTGGCAACGTGCTCCAGGCACCCACCAACCACTATGGAAAGAACTTTCCAATGATATCTCCACTTACCAGTTACATGTTGACTTTGATCTCGTGACCCCGAATAATTGACTCACCTCTCGAGGAAAAAGCTTCTTACATCCAAACTGTCTTTACCACTCATGGTTTTGTCGACCTCAATTAGATCCTGCCTCAACCTCCGTCTTTCCAATGAAAGGAGTCCTTGAATCAAACTTTCTCCATAGCTTGCGCACTCCATACCAGGTAATGCATGAGTGAAACTCCTCGGTATCCTTGCCAAAGCATCCGCATCCTTTTGGTGATGCGGGAAGATAAAGTGAAGCAATATTCCAGTTGTGCCCGAAACAATGTCTTATGCATCTGCAATGTAACATGCCAACTCTTCTACTCAGCACCCGTCCAATGAAGGAAAGGATGTTTTATTCCTTTTTGACTACTGGTCTACTTTGCCACCTTCAGGGACCCATGGACCTGAACACCCACATCTCGGTGTCGAAAAGATTTTCCCAGGAATTCCGTTTGTACTTTTTGGGAACAGATATGCACCGAAGGAATCGAACAAATTTACTCCGTTTGAATTAGTTTTTGAGCATGAATTGAACCGTGAAAATTGATTCAGGAGAAATGAATAAATCAGGAATCAGAGACCACCCTATTGGACTATCTGTAGAGAAAGATAAAATAGAGCTGGAGAGTTGGTTAGACAGCACTCGAAAGTACCACGGCATACAATCAAACAAGATGGGGATGAGTAATCACAAAAGCTCGATATTGCAATTGGGGATAAGGTATTTGTGTTATTTACAGTAACAAGTCGCCTTTAAAGACAATATTTATGAACCTTATCAAATTGATAAGAAATTGAAGGGAGTTAAATACTTGATAAGGAATCCCGACAGGAAGAAATCTCACAGGGTGTGCCATGTGAATATGCTCAAACAATATTTTGATCGGGAATGAAAGCAAGAGGTGAAGGTGTTAATGATTACAGCACATAAGGAAGAAACATTTTCAGAGGATTCTGGATTAGACATTCTTCAAATCATATTGGACATTGAGGACGTTATCAAAAATTGGGATACGTTATTGACTTACCTTCCAAAAGAAAACCCAAATTACCTGAATGCATTAGTACTATCACATGGGGAGACATGTGGAAATAAACTGGGAAGTATTAATCTACTTATGCATGATGTAGTTAAAAGAGATGCTTTTCCAATTCAACATCATACTGATAGGTATATCCCTCTAAAATTAGCACAGGTTCAGAAGAAGATAGAGCGCATGCTCCAGGATGTCATAATTGAAATGAGTTATAGTTACTCCAGCTCACCCACAGTCATGGTGCCAAATCCAGATGCTAGCCAATGGTAATGCGTGAACTATCGCAAAGTCAACGCCGTGACGAAAACTGATGCATATCCAATTCCACGATTGGTGGACTATGTCAAAGAAGCGGGTAAAGCAACTTACATTTCTAAGTTGGACTTGCTCAGAGCTACTGGCAACTACCACTTTCATCGAGAACAAAAGGAATTTTGGCTTTCGTAACGCCAAATGGATGATGTCAAATCAACGTCATGCCATTTTGTTTGTAAAACACTCCAGCCATATTTCAGAGAGTGACTATCAAGCGCACTGCTCAATTACCCAACTGTGTGGTGTACATTGATGACGTGGTGATTTTTAGTCATTCATGAAACGAATATTTATAGAATCTGTCAGACTTCTTTATTCGACTTGGCAAGTCTGGCTTGGTTTGTAAACCTAGCTAAAAGTGAATTCTTCCTGGGCCATGTTATCGGACATGGACAAGTGGACCCACGTCATAAAAAAAGTAATGTGGGAATTTCCCACAGCGTCGACAAAATAAAAGAGGTATTAAGTTTACTGGGATTAAATGGATTTTACGGAAAGTTTGTGCCGAAACGTAACAGTATGGCTACACCTGTCATCAAAATGTTTTAAATAGGGCAAGAAGTTGCAGTGGACAACGGACTGTCACAAGTCATTTGATCGCCTAACATGTGTGTTAACCACTGCCCAATTATTAGCCACACCAGATCACTCAAAGCATTTCAAGGTGGCTGTCGATGACAGTAATGTGGGGGTTGGTGCTGTGCTCCTGGAGGGGAATCACAAAGGAATAAAAAGACCCATCGCGTGGTTTTCCATGAAGTTGAAAGTTCATAAACAGAAACATTCAACGGTGAATAAAAGAGACATTAAGCTTGTTGTTGGTATTACAATATTTCAGTGTTTATTTTATCAACAATGCATCTAACACAATTGTATACACTGATCGCAACTCATTGATATTTTGGAAGAAATTTAAGGACAAAGATTCCAGACTTTTCAGATGAATTTGTTGTTGTTGCAACCATTCAATTTCACAATTGTGTATGTGACAAGTCGCAGAAATGTCATTACTGATGCGTTATCAAAATGCAAATGAGTCATGGAGTGGGTGTGCCGTGCCTTGACTTTCAATGTGGATGTGCATGTTTGCATGTTTATAGTTAGTGCATGTATGTGTGTGTTTAGACTACGAAATGGGTTTTGAAGGTTTTAAAAGGAAGTCATCTTTTGGCATTGGTAGTTCAATTTTAAAGGGGGTAGGAGACACAAAGCTAGTCCCTATTTCCTCAAAAAAGCGGTTCCTGACTTACAGACACTCTGTCCTTGATTTTTCTTGACAGAAGGGCAATAAACCAGGCAGATTTCGGTCAGGAGAATGTGAGGACTACAGATGCTGGAGATCAGAGTTAAAACATGTGTTGCTGGAAAAGCGCAGCCGGTCAGGCAGCATCCAAGGAGCAGGAGAATCGATGTTTCGGGCATAATTCCTTCTTCAGTAATAAGGAGAGTGTGCCAAACAGGCTAAGATAAAAGGTGGGGAGGAGGGACTTGGGGAGGGGCGTTGGGAATGCGATAGGTGGAAAGACGTTAAGGTGAGGGTGATAGGCTGGAGAGGGGGTTGGGCGGAGAGGTCGGGAAGAGGATTTCAGGTCAAGAAGGCGTTGCTGAGTCTGAGGGTTGGGACTGAGTTAAGGTGGGGAGAGGGGAAATGAGGAAGATGGAGAAGTCTGCATTCATCCTTTGTTGTTGGAAGGTTCCTAGGCGGAAGATGAGGCTCTCTTCCTCCAGGAGTTGTATTGCCATGGTCTGGCAATGGAGGATGCCAAGGACCTGCATATCCTTGGCGGAGTGGTCGGGGGATTTAAATTGTTCAGCCACAGGGCAGTTGGGTTGCTTGGTGCCGGTGTCCCAGAGTTGTTCTCTGAAACGTTCCACAAGTATGCAGCCTGTATCTCCAATGTATAGGAGGCCACATCGGGTGCAGCGGATGCAGTAAATGATGTGTGTGGAGGTGCTGGTGAATTTGTGATGGATATGGAGGGATCCCTTGGGCCCTTGGAGGGAAGAGAGGGGGATGTGTTGGCGCAAGGTTTGCATTTCTTGCGTTTGCAGAGGAGGGTGCCGGGAGTGGAGGTTGGATTGGTGGGCGGTGTGGACCTGACGAGGGAGTCGTGGATGGAGTGGTCTTTCTGGAACGCTGATAGGGGGGGAGGAAAATATATCATTGGTGGTGGGGTCTGTTTGGAGGTGGCGGAAATGATGAAGGATGATACCATGTATCTGGAGGTTGTTGGGTGGTAGGTGAGGACCAGTGGGGTTCGGGTCTGTTGGCGATGGGAGGGGTGAGGTACAAGGGGAGAGGTGCGGGAAGTGGAGGTGATGTGGTGCGGAGCATCATCAAGCACGTCTGAGGGCAAATTGCGGTCTCTGAAAATGGAGGCCATCTGGGTTGTACGGTATTGGAATTGTTCCTCCTGGGAGCTATTCCTTCGCCTCCACTGCATCTGCTCCTCCGTGCTTATGCCCGAAACTTCGATTCTACTGCTCCTTGGATGGTGTCTTACTGGCTGCTGTTTTCCAGCAACACATTTTTCAGCCTCCGGTCAGCCTGTTTTATAAATGAAATAAAAAGGATTTTTGAGACCTTTCATTTCTATATAAATGGATGAGATTTCATGTCAACGTCGTCATGCTTTAGCAGAGACCTGTTTAAATAGAGGGGAATTGTCAGCTCTCGAACTAGCTGAGCTGAGCAGGTTTAGTTCAGTTTGAATTGGGAAGTTCAACAGGGAGCTGCATGGAAACACTCTCACTTTTCTGCCCTTCAACTTCATCCTGTAAGTATGAGTCCCATTTATACTAGCGTTTTATGGGAGTTTGCTTATTTGGACTCAGTTGGATGCATTGAGTTCTGTAGGGGTTATTTATTCTGTCCTTTGTGTTACATTGTGTACTTTTGTGTAATTTTGTCTATTTTAAAATACAGTGGACAACCTAGTTATCTTGCGCCTGGTAATTTTCACTGTGGAATTACCAAAACAAGTTGCAAAGTTAGGTCACGGTCTGCCTTCTCGAGAATGCTTTGAGTTGTCTCCCCAAGTCTATAACACTTGAAACACCCGAAGAATGGGTCGACAGACATTTCAGTTGATGCAACCATCAGAACAACAGAGAGCTCATTGCAGCGATACAGACACACATACTCACAAACAAAGGGACACATACTAATATGCACACTGACACCTACTAACATACACACATACTGACACAGACACGGAGAGTCGGATAGAAAGAAACACCGAAACAGAGACATAGAACAAGAAAACACATGAATACTCACAGCTCCGTGCAGACCCAGAGAAATACATAGGATAGGTAGCAATAACCGATTGATCCTTGATTTTACCATCTATTACACCATATGTCAATCATCTCATTCACAACCTTTACAGATGAAATGCAGTTAAGTAGCTCGAACAGTCGCGTGATGCCCCAAATGTCAGGGAAAGAGGTGAACATCTTTAACATTCCATGGTCATTTTTACAATTAACCAGGTCGTACAGCAGATCCGTGTAAACAGTGGATGTCCTTTTTTCTAATGGATTGATGATGATGGAGAGCACTAGTGTTCTGTACCACAGCCAGAAACATCCCCTGTCTCCACCAACGACAGTCTGTAGCAGCTGTGCGTTGATCAAAACGCACTGCAGAAATTCGCCAAGGTTCCTTTCAGAACAGCTTCCAGATCTCTGGATCGATAGTCCAGAACGCAAGGCACAGCATATAGACAGGAACACCACCTGTTGCCAATTCAACATCAAGCAACTCGCTACCCTTGCTCAGAAAAAATATCTCGGTTGCTGAGTTTCTGAATATATTCTAGAAAATTGAAAATCAATTTCCTTGGAATGTCTCAGATTGTGAAGAGGCAGAAATTGAAACGGTCTCTGCTAAGAACGTATTCCTGTGAATTTTGGAATCTGAAATACAAGGGCACAATCCACGGAGCTGTTGGAAAAACTCAGCAGATCATGCAGCTTCTGTCATGACAAATCAGAGTTAACGTTTCAGGTCTGGTAATTGAAAGGTCACCGGACACGAAACATTACCTTTCATTTGTCATCAGAGATGCTGTCAGATATGTTGACCTTTTCGACCAACTTATGGTTTTGTCTCTTATTTACACCAGGTTCAGTTCCTTCGGTTTCACTGATACAACGTCGGCAAAAGAGACAGATTATTTCTGACTGAGATGAGGAGTCAACACTGATTCTTTCATATTCTCTATCACTGAGGACAAAGCGTGTTTCCTGATTGAGTACATTTCGGATTGGAATAGACAAATTGGCGGTTTCACAGAGAATCAGCGGACATGTGGAGTGGACAGGAAACTGAATTCGAAAAATAAATCCAGCAATGATTGGATTTACTGCCAGAGTAGCCTAAATGGTTTGAACAGGCTGCACAGTCTCCGCCTGCTCCAGTTTCCTGAGCTTTCATGACTATTATGAACGCATGAACAATCATTGCGATATAGTTCCATGAGACTATTTGTTATTAAGTCTTGGCAGTCTCCAAACTTTTACTAATGATCTCATTTTTACTGCAGTAACAGCCCCATTCCAATTGCTCAGACTTCATTACCGTCCTAATTTTCTTCCATTCTTCTGTAATCTTACTTCAGATTACTACAGGATCTGGACCAGATGGGCCAATCGGCTGAGAAGTGACAGATGGAGTTTAGTTCAAACAAATGCGAGGTTCTCCAATTCGGGAAAGCAAATCTTAGCAGGACTTATATACTTAACGGTAAGGTCCTAGGGAGTGTTGCAGAACGAAGAGACCTTGGAGTGCAGGTTCGTAGTTCCTTCAAAGTGGAGTCACAGGTAGATAGGATAGTGAAGAAGGCGTTTGGTATGCTTTCCTTTATTGGTCAGAGTATTGAGTGCAGGAGTTGGGAGGTCATGTTGTGGTTGTACAGGGCATTGGTTAGGCCACTGTTGGAATATTGCGGGCAATTCTGGTGTCCTTCCTATTGGAAAGATGTTGTGAATATTGAAAGGGTTTAGAAAAGATTTACAAGGATGTTGCGAGGTTTGGAGAATCTGAGCTACCGGGAAAGGCTGAACAGATTGTATCTGTTTTCCCTACAGCGTTGGTGACTGTGGGGTGACCTTACAGACGTTTTCATAATTATGAGGTTCATGGATATGGTCAATCGGTAAAGTCTTTTCCATGGTGTCGGGGAGTCCAGAACTAGAGTGCATAGATTTAAGGTGAGAGGGGAAAGATATAAAAGAGACCTCAGGGGCAACGTTTTCACGCACAGGGTGGTACAGGTATGGAATGAGCTGGGAGAAAGTGAGGACTGCAGATGCTGGAGATCAGAGCTAAAAATATGTTGCTGGAAAACCTCAGCAGGTCAGGCAGCATCCAATGAGCAGGAGAATTGACGTTTCGCAACTGAGCGCTGAAGAAGGGCTCATGCCCGAAATGTCAATTCCCCTGCTACTTGGATGCTGCCTGAACTGCTGCGCTTTTCCAGCAACACATTTTCAGTATGGAATGAGCTGGCAGTGGATGTGGTGGAGGCTGGATGTGGGAGCTGGCTGATCCCATTGTGAACAGCAGTGACCACTTCTGCAGCAAGTGTTGGTTGCTGGAAGAATTCCGGATCAGAGTTGATGATCTGGAATCTGAGCTTCAAACACTGCGGCACATCCGGGAGGGGGAGAGTGACCTGGACGCTTTGTTTCAGGAGGCAGTCACACCTGTGAGATTAAGTAATTCACATTCAGTTCGAGATCAGAGACATCAGAATGTGACTGTAAGTGAAGCAGGTACGGGGAACGTGATTTCAGGAGTGCAGGAGCCTCAGCCCTTGACCTTGTCCAACAGGTATGAGATTCTTACTCCCTGTCCGGATGAGGAAAAGTGCTCTGGACTGGATGAGCCAGCTGACCACGGCACAATGGTGCAGAAGGCCATTCAAGAGAGGGGAGCAAAAAGACAAGGAGTTGTTTTAGGGGATTCTACAATTAGGGGGACAGATAGTATTATTTGCAAGCTGGATCGGGAGTCTCGCATGGGGTGTTGCCTACACGGTGCAAAGGTTCGGGACATTGCTGACCGGCTTGAAAGGATATTGGAGCGGGAAAGGGAGGATCCAGTTGTTGTGGTCCACGTTGGGACTAACAATATAGGCAAAGCGAGGGTGGAGGACCTGTTTGGGGATTATCGAGCACGAGGAAGGAATTTGAAGTCCAGGTCCTCAAGGGTCATAATCTCTGGATTACTGCCTGAGCCACGTGATAGTTGGCATAGGGATGAGAAAATTAGGGAAGTAAACACGTAGCGAAGAGATTGGTATGGGAAAGAGAGATTCCACTTCATGGGGCAATGACATCAGTTTTGCAACCGGGGGGATCTGTACCGTTGGGACGGTCTCCACCTGAACCGATCAGGTACCAATTTTCTAGTGAAGAGGATAAATGGGGTGGTCAGTAGGACTTTAAACTTCTGAGTTGGGGGGGAAGGAAAAGTGAAAGCAACAGGGAGAGTGTAGTAAAATGGAAAGATAAGCGGCAGGATACCATATGTGCTGGCAGATTTAAACTTGAGATAGACTGGGAATGCAGCAAAAAGGAAGGATAACTTAGGACATCTTATGACTTCCAATATCTCTAATGATAAGAAAGGTAGCATTAAGGCACTTTACCTGAATGTTCATTCATAACAAAGCAGATGAACGAATGGCACAGATCATCGTGAATTATTATGATGTGGTTGGCATCACAGAGACGTGACTACAGGGTGGTCAGGATTGGCAGTTAAATATCCAAGGGTTTTAAACTTATCGAAAATACTGGGAGGTGGGCAGAGGGGGCGGGGTTTCCCTGCTAATTAACAACAAATTAAATCTATGGCACTGAATGAAAGAGCGTCGGATGATGTGGAGTCTGTGTGGGTGGAACTGAGGAACCACGAAGGCAAAAAAATTATAGTGGGAGTTATGTACAGACCTCCTCACAGTGGTCAGAACCAGGGGCGCAACATGTACCAGGAAATAGAGAAGGCATGTCAGAAAGGCAAGGTCACGGTGATCATGGGAGACTTCAATATGCAGGTGGACTGGGTAAATAATGTTGCCATGGATCCAAAGAAAGGGAATTCATGGAATGCTTGCAGGATGGCTTTTTGGTACAGCTTGTCATGGAGTCCACAAGGGAGCAGGCTATTCTGGACCTAGTGCTATGTAATGAACCAGATTTTATAAAAAATATTATAGTAAGTGAACACTTAAGGAAGCTGCGATCATAACATGGCAGAGTTCAGTCTGCAGTTTGAATGAGAGAAGGCAAAATCGGATGTAATGGTGTTACAGTTAAATAAAGGTAATTATGTGGGCATGATAGAGGAACTGACGAAAATAGACTGGAAGCAGAGCCTTGCAGGGAAGACAGTAGAGCAAAAATGGCAGGAGTTTGTGGGTAAAATTGAGGACACTGCATAGAGGTTCATCCCCAAGAAGAGAAGGATTATCTGAGGAGGGATTAGACAGCCATGGCTGAGAAAGAAAGTTAGGAAATGTATCAAAGGAAAAGAGAGATCCTATAAAGTGGCCAAGAGCACTGGGAAATCAGAAGATTGGGAAGGCTACAAAAAAAAAACCAGACGATAACAAAGAGAAAAATAAGGAAGCAGAGGATTAATTATGAAGGTAGGCAAGCCAGTAATATTAGAATTGATAGTAAAAGTTTCTTTCAATACATAAGAAATAAACAACAGGCAAGAGTAGACATTTGGCCATTTCAAACTGATGCTGGAAGCCTAGTGATGGGAGATAAGGAAATAGCAGGAGAACTTAATAAGTACGTTGCATCAGCCTTCACAGTGGAAGACATGAGTAATATCCCACCAATTAAAGGGAGTCAGGGGGCTGAGTTGAGTGTGGGTTGCCATTACAAAAGGGAAAGTGCTAGAAAAGCTAAAAGGTCTTAAAATTGATAAACCTCCTGGCCCAGATGGGCTACATCCTAGAAGTCTGAGCGAGGTAGCTGAGGAAATAGCGGCGGCATTGGTTGAAATCTTTCAAAAGTCACTGGAGTCAGGGAATGTCCCGGATAATTGGAAGATCGCTGTCGTAACCCCCTTGTGAAACAAATTATCAAAGCAAAAGATGGAAAATTATAGGCCAATTAGCCTAATCTCGGTTGTTGGTAAAATTCTAGAATCCATAATTAAGGATAAGTTTTCTAAATTCTTGGAAGAACAGAGTCGGATGAGAACAAGTCAACATGGATTTAGTAAGGGGAGGTCGTGCCTGACAAAACTGTTGGAGTTCTTTGAAGAGGTGACAAGTAGGTTCGACCGGGAAACCTAGTAGATGTGGTTAACCGAGACTTCCAAAAGGCCATTGATTAGGTGCTACACGGGAGGCCGCTCAGCAAGGTGAGAAGCCATGGTGTTCGAGGTGAGCTACTGGTATGGATTGAGGATTGGCTGTCTGAGAGAAGGCAGAGAGTTCGGATAAAATGTTCTTTTTCGGAATGGCAGCCGGTGACAAGCGGTGTCCCTCAGGGTTCAGTGTTGGGGCCGAAACTGTTCACATTGTATATTAGTGATCTGGATGAAGGGACCGGGGGCATTCTCGCGAAGTTTGCCGATGATACAAAGTTTGGTGGGCAGGCAGGTTGTACTGAGGAAGTGGGGAGGCTGCAGAGTATCTAGACAGTTTGGAAGAGTGGTCCAAGAAATGGCTGATGGAATTCAATGTGAGCAAATGCGAGGTCTTGCACTTTGGAAAAAAGAATACAAGCATGAACTACTTTCTAAACGGTGAGAAAATTCATAAAGCCAAAGTACAAAGGGATCTGAGAGTGCTAGTCGAGGATTCTCTAAATGTAAACATGCAGGTTGAGTCAGTGATTAAAAAAGTAAATGCAATGTTTTCAATTATCTCAAGAGGGTTGGAATATAAAAGCACCGTTGTACTACTGAGACATTATAAAGTTCTGGTTAGGCCCCATTTGGAGAACTGTGTCCGGTTTTGGTCCCAACACCTCACGAAGGACACACAAGCACTGGATTGTGTCCAGCGGAGATTCACACGGATGATCCCTGGAATGGTAGGTCTAACATATGAGGAACGGCTGAGGATCCTGGGACTGCGTTCATTGGAGTTTAGAAGATTAAGGGGAATCTAATAGAAACTTACAAGATAATACATGGCTTGGACAGGGTGGAGGCTAGGAAATTGCTTCCGTTAGGCGAGAAGACTAGGACTCGTAGACACTGCCTTAGAATGCGAGGGGGTAAATTCAGAACTGAAATGCGCAGAAATTTCTTCAGCCAGAGAGTCGTAGGCCTGTGGAATTCATTGCTGCAAGTGCAGTGGAGGCTGGGACGCTAAATATCTTCAAGGCAGAAATTGATAAATTCTTGATGTCACAAGGAATTTAGGGCTACGGGGAGAATGCAGGAAAGTGGAGTTGAAATGCCCATCAGCCATGATTGAATGGCGGAATGGACTCGATGGGCTGAATGGCCTTACTTCTGCTCCTATGTCTTATGGTCGTAATTGCAACATTTAAGAGGCATTTTGATGGGTATGTGAATAGGAAGTGTTTGGAGGGAATTGGGCCGGGTGCTGGCAGGTGGGACAAGATTGTGTTGGGATATCTGGTCGGCATGGACGTGTTGGACCGAATGGTTTGTTTCCATGCTGCCCATCTCGATGACCCTGTGACAGTATTACATTCAGAATGAGGTTAATCATAAACAGAATCAAAATGAAAGGGAAACTGCAATGAAAATGAATATACGGAGTCATAGAGTCATAATGTCATAGTTAAATACAGCATGGAAAACCTGAAAGGGTTCAGAAACGATTTCCAAGGATGTTGCCAGTGTTGGAGGATTTGAGCTATAAGGAGATGCTGAACAGGCTGGGGCTCTTTTCACTCGAGCGTCGGATGCTGAGGGGCGTCCTTATAGATGCTTACAAAATTAAGAGGGGCATGAATAGTGTAAATGGAGCAAATATTTTCCCTGTGGTCAGGGAGTCCAGGACGAGAGGGCATAGGTTTAGGGTGAGAGGGGAAAGATATAGAAGAGACATAAGAGCAGTTTTTTCACACAGTGAGTGGATGGTATGTCATTGGAATCAGCTTACCGAGGAAGTATCGGAAGCTGGTACAATTGCAAATTTTAAGAGGAATTTGCTGGGTGTATGAATAGGAAAGGTTTGGAGGAATATGTGCCAGGTGCTAGAAGGTGGGACTAGATTGGGGTGTGATATCTGGTCGAGTTTCACAACATAATTCCGTTAGAAAGGAGACCAGAATTGCATGCAATATTCCAACTTTGGCCTCACCAATGTCCTGTACAGCTGCAACATGACCTCCCAACTCCTGTCTGCAATACTCTGACCAATAGAAGAAAGTATACCAACACCTTGTTCACTATCCTATCCAGCAGCGACGATATTATCAAGGAGCTATGAACCTGCACTCCAAGGTATCTTTGTTCTGCTCCACTCTCTAGGAACTTATCCTAAAGTGGATAAGTCCTGTTCAGACTTGCTTTCCCAAATGCAGCACCTCACATTTATCTGAATTAAACTCCATCTGACACTTCTCTGCTCATTGGCCCATCTGGTCAAGATCCTGTTGTATTCTGTCATCATCGTTTAGAAGTTTTACAGCACTAAAATTAGGCTGTTCAGCGTATGATTCACACGGTGGTCGAAACTTTTGTTCTCCATCTCGAAACCCTTCCAATTACCCAGATACCCAGTTTCTGGTTTAAGACTGATTTATTTGTATGGAGTTTGCACATTTTCTATGATGTCCGTGTGAGTTACCTCCGGCTGTTCCGGTTTCCTCTTTAAGTCCAAAGATGTGCAGGTTGTGTGGATTGGCCAGGCTACTTTGCCCATAATGTTGAGGGATGTGCAGGGTTGATGGTTTACCGTTGGAAAATATAACGTTACGAGATAAGAGAGTTCAGACTGGGCAGAATACAGTTCAGAGAGTCGGTGTGGACTTGATGGAATGAAAGACCCATTTCCACATTTTTGGGATTTTAAGATCCTATGACTCTTCACATCTGCCTCAAGGGATGAAATATACTATCACCTGATGCCATATCCACTTGAATTGTTCAACATCAGGTCTCCTTAAACAAAGAACTTCGGATACCAGAGATCTGAACGACTGCGCAGAAATTCTTGGTGAAACTCAACATCTCTGCCAGCATATGTTCGGAAAAAAGCAGACTGAACATTTTGTCTCCAGTAATTGTTCTTCAGACCTACTGATCGTTCCCCGCAACATATGTTCCTCTTTCTGATTTACAACATCATCAGTTCTTTTGTTTTTTTATTCCAAAATTGATTCAATAACCCAGGAGAGGCAGCAGGGGTTATTGAACGATAGACATGCCTGATGATCTTGACAGATTTAGTTTGAAGGACGATGATGTCCGAAGGAAGGTCAGCTTGTGATGGTTGGGCAAATGAATTATAAGCTTAGTGCCCATGTACCTGACTGAAATAGTTCCGTTTAGACATTGTTAGTTTGAGGATCTAACCAGTTTCAATGCTGGCTTTCGCAACACATCCATTTTGTTTCACTCACCCAAACCAAGTGACGTCTTTCTCTGCTGTAATCGATCTCCAATTCCCAGGAAAGATATTGCAGTGTGATCAGTAAGTGACACAACATATAACCGTGTTGTAAAATATAAGTATTCGGCCCTCAATGCCGTGCTGGCCTTCTATCCTACTCTGAGATCAGTCTAACTTACATAACATTCATTGTACTTAATTCCACGTGATGATCCAAGAGTTGATAAACTAGCACTGATGTATCTGACTCTACTACCACTGCTGGCAGTGCATCTAACGCAGTCACCACCCTGAGAAAAAAATCTACCTCTGTCATCTCCACTAAACCTTCCTCCAATTACCTTAAAATTGTGCCTCCTCGTGATACACATTTCCATCATGGGAAAAAAAACCCTCTGTTCATCCACTCTATCTATGCCACTCAACATCTCGTACACCTCGATCAAGTCAGTTCTAATTTTTCTTCGCTCCAATGAACAAAGACCTAACTCTATCAACGTTTCTTGGTAAAACACTCCCTCCAGTCCAGGCAGCATCCTGGCAAATCTCATTTCCGCCCACTCTGAAGCTTCTACATCTTTCTGATAATAAGCTGACCAGAACTGAACACAAAATTCCAAGTGCGATCTAACCTGGACTCTATAGAGATGCAGCATAACCTCGCGTTTCGAAAACACAATACCCCTCCTAATAAAAGTCAACAAACGAAACGTCTTCTTAACAGCCCCACCAAATTTGGTGGCAACCTTTAGGGATCTGTGGACATGGATCCCAAGAGCCCTCTTTTCCTCCTCACTGCCAAGAGACATCCTACCAATCCTGTATTCTGCGTTCAAATTTTATCGTCGAATGTGAATGAATTCATATTATTCCAGATTTAACTCCATCTGCCTGTTATTTTCTCAGTTCTGAATCCTGTTAATGTTTCGTGGCTACCGAAAACAAATCTCCAAACTATCCACAATTTCACCACCACTCGGGTCATCTGATAACTTACGAACCTTACGCTTCCACTTCCTCGTCCAACTCATTTAGAAAACTCATAAAGAGCAGAGGTTCCATAACTGATCCCTGCAGAACCGGAACAATTCATCCCCAGAGCATCAATTTGGACATCAACAGTTTCTTCATTTCCCCTTCCCCACCTCACCCCAGTTCCAAACGTCCAGCTCATCACTGTCCCCATGACTTGTCCTACCTGCAAATCTTCTTTTCCAACTATCCAGTCCACCCTCCTCCCCGACCGATCACCTTCTTCCCCTCCCCATTCACCTATTGTAATCTATGCTACTTTCTCCCCAACGCCACCCTCCTCTATTTTATCTCTCCACCCTTCAGGCACTCTGCCTGTATTCTTGATGAAGGTCTTTTGCCCAAAACGTTGATTTTACAGCTCCTCGGATGCTGCCGGAACTGCTTCCAGCACCACTAATCCAGAATCTGGTTTCCAGCATCTGCAGTCATTGTTTTTACCTAGAATACTGTTTTATATGATCGCTTCATAATTCATGAAATCGTCATGACACATGTCAGATACCATGAGCAATTTTCGCTGACGTTGTTTGATGAGCATCTTTCGAGATTGATCAATACTAATGTTGGGGGCTGAAGCAGAAATTGAGGTGTGTGATGGGATGGTGTATATCTTAGTACACTCTTATTCCCTATCGATTAAATGATTGATAGTTTTAGCAAGTTCCTCCTTTGCCAACAGCCCCTCGAACTGTATCTCCACAACTTTCTGAACTAGCCCTGCCTGGTTTTTGAGAGTTTCCTCACTTTAAACTGTTACTTCTTTCATGATTTGTCTAACCCTCTGCATGTTCTCATTCATACCCTGTAGGTTCAATAAAAATTGACGAGGAACCGCATAGCATTGACCCTTGTGACAGCGTCATCCTTCTGGTGTCGAGTGATATTATGGCATTCCCCACATTTAGTGGCCCCTGTGGCATCAAATGCTTTGTGCACCACGGCATTGGTTAACATGTGTTACATTTGTTTCAATCGAACGAGAAATGTTCTGGCGTTTGAATGCTTTACGTTATCATTTGACATCTCACCTTTGTCAAAAAGTGTGAAGCTGTAAAAGCACTGCAGGTGAAGTAGCATCTGAGTAGCAACACATTCGACGTTTCGGGCAGAAGCGCTTCAGTTGGAATGTGAGGATGGAGAACGGAGCTTAAAGGTAAATGGGAGGGCGTTGTGGAGCTATGGTAAAGTATCTTAGAAGGAAATAGGAAGATGGAGCTGGAGGTGATGTCGATAGGTCGGAGCAAAGGTTGGAGCGGATATGTTGGAAGGAAGATGGATTAGTGACTGAGTTCGAAGGGTTGCACCTGGAATTCAGTGAGGGGAGGGAGAGTAGGAAACCTGAGAAGTCCACGTTGATACTGTCGGGTAGGCGGATCCCGAGTCGGAAGGTGAGCCGTTCTTCATCCAGACGTCACGTGGTTGGTATTTGCCGGTGGAGGAAGCTCAGAACCGGGCCAATACCTCTCACCTATGTTTAATATTACTATTCCATGAACCGGTTTCTGTTGGGATTGGACATTTCTGATTCCCTCGGACTTCTTCAGAGGAAGAATTATGTGGTGTGGGTGAGGCAAGTGAAAAGCCAACCTACAACGATTGTACTGGTGCACCCATTTCCAAATAACCTCCACACAACTATTTTTGCCCTTTCATATTATATAGCCTGTTGTCCGTGGCGGGGATTGCAATGCATTCATCCGTTTTTCTACTTCTTTTTTGTACATACATTTCACAGGTCTGCCTGTAGACTGCAGATTCAATAAGTCTCTGCCAGGAGATTGCATAAACGGAGCGCTCAAGGACGTTGACTCCTTATTTTGGCCTTTCCCCTTTGTAAGGCATGTCCCATCCCATGTATTGTGTGATAACAACGTCTCTCATATTCCTTTATTGCACCAATGTGATCTCCGAAGGAACAGAATATTAAGGAGTTGAACTGGAGAATGCATCCTGTCACAAAAAGAGTGAAAGGTGGACCCATTGCCTCTCAAAGGGCCATGATGAGAAAACTGACAAGGTGGGGCAGCATCCAAAGAGCGCGGGGAATTGCGTGATGGAAATGTGGAAGGGAGAGGATAATATTTGATTTATGGGGTATTTCAGCAGAACTAACGGAAGTTAGAAAAGTTCTTTTTAGCAATTGGACCAGGAGTGGTGCTGAAGAAGAAATGAAACGGTCTGTGATAGGGTGGAAGCTGCAAACTTTAAACGACAAAAGATTTCATGGAAACAAATCTAAACGGATTGCTGACTGGGTCAGCAAGGAAAACAAGAGCCCAGGAAACGAGCAGGAGAAGACGTGTTTATTCGATCTGTTCCATCAGTCAATATGATTGTGGCTGATTTCAGACTTCAAATTCAGCGTCCTCCCCATTTTCCATGATGCTTTGAGACACCATGAAGTTGTCGATTTCAGTCTGAAATGAACTAAGTGAGGGAGCACCCACAATCCTCAGTGATATCAAATACCAAAGACTCCGAGATGATTTGAGGAAAAAAGGCGTTACCTCCTGTCACTCCTAAAAAAGCTTTTCCTTATCTCGAGATTGCGTCCACGTGTTTAAGATTGCCACACCCGCGGGAATAATTTCTCAGCATCTCCCCTATCAAGCCTCTGTCATTCAGGATCTTATATATTTCAATGGAATCGTTTCTCAATTTTCTGATAACTGAGGATATGGACACATGGCATGCAATCTTGGCAGCAAATAGTGAAATTATTTTATAATTTATTCATGGGGTTTTGGCATTTCTGGCTGTCTGCTGGCTTTTGTTCCCCATACGTAGCAGGTCTGGTGGAAGCGGTGGGGAGTTGCCTTCTTGAACGGCTGGATTCCATTTTGTGCAGTTAAATACAAAGTGCTGTAAAGGAAGGACTTCCAGGATTTTCAAAAATTGGCACCTTTTGAAACCAAATGTTTGTTCAAACCAGGGGGGTGAGTGTTTTGATGTGAAATTTTCAACTGAGGTGTTTCCTATTTATCTGATTAGCTTTACATTCTCGAGAAAAGTGCTGTGTGTTCAGAAGTTGATTTGTATGGAATATCTGGTGTGTAACTTGTCTATGGTATTCTCTGCTAATACCGGTGGAGTAATACAGGGAATTTGTAGCTGTGATGCAGCTGCACAGCAAGTTTTTTCTCCCTAAATGTTGAGCGCACATCTGCTCCTTGTGGTTACTCATTGCCTGTTTGGCAATTTTATTTTAGTTCAGATTGTTTACTTTCTTGCAGGCTTTTCGTTTAAAAATGAACACGAAACTGTGGATAGCCTCAGCTGGATGGAGAGAACAGATGCAGGAAAACAGCAGGAGCCATTCCGTGCCCATTAGAAAAGGAGTATTGTCGTGTTTCTACTCCTTCTTATCCTTTCAGTCCTTTCCTCACGTGGACTCCTCGTTCCATTATTTGCTGCATCTAATCTTGTTTCTCAATTACTTGGATTTATTCATTAATTGAATTATTTTTATAACTGGATATTTAGCAGCATACTTTATCTGGTCTCTGAACATTTTCTGTGTCACCACATAAATAAATGCATTTGTGCAGCAGCTTAAGTTCCGCAGCATAAATACAATTAGTTCAAACAAAGGACGAACAGCATAATCCAATGAATAACCAACATTAAAATGATATAAAATACAGCCCAACCAGAGTAGTATGAAGCTGGCTGATATGGCAAAGAGTAAAATCACAGACTTCTTTCTGCTCTCTACCTCTGGATCGTTCTCTATTTTTCTCTGATTCCCCAATCCCTCACGCACCTTAATAGCCTGGAAGATGTGTCTGACAGTCAGAACATTCAGAAAGAGAATAAAAATGAATGGGAACATTGGTGTTAAAAATTGTTCCAAATATCTGAAACTTATCCACCGACGGTCGTAATAATAACTGGACCAGACATGACAATACCATTCAATGTTGTTGATAATCGTTCCAGGTTTATGTCCAAAGTACGTAGGAATGTTCTTTAACGAGAAGAAAATAGAGATGATTGCGAGAACCCTCATTGCAGTTTTCTTTGTGCAATATGTAGTTTTCATCTGATGAAAACAAATGGCGACAAATCGATCGAAAGAAAAGGCAACAGTGAACCAGACAGAACAGTCAATGGTCAGGTGGTGGAGGACATTGATAAGACTGCAAACCGGAGTGATGCTCAGGAAACAAAGTGGATAATAAAATGTTTGAAATCGGATAAGTACGACATAAAAGACAATGAACAGTAGATCAGACATTGCCATGGCCACCAGATAGATATTGCTGCATGTGGAAAGACCACATTTGCCCCGAGCTAAAATTACAATCACCACGAGACTAACTGTAAGAGAAAGGACAAGAAGAGATTTCAAGTTGCTGATTGAGCATTATTCATGCAGATTGTACATTATGACACAGAGATGATTGTTGTACTCTGTAATGTAAAGTTTAAAGGATCTGAACCATATAACAGAAAACACGTTCTAAATGGATCATTTGCACTTGTAAAAGACATGGGGAAGAACATGATCAGCGGATTGCTCATGAAAACACGATAAGGTATTCTCTTTTGGATGTCGGCAGTGGTTGATTTCATATGCTTCATCGACTAAACAGACAGGCTGTGGTTTCCCATATGACCACAACATCCACCACAAAGACACCTTGGATCAGTTAAGCAAAGAATTGGAGACACCCTACATACATATAGGATTGCAAAATTTAGCATTTCGTTTTGAAGCCAACGTTTGTCACTTATCAGATTAAACGAAATTTTATCTTACTGTATATTGGCACAGACCTCTTCCTTACCTAATGCATCATACATGGTGCTAACAATTGTGCAATCACAAGAAAATATATTTTATTTGGAAACGATGGTGTAAGGAAAGGCATTGCTGAGGCAGATACATATTTTGGTGCCTAGTATATGACCCTGAATATTTGCTGCAGCGATGTTCGACAGTTGAGATGATTGCGTTCCAAAAGCCAAAACCTTTTTCACCTGTGGTCAGGATGAAACCTGGGAGAATGAGATTACTAGAATGTAATCTCATTTAGTTTGTTTTTGAGGGCTGCCATATTGTGAATCACTATTTGTGATTTGTATGTGAAAGAATTGAATCTTTTTTCAGGAACTAAAATTATACTGTAAAAATAGGCACAATTCATTGATAAACAGACAGCCAATCCTACTGTAAATGCAAGGCAAACAGTCCCAAGTGTGGCGTACGACAGATTTAACATGAGAATATTGGGAAGGTCAGAGGTCAAAATGCAACAAGCAAGTGACAGAGTTTGACTCCAAGAGAGTCGGAATGTTTGCCATTATGACGCTAAAAGAAGGGAAATGTTTATAAATCAGGAAATTGGATTTGTTAGCTGTGAAGTGACATGGAGTCTGGCAGATGGGTAGAGAATACACAGCTGGATTAGTGGTGCTGGAAGAGCACAGCATTTCAGGCAGCATCCAACGAGCAGCGAATTCGACGTTTCGGGCAAAAGCCCTTCATCTCTTCCAGCACCACTAATCCAGTATTTGGTTTTCAGCATCTGCAGTCATTGTTTTTACCTTAGAGAATACACAGCGCTTTGTGATGTAATTACGGAATTTTAGTTATTTGTTGAAACAGACTTTTTTCCTATTGCTATTCCTATTTTTATTTTTATATGTTGCCTTAAAACTGATTGATGAACAGCTCTCATCGAGAGCTCTTCCTCCGAATGAAGCCACACATCACAAAGTGCAGGGCAGCGATCTCTGAACAATTAACTGTAGGCAGATTATGAATTGCAGATTTAACAACTGATAATCTTCTTCTAACCAGATACAGATGGCAAGTCGTGACAACATTTCCAACTCTACATACATACTTATTAATGTTCAGACAAGACATTAGTATCGCCATTGTTTCACAACTTGTCCTAATTTACTGGAAGATTAATCAGCAGCAGCAACATTGCTTGAATCAACATGATATGTCATAATGGCATTTTGTTGAATGATCGTTATTGCTCTCGGAAAATATTGCATCTATTTATCTTCAATGGGACATTTCACTTTGTAAACTTAGAATCAAACATAATTTACCAGTTGCGAATATTTTCCTTGTAGCAAACTATTGTATATTTACAAACTGCATTAAGAACTTCATCACTGGACAGTACAGAAATGAGGAAGGTCATCCAAACGAAGCACTCACTGTTTCATATTCTTCTGGTCATAACTGCCTTTGCTGTCTGAAATTATAAATCATTCTTTTCCCCACAAACAGCTAAATTCGCAGTCAGAGATACTTCTGCATGCTGAAGAACGCTGCGGTAAATTATTCCGCTCCATTTAATAATTCCAACTCAGCATAATTTTCCTTTGAGTGATGCTCCCAGTTACGCTTTCACACTCCGGTCATTTGTTCCTCTTAAGTTAGGAAATCACTTTCGGTAAAATTCTATTTGAAGAAGCTCACTGAATCACTCTGTCACTGGAACTGGGTGTCAATTTATTGAACCACATGCAATATAGATCGACAGTAAAAGATACTCTTAGCAAAACTTAAAATTGGAGTCACAGGTCGTCTCCTCTCAGTGCTCCACACTTACGACAATGCTGCATTTACAGGTCTCCACAGAAACGCAAGAATGCTGTGTCAGAAATTTCTATTTGAGCTATTAACCACTCTCAGTGCAATTCGACAATGGAATATCATCCTCGTACCATGTGGCCATTGGAGCCAGGGGATCTGGACTGAAGTTCGTGATCCTTGTTCAGTACAATTACACAATCAATAAGCATTTCAAACAGATTCATTCCTGGAGATCTAGACCAATTGGACACAACATTCCAGTCGATCGCGGGATAATATAGTGCCTAAAAGCTGCAGACAAATGGTTTTCTTTATTTCAATTGAGAAGCGACACGACAGAGATGGTTTGGAAATATTAACCGCAAACATTAATATCACGCATGAAGAACACGTACCGCCCCAGTCCAGTGCCCATTAAGTGGAGGGATAAATATAACCATTATGCATGTCGATGGATCAGCATTCAGGCAGCACTCCATATCACGGTGTAAGATGCTCTGGCGAAGGAAAGACCAAACTTCAAGACACGATTATACTCCAATAGCCCATCAAAGAATGTTTTTGCCCCAGAACACTCAGTGTGCTGTGTTGTACTAACCTCTGGCATGATGAATGTAATCTGTGTTCTCTGAAACTTACAGAGGCTTATTGGGTACGAAATAGTATTTATTTGACTGACAAGTCTCCATTTTCCTTCACGTGAACCACTTTGGAATGGAAGAAGACAGGCAATTATTGCATCAAGTTGCCTGATCAACTCCCGTGAGGCAACAAACGCAGTGCCAGATATATCCCAGCAAGCAGTGTTGATGTGGCAACCCTGACAATTGGACAAAACAGCAGGTCCCTGTATTCTTACTTCACTCTCACCATCCAGATAATCTCAACCCTCAATTGCCTCAAAACATCCAAGGATAGTTCAGCACCTAAATGTGATCTTCAATAAATCACCTCACTTTTAACAGTGATTCGAAAAATATGAAACATTTCATCGAAGCAGAAGGAGCTGAACGTGCTGAACTGCCTTGCGTGGGGTCAATGCCCAGAATGGTCATCCACACCCAGCATAGGTTTAGTCATAAACAAGTTCCCACATAGTAAACACAGGTGAGTATTCATTCCCACTCACCTCTGCTTTCCGATCATTCAGAAAACAAGGAACATGTGACGTTATTAAGAAGTAGATTAGCTCAAATCGGCCAACAAGATCTTGAAATACATCGATATGGCATCAATATAGCAAAGCAATTATAATTGTTGGCATTTATACCCCTATATAAATTTGTCTGTGTGATGTTAATCAAAATCACTGCTTGGACAGACACGGCGCATGAAAATTGTATTGATGCCCCACACCATGTGGCAAAGTGCGTCATTCAAAGCAGGGTCCACAAAACAGTACATATTATTTGAGCAGTGTGCTGCTGATGGATTAGAAATCAATTAGTGACCCTAGTAGGTTGTCTAAGTCACCAATCCCTTCAATTCTGAACATCGGCACACGCAGCAGGGCTAAATTTTACTCCATTTTGCCCGATGTTCTTGAGCCTATTGGAACCTTGGAGCAGTAAGATAATCTGAAATATCTTAAATTGTACTTCAGTCACCCCAAACCGACTTCTCTTCCATCAGGGAAAATCTGTTGTACCACACAATCTCCAACGGTCTGAGTCCTCTATCGTACAATAACAGGAATGTCTCAAAATTGACAAAGTCCAACGAAAACACAACAGTTTCACAGTGAATTAGTCTAAATTATATCCAAGATGTTCATCTCCAAAATGTCAGAACCGGAAAAATAACAGCGACGAGAATAAAAATAATCATAAATATAAACTTAAATTCAGATCCAAATACGGAGTAACAATCCCAATCAAAAGCCCTTATATACCATTCATATAGACCAGTATCGTTTGGGGAATATCGAAATATAACACAACAAAGGGAAAGTCGGGAAATATCTTGTTTGACAAACCTGTTTCACCACTGTTGTTTTGCTGCTGCCACAAGATTCAAGATCTCATTATTTTTCATATTCAATTCCTCCCGACAGTATTGTCCATCTTTTTCCAAATGGCACTACTCACATGTTTTTTTATGGAAAGAAACAATCGAGAAATACACATCATATTTGGTACCCTGTGCTCAAAATCCCTCCCAGCAATCGGTCCTCACATATACCGTGGTCCCACACACCCACTGATTGACGAAAACACACAAGATGTTCAAAGCCATCTGTGCTGACACTCACTTATCACTCCGCAATGACCTACACACTCCAAACATTGCCCACCTGGTATCTGCTCTCCCATTTGGAACAAGATATCTGAGAGAGATCCACCAACAAAATACCTTTTCATCAAGGAAATCGAAACACCTTACTCAGAGGTTACTAAGATGTCGGTCGTGACAAAAACCATCTGACTGATGGTAGGGTTTGAGCTACCACGGAGCGAGATTGGTCTTCTTCAACACTCTCTCGACCAGCCAGGGCCAGTGCTCATTCAAATTCCATCGGTGTGGCCTCAGTGCCAAACCCATTCTGCGCGGTATAGAGAAACAGGTAATGCTGCACATTACTGAGGAGCGTCCTCATCAATAAACTATTCACATTAAAATCAGTAAGTGGGGACATTGTCATCTGCCATCGGTATTTGCCATGCTAAATGGAAAGGAAATAACTATTAATCATAGAGTGGAAGTAAGTATGATTTAATGCAGAGATTGTTAAAACTAAATTGTTTCAAGACTTACCAGGAATACCAAAAATGGCTATGATGGTATAGTATAGTTTTGCGATCATTATCCTTGGAAAATACATTTTGCTGTTTGTGAAATAGCCTTTGATGTCCTGCTGCTAACAGTCCGTGTGAATTGGAGAATTATCTGGCGCTGACACAGTTCAAAAGATATTATTTTATATCATGTGGTGCTCCACTGGGAAATATTGAATTTTTATCCAACAGTTTTAACAAACAACTTATGACAGAAGGTTTATTTTAAATTTGTGATGTAATTGAGATTTAAGCCTGTAATTGAAATACCCCAAAGACTAGATTAATCTGATCCTGTTAGATCTCTTATATTAATTGTAAATCTTCTTCAAACTTCAATGCTTGTACAAAATCATGTCTAGTTCGTCCCATCAATACCAAAATATTTTTCGATATTCTTTTAAGTGACCGCATACATTTTGATCAGGCTTTAAAGTCATTCAATAGTTCGCGCGGTTGACCTTTTTAAAAGCTGTTGTACTGCATATTGTTGTATCCCTATTTTCCTTTTTAATCCAATTTACAAAACATTTGGGAAATTCTATCTGTGAATGAGCACTCTCAATCAGAACCTGAAGCTGATAGAAACCACAACAGCTGGAACGTGTACTAAGTGATATCGTTCGCAAAACAAATGCAAAAACGAAACAGAAAAGATTGAGACCTTTGACTTCAGTATCCAGAATGACAGAATGATACATAATACAAGTGACCCTTCGACCCGTCGTGTTCATCCCAAAAAAAAGAATCTAAATCTACATTAATCCCACTTTCCACCGCTTGGCCTATAGACTTGTATGTTATGACATTTCAAACGCTCATCCAAGTAATTTTTAAAGTTGTGTATGTTTTCCCATCTCAAGCACCCTCCCAGACAGTGCATTTCAGGTCAATACCATCCTCTGGAAGAAACGAATTTCCCTCATGTCCACTATGAACCTACTGCCTTTCACATAGAATTATGTAACCTTGTTCCTGACATTTCGACTGAGAGAAAAAGCTGCTTTGGATTCATACTGTCCATGCCCCTTATAAGTTATACACCTGCTCGAGATAAGTCACTCCGAACTTATCCAACCTCCCTCTGCACAGCTAAATTGTTGCAAACTGAGCACCATTCTGGTGAATCTCCTTTGCACTTCTTCCAGTGCAATCACACCCTTCCTATGGTGCAGTCTCCAGAACTACACACAATACTCCAACTGTGGATTAAACAAAGTTCTGTCCAGCTTCAACATGCCCTCTCCTTTTATAATCCTCCTACATTTCTGATGAAGGCATTATGCCCGAAAATTCGACTTTCCAAGTCCTCGGATGCCATCTGATCTGCTGTGCTCTCCCAGCGCCACAATGTTTGACTCTGATCTCCAGCATCTGCAATCATCACTTTCTCCTTATTATCAATGTATCGACTGAAAAAGGCGAGTGTCCTATACTCATTCTAAACTACCCCAGTATCCTGTCATTCCACCTGCAGGGATCTGTCAACAGCACCACAAGTCCTTTCGGATCCTCTGATATTCCTAATGTCGGGCTATTCATTGAGTACACCCTTTTCTGGTGACTGCGTTTCTTTTAAAGTGCTTCATCTAACATTTCAGAAGGATTACATTTCATCAACCACTCATCTGCCCATCTGACCAATCTATCTATTTCTATCTGTCACCTAAGAATATATACCTCCATGACAATGACCCAGACAATGCTAGTGTCATCGAAAATCCTATTTCACATTCCCAATCTCCTCAACTGCATCTCCCTATTCCCCAGCCACACCCACTCCGTAAAACTCACGCACACACATTCTCAGTCCCCCATGTGCGAACATGTCAAAGGCTATGATCAATTCCTATGAACTACTTCAACTGCCCTACCCTTATCTAGAGATCTGGCCACCTCATCGAAAAACTTCACCAGATTTATGAGGCATGACCCCCTCTGACGAAACCGTCCGAACTATCCATGCTGAAAACATTCCGCACTAAATGGAGGTGAATTCTATCCTTTGGTTTTTTTTCTCCAATCGTGTCCTGAACACTGATGTCAAACTCAGTAGCCTGTTATTCCTGTTCGATCTCCAACTCCCCTCTTGAACAATGGAAACAGACCAGCTGTCCTCCAGTCCTCTGGCACACCCCGCCCCTCACCCACCCCCCCACACCCCCCGCCATCCCCTCCCCACCGTAGCTGAGGAGGAATTGAAAGTTTCAGTAAGAGACCCTTTAATTTTTTCCATTGTTCCTTTGGTTATATATCCTACGCAAATCAGAACTTTTACACATTTAAGGTCTCCAAAATCTGCAATATCTGCTCGCATCATATAAATGGTGAGAGATTGAGCGAGTTTCATTTTTTTTAACTCTTTCACTTCCCATTCAGTTTCCCAACCATACAAAGGGAAGACAAAATGTGTTCCAAGAATCTTGATTTCCGAATTCTTTTTTTTTTAAGAAACACATTGCAAAGTCCTTTCAGACTAAGTAAAAGCTAATTTCAGAAAAAGAGAATTGTACACTGTGGAAGCAAGCCATTTGTAAAACGATTCCACTCCGACCTATTGTACAGCATCCCACTTGACCCACCCTTTACCCTATCGTTGAAACGTCTCATTTCCCTTGTCCAATCCAGCTTTCCTGCACATCTCTGGACACTATGGGCAGGACAGAACGTCTCGTTCATTCAATCTGCACTTCCCTGGACTCTGGGAGGAAACTGGATCATCCAAAACCCAGACAGAGACTGCGGGGACATGCGAAATCCACACAAACAGTCGTAGAGAGTGGAAGTAAACCAGGTCCATGGTGCTGCGAGGCAGAAGTGCTAAACACTAAGTCACTGCATATAACACTCATAATTCAGAAGAATGAATTAGGTGTTTTACACTCTCTCTCTCTCTCGCACACAAACACACACACACACCCCACATAAAATGTATTTTTACATTCGACTTTTATTACTTAACACTTTCCATTGCATGGGGAAACAATTCCTCTGATCATCAACAGTTACTTTTTCCTCACTGAGCAAATACACTAAGCCATCCTGATTTTCTCTTAATTGTTCGCAGTCAATGGTAATGCCATTGCCTGGTCTTATTTTGACTGCATTCACATTTTCTCGGGATCAAGTAGAAACAAGTTAATAATTTGCTAAATAATAATAAACCTTATATCTTTATTGAGTAATTGGCACAAAACTTTTAGGTTGGTCTCAAATTCAGGCAGGAAGCCAGCTTTAAATCCATTCATTTTATGACTTTTAATATTGACATAAAGCTATGTTCAATTGAAGTAACAACCCATCGAATTCATAAATGTCCTTTAGGGAAAGAAAACTGCTGTCCACAGCCAAACTGGGCTCCACGTGTTCCATGCTCAAAGAAATTGATGTTGTTTTCGGAGGTTAGTCATATAAGCTCAAGGCCCACACTGCATAAGATCCTCAGGATTGTGTTCTGAACCTAACAGTCTTTTGTAACTGTACAACTTACCTCTTGTCAATTAAAAGAGCCATAAGGTACACTGTTTGCGAATAATTGCACAATCCTCAGCAGTATTCCTGAATACTGCAGCACTCCATGCCGCAATGATGCAAAATCTCAGAAACATCCAAGGCTGTGCTGATCAGTGCCAATTAAAATGCGTACCACACAAATGTCAAACAATTACGACCTCGAATACGAGATCATTAAAGTACCACCTCTTGACAATCAGAGTCTTTGATTTTGTGAATCATTGTGATCAAACACCTGGAGTTACTATTGAGCGGAAAATGAATTGGACTCACTGATTGAATACTGTAGCTCCAAGGGCAGGTCAGAGAGAAAGAACGCTGCCATGGCCAATGCATCACATAACACCGAAAGCCTTTCCACCACCTCCTGTGCAAGTCACAAATCAAATTGATTGGTGCCATATTTGGTAAAATATCTGCATACATGCATTCCATCCACCACCGATGTTCAGTGAAAGCATTATGTATGATTGACAATACACATTGCAGAAAATCGCTGATGTTCGTTCAGTAGCATCTTCCAAATAGTGACTGTCACATTTCCAAAGACAAAGGCAGTAGATGCATGGGAACACCTCTCGCTGCATGTTCCCTACTCAGCCTGCCTTTTATGTATCATCATTCAAAAAAATTGTCATCACCCCAATGGACAATAAAGCTGCTCTCTTATTAATGATAAACGACTGGTTGTGAGTTCAATCTGAGGGTTACCATGTCCCAGGTGAGTGGTGATGGTGGGAATTTAGGAACGTTATGGTGATATCAGCCAGTGTGGGAAGTGACCCACACTGTTGGTGTTACTCTACATCGCAGAAACAGCCGTCCAGCTCGCAAAGCTGCAGGAGGTCAGTTAGCACAGCTGGATTGACAGCTGCTGTGAGATATAGAGAGGTGAGGTAATCTTCTGTTCAATATCGCTGCCAGTTATCTCACTGTCTGACAGAACAGCCCTCCGTATCTAGGATGATTCGTTCGGTGTGCCATTGTCAAACTCCTGGACATTCCCTCTCTCCTGTCCCCATCATACCTTCAACTATTTTTTACGACACTGTCGCGACTGTAGTGGCACAGGAAAGCAGCTACAATAAAATGCTGAAGGGAAATAAATTTTGGTCGATACATTAAAAAACAATCCCGCTGAATTAATTGATGAAACATGCCTGAACAAACCATTTTGATTGCCAAGATTATGATTACCAGAAAATTCAGATTAATGCACAAGTAAAATCGTTGGATATGTAAACATTTGGCAGATGTTTTTCGGGTTGAGACTGAATAAGAGAATATGCGTGAGAGTGTAAGAGAGATAGTGCGAGAAAGAAATGGCATGTCAATTGCTGAACTCAGTTCAATGTCATTTTAACTATGATGAAATACATTGAGCAAAGACCACTGCTGACTGAATTTTCTTTGAACGTTTTCGACACTTTGAAGCATTTTCATACATGACTGTCCGAAAGTGGTTGGGACATGTCGCACGACAGAACGTTCCTGCTTCTATTCGCAGAAATAGCTCCTTATAATCCTAAATCATCATCTGATGTTTGCGCAGTCCTTGTGTCTCAGATGAAAATATCGTTCTCGTGATCTAAGATTGGTCAGTGTTTGTGCTCGTGAGTAATAAAACATAGCATCCATGTCAAATTGCGTATTGTTATTGAAATGATGAAGTTCTGTGATCAGCATTTACGCTGCTGATGGATAAGAAAAGTATTGTTATCTATGTTGGGTGACAGAAGTATCGGGAGAGAAGAGTAAATTTTCCAGTGAGGGGTTTTACATTCAAACCGACATTGAATGATTACTGTTAGTGCAAGGATATGATGACTCAGTGGTAAGCACTGCTGCCTCTCATGTCAGGGCCTCAGTATCGATTTCACCATCGCGCGACTGTCCGTGTGGAGTTTTCACATTCTCCCAGTGTCTGTCCATGTTTCTTTCAGGTGCCCCGATTTCCTCCCACAATCCAAATATGTGCAGGTGAGGTGCTATAGTCAGGGGTAAATGTCGGGGAATGGATTTGGTAGGGTTACCCTTCAGACGGTTGGTGTGTACGTCGTGGGGAATAAAAGGCCTACTTCTACACTGTAGGAATCCTACAGTTTTATGAAGGAGATAGGGAACAAAACTTCTGTCAATAGCTGATTAAAGACAATATGGCTGAGAAGAGTTCCCATCGCTCGTACTTTGGAGATAGGCTCATTGCCAGTTCTTCAAAATGTCACTTTCCAATTGGAAGCATTGTCTTACTGAATTACGTAATGATATTGTCAACACTTTCTTTCAAAGTGAAGCATATAAAACAAACTAATAATACTTGTTAAAAGAGTACAAATAATGGAACCATTTAGTTAACGCATTTCGCTCCCTGGAGATTCAATGCTCGAATTAGAACCAGAATTAGGCTGTATTGTCACGTATCCTGATGAATGTAAACACGTGAGAACAGTAAACAGTGTACTATGTCCCCATTCTCAGGTATCAACTTGGTTACAAAAGCAGAATTTTAAAAAAGCAACATTACAAATAACCCAGCCAAAGGTGTGTGTGTGTTTGGGGGAGGGGGGGGTGGAGGGGAGGGGGGAGGGTTGGGTGTTGGCGGGATTGTGGGGGGGGGGAGCATCCGGGCACTAACGTTTAAATATTTTCTCCATAAGCATGTTTGCAACCACCAGAACAGGCACGTGGACCGTGCCATCGCCTGTAGTATTGATCAGCCTACCATTCTGCATTTAATAGGAAGGGATGTCGTAGCTGGAAGAGGTTGCAACGATAAGGAACGTTGCACAGGCTGGACGATGAAGCAGTGCGAGGTCGATTTACGGGGATTGGAGCAGATAACAGTAATATTGAATGGTATAGGGACTGTAGGAGGTTCCAGCGATGACCGGAGTGGCAAGGACGAGAGGAGTTTGCAGAGATAGAGAGGGCAGGATTATCTGAAGGAGATGACAGTGATAGGGAGATGTATGACCGCTGGAGGAGTTTTCAGAGATTTCGACATTTGTCGGTGTTGGCGGAAGTTCCATAGATGGACATTACTGCTGCGTGGAATTACACAAGAAAGGAGGCTCTTGGGTTGGAGGACCTAACAGAGGGTGTAACAGTAGGTGTGAATGGACTTGAGCAGATGATGAAAAAACGAAGCATTGTTGGGTTCGAGTATATCACTGAAATAGAGAATGACATAAATTGTGGAGTTAATTCCCTATATATGGAGGAGTGTAGCTGCTGGAGATCATTGCTGAGATAAGGAAAAATGTCAGGGTGCATGTGGTTACCAGAGATAGAGAGAGATGAAAATGCTGGAAGAAGTTACGGAAATAGGAAAGGATGCAGGTGCTCTCAGAGTTAACAGAGATCGGCTGGGTGTTTGTGCTCGCAAGTGTTACAGAGATCGGGTTTCGCCTTGGGCCTGACTGATTTAATTTGATTTACTGTAGTCAGGTGAACCTCCGTACAGTGCTTTGTTTGCAAGCAGCATTTGTTGGATCATAATAATCGAGCATACGCATCATAGAGTGCTTCGATAAAGCGAGGCACAATGTTTTCATTGCCCATCGATGCATGAAGCAAAATCAATATAAACAAGATGAGCTCAATTTGAAGTTAGGGAGTCCATCCAACATTCTAATAACGGGAGAGAGAAGAAGCCGTTCTTGAAACTGATGGTGCCTGATCATGCTTCTGCATCTTCTGGTTGACGGAAGATGTTGCAGGAGGATATTACTGAGGTTGGAGGGAGCATGATTTTGTTGGCAGTCTTTCAACTGGTAATGAGTTGTGTAAGTGGAGTCCATGGATGAAACCGTGACTTTCGTGATGAGCTCGGATCTGCACACAAGCTTCTGTAGTTTAAGTAAGGCCTCAGCTGTATGGTTGCCGGCCGAAGCCGTTATGCGCCATGATACTATGCTTTCCATGGTGCATCTGTAAAAGATCTTGAGATTCTTATGGACATGGCGGACTTCCTAAGGTGCCTGAGGAAGAAGTGGTGTTGATGTGCCTTCTTAACCATTGTATCAACACGAGCCGTCCTGGACAGGTTTGTTGGTTATCTTCATTCTGAGGAACTTGTTGTTCTCAACCCTCTCAACGTCCTCTCCTCTGATGTAGGTGAAGGCATAGATAAATGAAGATGTGAATATTGTGCAGAGATAGGGATGTGTGTAAGGGTTAGTGAGGTTCAAGAAAGGGAAACGTGTCCGGGCAGGTTGAGTTTAGAGAAAGGGGGCAAGTTATAGGCATTGGAGAACGTTACAGACAAACGGAGGCAAGTAAGTGCTGAAGCAGTTGGCAGAGACAAAGATGCATGTTAGGCTACAGGTTGCTACAAATAAAAGGAAGCATGTAGATGCTGGAGGATTGTACAGAAGTAGAGAGCTGGAGTAATTGGGGGTTGCAGAGATAGGGAGATGTGTCGGGGCTGGAGATGGTTACCGAGATATGGAGGGGTCAAGCTAGTGTCAAAGGTCATGGGGTAGTAGTGGAGTCAACAAAGGGCTGTACGAAGTTACAGACATATGCCGGGGTACAGCCAGTGTTGGAGATCACAGATGTGGGAGGTCAGAGGTATCGGGGCTGGACAGGGGTGCAGAGTTTTGAGGGGTGTAGCTGGTGTGAGAAGGTACCTAGGTCATAGTGGTGGGAGGGGTGTAGGGGCTGGAGATGGTTACAGCGATATGGAGTGGTGTAGCTGGGGTCAGAGGTAATGGTAGTAGGAAGCGCGAGTGGGAGAGGCTGGTGAATGTTATACAGATATAGAGCTGTGTAGCTGGTGTCAGAAGTCATAAGATGGGAGGGGAGTGGTGTAGAGCCTGCAGATGGTTGCAGAGGTATCGATGTGGTGTAGCTGGTATCAGAGATCAAGCGGTTAGGAAGGTAGGGGAGAAAGCAGGAGATATCTATAGAGATATGAAGATGTCCAACTGGTGTGAGATGTCATAGCAGTTGGTGGAGTTTGGTGTAGTGGCTGGAGAGTATTTTAGCGATATGGGAGTTGCAGACGGTTTAAGACGTCATAGAAGTGAGGGGGTAACGGTGAAGCACCTCGAGAAGGTTATAGATATATGGAGAGATATAGCTTGTATTAGACATCATAGAGGAAGGAGTGGTGGGGTGGGGGATGGAGACGGGGTGAAGAGATATGGAGGGGTGCAGCTGATGTCAAAGATCATAGAGGTTGGAGGGAGGGAAAGAGGATCTGTCGAGGGTTGCAGAGATATGAAGAGGTGTGTCTGGTGTTAGAGGCCATAGAAAGCGAGGGGACAGGGTATAGGGACTTGAGCGGGTCGCAGAAATATTGAGGGGTCAGACTGGTGTCAGAGGCCATGGAAATGGGGGGCGGGATTGAGGGGCTGGTGAAGATTACAGGGATATGCAGAGGTACAGCTGGTGTTGGAGGTCATAGTGTTGGTAGTGGAGAGGTGTTGGGGCTAGAGAGGGTTACAGAGATATGGAGGGGTGTAGCTGATGATATTGAGGTGAGAGGGGTCTTGGAGCTGTGGAAGGTTACAGAGATATGGAAAGGTATAACTGGTGGGTGAGCAATCAAAGAGGTGGGAGAGGACGGGTGTCTGGGCTGGAGGTGGTTAAGTAGATAAGGAGGGGTTTAGCTGGTGTCAGAAGTCATAGAGGTGTGAGTGACGGGTTAATGGGCTGCTTTGATCTGGATTAATTTGCAGATTAACCCAGGAACTCAAGTAATGTTCAAATTCGAGTCCCACCACGGCAGATTGCAGAATCTTTCACACAGAAATTATTTGAATTAAGAATACACTGATGACTGTGAAACTATTGTTGGTTTCCAAAAATATCCAACTGGCTCACAGATGTCCGTCAGAGAAGGAAATCTGCCATCCCCACCAGGTCTGCCTACATTTGAATCCAATCTCAACGGAAGTTGGTAGACCCTTAACTGCCCTCTGAAAGAGGAAGGCAGTCAGTTCTATCAATCGCTACAATGTCTCAAAAAACAAATGAAATGGCACCGACAGCTGAGCATGACCTAGGCAAGAGAAAAGACAAAGCCAGAAAAGACAAAGCAAGAAACAGACCTGTTGAACCTACAATGTCTTCCTAGAGTTGATGACAAAGTTCGAAAAGCGGCCTCACAGAGCAGTCAAGCAGCTTTCTCTCCTTTTGTGCCGCCAGCCACCTCTCACTGTGTTTCTTTCGGTCTTTGTCTTTCGTTCCTCTTCCTCTACCTCTGTGCAAGCATATCCTACTATATCCGTCTCCGATTCCGTGTACTTGACGTTACCTCTTATTTCTGTCCATTGCTATCTATTTTGCACTCTGTCTGCCCAAAATAATTATGCACTGCCCCACATTTGTGCTTCCCCATTCTTGCATAGCCGCAATACGTGTTGTTTTTTTTCTCTTCTCAAACACATCACTTCACACAGCTCCAGACAGAGTTGTATTTGCCTCTTCTCTATGTGAGTGACCATTGCACAGAATCATCGAATTATTTTAGTGTGGAACCATGCCATTCTACCTACCGAACAACGCCGACCACCCGAAGAGCAACCCACCCAATCCACATAACCCTGCATTTACTAAGACTAATCTACCTTGCTTGTAATTCCCAAGACACGATGGATTATCTAGCATGGCCAATCCACCTAGCATGCACAACATTGAACTGTGGCAGAAAACCGCAGCAACCGGACTAAACCAAAGCAGACACGAGAAATGTGTACAAATTCTCCTCAGAAAGTCGCCCAAGCTAGAAATTGATCCTCGCTATCAGAGATCTGGCTATTTTTTATGCCATGTGTTAATTGCGTCTGTTGTAATAACAGGAAAAACAGGAACCACTACCAACCTCTGAGAAGACGCTTTGGAAACAAATTTCCAAAAACAAAACTGCCTTCACCCATTGTCTTCTGCATCAGCCTCCATTTTCGAGACAACCTGTCACTTTGCCTTTTCTCAGATGAGTTGTTAATTTCGACTTCAGAGGAATGGTCTTCCGACCCGAAAGGATAGCACTGATTTCTCTCCACAGGTAGTGCCAGAACCTCTGAGCTTTAACAGCAATTTCTGTTTTTGTTCGTTATGTATAACTGTAATTGCCTGGTCCCTTCCCAAAAACATCACTTCACAATTCTCCAAATTGAGTTCAGTTTGTCACTTCTGCGGATTGTTTTTTTGGTTTTCCCCCACCCAGAGAACCGTGGTAGACAATCAGTGAGCTTTGCCGACATGCAATGGCGAGCTGAACCATTGAGAAAGCTCTGCCTTTCGTCTGCACGACGGCACAGACTTTTTGGGAGGCCTGACTCATTACTGAGAGCTGTAGCAACAAATCAGACTAAGCCTACACATGACTGACAGTTATGTTAACCAATCCGATAATCACATCACAACACACTTTGGCTCACATCCTTTCAGGCAATCAGAGCAGTCAAACTCTGACATTGGCACTTGCAATCAATCAGATTGGCAGTACAGCGGCTGCTTTATCCAATCAGAAATCACCAACCAACCCCAACCTCCGTCAGACCAGTAACAGTGGGAGAGATTAAAAAAAAAGTTGAAGAATTGGAGATGCTGGCAATACGAAACACAATCTGAAATTGTTGGTTACTGATGGTGAGGGTCACTGGACCTGAAACGGTAAATCTGATTTTTCTCCACAGATGCCACCGGATCTACTGCGTTTTTACACCACTTTCTGCATTTGTTTGTCACATTGAGAAGCATGTTTCACACATTGACACAGAAGCATGAACTGCACAGCCGGGAGATATTCAGAACAACTTGCCCCTTCCAGTCAATAAATATATGACTACAAAGAGATGGGGGAGTGGCATTGCCTTGCATGGATAGTATCAGAGCTGCAGAAAGGGAGGCCATCGCGAATAGTTTGTCTACTGAGTCAGTATGAGTTTGAGTCAGATACATGAAAGGAGCAATCACATTACTGGGTGTTTTCCTCACAGCCCACAACAGCAACAGTGACTCGGAGGATCAAGTTTTGTAAAGGTGCAGAAGTAAAGGGGTTCTAATCAAGGTCAACTCTAACTTCCATAACATGGATTATATTTTGTCAGATGTGCCCAGGAATGAGTCCAGACTCAATATGTAGAAAGGCCGACTGGGGAAGGGGGGTGGGGGGCTGCATATTGGATTTGGAGATTTGTAATGAAGCAGGTCAGGTGTCATACCTCTCATTGGGAGAGCATTTTGGCGAAAGTGATCATAACTCTCCTAACATTACTATAGTTATGGAAAGGGATTAGACCAGACAGTATGGGGTAAAAAAAAATTTTGGGCGGGGAAATTATGATGCCATTAGACAGGAACGTTCGATCATAAATTGGGAGCTTGTATTCTCAGAGAAATTCATGACATAAATGTGAAGGTTGTTCTTGGAGAACTTGCTGTGTGTTTGGCATAGATTTGTACCAATGAGACAAGGAAGAAATGATCAGGTGAAAGAATCTTGGATGATAGAGATGTGGAACATCTCATCAAGAAGAAGAAGGAAGATTACATAAGGCTGAGGAAGCAAGGATCAGACACGGCTTGAGAAGGATGAAAGGTAACCACGAAAACACTGAAGAATGGACTTACGAAAGCAAGAAGGAGTCATGAAAACGGTTTGTCCATTCGGATTAAGGGAAACCCCAAGGCATTCCACATTTACGTTAGAAAAAGGAAGATGGCCGAGTGAGGACAGTGCAGATCAGGGATAGTGGAAGGAATTGGTACCTGGAGTCGGATAAGTACAGCGATTTCCTTAATGAATGCTTTCCTTCATTATTCACGAGTGTGGAGGATCTTGACGTTTGTGACGATAGCGTGAAAGGCTGTAATGCTTGAACAGGTTGATGTTAAGAACGGGAATATGCTGGAAAGTTTGGCAGCATGAGGTTAGATAATTCCCCTGGTCCAAATGGAATATATCCAACCTTACTACGGGAAGCGAGGGAAGACATTTCTGCGCCTTTGGCGATTGTCTTTGCATCTTCACTGTTCACTGGAGTAGTACCAGATGATTGGAAGATGGCCAATGTTATTGCCTTGAACATGAAAGGAAGTAGGTTTAATGCTAATCATTACAGAACAGACAATCTTACTTCAATGATGGGCATATTATTGCAGAGGAATCTGAGAGACTGGATTTCTTATTATTTGGGAAAGATTGGCTTGAATATAGTTAGTCAGCATGGCTTCGTGCGGTGCGGGTCATGCCTCACAAGATTTACTGAATTCTTAGAGGATATGACAAACACATTAATGAAGGTCGAGCAGTGCATATTATAGATATGGAAATTACCAAAGAGGTTCAGTCAGTAAGGGGAGATGCGATACAGGGAAATCTGGCCACATGGACACAGAATTTCCTCGGTCATTGAATGAAAGAGAGTGAGAGGAGATGGAAAGTATTCAGACTGAAGCTCAGTGACCATTGGTGGCTCTGCGTGAATGACATGAATGTGGAAGTGGAAGAGTGGCTTAGTAAATTTGCCTGTGACACGAAGGTTTTTGGAGTTGTGGATTGTGTGGGGGGTACTGTAAGTTGAGTTGCGACATTTAAGGAATGGAGAGCAGGGCTGAGAATCCGCAGATGCAGTTCAACCTAGAGAAGTGTGAAATAATTCACTTTGTATGGTCGAATCTGAATGCAGATGACAATGTTAAAGGCCGAATTTTTGACAGTGTGTACGATTAGAGTGATCTTGGAGTCCACGTCCATGCATCCATCCCTAAAAGATGTCAAACAAGTTGAGAGATTTGGAAAGAAGACGTATGATGTTCTGGCTTTCATATGCAGGTATATTGAGTTTCAGATACGCAATGTTGTGCTGCAGCTCTGTAGACCTCTTGTTACAACCCACTTGAAATATTGTATTCAGTTCTTTTCGCCTCGTTATAGGAAAAATGTAGAAGCTTTAGAGAGGGTGCAGAGGAGAATTACCAGGATGGTACCTGGACTGGAGTGCATATCCTGTGATGAAAGTTTCATGGAGTTAGGGCTTCTCTCATTGGAGCGAAGAATAATGAGAGGTGATTTTATAGTTATGTACAAGATGATGAGAGTCATAGATAGTTTGGCGAGCAAGAGACTTTTTTCCTCAGGCGGAAATGACTATCACGGAGTGCATAATTCTTGCTGACTGGACGAAGGTTTAGGGGAGATGTCAAAGGCCGGTTCTTTGCACAGAGAGGGGTGGTTGAGTGGAATGCATTGACTGCAGTGGTAAATGCGTCACATACTTTGAAGTCACTTAAGCAACTTTTGGATTGGAACATGGATGACAGTAACATGAAGGGTATGCAAGTTACTTTGATCTTAGAGGAGCATAAAATGTCGGCACAACATCGAGGACTGAAAGGTCTGTACTGTGCTATACGGAACTATGTTCTTTGTGCAATAACTCTATTTTCCACTTTGAATTAAAAGCGCTGGGTTCACAAACACATTGAGTACATCATGTCTCATTATTTTCCGAATTGAATTCCATTTCCTATTGCTCTGCACATCTAACTAATCTATTGACTTTCTCCACCAGTTTATGCTCTCCCCCTCACTATTGACTATGCTACGAATTTCATATGATTTGCAAACTTCTTGATCATGTCACGAGAAATTTATTGCAGATGCTGACATCTGTAATGAGAAAAAATGTTGGAGATTTCAGTGGGACAGGCAGCATCACAGAAGAGAGACGAAGTGAACGTTTCAAGTCACGATCACTTTTCATCAGCACTGGAAAGAAGAGTGGAGGGGGCAGCATTTATATGATATTTTGGGGGAGGTTCGTGGGTGCAGTGTTTGCTGGTGGACAAAATATGCTGATTGCTCAGATGAAGCGATCAGGATGTGAGAAAGACAGAGCAATGCTCTGTCTTACTGTCAGATCTGAAAGGGCAGACACTGGGATAAGGGGTGGGGAGAGAGGGCAAGGTCACAAGCTAAATGAAAGTGAAGAAATGGTTTATAATTTGAACACCTTATTAAGTTCAGAAATCTGAAAAGTGCCTCGTCTGAAGATGAGCTTTCTTCCTCCAGTTTATGCTGTGATTCACAGGATCATTGCAGCATGCCAAGGACAGATACAGGCATACGAGCAGGATCCTGCATTTAAATGATCGTTTATGAGATTGTTGGAATAATGCTTGTGTATAGATCAGAAGTTTGCGAAAAGGCCGTCACCCAGTCTGATTTTGGAATCTCCAAGGAGGAATACGCCACATTGGATGCAGCGAATACAACTCACAAGATTGGAGAAGGTACAGATGAAATCCTGCTTCATTGGAAAGAGTGTTTAGAAACTGGGATTGTGAGCAGGGGAGAGGTGAAGGGCCAGGTTTCACACCTTCCGCAGTTACATCGGAAGGTGCCTTGGAGAGGTGGATGGATTTAGTGGTTGTGGAATGGTCTTGAAAGTTTCAAAGGGAATGATGCCTGAGAAATGCAGATCGTGGAAGTGAGGGAAAGATATGCTTGGTGCTGGCACTCTGCTGGATTTGTCTGAAATGATCAGGAATGATCTTTTGAATGCAGAAGCCTGTGGGATGAAACGTGATGGCAAAGAGAACTTGATCACGCTGCTCTGTGTGACGGGAAGGGACAAGGGGTTAAGTACGGGTGATAGGTCGAATACAGGTTAGTCAATCACAGTGGGTTGGAAACCACGGTCATGGAATAAGCAAGCCATGCCATAACAATGCGAATGGAAGGAGGCATCATTCAACAGATGCTTTCTGGTTGGAAGGACTGGGAGGATGTGATGGGGTTCTTGAAGGACATGGGGAATATGGGGCTGCAGGGAAATTAACCATGAGCGTCAGTGGCTTTCCAGTGGACGGCAGTGGACACTTTATTACCCGTCTGTCTCTGTCTCCATTTCAGGTTGACACTGAGGATCTCACAGGCATTGTCCTTCTCACTGCCACCCAATGAAAGTCTTAATGTTTGTTGATATTGACAGCATGCTCGAGGAACCACTTGAAAAGATCCTTCCTTTCATTTTCCGGCAATGTCTCGATGACACTACATGCTGAATAATTCCTTATCCACTGGTAGTCAGAGACTATCAGATACTGACCTCGGTCAGTCCACCTGCCAAATGAGTTATGGTTTGTCGCTCAACACCCATCTCCTCCAACATCCCAGTTCATCCACTCTGGTCCTCGCACCCTCTATTGGAACACACCTCCCACAGGTATGAAACACAACTGCAATCACTTTTGTGGGATGAGACCGAGTGTGGGAGAAAGCAGCAAACGAATGCTTTAGCTCAGGTCTGTTCATGTCCCTGCCCAATTCACACTGGACCCAAACTTGGAATACACACAGACACAATGCTGCAGTTTCATACCCAGAGAGACCACACACATGGTTCCAATACTATTCAACTGAAGGCATTTCTGCATAAATGAACGCAAGTTTATTCCAAAAATGGACACTAGCTCTTTGTATAAATGAACATAAGTTTAGTACACAAATTTACACGAAGTTCTTAAGTAACTGAGGACAAGACTTTTTGACAAATTTAATGAATCCAAAACAAACAAAAGGCGAGTAGCCCGAAGTCGTGGTCCACATTGGAACCAATGACATAGAAATTAGGTGGGCTGAGCATGTTAGGCAGGCTTTCAGGGAGCTAGGTTGGAAGCTCAGAGTTAGAACGAATAGAGTTGTTGTCTCTGGTTTGTTACCCATGCCACGTGATAGAGAGTCGAGGAATAGGGAGAGCGAACAGTTAAATGCGTGGCTTCAGGGATGGTGCAGGAGGGAGGGATTCCGGTGTCTGGAAAACTGGGGTTATTTCTGGGGAAGGTGGGACCTCTATAAACAGGATGGTCTACACCTGAACCTGAGGGGCACCAGTATCCTTGGCGGGAGGTTTGCTCGTGCTCTTGGGGGTGGGGGGGAGGGGTGTTTAAACTAACTCTGCAGGGGCATGGGAACCTAGACTGTCGCTTTAGGGTGCAGGACGTGGAGTGTAGGGAGGTTAGGAACATGGCATAAATCTCAAAGGAGGGTTCCTGTAAACAGGAAAGTGGCTTGAAGTGTGTATACTTCAATGCAAGAAGCATTCAAAATAAGGAAGGTGAACCAGCAGCGTGGGTTGGTACATGGGACTTCGATGTTGTGGCTATTCCGGAGACATGGGTAGAGCAGGGACAGAATTGGCTGTTGCAGGGTCCAGGGTTTAAATGTTTTAGGAGGGTCAGAAGTGGGGGTAAAAGAGGGGGAGGTGTGGTATTGCTTGTCAAAGATAGAATTAGAGCGGTGGAAAGGACGATGGATGAAGACTCGCTATCTGAGTTAGTTTGGGCTGAAGGTTAGGAATAGGAAAGCTGAGGTCACCCTGTTCGGAGTCTTTTACATGCCTTCTAATAGTCCGAGAAAAGTAAAAGAAAGAATTACGAGGATGATTAAGGAGAAGAGTGAAAGTAATAGGGTGGTTGTTATGGGATATTAACTTTCCAGATATTGATTGGGAAAGCTATAGCTCAAGTTCGTTTGATGTGTCGGTGTTTGTCCAATGTGTGCAGGAGGGTTTCCTGACACAATATGTAGATAGGCCAACAAGAGGTGAGGCCAAACTGGATTTGGTTCTTGGTAACGAACCAGGCCAGGTGTTAGAATTGGAGGGAGGTGAGCACTTTGGGGACAGTGACCACAATTCGGTGACTTTTACTTTAGTGATGGAGAAGGATAAGTGTGCACTGCAGGGTAAGAGTGAGGCATGAATTAGGATGCGTGGCTTGGAAAAATAGTCTTCATGCAAGGGCATAATTGATATGTGGATCTTGTTCAAGGAGCAACTTCTGAGTGTCCTTGATAAGTATTTACCTGTCAGGCAGGGAGGAAAGGGTCGTGTGAGGGAGCTGTGGTTTAATAAGGAATTGGAATCCCTTGTTAAATGGAAGAGGGCGACCAATGTGAAGATGAGGCGTGAAGGTTCAATTGGGGCAATTGAGAGTTATAAGGTAGCCACGAAGGACCTGAAGAGAGATCTAAGAGCAGCAAGGAGTGGACATGAAATTTCCTTAGTTGGAAGGATTAGGGAAAACCCTAAGGCTTTCTATAGGTATGTCAGGAATAAAAGAATGTCTAGTGTAGGAATAGGTCCAGTCAAGAATAGTAGTGGAAAGTTGCGTGTGGAGGCTGAAGGGATTGGGGAGACACTGAATGAATACATTTCGTCAGTGTTCACTCAGGAACAGGACATTTTTGACGATGTGAATACTGAGTCACAATTAAGTAGAATGGATGGCTTTGAGGTATGTAGGGAAGAGGTGTTGGAAATTCTGGAAAGAGTGAAAATAGATAAGTCCCCTGGGCCTGATGGCATTTATCCTAGGATTCTCTGGGAAGCAAGGGAGGAGATTGCAGAGCCATTGGCCTTGATTTTTATGTCATTGTTGTCTACAGGAATAGTGCCAGAAGACTGGAGGCTAGCAAATGCGGTTCCCTTGTTCAAGAAGGGGAGTAGGGATAACCCTAGTAACTATAGGCCGGTGAGCCTCACTTCTGTTGTGGGCAAAGTCTTAGAGAGAATTGTAAGGGATAGGATTTATGAACATCTGGATAGGAATAATGTGATCAAGGATAGTCAGCATGGTTTTGTGAAGGGCAAGTCGTGCCTCACAAACCTTATTGAATTCTTTGAGAAGGTGACTAAGGAGGTGGATGAGGGGAAAGCGGTAGATATGGTGTAGATGGATTTTAGTAAGGCGTTTGATAAGGTTCCCCTTGGTAGGCGACTGCAAAAAATACGGAGGTATGCCATTGAGGGTGAGTTGGAAGTTTGATTAGGAATTGGCTGGCTGGAAAAAGACAAAGGGTAGTAGTTGATGGTAATGGTTCATCTTGGATTGCAGTTACTAGCGTTGTTCTGCAAGGATCTGTTTTGGGACCATTGCTGTTTGTCATTTTTATTGTCATTGGAGGAGGGGTTAGAAGGTTGGGTGAGCAAGTTTGCGGATGATACAAAAGTCGGAGGATTTGTTGACAGTGAGGAAGGATGTGTCAGGTCACAGCGGGATATAGATAAGCGGCAGAGCTGGGCAGAAAGGTGGCAAATGGAGTTCAATGTAGCCAAGTGAAAGGTGATTCACTTTGGTAAGAGGAACAAAAAGATGGGGTACTGGGCTAATTGTCGGATACTTGGTAATGTGGATGAGCAGAGGGATCTTGGTGTCCATGTACACAGATCTTTGAAAGTTGCCACCCAGGTAAATAGTGCGGTGAAGAAGGCATATGGTGTACTGGCTTTTATTGTTAGAGGAATTGAGTTCCGGAGTCCTGAGGTCATGTTGCAGTTGTATCGGACTCTGGTGAGGCCGCATCTGGAGTTTTGTGTGCAGTTTTCGTCGCCATACGAAAGGTAGGATGTGGAAGCACTGGAACGGGTGCAGAGGAGGTTTACCAGGCTGTTGCCTGGTATGGTAGGAAGATCGTATGAGGAAAGGCTGAGGCACTTGGGGTTGTTTTCATTGGAGAAAAGAAGGTTTAGGGGTGACTTGACAGAGGTGTACAAGATGATTAGGGGTTTAGAAAGGGTTGACCGTGATAACCTTTTTCCACGTATGGAGTCAGCTATTAAAAGGGGGCATGGCTTTAAATTACGGGGTGGTAGGACTATAACAGATGTGAGGGGCAGGTTCTTTACTCAGCGAGTCGTGAGTTCATGGAATGCCCTGCCAGTAGCAGTGCTGGACTCGTCCTCTTTGTGGGCATTTAAGCGGGCATTGGATAGGCTTATGGAGGATAGTGGGATAGTGTAGGTTAGGTGGGTTTGGATCGGCCCAACATCGAGGGCAAAGGGCCTGTACTGCACTGTATTCTTCTATGTTCTATGTTCTATGACACTGGGAAGTGAAGTGAAAGAAAGTGCCAACCATGCATTTCAACTTTGTCTCTGTGCAACGCATCTGTGGAATTCAATGCTCAGGATGAGCAATATCGAACGCCTGGTGAAAATACAGCACAGTTATTCATATGAACATTGGGTGATTAGTTAATGGATCATAAGTGGCAGAAATAAAGTGGGTGACAGTGGGCAAGGGACGAGGTGGAGCAGTCAGACTTTGCCAGCCCAATCATGAGAATCAGAACATTAAATAAAGGCATTGCCAGATCACGTAATGGTTAGTTATATCACATTGTCAGATCATATTACAGAAGGAAACCAGACACCATAAACCCAGAGGTGATATATATTCACGAGGAAATCTGTGTCGACCAACTTAGTGTTCTGTTCAAAGTAACGCAGCAATCTTCCGAGATTAAAACGTTGTGAAAACAACAATGGTGCATTGATTTGTAAACCCAGACCAGGTATCTGAACAGCATGGAGAGCTGTGTCCGCGACGTCAATGCATTGCTCGTTAACACAGCATTGAGTCACTGACCAGCGTGGGAAAAATATCAACCCATTGCTGCGAGTGACCAAATGTACAGATCCCATCCATTTACAGCTCCATATCTCCATTAAGCCATAACAAGGGGTTCTGAGGTTGTAAACATCAATGCCAGAGAGAGTTGTCATGGGAATCATTTTGAATATCGACAAATCAGAGGGTACAGAATATAGGGACAGAAGGGGAGACTGAGAAGCAATGTCATCGAAGTATGTATTCACAGGTTTAATAATGCTGAAAGGAAGTCATTTCGACAGCATCTTGCAACATGAGACACTATTTCTAGGATAGATTGGTGAACGGGGGATAGGTGTGAGTTCATATGATCGAGTTTTGTAAATTGTAGTGGGATCAGCAGAGACTCGAATTATTGTGCTAAATCGATCAATAATTTGTCACAGTGTCACTTTCATTGAGCGTGGCGGGGGATTGCCTTCACAAGGCCTAACTACTCTCTTCATTACATCATCTCGAACTCAACTTATTCACTAACTGTCTTACCCTGTCTTGTCCCACTCATTCAACACCATCCCGATTCTCCCACCCATCATGGCCGGAGCTAATGAATGTCGCCCGGATGCCCCTGAATATTCCGTGATCCATGTCACTGGTGCCATCTTAAAATGGTCAAAGTGTGGACGGTTGAACTTTCTTAGTTTGGAGTTGCCCTTACATCGCAGATAAGGGGCAATTACATTACAATTTGTCTGCAGGGACAAGGAGGACATGATGGATGGGCTAGTATAGAGGAGGACTATTCTCTTCCCAAATGGGGCCACGCCACGGTGCACACCAAGCATGGTTTCAGCTCAACACCAAGCTCAGTGCAGAATTTGGTATCTGCAGATTTATCCAGCAATACAGGGAAATGATCAATTATTCTCCCCACACTGCAATCATAATTGTCACCGTATTGTCTCTGCTCCCCAGCACTTGCTGTACTATTTTATTGTGGGAGAAAGGGAAATAATTTTGAGTTTGTAAGCTATTATTCCCAGCTAAGAAAGAACGTGCCAAACATAACAGAGATGACTCAAGATATACAGAAGTATTGACTGTGATCAAGTCATTTTCGAATCGGAGGAGGCACCAAACAATCAGCGAATGGGATGCTCTAACTCAAAATACACTTCACTTCCACATGCATTAGCAGCAATCCCAAGGGATTTCTTGTCCGGGGTAACCCTATCTAAACCAGTGCCTTCGCAGACAAGATTTCTACAAACAACGTAATATTGAAAACCATACACTATGAGACACTGTGCTCAGGCTGCGATGATTTCTCAACTGATCATGTGTATGATACCATTGGTATTATTCGCTTTTTGCGATATTATTAAACTATCGCTCATCGTTCGACCTGTATTGTCTTGTAGTCTTCTATTTGCGAGTTGTAACCGTTTACAAACTGCTTACGGAAGTATCTGAGTGGAGACGGTATGACTCATCAGTGAGGAGCGCCAACTCTCTGTCTGAGCAATGATTGACCTCTTCCCACAGATAAAGAGAAATAAACAAGTGTCCCAGGCGTGGGCTGAAGAGGATCGGGACAACTTGTCCAATGTTTCTGAAACGTCCACGTCCGACGACCCGAGTAAAGTGTAATGGTCAGTGAAGGGCAATTCTCAATTTAAACCAACCAACAGTTTATTTTGCCTTGGCACAACTTAGAAGTTGTAGCCCCAATTCATTTTCTCTTTTGTGTTGACGTAGGATGAATCGAATCTGCATGGTCATGATGAGCAGTCGGGTGGGGTCGGAACACATCGCCGCCACCACCTGCCAGAAAGTGAGTACGGATGCTCTCTCCTATTCCTCCTCCTGTGAACAGCTCAGATAATGAACCTAATTAGCGATATATAATGGTATCTCTCCACTTTACCTGACATCTTCAACATTCTGTGTTCATACACACCAACTGCCCTATGCTTCTGCATTCCCTTTATAACTGTGTAGACAAGTTACAATTGTCCTTCAAAATTCTTCCGACAAAATGCATGAGCTTACACGGCTCTGAATTAATCCTCATTTGCCATATGCACGAACACTGCACATACTTGTTACTGCCCTGTTGCAGTACCACACAGTCATCTGCAAACTTTACAATTCTTCCAGGTTTGGTATCTGCAAACATTGAAATACTAATACACGAGCTGGTGTGATCAGGCGCAATACTAAAACACTGCCCAAGGGCACATGCACAGACACACTCACATATTCAATGACACAAACACACAAATACAAACACACACAGACACACACAATCACGCACACGCGCGCACACAAACACACATATACACACGCGCACGCCATCAAGAGGATTTTCGTTTTGCTGGGGGCATCAGAGTGTAACATGCTCATGTGGATAAATGTCAATGCTCCCTCTGCAATGACGAAATTATTTGCCTTTGGGCAGACTTGCTGAATGCACAGATTAAACAGTATTTCCAATTCAATTATATCTCAGGAATGCAGAGAAAATCAAGTTGAATATAGATATGAATTTCATTGCATTTTCTGTTAATTCGCAATGTCTAGTGATAACGAATAGAAATAATGTTACATGTGGGAAAGCATTGTAAAGCCCAAAAACGGACCAGTAGAGGGTGGTATTGCCTCACATGAAATAAAATGGGCAGAGAGAAAGATAGAGGGGTAAAGTGAGAGAGCCTTTCAACCCCATTTCAGTGACCCACCTCAACACAAAAGACTTCATATTGTACAGAGATGCAGAGACCGAGATACAAACGTAAATGCACACAGTAATTCTGGAATACACATAATATGTACAGAGAGTGAGATACATACAGAGGGGTAGACAGAGACATGTGTAGGCACACATCAACAAACAAAGACGATACGAAATATACCGATAAGAATTTGGACACACAAACACACAATCAGTCACAGAGTTACAGATTTATCAGCCCATTTAAGTCAGTGCAAACCATAAACTCAAACTAATCCAGTCGCGGTTGCCTGCGATTGACCAAAAGTTAAATTTTGTTTTTGAAATTACTCTTATGCTTGTACATAATCAGATGTATTTTGAATGTTTTATCTTTACCCACATTCATTACTTCTGCCGGCACTTCATTCCACACATAAATCACGAGCTGGATAAAAAAAATGCGTCTCTTGGGTCCTGATAAGTTGTACCTGAGAAGTCTTTGGAAGCTGGGGAACAGTTTAATTCACCTCTTGTTAAGTTTTTTTTTATCATCAATTGCTCCAGGTGAAGTGCTGGAATGCATGAGGTCAGCTCAAGTAGTGCCGTTACTTAACAAACTGGGAAGGAAAAGCGAGTGAGGAATGGACCCGGGGAGCCTTGCATCAATGATGTCCAAGGCGTTGGATCGAATGCTGAATAGCAGGATTTACATTTATTTGGAAAGTCACGAGCTGATAAGGGGTAGGAAACTAGGCTAGTTATATGGGAAATCGCATCTCACTAAGTTGATTATATTTTTGACAAAGTAACAAGGAGGATTAGTGAGGGCATAGTGCTGGATGATATTTGTCAGGAGGTCAGTAATGCATTCGAACGCCTCCCTCATCATTGAATCCGATGCAATGTCAGATTAAAGGGAATAGACGGAGTACCAACCATTTGGATGCAGAACTGCTTTGAAGGTAGAAGAGCGAAGGTGATGGTGGAGTGTTGCTTTTCAGATTAATGGCCTGCGACCACTGGTGTGACGCAAGGAGGTGCAGGACTCACGACGTTTCGTCACTTATATCAAGTAATTGGATGTGAGCATAAGAGGTATAGTTAGTTCGTTTACAGACGACATCAGAATTGGAGATGCAAAGGACACGAAGTAAGATACCTCAGAGTACAACGGAAACGTTTTTAAATGGGCCAATGAGCCTAGGAGTTTCAAACTGATATTAATTAAGAGAATTGTGAGATTGAACCTTTCGAAACGGCAAAATCAGGGTCGGCCATATACAATTCATGTTAATGCCCTGGGGAGTGTTGCTGAACAAATAGAACTTGGAGTTCCTTGTATGTGGATTTGCAATTTGATAGAATAATGAAGAAGGCGTTTGGTGTGCCTCCATTTCTTGGACAGTGCATTGAACATAAATGTTGGATGTTCGTATTGCAACATTACAATATATTGGTTACGTTACTTTTGGAATACTATGTGCAATTCTTACCGAGTTGGATAGAACGAGTTGGATAGAACGGTCTGTTTCCATGTAGTACACTCTATGACTCTATATGTTTTGGAAAACGTTTCTCCTCACAATATAAAACTGCCCCCCTCGTCTTGATATCTATTCCCGAGGGAAAAGGAGTCAGCAATTGAACAGTAACTATGCCCCTGATCATTTTATAGACCTCTATAAGGTCACCTCTCAACCTCGTACACTCCAGTTGACAAAGCCCCAGCCGATCCATCCTCTCCTTTTAACTCAAACAGTCCATTCCGGGGTACAACTTTGGAAGTCTCTTTTAAAATTTCCCCAACTTAATAATATCCTCCATATAACAGGGCGACCAGAAGTGAACACGGTAATCCAGGGGAAGCCTCACAAATGCACTACACAAGCTGAAAATAACTGACCAACTGCTATACCCAATGATCTGATCAATGAAGTCAAGCATTCCAAACGCTTTCTTGAACAACCTGTCTGCATTTTCGCAAACTTCAAGCCATTGTGCCTGACACCCAGGTCTCTCTATTCTGCACATGACACAGCTGGTCCATTAAGACTTTTTCTACACCGACAGGGATGTGATGACCATTTCACCCAGCTCAGCATTTGTCAGGTGTGGATTTCTTTTTCGCAGATGTTTTGAAGTTGCTGGGCCCAAAGAAGCAGCTCCAGTCTCATGCTTTCTCTCTCTGATTTCCCTTCTGTAATGCCCCGCGTTTGGGTTTACATTTCGTACCAAGGGGTATTGATGCGAATTGTCGTAAGTAATAGGAACAGCATCATTAACGTGGGATAAATTGTGCTGTTTTCGGTTTAGTTAAGTTATTCTGCATTCTGTTCCCATTTGTTTGTGACTCATTCAGGAATGATGCAACAAATTATGTTTTGTTTCAAACCAGTTGCATGTCTTCTGCAATATCCACTCACACCTGCTTAAAAATAGCAAAGTTATAGTCTGTGCTACCTTCTATAAGTGTTATTGGGGACCTGGTCTGGCACATTACAGTCTGGGGTCTCGTTCGCGACTTGTTCTGAAGATCAATTTGGGATTTTGTTTGTTGGAGTCGAAGGCAACAAGTGTTTTTTCGTTCGTGACTTTTGTTCCGTGTTTTGATCTTGGTGGTTTTAAACAGTGCTTGGGATAGCCATGGTTCTTTCAGTCCCCAAGAGTTATCGGAGAAGGGGTGGAGTGGAAGAAGTGACTTGGGTGTATTGTTAAAGGTGACGAAAGCCAAGCTGCTGAAATTAGCCAACAAACTGTTTCAGGAGCTGTGTCCTTCCGTGAGCAAAGGAGAGATAAAAGTGATATGAAATAATGACGGAAAACAAATGAAAGAGAAAAAAGAGAGGAGAGTGCGAAGTAGAGAGAAAAAAAGAGAAAAAATGAGAGTGGAGACAGGGAAAAGGAGAGAGAGGAAAAGATAGAAACAGAGGGAGTTTGTACTTTCGAAATTGGCACTTGGGAGTCCACAAATTCCTTTGCTGCCGTAATAAGAACCCACGTGTAAGAGAGGAGCCATATAATGGCAAGAATAGCAGCTGAAAGGTCTGATGATTATGCCTTCGTCCATAAATCAATATTTGGCTCCCAATGTCACTTTCAACTGCCAGAACCGCCATTCCCACGATTCTAATTTCCCAAAGAGACATAAGAAAATAAAAAACAAAAACCACATCTGGTACCTTACGAATCGGGAGGGCGACAGTTGGAAGACATGATGTAATTGTTGTTTCAGATAACACAACCAGCCAAATTCAGTACTTCACGTCAAAAGTTTCATGTCTGCTCCCGCCGACTCACGCTGCCAACTGAACCTGCATGTTAGCCTTATGAGCATTTCTGAACTCGGACTTGCAATTTCATTTGTGCTTTAAATTTCTGAAGCCTTTCCCGGTTAGAAAATGGTCTACGCCTTTCTTCATCCAACCAAACTGCATTATTTACACTTACCCAAATAATATTCCATCTGCAATTCTTCTCCATTGTCTGAGCCTATCCAAATCCTCCTGCAACCTATCCACTTAATGACCTGTCTCTACATCTTTGTGTCATCCACACACATCTCAGTAATGCCCTACATTACTTTGTTCAGATTGTTATTGTAAACCATTAATAGTTGTGGTCCGACCACTGACCCCCGCGAAACTCAGCAAGTTACCGCCTGTTCCATTCTGTAAAAGACATCTTTTACCCGATTCTCTGTCTCCTGCCAATAAACCAATCTTCTCCCTTGGCACCAACACCATCTCTTATCACATTTAACATCCTGCTGTGTGGCCTTCAGGAAATCAAAATGGATTACGTCCTTTGACTCTTCCTTGGAGAACTAGATTTTTACTTTCTCAAAGCAATCCACCAGGTAGGTCAGGCATGAATTCCCCTCGACAAACCTCTGTCCTATTTTAACATGCGCTTCCAACTACCATGCAAAATCATATTTAAAAGGGGACACTAAAACGTGACCAACAACTGAGGTCAGGTACGCGGCCTATTGTTCCCTACCACAGTCTCCCTCCTTACTTAAACAGCGGTGTTGCATTTGTTAATTTCCAGTCCTCTGGGAACCCTCCTAACTCCAGAGATTTCTAATGCATCATGACCCTCAGCTGCCTCCTTGACCATTCTGGTCTGTAGTCCATTCGGTCTGAGTGATTTATCCATCTTCGGACCTTTCAACTGACCTAGCTCTCTTTCCTACGGTTGATGGCCATTAATCTCACTTCTGCCCATGTCTTTCTTGAAATTCCGTTACGTTGCTGGTGTCCTCCACTCTGAAAACTGATGCAAATTGCCTATTCAGTTCCTCTGCTGATTCTTTATTCCCCATCATTGTTTCTCCACCCTCATTTTTAGCATTCCAATGTCCACTTTTGTAAACATTTAGATATCTAAAATATTCCATGAAAATTCATTAGCGAGCTTACTCTCATACTCTTTCTTATGTCCCCAAATTTCTCTTCTTGATTAATTTTATGCTGCTTCTAATGCCTTTCCAAACCTCTGGCTGCAACAAAATTTTATTACACTGCATGCTTTTTCTTTTTCTTTTGCTTTCATGCTGTCCCTGCCTTCCTTTGTTAGCCATGGTTGCCTTATCATTTCCTCCGTCTATTTCTTCTTCTGTGGAATTAATTTCTGCAGTGGCTTCTGAGTCATCCAAGAAACTCCTGTCCTTTCTGCTGCACTGTCTGCCATGCGAGGTTCCCGTTATTTTCAATCTTGTTGCATCTGATTGAGTCTTTTCTCTCTCAACCTGCTGAGTAAACTCTATTCTTTCAAGTCACTGATTCCAATGGTTTCTTTCACTTTCAGATTCCGAATCACATTACACATCACTAAATCCAGAATTGCCCATTCCTGTTGGGCGTTCCCACAAGCTGCTTCAAAAAAAACTTACAGACATTCTACAAATTTCTTCTTCCTCTCTACTTCACTTCATTCCCCTTGCAGCCACATCTCTACAGCACCTACAACATTGTGCATGCCAATTTCAATTTTTGCTAAAAACGCATCCAAATTTTTAAAGATTTTGCAGGTACTTTAACCTGTGTTCAGCCATCCATTCACTTTTATTTTTACAGTAGTTTCCCGCTAAAGTGAAACTATTTGCACAATTTATATTGAAGTCCTATCCACAAGCCCTAGACGGTGGCACAGTGGTTAGCACTGCTGCCTCACAGCGCTAGAGACCCGGGTTCAATTCCTGCCTCAGGCGACTGACTGCGTGGAGTTTGCACGTTCATCCCCGTGTCTGCGTGGGTTTGCTCCGGTTTCCTCCCACAGTCCAAAGATGTGCTCGGTTAGGTGAATTGGCCATACAAAATTGCTCATAGTGGAAGGTTAGGGGTATGGGTGGGTTGCGCTTTGGTGGGTCGGTGTGGCCCTATTGGGCCGAAGGGCCTGTTTCAACACTGTAATGTAATCTAATCTAATCTAAACTCTAATCCGAGCATCATTGAGTTAGATCACGTCCCTAAGGCACAGTTCCTTGGCGAAAGTGAGTACGAACGCCATTGTCCAATGCATTCAAACCTGCAAACTCCCCACCACGACCTAAACAAAATTTTCAGTCATTCATGTGCCTTTTTAATCGTGCTTCCCTTGTCCCGATTCGCGACTGGATCAGATAGTAACACAGAGTTCATTCATGTTGTTGGTTCTCCTCTGTAATTTAGCCCTATTCAAGTCATATTCGTTCATCATAAACTCGTCCCTCTTTTATTCTAGAAGGAAAAGGGGTTAGATCTTCTCACACTCCAATGTTCCTCTGCAGTCCAGATACGAGATCCTAAATCTGGACACAAGGTAACCAAAACAGCCTTCGGGCTCTCGATTCTGGCAACAGAGTACACCGTTCATTTCTGTGACTCGTCTCTTCCTGATAACGACTTCACTTTTCTTCTTCATCTTGAATGTCTCCCTCTACCGCAGTGCTCAGTTTGCTCATCCTCCTAACAGCCACCACTCTCATTCACACAGGGAAAAAGAATCTCAAAATTGTTTGTACTTCAGCAACACCCTCCGGTTTTCTCGACATGCCTCACTCATAGTCAACAGAGGCAGTTAATCTATGGAGTGGTACTGTCTGTTGAAACAGAGAGTCCACATAAGTTATTTCCGGATTCCTGAAGTGATTCGGAGATCATGCTCCAATTCGTCAATGTGAACCTGGATTCCTCAAACAATTAACAGTTGCTGTGGTTATGGTCACTTTGAACGACAGTGGGGTCTATGAGCTGCCATTTAATCGAGAAATCACAAAACCCCCTGGAGTGGCATATGTATTTTAATTATTTACTACTTTATTTGCTTTATTGGAGCTTCGTACTGAAATAGCAACCACAATTTTGGTGGTGATTGAGCATGCTCAGCAGTCCAGAATTAGGTGGGTGCAGATCGTCTGAAGAAGTGTTTCGCTTACAGAGAGTACAAAGACTTTAATGACCGCTATCATAGAGAGATTTGAAATTAACGACAACAAGGTCTTAAAATATTGTTATTTCTCACCTGGCGAGGTTACTGAGTTCAGTGTGGGGAGTACAATACTCAGTGTGAGTGAGCACACAGGCATTATAGTGTTCGGAGAGATGAAAGTTAAAGAGAAGGTTCAAAGTGGGAAGTAGATCAGGAGTGTGTTACGGCCATTCTGTCTCGAGATAACAAATGATTAGGTGAGATTTAGAGCAGATGGAGTCTTTGCTGAAGTCGGAAGGTGTAACTGAATTGAAAATGGAACATCACAGTAAAGACTTGGCAATGCCAACAAAAGCTCATATATACATTCTACTAAAGTTGTGAAAGGTTTGAGTCTGACAGTTTTCGGAGCGAGTGAGGCAATTGGAATGAGGATGTTTGTAACGGACACTGAAGCCAGCAACGTTCAGAGAAAAAATGATTAGGATTATGCCATTTCGTTTTGTGCCATTGAATGAAAACATGGCTGGTGTGAAACATTCATCCATCTCAGATTTAAAGCTAAACAGCTGAATGATTGCGCACCAACTGCCATTTTGAACATAGTTCTAAAGCTCTACGGCACTTTTTATTGAAATTATTCCAACCATCGCTCAAGCAAAGACTTGATTCGAGGAAATTTCCATTCATACAGCACTCGATGACAGGACATTGTGACTTGGGGGGACAATTAGAGAGGTTATACGCACAAACTCCTGCTTTCATGCTCTTTTTTAATGGTGCAAGTGACTGGTTTTGGGGAAGGCAAAAAAGTAATGGTTGTGCTGTTGGTTAATAAATCCTTTCATTCATCACCGCCTCCTTGTTGAAAACCTCCGCCCCATCACCGCTCAATCCCTCCTCTCACATGAAGGCTCTAAAAGCAAACTGCGTGGCAGTTCTGGTAGACATCACAGTCAGTTGTTTTTTTAAAATAGTAATTACCAGTTATTTATCACCTTTTCTGTGTGTCCAGGTCGTGAAAATGCTCGATTAATTCAACAGGATTTCACTATCTGTTCCGTGATTGTGTAAAGCCAACAATCTATTACACGAATTGGAATAACAGAATATTTAGAAATGCATGAAACAATCCAGCAGAATCAGCATGGTTTGCGAAAATGAAATCCTAAGGGACAAATATATTAAAATATTTAGAGAAGGTAACAACAGTTTAGATAATGTGGAAACCAATAGATGAAATATATTTGGAATTGCAAAATTCATTCGGTGAGGTATTGTATGTGAGATGAATCCATGCGAGATTATTTCATGGACTCTCTTTATTTAGAAGTGATTTCCCTTTCTTTGTCCTCCACCCTTTGAGAAGCTCATGCAGCATCTTTGTCATTCAGATTGAGACAGTTCGAGCAATTGTCTTTTCCACGTCCTTTCTTTCCCAGCAACTGTCTCTGAAGTTCCACTTTTTCTGAGCTCTGAACTCTCAATTTTCTCCAGTTCCTCTGCGACATCCAGAGCTTCATTCCCTTAAGAAATAGCAACAATTACTTAAACTTTTTCCACTCAATCGTTGAGCATCCAGCCTCTATTAATTCACTGACATTCGTGACAGTTCTTCCTCTTGTCTGGTCTTGTCCCTCTCGTTCGATATCCACCTTTACCATTCATTCAGTTAAAGCCAACTCCAAAATTTTGGTACTTAGTGTCCCTCAAAGATGCCGCGAGGCTCCCCTTATTGTCACCGACACAACATCAGTAAATCACCTCAGCCAAAATCCCGGCATTAGTTTTCACACATCCATTGGCATGGCCCAATTCTATTTTGGAACACTTCCTGGTGTTTCCATTACTCCACGATTGCTAAATAATCAGACTGCATATATCACACCACTGGATGTTTTATTTAGTCACAAGGCTGTGGGGTCACTGGCTCATTCAGCGTTTCCTGCCCATCAAAAGCAGTTAAATCAACCATATTGCTGTTGTTCTGCTGTGTAACATGTTGACTACACTGACTGTGGACCGGTTATCCTTCCCACCGTACTTCACTGAATAAGGTGGGTTTTTTTCAACACTTAACTCGGGTTCTACATGTTATTGTGGAATTCAAAACCATATCCCCAGAAAGTAACTTATGTCTCTGGATTAATTGCCTGGCGATGATTACTTTACGCTATTTGCTCCAGTTAAAAATCGTCAAAATCACTACTTATTCCGTGCCATAACAAGAGAGTTCAATCCATCTCCATGGCCATCGAGACTGCACCAGTCTCAATCAGTTCAAAATCTGTGTCACTGTTTTAAACACAATGAGCTCCTCATCATATTTCCACGCCATCCTGAAATCTGTTTGCAATTCTCCGGATCATTGCGTGCTTTCATCCCATCCCTGGAAGGATTTTTTTTCTCAGATAATTCTCCATGTCCCTGGTCAGCCTCTCATACTAACCTTAAATATCATTCGCTCAACCATAAATATAAGATCACACAAAACTCTGGCGTGCATGCACATGCTCGCTCCAGGTTCAACTTGTACGTCAATCCCAAGCTCACGTTCAAGAAAATAACAAACGTTAAAATTTGCATCTGATTTGTAACTCGTCCATGTCCTCATCACGCTTGTAATCTCCTGTTCTTTACTCTCTATGATATCTTCACGTTTGACTGTATTGTTCCCTGCGTCTGTTATTTATAATAACCCACCTGAGATACCTGTACAGCTATCATTCTGCAATCGTTAGAATCTCAGATTGTTCATTATAGCCTAGCTTCAGCAGGATTTTCTGCTCTTTCGTCACGAAATCTGTCTGCCCCTCCCCTTATTAGTTTTATTTGTTCAATTGTACTCATTTTTCAGACATTCAATGGAATATCATCAAATGTGTCTGTCAGATACCGATTTTGCAAACTCTCCTGAAGGCACTGGAGGAGTTTGGTTGCATGAAGCAAGTGGCATGTTGATCCTTTAATTTAACAGCCAATTCGTTCAAAATAAGATTCTTCAAACAGCGATCAGAGAAGTGAAAGATTTTCTTCACTAACTTTCGGACAGGCATTGATTGTTCATCTGAGGAGTCCCAAATTGTGCTGTAAATTGTGTCATCATAGTCTCACAGAGTTAGGAACCGGGTCCATTTCCAAACACGTATAACTGTCTGTGTTGAGTTATGAATCTTTTCCAATGTCGACTTTGGTTTCCTTCAAGTGCTATTGTTTCCACTGACATTCCAAAGTTGAGCAGTTTTGGTTTATTGGCCATGCAGAACTGGACAGTACCCAGGATGCCTAGTTGATGGATTAGCCATGGGAAATGTAGGGTTTACAGATGTTGGGAACGGGTGGCGACTATTGGTGGGATGCCCTCCAGATAGTCAGAATTGGCTTGCTGGGTCGAATGGCCTGTTTCCACACTGGAGAGATTCCATCATTTTATGGATCTCTGAGAAAAACGGTGACATTTTTCATGCCTGAAAGTCATTGCAGCAGCACAGAATGTCTTGGCCTTGGACACGACCCTGATTAACACCTGCTTTGATGTGCTGGGCTTGGGATGATGGTTCACCAAGATTTACAAATGTTTGAGCTGTATGGTTCCAACCAGTGGATAATTTCCTTTGATTTCAATTGGCAGCCGTTCTGCAATAGCTCTTTTATGCCTTACTCAAAGGTGCTGTTATAATATCAACGGCGGTCAGTCTCAGCTTGTCTCTGGAATTCAGTGTTTAATCCATGTTGTACTAATTCTGTGATGAAGACAAAGGCGGTGTGGTCCTAATGGAGAACTCAGCATCAATGAGTTGCTAATTGCTGAGTGAGAACAACCTCGGAGCTGACAACCTTCCATCACTGACTTGATTGACTTGAGTCGGTGGGGTTTGTATTTGTTCAGCGTTTGTGGACTCGACATAACAGACATATTTTAAAAATGTATTCGTCATTCTCAATGTTATAGTTACACGAGAGCAGCTTCACTGAGTATGATGACCATTCATTATCATATTGAACGGCAGGGTAGACACAAAGGGTCAAAGAATCGCCATCTGTTCCATTATTTATCTGCTGCTAATCTTAGAATCGTCGAACGCACTCAAACATTTGTTGTGACTCATGGAGTCTGTGCTTCGACCAACCTTTCACACTTTTGACTGAAGACTATTTATTGGTAGTGCTTTCACATTGCTATCTGCACGGATTGTGCTGGAATCCCCCCATCTTCGAAATGACCGAGACAGTCCTTGAGATGAATAGTTCATTTTCATTCTGCATTTTTCTGACTGGGGACAGAGATAACATTCACCCTCACATCTCCATGCCACTAGCAGAATCAGCCCGTCCCTCATTTACTCTCATTCGCTGGAGTCTCGCTCTCTTCTCCGCCTATTCGTATTGGGCAGGTGCTGCTGTCAATCACGTGCATGCGCTGTGCAGCTGTGAAGCGGCTGGCCGAGATAAACTGCGGCAGGGAGGACACGAACTGTCAGCTGGAGCCATACGGACTTGATGCACACGCTCGATTACAATGGGGAGTTTAGAATTACACAGTGGCGACGTAGAACTCCAAGTAAGAGGGTTTTGTGCTTGCTCTGAGCGCGAGAAAGCTTCAGGTTTTACGTTCCTAAACAAGCCCAGACTTAACCATCTGGGTTGATTCTCAGTGATCAACAAGAGAGAGCGATTGGGAGCTGGGTGGGTGTGGCAGAGGCAGGAATGAACCTTGGAGCAGGGATTGGAAACAGTGACTTATTTTTTCCCGGTCATTACTGGAGTTAATTGGTCACTATGAAGATAATCAAAAACCAGGGTGCACACGACATTAACTCCAGAAATGATAGAGTATAAGCGGAAAAGAAGAACAGACAGAGCATTGGTAGATTTGGAGAAAACACCTCGATACGACAAACTCCGGCAGTGACACATTTCATCCATGAGTTTAAAGTGGGGAAGGCTGACAGAAAATTTTAAATCCGTTTCCTTTCAGAACAGATCACGAAAACTATTCCCAGTCGTAGAAGCTTTGAGCAGACGGAACTGAAGGAATTATTCGGGTTGTTTGAACCTAAAAATAAACATTTTCCAATGCTTCATGTGTAGAAAAACAGTCAGTTACTTGTTTCGCTGTTGCATATGTAAGATACTGTTGTGTATCTGTATGAGATATTCAAAGAACAGTCAATATTTGAAGATATTTTCTTGCAATCAATGCCCCAATTTACAGCACGGAAATCTCGAAAAATAAATCAGTTAATATTGTGGCTGCATCGGAACAGGAGTAAGCCATTCACCCCATTTGTGCCTGTTCTAACATTCAAAAATATCAAGGCTGTTCTGTGGCCGAACTGTATTTAGCGCATGGCACATAGCACCTTTATTATCTATCTCAGATTTAAATTTAAGGAATGATCCTGTGCCCACTGCTGCTTACGCAAGAGAGTTCTAAATAGTTGACAAGCTCTGTCAATTAAAGTGCTTCCGAACACAACTCCTGGGTGGTCTGGACCTAAATCTCAGATTATTCCCATTGTCAAGGCACAATGATTTTAATCAACACCCAACGGCAAATTAACCACAGAGACAGAGGTGCACAAAGCTTCTAAGATCACCGCATTGCGGGTGTTAGCGAGTTCAAGCTTCAGATTTCAGTTACTAATAGGATGATTGTCTTTACCAGTTTTCATATTCCAAAATACAGGCTGGAAATTTCATTGTCGAGAGATATCGGCAGTCTGATCTCCACCAATAGAAACACATCATTACACCAGGAAGCAGCCCGATGTGTGGATACATACAAAGCAATACTGCAGCCTCTATGCCATTTACTTAATCACTTCCGTTTCATTTTGGAAACGCATTCAGGCCGAGCCGAAAATTGTCTGCCTGTGTTGTAATCATGGCTGTAGCTTTGGAGCACCATCATTGCGTTAACTATTGGTCGAGTCGTTCTGGTTCTGGGCTTAAAAAGCCAATGGTTACAAATCTTGCTGACATTATTTCTCATCATGAACAAAGTTTAGCTAAGTTTCCACAGAAATAATTAACCAGCAGCTGGAAGAAATGCTTCCAAATATATCTGTGAGATAATGTGTCTTGAAAGAAAAACAAAGAAAGAAAGAAAGAAAGAATGGTTGGAGGATTGCCGCTGGGCTTTTAATTTGGAGACGGCTTGACCAATCCAATGGTTCCCTGTATACGGCTGCCTCACCCTCAGGGAAGTCTCCGAGGCTTCCTGCCTCACCATGACGTCTGATAATAAGTGCGGGTGTGGGGTCCGAGGGAGATGGGCTGGACTCCATTAAGAACCCTGTCACAAACAGTACTGGGCAAACTAAACGTCGACTGTGTGAATGCTTCGCGGGACATCTGCACTCTGTCCTCAGAAAAGGTTCTGAGCTTCCAGTTGTCTGCCAATATAACACAACTCTCTGTTACCTGGCCAACATGTCTGCGTCAGTCTTGCTGCAATGATCCAGTAAAGCTCAGCACAATTTGGAAGAACAACAAATCATTCTCCACTTGGAAACCTTGCAGCCCTCCGATTTCAATATTTACTGCAATAATTTTCGATCTAAAATCTCCTATGTCCTGGCTCCCAACCCATCCGCCAAACCTAGTTATCACACAGCCCGCTGTTACACAAATCTCAGTGTTAACCTCGAACCGAACACATTAACAGCTATTCACCCTTTTCTATTGGAGCATTATCACTCCTTTGTTGATCCAACTGCTCTTCTGTCTCTTTGGATTCTATCATCAGCTATTGTTTCCTCCTCACATTCGCGGCCAATTCCCGAACTTCACACTATATTCTACACATAAACCTATACATATTCATCTACTATAAGTTCTGAGGAAGGGTTAACGGACCCGACATGTTAACTCTGATTTCTCTTCAGGGATTCCGTCAGACCTGCTGAGATTTTTCAGCCAATTCAATGAACATGACTTAGCCGTGGGTCCAGTGGGACTGAAAGGTTCAGTGGAATGTTATTTCATCTCCAGGGATTTACATTAATACTTTATAGTCACAGGCATTTCGGCGAATGGCCTCAAGTGAATCAACTGTCCTGGTATTACGCTTTTATTTCTGATATTCATGACGCTTTCCTTGGTGAAATTAGAGAAACATTGTGTTCTGATTGCTAAACTCACTGTAAAATAACCTGAAAGTGAGAATGGAACCTAATCATGTTTTTCTTTTTAAAAAAACACCTCACAAGTCCTTTTTATCCTGTTTGCTGAATTCCCGGTTGCACCCTGTGACTTAAAGTTTGGAGTCAGAGTACCTTGAGGCAAATGTATGGAGGAGGATGGGAAAGGGGGAAGTTGAGAAATTCGGAATGATGTGCAGACAGACAGAAGGGCAAGTTATTCAGAGATGGACGAAGAGAAAGAGATACGGAGCAGTCATAAGCTTTTGACGTCTGCTGTCAGTCATAATTTGAAATTATTGTAGTACGATCACTTCACTTAATTCTGCAGAGCAGTGAGAGATTAGGTGTGGGCTTGGAGCGCAAAGGTCCAATGTCTGACGCCGGAGTAGACTATTTCATCTTCAAATTGCGTTAATGTCATGGTGTTTAATAAACATTCAACTCCCTGCGTTTAACTTCACGAAAGTGTAAGTTCTCTGTGCATGTTTAAAAATTAGAATCTTCTGTCTATTTACTTTGGATAAGTCCTGAGAATTCCCTGTCAGTTTCATGAACAATGTTTCAATGATATGCCCATTGTTTGGGTGAATGCTGAATTTACCACTCTTGCCACAGTGCCATAGTGTAAAAACTAAAATACAAATTGTTACATCTGAGGTTTAAACCCACAGCTGCCTCCCTTCGGGCAACCAATTCGTTCAGTTGATTAGATTGCGATCTTAATAACGTTATGGTTAAACTAAGGATTACTTGATCTATGGATACCCAACATTATTATTCAACATAACAAAAAATACCAGGTCCTCCTGTTACACCATAGAGACAGGGATTTCAGAAAGAAATGTTTCCAACGATAGTTTCGTAGAGATGCATAGTATGGGACTGACAAAAGGTTCAACTCGTCCATGCCGACCAGAGAACTGAACGTCATCTGGTCTTATTTGACGGTACTTGGCCAATATCATTCGAAACCTTCCTATTCATATACCCATCAAGATGTCTTTCAATGTTGTAATTGTACCTGCCTCCACCACTTAATCTGGCAGCTCATTACACACTCACATGACGTTCCGTTCTGCATGTCTGAGTTCCCCCTCAGACTCCTTTGAAATCTGTCCCCTCTCACCCGAAACCTATGCCCTCTCGTGCTGGACTTTACCATACCAAGGAAAATGCCTTGTCTATTGATCCTAACCACACCGCTCATGATATTATAAATCTCTGTAAATTCTCCGCTCAGCCTCCAACCCTCCAGGGAAAACAACCCCGACCTATTTAGCATCTCACTGTAGCTCAAATCCTCAACTTTGGCAACATCGTTGTCAATCTTTTCTGTAACCATTCAAGGTTCACAATATCCATCTGATATTGTGAAATAATTCAGAAGTGACCGCATCAATGTCCTGAACAGCTCCAACGTTGCCTCCCAAATCATATTCTTCGTGGTCTAACCAATAAAGGATAGCATGCCAAACTCGTTCTTCACTGCCTTATACCTGCGACTCCTTTTTCAAGGAACTACAAACCTGTGCACAAAGGACTCTTTGATCAGCACACACCGGAGAAACGTACCATAAAGACTGTAAGACCTTCTCTGATATGCTTTTCCAAAGTGTAGCATCCCACATTTTTACTAAATTAATCTCCATCGACCATTTATCGACAGATTGGTCCATCTCATTAACCTTCTTCGATGTCTACTACACCACCAATTTTGGTGTCATCTTCAAAACTTAATCTAAATCAATTATGTTCAGTGGATACAGGACTGATTCTTCGGAAACACCACTGGTCACAGGCGTACAATTTGAAATGCAACCCTCCTCCACTACCCTCTGCCACTTTTGCATTTGAATGGCCATTCTGTCTGTATTCCATGAAATCAACCTTCGTAACCAGTCTAACATAAGGAACCTTTTCGAACACCTTAATGATTTACGTAGAGATCACATCCACTGCTCTTCCCTCAGCAATCTTCTTTGGTTAATTCTTCAAAAACTCAATCAAGTTAATGCTTTCCCAGGCATAAAAACATGCAGACAATCCCCAATCAGCCCTTGACTTTCTGAAAACATCTGAATACTATTCCTCAGGATTTCCTCCAACAACTTGCCCAGCAACGTCAGGCTCACAGTTCCACAGATCGCTGGTTTTTCCTTACCGTTTTCCTGAAATAGCGGTGGCATGTTTGCCAACCTGCAGACTTCTGGCACCTCAACAGCGACTATCAAATATACAAATGTCTCAACAAGGAGTCCACCAATCACTTCCCTGATTTCGCATAGAGTTCTACAGTACACTTGATTGGTTCCTGGAGATTTATCCACTTTAATTTGTTTCAAGGAAAACAACAATGGGAAACGTCAGCTAACGGTATAATTGTGGTAATGCAGGAATAAATGGGGACATTGGTGCAGTGTGGTACGAAACGGGAGAGCCTGTGCCGTGTGGCACTCATTCTTTTAAGCAGGTGTGAGTGGATATTGCAGAAGACATGCAACTGGTTTGAAACAAAACATAATTTGTTGCATCATTCCTGAATGAGGCACAAACAAAAGGGAACAGAATACAGAATAACTGAACTAATCCGAAAACAGAACAAATTATCCCACGTTAATGATGCTGTTCCCATTACTTACGACAATTCGCATAAACACCCCTTGGTACAAAATGTAAACCCAAACGCGGGGCATTACATAAGGGAAATCAGAGAGAGAGAGCACCAGACTGGAGCTGCTTGTTTGGGCCCAGCAACTTCAAAACATCTGTGATAAAGAAATCCACACCTGACAAATGCTGAGCTGGGAGAAATGGTCACCACATCCCTGTCGGTGGAGAAAAGGTCTTTCTTTCAAACACGTCAATGCCTGTTGCTTAAGACTATTCGTTTCAAACAAAATGGCCTTTAAACCCATCAATTCAGATTTTTCAGAGTCTGTGTCTTTTACGACCTCACTGTAAAAAAATGACCAAGGACAACATAACCTTGTTAATGGACCAGCTGTGTCATGTGCAGAACAGAGAGACCTGGGTATCAGACACAATGGCTTGAAGTTTGTGTAAATGCAGACAGATTGTTCAAGAAAGCTTTTAGAATGCTTGACTTCATTGATCAGATCATTGAGTATAGCAGTTGGACAGTTATTTTCAGCTAGTGTAGTGAATTTGTGAGGCTTCCCCTGGATTACCGTGTTCATTTCTGGTCGCCCTGTTATACGGAGGATATTATAAAGTTTGGGAAATTTTGAAAACAGACTTACAAAGTTGTTCCCCGGAATGGAGTGTTTGAATTAAAAGGAGAGGATGGATAGGCTGGGGCTTTGTCAACTGAAGTGTACGAGGTTGAGAGGTGACCTTATAGAGGTCTATAAAATGATCAGGGGCATAGTTACTGTTCAATTGCTGAAGCTTTTTCCCTCGGGAATAGATATCAAGACGAGGAGGGCAGTTTTATATTGTGAGGAGAAACGTTTTCCAAAACATATAGAGTCATAGAGTGTACTACATGGAAACAGACCGTTCTATCCAACTCGTCCTTGCCGACCAGATTTCGTAAATTAATTTAGTCCCCCTTACCAATCCTTGGTCCATAACCCTCTAAACCCTTCCTAATCATGTACCTATCCAAATATCATTTGAATGTTTAAATTGTACCAGCCTCCACCACGTTTTCTGGCAGCTCGTTACACATGCACCACTTTCTGTGTGAAATGGTTCTCCCTTCGATCCCCTTAAATTCGTTCTGCTCCCAACTTCAACCTTTGACCTCTCGCTTTGGACTGTGCTACCCCAGGGAAAAGAATTTAGCTATTCATTCCAACTATGCCACTCGTGATTTCATAAACTTCTAACGTGCGTACTCAACCTCTAATCCTCCAGTGAAAACATCCGCAGCCTATTCAGCCTCTCCCTAGCTCAAAGTTTTCAAACTGGTCACATCCTTGTAAATCTTATCTGAGCAATTTCAACTTTCTTAGCTTCATCCTTCAGTATGGAGGTAAGAATTGCACATAGTATTCCAAATGTAACGTAACCAATATATTGTAATGTTGCAATACGAACACCCAACATTTATGTTCAATGCACTGTCCAAGAAATGGAGGCACACCAAACGCCTTGTTCATTATTCTATCAATTTGCAAATCTACATACAAGGAACTCCAAGGTCTATTTGTTCAGCAACACTCCCCAGGGCATTAACATGAATTGTATATGGCCGACCCTGATTTTGCCGTTTCGAAAAGTTCAATCTCACAATTCTCTTAATTAATATCAGTTTGAAACTCCTAGGCTCATTGGCCCATTTAAAAACGTTTCCGTTGTACTCTGAGGTATCTTACTTCGTGTCCTTTGCATCTCCAATTCTGATGTCGTCTGTAAACGAACTAACTATACCTCTTATGCTCACATCCAATTACTTGATATAAGTGACGAAACGTCGTGAGTCCTGCACCTCCTTGCGTCACACCAGTGGTTGCAGGCCATTAATCTGAAAAGCAACACTACACCATCACCTTCGCTCTTCTACCTTCAAAGCAGTTCTGCATCCAAATGGTTGGTACTCCGTCTATTCCCTTTAATCTGACATTGCATCGGATTCAATGATGAGGGAGGCGTTCGAATGCATTACTGACCTCCTGACAAATATCATCCAGCACTATGCCCTCACTAATCCTCCTTGTTACTTTGTCAAAAATATAATCAACTTAGTGAGATGCGATTTCCCATTTAACTAGCCTAGTTTCCTACCCCTTATCAGCTCGTGACTTTCCAAATAAATGTAAATCCTGCTATTCAGCATTCGATCCAACGACTTGGACACCATTGATGCAAGGCTCCCCGGGTCCATTCCTCACTCGCTTTTCCTTCCCAGTTTGTTAAGTAACGGCACTACTTGAGCTGACCTCATGCATTCCATCACTTCACCTGGAGCAATTGATGATAAAAAAAAACTTAACAAGAGGTGAATTAAACTGTTCCCCAGCTTCCAAAGACTTCTCAGGTACAACTTATCAGGACCCAAGAGATGCATTTTTTTTATCCAGCTCGTGATTTATGTGTGGAATGAAGTGCCGGCAGAAGTAATGAATGTGGGTAAAGATAAAACATTCAAAATACATCTGATTATGTACAAGCATAAGAGTAATTTCAAAAACAAAATTTAACTTTTGGTCAATCGCAGGCAACCACGACTGGATTAGTTTGAGTTTATGGTTTGCACTGACTTAAATGGGCTGATAAATCTGTAACTCTGTGACTGATTGTGTGTTTGTGTGTCCAAATTCTTATCGGTATATTTCGTATCGTCTTTGTTTGTTGATGTGTGCCTACACATGTCTCTGTCTACCCCTCTGTATGTATCTCACTCTCTGTACATATTATGTGTATTCCAGAATTACTGTGCGCATTTACGTTTGTATCTCGGTCTCTGCATCTCTGTACAATATGAAGTCTTTTGTGTTGAGGTGGGTCACTGAAATGGGGTTGAAAGGCTGTCTCACTTTACCCCTCTATCTTTCTCTCTGCCCATTTTATTTCATGTGAGGCAATACCACCCTCTACTGGTCCGTTTTTGGGCTTTTCAATGCTTTCCCACATGTAACATTATTTCTATTCGTTATCACTAGACATTGCGAATTAACAGAAAATGCAATGAAATTCATATCTATATTCAACTTGATTTTCTCTGCATTCCTGAGATATAATTGAATTGGAAATACTGTTTAATCTGTGCATTCAGCAAGTCTGCCCAAAGGCAAATAATTTCGTCATTGCAGAGGGAGCATTGACATTTATCCACATGAGCATGTTACACTCTGATGCCCCCAGCAAAACGAAAATCCTCTTGATGGCGTGCGCGTGTGTATATGTGTGATTGTGTGCGCGCGTGTGCGTGATTGTGTGTGTCTGTGTGTGTTTGTATTTGTGTGTTTGTGTCATTGAATATGTGAGTGTGTCTGTGCATATGCCCTTGGGCAGTGTTTTAGTATTGCGCCTGATCACACCAGCTCGTGTATTAGTATTTCAATGTTTGCAGATACCAAACCTGGAAGAATTGTAAAGTTTGCAGATGACTGTGTGGTACTGCAACAGGGCAGTAACAAGTATGTGCAGTGTTCGTGCATATGGCAAATGAGGATTAATTCAGAGCCGTGTAAGCTCATGCATTTTGTCGGAAGAATTTTGAAGGACAATTGTAACTTGTCTGCACAGTTATAAGGGGAATGCAGAAGCATAGGGCAGTTGGTGTGTATGAACACAGAATGTTGAAGATGTCAGGTAAAGTGGAGAGATACCAGTATGTATCGCTAATTAGGTTCATTATCTGAGCTGTTCACAGGAGGAGGAATAGGAGAGAGCATCCGTACTCACTTTCTGGCAGGTGGTGGCGGCGATGTGTTCCGAGCCCACCCGACTGCTCATCATGACCATGCAGATTCGATTCGTCCTACCTCAACACAAAAGAGAAAATGAATTGGGGCTACAATTTCTAAGTTGTGCCAAGGCACAATAAACTGTTGGTTGGTTTAAATTGAGAATTGCCCTTCACTGACCATTACACTTTACTCGGGTCGTCGGACGTGGATGTTTCAGAAACATTGGACAAGTTGTCCCGATCCTCTTCAGCCCACGCCTGGGACAGTTGTTTATTTCTCTTTATCTGTGGGAAGAGGTCAATCATTGCTCAGACAGAGAGTTGGCGCTCCTCACTGATGAGTCATACCGTCTCCACTCAGATACTTCCGTAAGCAGTTTATAAACGGTTACAACTCGCAAATAGAAGACTACAAGACAATACAGGTCGAACGATGAGCGATAGTTTAATAATATCGCAAAAAGCGAATAATACCAATGGTATCATACACATGATCAGTTGAGAAATCATCGCAGCCTGAGCACAGTGTCTCATAGTGTATGGTTTTCAATATTACGTTGTTTGTAGAAATCTTGTCTGCGAAGGCACTGGTTTAGATAGGGTTACCCCGGACAAGAAATCCCTTGGGATTGCTGCTAATGCATGTGGAAGTGAAGTGTATTTTGAGTTAGAGCATCCCATTCGCTGATTGTTTGGTGCCTCCTCCGATTCGAAAATGACTTGATCACAGTCAATACTTCTGTATATCTTGAGTCATCTCTGTTATGTTTGGCACGTTCTTTCTTAGCTGGGAATAATAGCTTACAAACTCAAAATTATTTCCCTTTCTCCCACAATAAAATAGTACAGCAAGTGCTGGGGAGCAGAGACAATACGGTGACAATTATGATTGCAGTGTGGGGAGAATAATTGATCATTTCCCTGTATTGCTGGATAAATCTGCAGATACCAAATTCTGCACTGAGCTTGGTGTTGAGCTGAAACCATGCTTGGTGTGCACCGTGGCGTGGCCCCATTTGGGAAGAGAATAGTCCTCCTCTATACTAGCCCATCCATCATGTCCTCCTTGTCCCTGCAGACAAATTGTAATGTAATTGCCCCTTATCTGCGATGTAAGGGCAACTCCAAACTAAGAAAGTTCAACCGTCCACACTTTGACCATTTTAAGATGGCACCAGTGACATGGATCACGGAATATTCAGGGGCATCCGGGCGACATTCATTAGCTCCGGCCATGATGGGTGGGAGAATCGGGATGGTGTTGAATGAGTGGGACAAGACAGGGTAAGACAGTTAGTGAATAAGTTGAGTTCGAGATGATGTAATGAAGAGAGTAGTTAGGCCTTGTGAAGGCAATCCCCCGCCACGCTCAATGAAAGTGACACTGTGACAAATTATTGATCGATTTAGCACAATAATTCGAGTCTCTGCTGATCCCACTACAATTTACAAAACTCGATCATATGAACTCACACCTATCCCCCGTTCACCAATCTATCCTAGAAATAGTGTCTCATGTTGCAAGATGCTGTCGAAATGACTTCCTTTCAGCATTATTAAACCTGTGAATACATCCTTCGATGACATTGCTTCTCAGTCTCCCCTTCTGTCCCTATATTCTGTACCCTCTGATTTGTCGATATTCAAAATGATTCCCATGACAACTCTCTGGCATTGATGTTTACAACCTCAGAACCCCTTGTTATGGCTTAATGGAGATATGGAGCTGTAAATGGATGGGATCTGTACATTTGGTCACTCGCAGCAATTGGTTGATATTTTTCCCACGCTGGTCAGTGACTCAATGCTGTGTTAACGAGCAATGCATTGACGTCGCGGACACAGCTCTCCATGCTGTTCAGATACCTGGTCTGGGTTTACAAATCAATGCACCATTGTTGTTTTCACAACGTTTTAATCTCGGAATATTGCTGCGTTACTTTGAACAGAACACTAAGTTGGTCGACACAGATTTCCTAGTGAATATATATCACCTCTGGGTTTATGGTGTCTGGTTTCCTTCTGTAATATGATCTGACAATGTGATATAACTAACCATTACGTGATCTGGCAATGCCTTTATTTAATGTTCTGATTCTCATGATTGGGCTGGCAAAGTCTGACTGCTCCACCTAGTCCCTTGCCCACTGTCACCCACTTTATTTCTGCCACTTATGATCCATTAACTAATCACCCAATGTTCATATGAATAACTGTGCTGTATTTTCACCAGGCGTTCGATATTGCTCATCCTGAGCATTGAATTCCACAGATGCGTTGCACAGAGACAAAGTTGAAATGCATGGTTGGCACTTTCTTTCACTTCACTTCCCAGTGTCATAGAACATAGAACATAGAAGAATACAGTGCAGTACAGGCCCTTTGCCCTCGATGTTGGGCCGATCCAAACCCACCTAACCTACACTATCCCACTATCCTCCATAAGCCTATCCAATGCCCGCTTAAATGCCCACAAAGAGGACGAGTCCAGCACTGCTACTGGCAGGGCATTCCATGAACTCACGACTCGCTGAGTAAAGAACCTGCCCCTCACATCTGTTATAGTCCTACCACCCCGTAATTTAAAGCCATGCCCCCTTTTAATAGCTGACTCCATACGTGGAAAAAGGTTATCACGGTCAACCCTTTCTAAACCACTAATCATCTTGTACACCTCTGTCAAGTCACCCCTAAACCTTCTTTTCTCCAATGAAAACAACCCCAAGTGCCTCAGCCTTTCCTCATACGATCTTCCTACCATACCAGGCAACAGCCTGGTAAACCTCCTGTGCACCCGTTCCAGTGCTTCCACATCCTACCTTTCGTATGGCGACCAAAACTGCACACAAAACTCCAGATGCGGCCTCACCAGAGTCCGATACAACTGCAACATGACCTCAGGACTCCGGAACTCAATTCCTCTAACAATAAAAGCCAGTACGCCATATGCCTTCTTCACCGCACTATTTACCTGGGTGGCAACTTTCAAAGATCTGTGTACATGGACACCAAGATCCCTCTGCTCATCCACATTACCAAGTATCCGACAATTAGCCCAGTACCCCATCTTTTTGTTCCTCTTACCAAAGTGAATCACCTTTCACTTGGCTACATTGAACTCCATTTGCCACCTTTCTGCCCAGCTCTGCCGCTTATCTATATCCCGCTGTGACCTGACACATCCTTCCTCACTGTCAACAAATCCTCCGACTTTTGTATCATCCGCAAACTTGCTCACCCAACCTTCTAACCCCTCCTCCAATGACAATAAAAATGACAAACAGCAATGGTCCCAAAACAGATCCTTGCAGAACAACGCTAGTAACTGCAATCCAAGATGAACCTTTACCATCAACTACTACCCTTTGTCTTTTTCCAGCCAGCCAATTCCTAATCAAACTTCCAACTCACCCTCAATGGCATACCTCCGTATTTTTTGCAGTCGCCTACCATGGGGAACCTTATCAAACGCCTTACTAAAATCCATCTACACCATATCTACCGCTTTCCACTCATCCACCTCCTTAGTCACCTTCTCAAAGAATTCAATAAGGTTTGTGAGGCACGACTTGCACTTCACAAAACCATGCTGACTATCCTTGATCACATTATTCCTATCCAGATGTTCATAAATCCTATCCCTTACAATTCTCTCTAAGACTTTGCCCACAACAGAAGTGAGGCTCACCGGCCTATAGTTACTAGGGTTATCCCTACTCCCCTTCTTGAACAAGGGAACCGCATTTGCTAGCCTCCAGTCTTCTGGCACTATTCCTGTAGACAACAATGACATAAAAATCAAGGCCAATGGCTCTGCAATCTCCTCCCTTGCTTCCCAGAGAATCCTAGGATAAATGCCATCAGGCCCAGGGGACTTATCTATTTTCACTCTTTCCAGAATTTCCAACACCTCTTCCCTACATACCTCAAAGCCATCCATTCTACGTAATTGTGACTCAGTATTCACATCGTCAAAAATGTCCTGTTCCTGAGTGAACACTGACGAAATGTATTCATTCAGTGTCTCCCCAATCCCTTCAGCCTCCACACGCAACTTTCCACTACTATTCTTGACTGGACCTATTCCTACACTAGTCATTCTTTTATTCCTGACATACCTATAGAAAGCCTTAGGGTTTTCCCTAATCCTTCCAACTAAGGAAATTTCATGTCCACTCCTTGCTGCTCTTAGATCTCTCTTCAGGTCCTTCGTGGCTACCTTATAACTCTCAATTGCCCCAATTGAACCTTCACGCCTCATCTTCACATTGGTCGCCCTCTTCCATTTAACAAGGGATTCCAATTCCTTATTAAACCACAGCTCCCTCACACGACCCTTTCCTCCCTGCCTGACAGGTACATACTTATCAAGGACACTCAGAAGTTGCTCCTTGAACAAGATCCACATATCAATTATGCCCTTGCATGAAGACTATTTTTCCAAGCCACGCATCCTAATTCATGCCTCACTCTTACCCTGCAGTGCACACTTATCCTTCTCCATCACTAAAGTAAAAGTCACCGAATTGTGGTCACTGTCCCCAAAGTGCTCACCTCCCTCCAATTCTAACACCTGGCCAGGTTCGTTACCAAGAACCAAATCCAGTTTGGCCTCACCTCTTGTTGGCCTATCTACATATTGTGTCAGGAAACCCTCCTGCACACATTGGACAAACACCGACACATCAAACGAACTTGAGCTATAGCTTTCCCAATCAATATCTGGAAAGTTAATATCCCATAACAACCACCCTATTACTTTCACTCTTCTCCTTAATCATCCTCGTAATTCTTTCTTTTACTTTTCTCGGACTATTAGAAGGCATGTAAAAGACTCCGAACAGGGTGACCTCAGCTTTCCTATTCCTAACCTTCAGCCCAAACTAACTCAGATAGCGAGTCTTCATCCATCGTCCTTTCCACCGCTCTAATTCTATCTTTGACAAGCAATACCACACCTCCCCCTCTTTTACCCCCACTTCTGACCCTCCTAAAACATTTAAACCCTGGACCCTGCAACAGCCAATTCTGTCCCTGCTCTACCCATGTCTCCGGAATAGCCACAACATCGAAGTCCCATGTACCAACCCACGCTGCTGGTTCACCTTCCTTATTTTGAATGCTTCTTGCATTGAAGTATACACACTTCAAGCCACTTTCCTGTTTACAGGAACCCTCCTTTGAGATTTATGCCATGTTCCTAACCTCCCTACACTCCACGTCCTGCACCCTAAAGCGACAGTCTAGGTTCCCATGCCCCTGCAGAGTTAGTTTAAACACCCCTCCCCCCCACCCCCAAGAGCACGAGCAAACCTCCCGCCAAGGATACTGGTGCCCCTCAGGTTCAGGTGTAGACCATCCTGTTTATAGAGGTCCCACCTTCCCCAGAAATAACCCCAGTTTTCCAGACACCGGAATCCCTCCCTCCTGCACCATCCCTGAAGCCACGCATTTAACTGTTCGCTCTCCCTATTCCTCGACTCTCTATCACGTGGCATGGGTAACAAACCAGAGACAACAACTCTATTCGTTCTAACTCTGAGCTTCCAACCTAGCTCCCTGAAAGCCTGCCTAACATGCTCAGCCCACCTAATTTCTATGTCATTGGTTCCAATGTGGACCACGACATCGGGCTACTCGCCTTTTGTTTGTTTTGGATTCATTAAATTTGTCAAAAAGTCTTGTCCTCAGTTACTTAAGAACTTCGTGTAAATTTGTGTACTAAACTTATGTTCATTTATACAAAGAGCTAGTGTCCATTTTTGGAATAAACTTGCGTTAATTTATGCAGAAATGCCTTCAGTTGAATAGTATTGGAACCATGTGTGTGGTCTCTCTGGGTATGAAACTGCAGCATTGTGTCTGTGTGTATTCCAAGTTTGGGTCCAGTGTGAATTGGGCAGGGACATGAACAGACCTGAGCTAAAGCATTCGTTTGCTGCTTTCTCCCACACTCGGTCTCATCCCACAAAAGTGATTGCAGTTGTGTTTCATACCTGTGGGAGGTGTGTTCCAATAGAGGGTGCGAGGACCAGAGTGGATGAACTGGGATGTTGGAGGAGATGGGTGTTGAGCGACAAACTCTGTTAGCCATAACTCATTTGGTAGGTGGACTGACCGAGGTCAGTATCTGATAGTCTCTGACTACCAGTGGATAAGGAATTATTCAGCATGTAGTGTCATCGAGACATTGCCGGAAAATGAAAGGAAGGATCTTTTCAAGTGGTTCCTCGAGCATGCTGTCAATATCAACAAACATTAAGACTTTCATTGGGTGGCAGTGAGAAGGACAATGCCTGTGAGATCCTCAGTGTCAACCTGAAATGGAGACAGAGACAGACGGGTAATAAAGTGTCCACTGCCGTCCACTGGAAAGCCACTGACGCTCATGGTTAATTTCCCTGCAGCCCCATATTCCCCATGTCCTTCAAGAACCCCATCACATCCTCCCAGTCCTTCCAACCAGAAAGCATCTGTTGAATGATGCCTCCTTCCATTCGCATTGTTATGGCATGGCTTGCTTATTCCATGACCGTGGTTTCCAACCCACTGTGATTGACTAACCTGTATTCGACCTATCACCCGTACTTAACCCCTTGTCCCTTCCCGTCACACAGAGCAGCGTGATCAAGTTCTCTTTGCCATCACGTTTCATCCCACAGGCTTCTGCATTCAAAAGATCATTCCTGATCATTTCAGACAAATCCAGCAGAGTGCCAGCACCAAGCATATCTTTCCCTCACTTCCACGATCTGCATTTCTCAGCCATCATTCCCTCTGAAACTTTCAAGACCATTCCACAACCACTAAATCCATCCACCTCTCCAAGGCACCTTCCGATGTAACTGCGGAAGGTGTGAAACCTGGCCCTTCACCTCTCCCCTGCTCACAATCCCAGTTTCTAAACACTCTTTCCAATGAAGCAGGATTTCATCTGGACCTTCTCCAATCTTGTGAGTTGTATTCGCTGCATCCAATGTGGCGTATTCCTCCTTGGAGATTCCAAAATCAGACTGGGTGACGGCCTTTTCGCAAACTTCTGATCTATACACAAGCATTATTCCAACAATCTCATAAACGATCATTTAAATGCAGGATCCTGCTCGTATGCCTGTATCTGTCCTTGGCATGCTGCAATGATCCTGTGAATCACAGCATAAACTGGAGGAAGAAAGCTCATCTTCAGACGAGGCACTTTTCAGATTTCTGAACTTAATAAGATGTTCAAATTATAAACCATTTCTTCACTTTCATTTAGCTTGTGATCATGCCCTCTCTCCCCACCCCTTATCCCAGTGTCTGCCCTTTCAGATCTGACAGTAAGACAGAGCATTGCTCTGTCTTTCTCACATCCTGATCGCTTCATCTGAGCAATCAGCATATTTTGTCCACCAGCAAACACTGCACCCACGAACCTCCCCCAAAATATCATATAAATGCTGCCCCCTCCACTCTTCTTTCCAGTGCTGATGAAAAGTGATCGTGACTTGAAACGTTCACTTCGTCTCTCTTCTGTGATGCTGCCTGTCCCACTGAAATCTCCAACATTTTTTCTCATTACAGATGTCAGCATCTGCAATAAATTTCTCGTGACATGATCAAGAAGTTTGCAAATCATATGAAATTCGTAGCATAGTCAACAGCGAGGGGGAGAGCATAAACTGGTGGAGAAAGTCAATAGATTAGTTAGATGTGCAGAGCAATAGGAAATGGAATTCAATTCGGAAAATAATGAGACATGATGTACTCAATGTGTTTGTGAACCCAGCGCTTTTAATTCAAAGTGGAAAATAGAGTTATTGCACAAAGAACATAGTTCCGTATAGCACAGTACAGACCTTTAAGTCCTCGATGTTGTGCCGACATTTTATGCTCCTCTAAGACCAATGTAACTTGCATACCCTTCATGTTACTATCATCCATGTTCCAATCCAAAAGTTGCTTAAGTGACTTCAAAGTATGTGACGCATTTACCACTGCAGTCAATGCATTCCACTCAACCACCCCTCTCTGTGCAAAGAACCGGCCTTTGACATCTCCCCTAAACCTTCGTCCAGTCAGCAAGAATTATGCACTCCGTGATAGTCATTTCCGACTGAGGAAAACGTCTCTTGCTCGCCAAACTATCTATGACTCTCATCATCTTGTACATAACTATAAAATCACCTCTCATTATTCTTCGCTCCAATGAGAGAAGCCCTAACTCCATGAAACTTTCATCACAGGATATGCACTCCAGTCCAGGTACCATCCTGGTAATTCTCCTCTGCACCCTCTCTAAAGCTTCTACATTCTTCCTATAACGAGGCGAAAAGAACTGAATACAATATTTCAAGTGGGTTGTAACAAGAGGTCTACAGAGCTGCAGCACAACATTGCGTATCTGAAACTCAATATACCTGCATATGAAAGCCAGAACATCATACGTCTTCTTTCCAAATCTCTCAACTTGTTTGACATCTTTTAGGGATGGATGCATGGACGTGGACTCCAAGATCACTCTAATCGTACACACTGTCAAAAATTCGGCCTTTAACATTGTCATCTGCATTCAGATTCGACCATACAAAGTGAATTATTTCACACTTCTCTAGGTTGAACTGCATCTGCGGATTCTCAGCCCTGCTCTCCATTCCTTAAATGTCGCAACTCAACTTACAGTACCCCCCACACAATCCACAACTCCAAAAACCTTCGTGTCACAGGCAAATTTACTAAGCCACTCTTCCACTTCCACATTCATGTCATTCACGCAGAGCCACCAATGGTCACTGAGCTTCAGTCTGAATAATTTCCATCTCCTCTCACTCTCTTTCATTCAATGACCGAGGAAATTCTGTGTCCATGTGGCCAGATTTCCCTGTATCGCATCTCCCCTTACTGACTGAACCTCTTTGGTAATTTCCATATCTATAATATGCACTGCTCGACCTTCATTCATGTGTTTGTCATATCCTCTAAGAATTCAGTAAATCTTGTGAGGCATGACCCGCACCGCACGAAGCCATGCTGACTAACTATATTCAAGCCAATCTTTCCCAAATAATAAGAAATCCAGTCTCTCAGATTCCTCTGCAATAATATGCCCATCATTGAAGTACGATTGTCTGTTCTGTAATGATTAGCATTAAACCTACTTCCTTTCATGTTCAAGGCAATAACATTGGCCATCTTCCAATCATCTGGTACTACTCCAGTGAACAGTGAAGATGCAAAGACAATCGCCAAAGGCGCAGAAATGTCTTCCCTCGCTTCCCGTAGTAAGGTTGGATATATTCCATTTGGACCAGGGGAATTATCTAACCTCATGCTGCCAAACTTTCCAGCATATTCCCGTTCTTAACATCAACCTGTTCAAGCATTACAGCCTGTTTCACGCTATCGTCACAAACGTCAAGATCCTCCACACTAGTGAATAATGAAGGAAAGCATTCATTAAGGAAATCACTGTACTTATCCGACTCCAGGTACCAATTCCTTCCACTATCCCTGATCTGCACTGTCTCACTCGGCCATCTTCCTTTTTCTAACGTAAATGTGGAATGCCTTGGGGTTTCCCTTAATCCGAATGGACAAACCGTTTTCATGACTCCTTCTTGCTTTCGTAAGTCCATTCTTCAGTGTTTTCGTGGTTACCTTTCATCCTTCTCGAGCCGTGTCTGATCCTTGCTTCCTCAGCCTTATGTAATCTTCCTTCTTCTTCTTGATGAAATGTTCCACATCTCTATCATCCAAGATTCTTTCACCTGATCATTTCTTCCTTGTCTCATTGGTACAAATCTATGCCAAACACACAGCAAGTTCTCCAAGAACACCCTTCACATTTATGTCATGAATTTCTCTGAGAATACAAGCTCCCAATTTATGATCGAACGTTCTTGTCTAATGGCATCATAATTTCCCCGCCCAAAATTTTTTTTAACCCCATACTGTCTGGTCTAATCCCTTTCCATAACTATAGTAATGTTAGGAGAGTTATGATCACTTTCGCCAAAATGCTCTCCCAATGAGAGGTATGACACCTGACCTGCTTCATTACAAATCTCCAAATCCAATATGCAGCCCCCACCCCCCCACCCCTTCCCAAGTCGGCCTTTCTACATATTGAGTCTGGACTCATTCCTGGGCACATCTGACAAAATATAATCCATGTTATGGAAGTTAGAGTTGACCTTGATTAGAACCCCTTTACTTCTGCACCTTTACACAACTTGATCCTCCGAGTCACTGTTGCTGTTGTGGGCTGTGAGGAAAACACCCAGTAATGTGATTGCTCCTTTCATGTATCTGACTCAAACTCATACTGACTCAGTAGACAAACTATTCGCGATGGCCTCCCTTTCTGCAGCTCTGACACTATCCATGCAAGGCAATGCCACTCCCCCATCTCTTTGTAGTCATATATTTATTGACTGGAAGGGGCAAGTTGTTCTGAATATCTCCCGGCTGTACAGTTCATGCTTCTGTGTCAATGTGTGAAACATGCTTCTCAATGTGACAAACAAATGCAGAAAGTGGTGTAAAAACGCAGTAGATCCGGTGGCATCTGTGGAGAAAAATCAGATTTACCGTTTCAGGTCCAGTGACCCTCACCATCAGTAACCAACAATTTCAGATTGTGTTTCGTATTGCCAGCATCTCCAATTCTTCAACTTTTTTTTTAATCTCTCCCACTGTTACTGGTCTGACGGAGGTTGGGGTTGGTTGGTGATTTCTGATTGGATAAAGCAGCCGCTGTACTGCCAATCTGATTGATTGCAAGTGCCAATGTCAGAGTTTGACTGCTCTGATTGCCTGAAAGGATGTGAGCCAAAGTGTGTTGTGATGTGATTATCGGATTGGTTAACATAACTGTCAGTCATGTGTAGGCTTAGTCTGATTTGTTGCTACAGCTCTCAGTAATGAGTCAGGCCTCCCAAAAAGTCTGTGCCGTCGTGCAGACGAAAGGCAGAGCTTTCTCAATGGTTCAGCTCGCCATTGCATGTCGGCAAAGCTCACTGATTGTCTACCACGGTTCTCTGGGTGGGGGAAAACCAAAAAAACAATCCGCAGAAGTGACAAACTGAACTCAATTTGGAGAATTGTGAAGTGATGTTTTTGGGAAGGGACCAGGCAATTACAGTTATACATAACGAACAAAAACAGAAATTGCTGTTAAAGCTCAGAGGTTCTGGCACTACCTGTGGAGAGAAATCAGTGCTATCCTTTCGGGTCGGAAGACCATTCCTCTGAAGTCGAAATTAACAACTCATCTGAGAAAAGGCAAAGTGACAGGTTGTCTCGAAAATGGAGGCTGATGCAGAAGACAATGGGTGAAGGCAGTTTTGTTTTTGGAAATTTGTTTCCAAAGCGTCTTCTCAGAGGTTGGTAGTGGTTCCTGTTTTTCCTGTTATTACAACAGACGCAATTAACACATGGCATAAAAAATAGCCAGATCTCTGATAGCGAGGATCAATTTCTAGCTTGGGCGACTTTCTGAGGAGAATTTGTACACATTTCTCGTGTCTGCTTTGGTTTAGTCCGGTTGCTGCGGTTTTCTGCCACAGTTCAATGTTGTGCATGCTAGGTGGATTGGCCATGCTAGATAATCCATCGTGTCTTGGGAATTACAAGCAAGGTAGATTAGTCTTAGTAAATGCAGGGTTATGTGGATTGGGTGGGTTGCTCTTCGGGTGGTCGGCGTTGTTCGGTAGGTAGAATGGCATGGTTCCACACTAAAATAATTCGATGATTCTGTGCAATGGTCACTCACATAGAGAAGAGGCAAATACAACTCTGTCTGGAGCTGTGTGAAGTGATGTGTTTGAGAAGAGAAAAAAAACAACACGTATTGCGGCTATGCAAGAATGGGGAAGCACAAATGTGGGGCAGTGCATAATTATTTTGGGCAGACAGAGTGCAAAATAGATAGCAATGGACAGAAATAAGAGGTAACGTCAAGTACACGGAATCGGAGACGGATATAGTAGGATATGCTTACACAGAGGTAGAGGAAGAGGAACGAAAGACAAAGACCGAAAGAAACACAGTGAGAGGTGGCTGGCGGCACAAAAGGAGAGAAAGCTGCTTGACTGCTCTGTGAGGCCGCTTTTCGAACTTTGTCATCAACTCTAGGAAGACATTGTAGGTTCAACAGGTCTGTTTCTTGCTTTGTCTTTTCTGGCTTTGTCTTTTCTGTTGCCTAGGTCATGCTCAGCTGTCGGTGCCATTTCATTTGTTTTTTGAGACATTGTAGCGATTGATAGAACTGACTGCCTTCCTCTTTCAGAGGGCAGTTAAGGGTCTACCAACTTCCGTTGAGATTGGATTCAAATGTAGGCAGACCTGGTGGGGATGGCAGATTTCCTTCTCTGACGGACATCTGTGAGCCAGTTGGATATTTTTGGAAACCAACAATAGTTTCACAGTCATCAGTGTATTCTTAATTCAAATAATTTCTGTGTGAAAGATTCTGCAATCTGCCGTGGTGGGACTCGAATTTGAACATTACTTGAGTTCCTGGGTTAATCTGCAAATTAATCCAGATCAAAGCAGCCCATTAACCCGTCACTCACACCTCTATGACTTCTGACACCAGCTAAACCCCTCCTTATCTACTTAACCACCTCCAGCCCAGACACCCGTCCTCTCCCACCTCTTTGATTGCTCACCCACCAGTTATACCTTTCCATATCTCTGTAACCTTCCACAGCTCCGAGACCCCTCTCACCTCAATATCATCAGCTACACCCCTCCATATCTCTGTAACCCTCTCTAGCCCCAACACCTCTCCACTACCAACACTATGACCTCCAACACCAGCTGTACCTCTGCATATCCCTGTAATCTTCACCAGCCCCTCAATCCCGCCCCCCATTTCCATGGCCTCTGACACCAGTCTGACCCCTCAATATTTCTGCGACCCGCTCAAGTCCCTATACCCTGTCCCCTCGCTTTCTATGGCCTCTAACACCAGACACACCTCTTCATATCTCTGCAACCCTCGACAGATCCTCTTTCCCTCCCTCCAACCTCTATGATCTTTGACATCAGCTGCACCCCTCCATATCTCTTCACCCCGTCTCCATCCCCCACCCCACCACTCCTTCCTCTATGATGTCTAATACAAGCTATATCTCTCCATATATCTATAACCTTCTCGAGGTGCTTCACCGTTACCCCCTCACTTCTATGACGTCTTAAACCGTCTGCAACACCCATAACGCTAAAATACTCTCCAGCCACTACACCAAACTCCACCAACTTCTATGACGTCTCACACCAGTTGCACATCTTCATATCTCTATAGATATCTCCTGCTTTCTCCCCTACCTTCCTAACCGCTTGATCTCTGATACCAGCTACACCACATCGATACCTCTGCAACCATCTGCAGGCTCTACACCACTCCCCTCCCACCTTATGACTTCTGACACCAGCTACACGGCTCTATATCTGTATAACATTCACCAGCCTCTCCCACTCGCGCTTCCTACTACCATTACCTCTGACCCCAGCTACACCACTCCATATCGCTGTAACCATCTCCAGCCCCTACACCCCTCCCACCACTATGACCTACGTGCCTTCTCACACCAGCTACACCCCTCAAAACTCTGCACCCCTGTCCAGCCCCGATACCTCTGACCTCCCACGTCTGTGATCTCCAACACCGGCTGTACCCCGGCATATGTCTGTAACTTCGTACAGCCCTTTGTTCACTCCACTACTACCCCATGACCTTTGACACTAGCTTGACCCCTCCATATCTCGGTAACCATCTCCAGCCCCTACACATCTCCCTATCTCTGCAACCCCCAATTACTCCAGCTCTCTACTTCTGTACAATCCTCCAGCATCTACATGCTTCCTTTTATTTGTAGCAACCTGTAGCCTAACATGCATCTTTGTCTCTGCCAACTGCTTCAGCACTTACTTGCCTCCGTTTGTCTGTAACGTTCTCCAATGCCTATAACTTGCCCCCTTTCTCTAAACTCAACCTGCCCGGACACGTTTCCCTTTCTTGAACCTCACTAACCCTTACACACATCCCTATCTCTGCACAATATTCACATCTTCATTTATCTATGCCTTCACCTACATCAGAGGAGAGGACGTTGAGAGGGTTGAGAACAACAAGTTCCTCAGAATGAAGATAACCAACAAACCTGTCCAGGACGGCTCGTGTTGATACAATGGTTAAGAAGGCACATCAACACCACTTCTTCCTCAGGCACCTTAGGAAGTCCGACATGTCCATAAGAATCTCAAGATCTTTTACAGATGCACCATGGAAAGCATAGTATCATGGCGCATAACGGCTTCGGCCGGCAACCACACAGCTGAGGCCTTACTTAAACTACAGAAGCTTGTGTGCAGATCCGAGCTCATCACGAAAGTCACGGTTTCATCCATGGACTCCACTTACACAGCTCATTACCAGTTGAAAGACTGCCAACAAAATCATGCTCCCTCCGACCTCAGTAATATCCTCCTGCAACATCTTCCGTCAACCAGAAGATGCAGAAGCATGATCAGGCACCATCAGTTTCAAGAACGGCTTCTTCTCTCTCCCGTTATTAGAATGTTGGATGGACTCCCTAACTTCAAATTGAGCTCATCTTGTTTATATTGATTTTGCTTCATGCATAGATGGGCAATGAAAACATTGTGCCTCGCTTTATCGAAGCACTCTATGATGCGTATGCTCGATTATTATGATCCAACAAATGCTGCTTGCAAACAAAGCACTGTACGTAGGTTCACCTGACTACAGTAAATCAAATTAAATCAGTCAGGCCCAAGGCGAATCCCGATCTCTGTAACACTTGCGAGCACAAACACCCAGCCGATCTCTGTTAACTCTGAGAGCACCTGCATCCTTTCCTATTTCCGTAACTTCTTCCAGCATTTTCATCTCTCTCTATCTCTGGTAACCACATGCACCCTGACATTTTTCCTTATCTCAGCAATGATCTCCAGCAGCTACACTCCTCCATATATAGGGAATTAACTCCACAATTTATGTCATTCTCTATTTCAGTGATATACTCGAACCCAACAATGCTTCGTTTTTTCATCATCTGCTCAAGTCCATTCACACCTACTGTTACACCCTCTGTTAGGTCCTCCAACCTAAGAGCCTCCTTTCTTGTGTAATTCCACGCAGCAGTAATGTCCATCTATGGAACTTCCGCCAACACCGACAAATGTCGAAATCTCTGAAAACTCCTCCAGCGGTCATACATCTCCCTATCACTGTCATCTCCTTCAGATAATCCTGCCCTCTCTATCTCTGCAAACTCCTCTCGTCCTTGCCACTCCGGTCATCGCTGGAACCTCCTACAGTCCCTATAACATTCAATATTACTGTTATCTGCTCCAATCCCCGTAAATCGACCTCGCACTGCTTCATCGTCCAGCCTGTGCAACGTTCCTTATCGTTGCAACCTCTTCCAGCTACGACATCCCTTCCTATTAAATGCAGAATGGTAGGCTGATCAATACTACAGGCGATGGCACGGTCCACGTGCCTGTTCTGGTGGTTGCAAACATGCTTATGGAGAAAATATTTAAACGTTAGTGCCCGGATGTTCCCCCCCCCACAATCCCGCCAACACCCATACCTCCCCCCTCCCCTCCACCTCCCCCCTCCCCCAAATACACACACACCTTTGGCTGTGTTATTTGTAATGTTGCTTTTTTAAAATTCTGCTTTTGTAACCAAGTTGATACCTGAGAATGGGGACATAGTACACTGTTTACTGTTCTCACGTGTTTATATTCATCAGGATACGTGACAATACAGCCTAATTCTGGTTCTAATTCGAGCATTGAATCTCCAGGGAGCGAAATGCGTTAACTAAATGGTTCCATTATTTGTACTCTTTTAACAAGTATTATTAGTTTGTTTTATATGCTTCACTTTGAAAGAAAGTGTTGACAATATCATTACGTAATTCAGTAAGACAATGCTTCCAATTGGAAAGTGACAGTTTGAAGAACTGGCAGTGAGCCTATCTCCAAAGTACGAGCGATGGGAACTCTTCTCAGCCATATTGTCTTTAATCAGCTATTGACAGAAGTTTTGTTCCCTATCTCCTTCATAAAACTGTAGGATTCCTACAGTGTAGAAGTAGGCCTTTTATTCCCCACGACGTACACACCAACCGTCTGAAGGGTAACCCTACCAAATCCATTCCCCGACATTTACCCCTGACTATAGCACCTCACCTGCACATATTTGGATTGTGGGAGGAAATCGGGGCACCTGAAAGAAACATGGACAGACACTGGGAGAATGTGAAAACTCCACACAGACAGTCGCGCGATGGTGAAATCGATACTGAGGCCCTGACATGTGAGGCAGCAGTGCTTACCACTGAGTCATCATATCCTTGCACTAACAGTAATCATTCAATGTCGGTTTGAATGTAAAACCCCTCACTGGAAAATTCACTCTTCTCTCCCGATACTTCTGTCACCCAACATAGATAACAATACTTTTCTTATCCATCAGCAGCGTAAATGCTGATCACAGAACTTCATCATTTCAATAACAATACGCAATTTGACATGGATGCTATGTTTTATTACTCACGAGCACAAACACTGACCAATCTTAGATCACGAGAACGATATTTTCATCTGAGACACAAGGACTGCGCAAACATCAGATGATGATTTAGGATTATAAGGAGCTATTTCTGCGAATAGAAGCAGGAACGTTCTGTCGTGCGACATGTCCCAACCACTTTCGGACAGTCATGTATGAAAATGCTTCAAAGTGTCGAAAACGTTCAAAGAAAATTCAGTCAGCAGTGGTCTTTGCTCAATGTATTTCATCATAGTTAAAATGACATTGAACTGAGTTCAGCAATTGACATGCCATTTCTTTCTCGCACTATCTCTCTTACACTCTCACGCATATTCTCTTATTCAGTCTCAACCCGAAAAACATCTGCCAAATGTTTACATATCCAACGATTTTACTTGTGCATTAATCTGAATTTTCTGGTAGTCATAATCTTGGCAATCAAAATGGTTTGTTCAGGCATGTTTCATCAATTAATTCAGCGGGATTGTTTTTTAATGTATCGACCAAAATTTATTTCCCTTCAGCATTTTATTGTAGCTGCTTTCCTGTGCCACTACAGTCGCGACAGTGTCGTAAAAAATAGTTGAAGGTATGATGGGGACAGGAGAGAGGGAATGTCCAGGAGTTTGACAATGGCACACCGAACGAATCATCCTAGATACGGAGGGCTGTTCTGTCAGACAGTGAGATAACTGGCAGCGATATTGAACAGAAGATTACCTCACCTCTCTATATCTCACAGCAGCTGTCAATCCAGCTGTGCTAACTGACCTCCTGCAGCTTTGCGAGCTGGACGGCTGTTTCTGCGATGTAGAGTAACACCAACAGTGTGGGTCACTTCCCACACTGGCTGATATCACCATAACGTTCCTAAATTCCCACCATCACCACTCACCTGGGACATGGTAACCCTCAGATTGAACTCACAACCAGTCGTTTATCATTAATAAGAGAGCAGCTTTATTGTCCATTGGGGTGATGACAATTTTTTTGAATGATGATACATAAAAGGCAGGCTGAGTAGGGAACATGCAGCGAGAGGTGTTCCCATGCATCTACTGCCTTTGTCTTTGGAAATGTGACAGTCACTATTTGGAAGATGCTACTGAACGAACATCAGCGATTTTCTGCAATGTGTATTGTCAATCATACATAATGCTTTCACTGAACATCGCTGGTGGATGGAATGCATGTATGCAGATATTTTACCAAATATGGCACCAATCAATTTGATTTGTGACTTGCACAGGAGGTGGTGGAAAGGCTTTCGGTGTTATGTGATGCATTGGCCATGGCAGCGTTCTTTCTCTCTGACCTGCCCTTGGAGCTACAGTATTCAATCTGTGAGTCCAATTCATTTTCCGCTCAATAGTAACTCCAGGTGTTTGATCACAATGATTCACAAAATCAAAGACTCTGATTGTCAAGAGGTGGTACTTTAATGATCTCGTATTCGAGGTCGTAATTGTTTGACATTTGTGTGGTACGCATTTTAATTGGCACTGATCAGCACAGCCTTGGATGTTTCTGAGATTTTGCATCATTGCGGCATGGAGTGCTGCAGTATTCAGGAATACTGCTGAGGATTGTGCAATTATTCGCAAACAGTGTACCTTATGGCTCTTTTAATTGACAAGAGGTAAGTTGTACAGTTACAAAAGACTGTTAGGTTCAGAACACAATCCTGAGGATCTTATGCAGTGTGGGCCTTGAGCTTATATGACTAACCTCCGAAAACAACATCAATTTCTTTGAGCATGGAACACGTGGAGCCCAGTTTGGCTGTGGACAGCAGTTTTCTTTCCCTAAAGGACATTTATGAATTCGATGGGTTGTTACTTCAATTGAACATAGCTTTATGTCAATATTAAAAGTCATAAAATGAATGGATTTAAAGCTGGCTTCCTGCCTGAATTTGAGACCAACCTAAAAGTTTTGTGCCAATTACTCAATAAAGATATAAGGTTTATTATTATTTAGCAAATTATTAACTTGTTTCTACTTGATCCCGAGAAAATGTGAATGTAGTCAAAATAAGACCAGGCAATGGCATTACCATTGACTGCGAACAATTAAGAGAAAATCAAGATGGCTTAGTGTATTTGCTCAGTGAGGAAAAAGTAACTGTTGATGATCAGAGGAATTGTTTCCCCATGCAATGGAAAGTGTTAAGTAATAAAAGTCGAATGTAAAAATACATTTTATGTGGGGTGTGTGTGTGTGTTTGTGTGCGAGAGAGAGAGAGAGTGTAAAACACCTAATTCATTCTTCTGAATTATGAGTGTTATATGCAGTGACTTAGTGTTTAGCACTTCTGCCTCGCAGCACCATGGACCTGGTTTACTTCCACTCTCTACGACTGTTTGTGTGGATTTCGCATGTCCCCGCAGTCTCTGTCTGGGTTTTGGATGATCCAGTTTCCTCCCAGAGTCCAGGGAAGTGCAGATGAATGAACGAGACGTTCTGTCCTGCCCATAGTGTCCAGAGATGTGCAGGAAAGCTGGATTGGACAAGGGAAATGAGACGTTTCAACGATAGGGTAAAGGGTGGGTCAAGTGGGATGCTGTACAATAGGTCGGAGTGGAATCGTTTTACAAATGGCTTGCTTCCACAGTGTACAATTCTCTTTTTCTGAAATTGGCTTTTACTTAGTCTGAAAGGACTTTGCAATGTGTTTATTCAAAAAAAAAGAATTCGGAAATCAAGATTCTTGGAACACATTTTGTCTTCCCTTTGTATGGTTGGGAAACTGAATGGGAAGTGAAAGAGTTAAAAAAAATGAAACTCGCTCAATCTCTCACCATTTATATGATGCGAGCAGATATTGCAGATTTTGGAGACCTTAAATGTGTAAAAGTTCTGATTTGCGTAGGATATATAACCAAAGGAACAATGGAAAAAATTAAAGGGTCTCTTACTGAAACTTTCAATTCCTCCTCAGCTACGGTGGGGAGGGGATGGCGGGGTGGGGGGGGGGGGGGGGCGAGTGAGGGGCGGGGTGTGCCAGAGGACTGGAGGACAGCTGTTGTGTTTCCATTGTTCAAGAGGGGAGTTGGAGATCGAACAGGAATAACAGGCTACTGAGTTTGACATCAGTGTTCAGGACACGATTGGAGAAAAAAAAACCAAAGGATAGAATTCACCTCCATTTAGTGCGGAATGTTTTCAGCATGGATAGTTCGGACGGTTTCGTCAGAGGGGGTCATGCCTCATAAATCTGGTGAAGTTTTTCGATGAGGTGGCCAGATCTCTAGATAAGGGTAGGGCAGTTGAAGTAGTTCATAGGAATTGATCATAGCCTTTGACATGTTCGCACATGGGGGACTGAGAATGTGTGTGCGTGAGTTTTACGGAGTGGGTGTGGCTGGGGAATAGGGAGATGCAGTTGAGGAGATTGGGAATGTGAAATAGGATTTTCGATGACACTAGCATTGTCTGGGTCATTGTCATGGAGGTATATATTCTTAGGTGACAGATAGAAATAGATAGATTGGTCAGATGGGCAGATGAGTGGTTGATGAAATGTAATCCTTCTGAAATGTTAGATGAAGCACTTTAAAAGAAACGCAGTCACCAGAAAAGGGTGTACTCAATGAATAGCCCGACATTAGGAATATCAGAGGATCCGAAAGGACTTGTGGTGCTGTTGACAGATCCCTGCAGGTGGAATGACAGGATACTGGGGTAGTTTAGAATCAGTATAGGACACTCGCCTTTTTCAGTCGATGCATTGATAATAAGGAGAAAGTGATGATTGCAGATGCTGGAGATCAGAGTCAAACATTGTGGCGCTGGGAGAGCACAGCAGATCAGATGGCATCCGAGGACTTGGAAAGTCGAATTTTCGGGCATAATGCCTTCATCAGAAATGTAGGAGGATTATAAAAGGAGAGGGCATGTTGAAGCTGGACAGAACTTTGTTTAATCCACAGTTGGAGTATTGTGTGTAGTTCTGGAGACTGCACCATAGGAAGGGTGTGATTGCACTGGAAGAAGTGCAAAGGAGATTCACCAGAATGGTGCTCAGTTTGCAACAATTTAGCTGTGCAGAGGGAGGTTGGATAAGTTCGGAGTGACTTATCTCGAGCAGGTGTATAACTTATAAGGGGCATGGACAGTATGAATCCAAAGCAGCTTTTTCTCTCAGTCGAAATGTCAGGAACAAGGTTACATAATTCTATGTGAAAGGCAGTAGGTTCATAGTGGACATGAGGGAAATTCGTTTCTTCCAGAGGATGGTATTGACCTGAAATGCACTGTCTGGGAGGGTGCTTGAGATGGGAAAACATACACAACTTTAAAAATTACTTGGATGAGCGTTTGAAATGTCATAACATACAAGTCTATAGGCCAAGCGGTGGAAAGTGGGATTAATGTAGATTTAGATTCTTTTTTTTGGAATGAACACGACGGGTCGAAGGGTCACTTGTATTATGTATCATTCTGTCATTCTGGATACTGAAGTCAAAGGTCTCAATCTTTTCTGTTTCGTTTTTGCATTTGTTTTGCGAACGATATCACTTAGTACACGTTCCAGCTGTTGTGGTTTCTATCAGCTTCAGGTTCTGATTGAGAGTGCTCATTCACAGATAGAATTTCCCAAATGTGTTGTAAATTGGATTAAAAAAGAAAATAGGGATACAACAATATGCAGTACAACAGCTTTTAAAAAGGTCAACCGCGCGAACTATTGAATGACTTTAAAGCCTGATCAAAATGTATGCGGTCACTTAAAAGAATATCGAAAAATATTTTGGTATTGATGGGACGAACTAGACATGATTTTGTACAAGCATTGAAGTTTGAAGAAGATTTACAATTAATATAAGAGATCTAACAGGATCAGATTAATCTAGTCTTTGGGGTATTTCAATTACAGGCTTAAATCTCAATTACATCACAAATTTAAAATAAACCTTCTGTCATAAGTTGTTTGTTAAAACTGTTGGATAAAAATTCAATGTTTCCCAGTGGAGCACCACATGATATAAAATAATATCTTTTGAACTGTGTCAGCGCCAGATAATTCTCCAATTCACACGGACTGTTAGCAGCAGGACATCAAAGGCTATTTCACAAACAGCAAAATGTATTTTCCAAGGATAATGATCGCAAAACTATACTATACCATCATGGCCATTTTTGGTATTCCTGGTAAGTCTTGAAACAATTTAGTTTTAACAATCTCTGCATTAAATCATACTTACTTCCACTCTATGATTAATAGTTATTTCCTTTCCATTTAGCATGGCAAATACCGATGGCAGATGACAATGTCCCCACTTACTGATTTTAATGTGAATAGTTTATTGATGAGGACGCTCCTCAGTAATGTGCAGCATTACCTGTTTCTCTATACCGCGCAGAATGGGTTTGGCACTGAGGCCACACCGATGGAATTTGAATGAGCACTGGCCCTGGCTGGTCGAGAGAGTGTTGAAGAAGACCAATCTCGCTCCGTGGTAGCTCAAACCCTACCATCAGTCAGATGGTTTTTGTCACGACCGACATCTTAGTAACCTCTGAGTAAGGTGTTTCGATTTCCTTGATGAAAAGGTATTTTGTTGGTGGATCTCTCTCAGATATCTTGTTCCAAATGGGAGAGCAGATACCAGGTGGGCAATGTTTGGAGTGTGTAGGTCATTGCGGAGTGATAAGTGAGTGTCAGCACAGATGGCTTTGAACATCTTGTGTGTTTTCGTCAATCAGTGGGTGTGTGGGACCACGGTATATGTGAGGACCGATTGCTGGGAGGGATTTTGAGCACAGGGTACCAAATATGATGTGTATTTCTCGATTGTTTCTTTCCATAAAAAAACATGTGCGTAGTGCCATTTGGAAAAAGATGGACAATACTGTCGGGAGGAATTGAATATGAAAAATAATGAGATCTTGAATCTTGTGGCAGCAGCAAAACAACAGTGGTGAAACAGGTTTGTCAAACAAGATATTTCCCGACTTTCCCTTTGTTGTGTTATATTTCGATATTTCCCAAACGATACTGGTCTATATGAATGGTATATAAGGGCTTTTGATTGGGATTGTTACTCCGTATTTGGATCTGAATTTAAGTTTATATTTATGATTATTTTTATTCTCGTCGCTGTTATTTTTCCGGTTCTGACATTTTGGAGATGAACATCCTGGATATAATTTAGACTAATTCACTGTGAAACTGTTGTGTTTTCGTTGGACTTTGTCCATTTTGAGACATTCCTGTTATTGTACGATAGAGGACTCAGACCGTTGGAGATTGTGTGGTACAACAGATTTTCCCTGATGGAAGAGAAGTCGGTTTGGGGTGACTGAAGTACAATTTAAGATATTTCAGATTATCTTACTGCTCCAAGGTTCCAATAGGCTCAAGAACATCGGGCAAAATGGAGTAAAATTTAGCCCTGCGGCGTGTGCCGATGTTCAGAATTGAAGGGATTGGTGACTTAGACAACCTACTAGGGTCACTAATTGATTTCTAATCCATCAGCAGCACACTGCTCAAATAATATGTACTGTTTTGTGGACCCTGCTTTGAATGACGCACTTTGCCACATGGTGTGGGGCATCAATACAATTTTCATGCGCCGTGTCTGTCCAAGCAGTGATTTTGATTAACATCACACAGACAAATTTATATAGGGGTATAAATGCCAACAATTATAATTGCTTTGCTATATTGATGCCATATCGATGTATTTCAAGATCTTGTTGGCCGATTTGAGCTAATCTACTTCTTAATAACGTCACATGTTCCTTGTTTTCTGAATGATCGGAAAGCAGAGGTGAGTGGGAATGAATACTCACCTGTGTTTACTATGTGGGAACTTGTTTATGACTAAACCTATGCTGGGTGTGGATGACCATTCTGGGCATTGACCCCACGCAAGGCAGTTCAGCACGTTCAGCTCCTTCTGCTTCGATGAAATGTTTCATATTTTTCGAATCACTGTTAAAAGTGAGGTGATTTATTGAAGATCACATTTAGGTGCTGAACTATCCTTGGATGTTTTGAGGCAATTGAGGGTTGAGATTATCTGGATGGTGAGAGTGAAGTAAGAATACAGGGACCTGCTGTTTTGTCCAATTGTCAGGGTTGCCACATCAACACTGCTTGCTGGGATATATCTGGCACTGCGTTTGTTGCCTCACGGGAGTTGATCAGGCAACTTGATGCAATAATTGCCTGTCTTCTTCCATTCCAAAGTGGTTCACGTGAAGGAAAATGGAGACTTGTCAGTCAAATAAATACTATTTCGTACCCAATAAGCCTCTGTAAGTTTCAGAGAACACAGATTACATTCATCATGCCAGAGGTTAGTACAACACAGCACACTGAGTGTTCTGGGGCAAAAACATTCTTTGATGGGCTATTGGAGTATAATCGTGTCTTGAAGTTTGGTCTTTCCTTCGCCAGAGCATCTTACACCGTGATATGGAGTGCTGCCTGAATGCTGATCCATCGACATGCATAATGGTTATATTTATCCCTCCACTTAATGGGCACTGGACTGGGGCGGTACGTGTTCTTCATGCGTGATATTAATGTTTGCGGTTAATATTTCCAAACCATCTCTGTCGTGTCGCTTCTCAATTGAAATAAAGAAAACCATTTGTCTGCAGCTTTTAGGCACTATATTATCCCGCGATCGACTGGAATGTTGTGTCCAATTGGTCTAGATCTCCAGGAATGAATCTGTTTGAAATGCTTATTGATTGTGTAATTGTACTGAACAAGGATCACGAACTTCAGTCCAGATCCCCTGGCTCCAATGGCCACATGGTACGAGGATGATATTCCATTGTCGAATTGCACTGAGAGTGGTTAATAGCTCAAATAGAAATTTCTGACACAGCATTCTTGCGTTTCTGTGGAGACCTGTAAATGCAGCATTGTCGTAAGTGTGGAGCACTGAGAGGAGACGACCTGTGACTCCAATTTTAAGTTTTGCTAAGAGTATCTTTTACTGTCGATCTATATTGCATGTGGTTCAATAAATTGACACCCAGTTCCAGTGACAGAGTGATTCAGTGAGCTTCTTCAAATAGAATTTTACCGAAAGTGATTTCCTAACTTAAGAGGAACAAATGACCGGAGTGTGAAAGCGTAACTGGGAGCATCACTCAAAGGAAAATTATGCTGAGTTGGAATTATTAAATGGAGCGGAATAATTTACCGCAGCGTTCTTCAGCATGCAGAAGTATCTCTGACTGCGAATTTAGCTGTTTGTGGGGAAAAGAATGATTTATAATTTCAGACAGCAAAGGCAGTTATGACCAGAAGAATATGAAACAGTGAGTGCTTCGTTTGGATGACCTTCCTCATTTCTGTACTGTCCAGTGATGAAGTTCTTAATGCAGTTTGTAAATATACAATAGTTTGCTACAAGGAAAATATTCGCAACTGGTAAATTATGTTTGATTCTAAGTTTACAAAGTGAAATGTCCCATTGAAGATAAATAGATGCAATATTTTCCGAGAGCAATAACGATCATTCAACAAAATGCCATTATGACATATCATGTTGATTCAAGCAATGTTGCTGCTGCTGATTAATCTTCCAGTAAATTAGGACAAGTTGTGAAACAATGGCGATACTAATGTCTTGTCTGAACATTAATAAGTATGTATGTAGAGTTGGAAATGTTGTCACGACTTGCCATCTGTATCTGGTTAGAAGAAGATTATCAGTTGTTAAATCTGCAATTCATAATCTGCCTACAGTTAATTGTTCAGAGATCGCTGCCCTGCACTTTGTGATGTGTGGCTTCATTCGGAGGAAGAGCTCTCGATGAGAGCTGTTCATCAATCAGTTTTAAGGCAACATATAAAAATAAAAATAGGAATAGCAATAGGAAAAAAGTCTGTTTCAACAAATAACTAAAATTCCGTAATTACATCACAAAGCGCTGTGTATTCTCTAAGGTAAAAACAATGACTGCAGATGCTGAAAACCAAATACTGGATTAGTGGTGCTGGAAGAGATGAAGGGCTTTTGCCCGAAACGTCGAATTCGCTGCTCGTTGGATGCTGCCTGAAATGCTGTGCTCTTCCAGCACCACTAATCCAGCTGTGTATTCTCTACCCATCTGCCAGACTCCATGTCACTTCACAGCTAACAAATCCAATTTCCTGATTTATAAACATTTCCCTTCTTTTAGCGTCATAATGGCAAACATTCCGACTCTCTTGGAGTCAAACTCTGTCACTTGCTTGTTGCATTTTGACCTCTGACCTTCCCAATATTCTCATGTTAAATCTGTCGTACGCCACACTTGGGACTGTTTGCCTTGCATTTACAGTAGGATTGGCTGTCTGTTTATCAATGAATTGTGCCTATTTTTACAGTATAATTTTAGTTCCTGAAAAAAGATTCAATTCTTTCACATACAAATCACAAATAGTGATTCACAATATGGCAGCCCTCAAAAACAAACTAAATAAGATTACATTCTAGTAATCTCATTCTCCCTGGTTTCATCCTGACCACAGGTGAAAATGGTTTTGGCTTTTGGAACGCAATCATCTCAACTGTCGAACATCGCTGCAGCAAATATTCAGGGTCATATACTAGGCACCAAAATATGTATCTGCCTCAGCAATGCCTTTCCTTACACCATCGTTTCCAAATAAAATATATTTTCTTGTGATTGCACAATGGTTAGCACCATGTATGATGCATTAGGTAAGGAAGAGGTCTGTGCCAATATACAGTAAGATAAAATTTCGTTTAATCTGATAAGTGACAAACGTTGGCTTCAAAACGAAATGCTAAATTTTGCAATCCTATATGTATGTAGGGTGTCTCCAATTCTTTGCTTAACTGATCCAAGGTGTCTTTGTGGTGGATGTTGTGGTCATATGGGAAACCACAGCCAGTCTGTTTAGTCGATGAAGCATATGAAATCAACCACTGCCGACATCCAAAAGAGAATACCTTATCGTGTTTTCATGAGCAATCCGCTGATCATGTTCTTCCCCATGTCTTTTACAAGTGCAAATGATCCATTTAGAACGTGTTTTCTGTTATATGGTTCAGATCCTTTAAACTTTACATTACAGAGTACAACAATCATCTCTGTGTCATAATGTACAATCTGCATGAATAATGCTCAATCAGCAACTTGAAATCTCTTCTTGTCCTTTCTCTTACAGTTAGTCTCGTGGTGATTGTAATTTTAGCTCGGGGCAAATGTGGTCTTTCCACATGCAGCAATATCTATCTGGTGGCCATGGCAATGTCTGATCTACTGTTCATTGTCTTTTATGTCGTACTTATCCGATTTCAAACATTTTATTATCCACTTTGTTTCCTGAGCATCACTCCGGTTTGCAGTCTTATCAATGTCCTCCACCACCTGACCATTGACTGTTCTGTCTGGTTCACTGTTGCCTTTTCTTTCGATCGATTTGTCGCCATTTGTTTTCATCAGATGAAAACTACATATTGCACAAAGAAAACTGCAATGAGGGTTCTCGCAATCATCTCTATTTTCTTCTCGTTAAAGAACATTCCTACGTACTTTCGACATAAACCTGGAACGATTATCAACAACATTGAATGGTATTGTCATGTCTGGTTCAGTTATTATTACGACCGTCGGTGGATAAGTTTCAGATATTTGGAACAATTTTTAACACCAATGTTCCCATTCATTTTTATTCTCTTTCTGAATGTTCTGACTGTCAGACACATCTTCCAGGCTATTAAGTTGCGTGAGGGATTGGGGAATCAGAGAAAAATAGAGAACGATCCAGAGGTAGAGAGCAGAAAGAAGTCTGTGATTTTACTCTTTGCCATATCAGCCAGCTTCATACTACTCTGGTTGGGCTGTATTTTATATCATTTTAATGTTGGTTATTCATTGGATTATGCTGTTCGTCCTTTGTTTGAACTAATTGTATTTATGCTGCGGAACTTAAGCTGCTGCACAAATGCATTTATTTATGTGGTGACACAGAAAATGTTCAGAGACCAGATAAAGTATGCTGCTAAATATCCAGTTATAAAAATAATTCAATTAATGAATAAATCCAAGTAATTGAGAAACAAGATTAGATGCAGCAAATAATGGAACGAGGAGTCCACGTGAGGAAAGGACTGAAAGGATAAGAAGGAGTAGAAACACGACAATACTCCTTTTCTAATGGGCACGGAATGACTCCTGCTGTTTTCCTGCATCTGTTCTCTCCATCCAGCTGAGGCTATCCACAGTTTCGTGTTCATTTTTAAACGAAAAGCCTGCAAGAAAGTAAACAATCTGAACTAAAATAAAATTGCCAAACAGGCAATGAGTAACCACAAGGAGCAGATGTGCGCTCAACATTTAGGGAGAAAAAACTTGCTGTGCAGCTGCATCACAGCTACAAATTCCCTGTATTACACCACCGGTATTAGCAGAGAATACCATAGACAAGTTACACACCAGATATTCCATACAAATCAACTTCTGAACACACAGCACTTTTCTCGAGAATGTAAAGCTAATCAGATAAATAGGAAACACCTCAGTTGAAAATTTCACATCAAAACACTCACCCCCCTGGTTTGAACAAACATTTGGTTTCAAAAGGTGCCAATTTTTGAAAATCCTGGAAGTCCTTCCTTTACTCCACTTTGTATTTAACTGCACAAAATGGAATCCAGCCGTTCAAGAAGGCAACTCCCCACCGCTTCCACCAGACCTGCTACGTATGGGGAACAAAAGCCAGCAGACAGCCAGAAATGCCAAAACCCCATGAATAAATTATAAAATAATTTCACTATTTGCTGCCAAGATTGCATGCCATGTGTCCATATCCTCAGTTATCAGAAAATTGAGAAACGATTCCATTGAAATATATAAGATCCTGAATGACAGAGGCTTGATAGGGGAGATGCTGAGAAATTATTCCCGGGGGTGTGGCAATCTTAAACACGTGGACGCAATCTCAAGATAAGGAAAAGCTTTTTTAGGAGTGACAGGAGGTAACGCCTTTTTCCTCAAATCATCTCGGAGTCTTTGGTATTTGATATCACTGAGGATTGTGGGTGCTCCCTCACTTAGTTCATTTCAGACTGAAATCGACAACTTCATGGTGTCTCAAAGCATCATGGAAAATGGGGAGGACGCTGAATTTGATGTCTGAAATCAGCCACAATCATATTGACTGATGGAACAGATCGAATAAACACGTCTTCTCCTGCTCGTTTCCTGGGCTCTTGTTTTCCTTGCTGACCCAGTCAGCAATCCGTTTAGATTTGTTTCCATGAAATCTTTTGTCGTTTAAAGTTTGCAGCTTCCACCCTATCACAGACCGTTTCATTTCTTCTTCAGCACCACTCCTGGTCCAATTGCTAAAAAGAACTTTTCTAACTTCCGTTAGTTCTGCTGAAATACCCCATAAATCAAATATTATCCTCTCCCTTCCACATTTGCATCACGCAATTCCCCGCGCTCTTTGGATGCTGCCCCACCTTGTCAGTTTTCTCATCATGGCCCTTTGAGAGGCAATGGGTCCACCTTTCACTCTTTTTGTGACAGGATGCATTCTCCAGTTCAACTCCTTAATATTCTGTTCCTTCGGAGATGACATTGGTGCAATAAAGGAATATGAGAGACGTTGTTATCACACAATACATGGGATGGGACATGCCTTACAAGGGGGAAAGGCCAAAATAAGGAGTCAACGTCCTTGAGCGCTCCGTTTATGCAATCTCCTGGCAGAGACTTATTGAATCTGCAGTCTACAGGCAGACCTGTGAAATGTATGTACAAAAAAGAAGTAGAAAAACGGATGAATGCACCTTCAGCATGCATTGCAATCCCCGCCACGGACAACAGGCTATATAATATGAAAGGGCAAAAATAGTTGTGTGGAGGTTATTTGGAAATGGGTGCACCTGTACAATCGTTGTAGGTTGGCTTTTCACTTGCCTCACCCACACCTCATAATTCTTCCTCTGAAGAAGTCCGAGGGAATCAGAAATGTCCAATCCCAACAGAAACCGGTTCATGGAATAGTAATATTAAACATAGGTGAGAGGTATTGGCCCGGTTCTGAGCTTCCTCCACCGGCAAATACCAACCACGTGACGTCTGGATGAAGAACGGCTCACCTTCCGACTCGGGATCCGCCTACCCGACAGTATCAACGTGGACTTCTCAGGTTTCCTACTCTCCCTCCCCTCACTGAATTCCAGGTGCAACCCTTCGAACTCAGTCACTAATCCATCTTCCTTCCAACATATCCGCTCCAACCTTTGCTCCGACCTATCGACATCACCTCCAGCTCCATCTTCCTATTTCCTTCTAAGATACTTTACCATAGCTCCACAACGCCCTCACATTTACCTTTAAGCTCCGTTCTCCATCCTCACATTCCAACTGAAGCGCTTCTGCCCGAAACGTCGAATGTGTTGCTACTCAGATGCTACTTCACCTGCAGTGCTTTTACAGCTTCACACTTTTTGACAAAGGTGAGATGTCAAATGATAACGTAAAGCATTCAAACGCCAGAACATTTCTCGTTCGATTGGAACAAATATAACACATGTTAACCAATGCCGTGGTGCACAAAGCATTTGATGCCACAGGGGCCACTAAATGTGGGGAATGCCATAATATCACTCGACACCAGAAGGATGACGCTGTCACAAGGGTCAATGCTATGCGGTTCCTCGTCAATTTTTATTGAACCTACAGGGTATGAATGAGAACATGCAGAGGGTTAGACAAATCATGAAAGAAGTAACAGTTTAAAGTGAGGAAACTCTCAAAAACCAGGCAGGGCTAGTTCAGAAAGTTGTGGAGATACAGTTCAAGGGGCTGTTGGCAAAGGAGGAACTTGCTAAAACTATCAATCATTTAATCGATAGGGAATAAGAGTGTACTAAGATATACACCATCCCATCACACACCTCAATTTCTGCTTCAGCCCCCAACATTAGTATTGATCAATCTCGAAAGATGCTCATCAAACAACGTCAGCGAAAATTGCTCATGGTATCTGACATGTGTCATGACGATTTCATGAATTATGAAGCGATAATATAAAACAGTATTCTAGGTAAAAACAATGACTGCAGATGCTGGAAACCAGATTCTGGATTAGTGGTGCTGGAAGCAGTTCCGGCAGCATCCGAGGAGCTGTAAAATCAACGTTTTGGGCAAAAGACCTTCATCAAGAATACAGGCAGAGTGCCTGAAGGGTGGAGAGATAAAAGAGAGGAGGGTGGCGTTGGGGAGAAAGTAGCATAGATTACAATAGGTGAATGGGGAGGGGAAGAAGGTGATCGGTCGGGGAGGAGGGTGGACTGGATAGTTGGAAAAGAAGATTTGCAGGTAGGACAAGTCATGGGGACAGTGATGAGCTGGACGTTTGGAACTGGGGTGAGGTGGGGAAGGGGAAATGAAGAAACTGTTGATGTCCATATTGATGCTCTGGGGATGAATTGTTCCGGTTCTGCAGGGATCAGTTATGGAACCTCTGCTCTTTATGAGTTTTCTAAATGGGTTGGACGAGGAAGTGGAAGCGTAAGGTTCGTAAGTTATCAGATGACCCGAGTGGTGGTGAAATTGTGGATAGTTTGGAGATTTGTTTTCGGTAGCCACGAAACATTAACAGGATGCAGAACTGAGAAAATAACAGGCAGATGGAGTTAAATCTGGAATAATATGAATTCATTCACATTTGACGATAAAATTTGAACGCAGAATACAGGATTGGTAGGATGTCTCTTGGCAGTGAGGAGGAAAACAGTGCTCTTGGGATCCATGTCCACAGATCCCTAAAGGTTGCCACCAAATTTGGTGGGGCTGTTAAGAAGACGTTTCGTTTGTTGACTTTTATTAGGAGGGGTATTGTGTTTTCGAAACGCGAGGTTATGCTGGATCTCTATAGAGTCCAGGTTAGATCGCACTTGGAATTTTGTGTTCAGTTCTGGTCAGCTTATTATCAGAAAGATGTAGAAGCTTCAGAGTGGGCGGAAATGAGATTTGCCAGGATGCTGCCTGGACTGGAGGGAGTGTTTTACCAAGAAACGTTGATAGAGTTAGGTCTTTGTTCATTGGAGCGAAGAAAAATTAGAACTGACTTGATCGAGGTGTACAAGATGTTGAGTGGCATAGATAGAGTGGATGAACAGAGGTTTTTTTTCCCATGATGGAAATGTGTATCACGAGGAGGCACAATTTTAAGGTAATTGGAGGAAGGTTTAGTGGAGATGACAGAGGTAGATTTTTTTCTCAGGGTGGTGACTGCGTTAGATGCACTGCCAGCAGTGGTAGTAGAGTCAGATACATCAGTGCTAGTTTATCAACTCTTGGATCATCACGTGGAATTAAGTACAATGAATGTTATGTAAGTTAGACTGATCTCAGAGTAGGATAGAAGGCCAGCACGGCATTGAGGGCCGAATACTTATATTTTACAACACGGTTATATGTTGTGTCACTTACTGATCACACTGCAATATCGTTCCTGGGAATTGGAGATCGATTACAGCAGAGAAAGACGTCACTTGGTTTGGGTGAGTGAAACAAAATGGATGTGTTGCGAAAGCCAGCATTGAAACTGGTTAGATCCTCAAACTAACAATGTCTAAACGGAACTATTTCAGTCAGGTACATGGGCACTAAGCTTATAATTCATTTGCCCAACCATCACAAGCTGACCTTCCTTCGGACATCATCGTCCTTCAAACTAAATCTGTCAAGATCATCAGGCATGTCTATCGTTCAATAACCCCTGCTGCCTCTCCTGGGTTATTGAATCAATTTTGGAATAAAAAAACAAAAGAACTGATGATGTTGTAAATCAGAAAGAGGAACATATGTTGCGGGGAACGATCAGTAGGTCTGAAGAACAATTACTGGAGACAAAATGTTCAGTCTGCTTTTTTCCGAACATATGCTGGCAGAGATGTTGAGTTTCACCAAGAATTTCTGCGCAGTCGTTCAGATCTCTGGTATCCGAAGTTCTTTGTTTAAGGAGACCTGATGTTGAACAATTCAAGTGGATATGGCATCAGGTGATAGTATATTTCATTCCATGAGGCAGATGTGAAGAGTCATAGGATCTTAAAATCCCAAAAATGTGGAAATGGGTCTTTCATTCCATCAAGTCCACACCGACTCTCTGAACTGTATTCTGCCCAGTCTGAACTCTCTTATCTCGTAACGTTATATTTTCCAACGGTAAACCATCAACCCTGCACATCCCTCAACATTATGGGCAAAGTAGCCTGGCCAATCCACACAACCTGCACATCTTTGGACTTAAAGAGGAAACCGGAACAGCCGGAGGTAACTCACACGGACATCATAGAAAATGTGCAAACTCCATACAAATAAATCAGTCTTAAACCAGAAACTGGGTATCTGGGTAATTGGAAGGGTTTCGAGATGGAGAACAAAAGTTTCGACCACCGTGTGAATCATACGCTGAACAGCCTAATTTTAGTGCTGTAAAACTTCTAAACGATGATGACAGAATACAACAGGATCTTGACCAGATGGGCCAATGAGCAGATAAGTGTCAGATGGAGTTTAATTCAGATAAATGTGAGGTGCTGCATTTGGGAAAGCAAGTCTGAACAGGACTTATCCACTTTAGGATAAGTTCCTAGAGAGTGGAGCAGAACAAAGATACCTTGGAGTGCAGGTTCATAGCTCCTTGATAATATCGTCGCTGCTGGATAGGATAGTGAACAAGGTGTTGGTATACTTTCTTCTATTGGTCAGAGTATTGCAGACAGGAGTTGGGAGGTCATGTTGCAGCTGTACAGGACATTGGTGAGGCCAAAGTTGGAATATTGCATGCAATTCTGGTCTCCTTTCTAACGGAATTATGTTGTGAAACTCGACCAGATATCACACCCCAATCTAGTCCCACCTTCTAGCACCTGGCACATATTCCTCCAAACCTTTCCTATTCATACACCCAGCAAATTCCTCTTAAAATTTGCAATTGTACCAGCTTCCGATACTTCCTCGGTAAGCTGATTCCAATGACATACCATCCACTCACTGTGTGAAAAAACTGCTCTTATGTCTCTTCTATATCTTTCCCCTCTCACCCTAAACCTATGCCCTCTCGTCCTGGACTCCCTGACCACAGGGAAAATATTTGCTCCATTTACACTATTCATGCCCCTCTTAATTTTGTAAGCATCTATAAGGACGCCCCTCAGCATCCGACGCTCGAGTGAAAAGAGCCCCAGCCTGTTCAGCATCTCCTTGAAGCTCAAATCCTCCAACACTGGCAACATCCTTGGAAATCGTTTCTGAACCCGTTCAGGTTTTCCATGCTGTATTTAACTATGACATTATGACTCTATGACTCCGTATATTCATTTTCATTGCAGTTTCCCTTTCATTTTGATTCTGTTTATGATTAACCTCATTCTGAATGTAATACTGTCACAGGGTCATCGAGATGGGCAGCATGGAAACAAACCATTCGGTCCAACACGTCCATGCCGACCAGATATCCCAACACAATCTTGTCCCACCTGCCAGCACCCGGCCCAATTCCCTCCAAACACTTCCTATTCACATACCCATCAAAATGCCTCTTAAATGTTGCAATTACGACCATAAGACATAGGAGCAGAAGTAAGGCCATTCAGCCCATCGAGTCCATTCCGCCATTCAATCATGGCTGATGGGCATTTCAACTCCACTTTCCTGCATTCTCCCCGTAGCCCTAAATTCCTTGTGACATCAAGAATTTATCAATTTCTGCCTTGAAGATATTTAGCGTCCCAGCCTCCACTGCACTTGCAGCAATGAATTCCACAGGCCTACGACTCTCTGGCTGAAGAAATTTCTTCGCATTTCAGTTCTGAATTTACCCCCTCGCATTCTAAGGCAGTGTCTACGAGTCCTAGTCTTCTCGCCTAACGGAAGCAATTTCCTAGCCTCCACCCTGTCCAAGCCATGTATTATCTTGTAAGTTTCTATTAGATTCCCCTTAATCTTCTAAACTCCAATGAACGCAGTCCCAGGATCCTCAGCCGTTCCTCATATGTTAGACCTACCATTCCAGGGATCATCCGTGTGAATCTCCGCTGGACACAATCCAGTGCTCGTGTGTCCTTCGTGAGGTGTGGGGACCAAAACTGGACACAGTTCTCCAAATGGGGCCTAACCAGAACTTTATAATGTCTCAGTAGTACAACGGTGCTTTTATATTCCAACCCTCTTGAGATAATTGAAAACATTGCATTTACTTTTTTAATCACTGACTCAACCTGCATGTTTACATTTAGAGAATCCTCGACTAGCACTCTCAGATCCCTTTGTACTTTGGCTTTATGAATTTTCTCACCGTTTAGAAAGTGGTTCACGCTTGTATTCTTTTTTCCAAAGTGCAAGACCTCGCATTTGCTCACATTGAATTCCATCAGCCATTTCTTGAACCACTCTTCCAAACTGTCTAGATACTCTGCAGCCTCCCCACTTCCTCAGTACAACCTGCCTGCCCACCAAACTTTGTATCATCGGCAAACTTCGCGAGAATGCCCCCGGTCCCTTCATCCAGATCACTAATATACAATGTGAACAGTTTCGGCCCCAACACTGAACCCTGAGGGACACCGCTTGTCACCGGCTGCCATTCCGAAAAAGAACATTTTATCCGAACTCTCTGCCTTCTCTCAGACAGCCAATCCTCAATCCATACCAGTAGCTCACCTCGAACACCATGGCTTCTCACCTTGCTGAGCGGCCTCCCGTGTAGCACCTAATCAATGGCCTTTTGGAAGTCTCGGTTAACCACATCTACTGGGTTTCCCGGTCGAACCTACTTGTCACCTCTTCAAAGAACTCCAACAGGTTTGTCAGGAACGACCTCCCCTTACTAAATCCATGTTGACTTGTTCTCATCCGACCCTGTTCTTCCAAGAATTTAGAAAACTTATCCTTAATTATGGATTCTAGAATTTTACCAACAACCGAGATTAGGCTAATTGGCCTATAATTTTCCAGCTTTTGCTTTGATAATTTGTTTCACAAGGGGGTTACGACAGCGATCTTCCAATTATCCGGGACATTCCCTGACTCCAGTGACTTTTGAAAGATTTCAACCAATGCCGCCGCTATTTCCTCAGCTACCTCGCTCAGACTTCTAGGATGTAGCCCATCTGGGCCAGGAGGTTTATCAATTTTAAGACCTTTTAGCTTTTCTAGCACTTTCCCTTTTGTAATGGCAACCCATACTCAACTCAGCCCCCTGACTCCCTTTAATTGGTGGGATATTACTCATGTCTTCCACTGTGAAGGCTGATGCAACGTACTTATTAAGTTCTCCTGCTATTTCCTTATCTCCCATCACTAGGCTTCCAGCATCAGTTTGAAATGGCCAAATGTCTACTCTTGCCTGTTGTTTATTTCTTATGTATTGAAAGAAACTTTTACTATCAATTCTAATATTACTGGCTAGCCTACCTTCATAATTAATCCTCTGCTTCCTTATTTTTCTCTTTGTTATCGTCTGGTTTTTTTTTTGTAGCCTTCCCAATCTTCTGATTTCCCAGTGCTCTTGGCCACTTTATAGGATCTCTCTTTTCCTTTGATACATTTCCTAACTTTCTTTCTCAGCCATGGCTGTCTAATCCCTCCTCAGATAATCCTTCTCTTCTTGGGGATGAACCTCTATGCAGTGTCCTCAATTTTACCCACAAACTCCTGCCATTTTTGCTCTACTGTCTTCCCTGCTAGGCTCTGCTTCCAGTCTATTTTCGTCAGTTCCTCTATCATGCCCACATAATTACCTTTATTTAACTGTAACACCATTACATCCGATTTTGCCTTCTCTCATTCAAACTGCAGACTGAACTCTGCCATGTTATGATCGCAGCTTCCTTAAGTGTTCACTTACTATAATATTTTTTATAAAGTCTGGTTCATTACATAGCACTAGGTCCAGAATAGCCTGCTCCCTTGTGGACTCCATGACAAGCTGCACCAAAAAGCCATCCTGCAAGCATTCCATGAATTCCCTTTCTTTGGATCCATGGCAACATTATTTACCCAGTCCACCTGCATATTGAAGTCTCCCATGATCACCGTGACCTTGCCTTTCTGACATGCCTTCTCTATTTCCTGGTACATGTTGCGCCCCTGGTTCTGACCACTGTGAGGAGGTCTGTACATAACTCCCACTATAATTTTTTTGCCTTCGTGGTTCCTCAGTTCCACCCACACAGACTCCACATCATCCGACGCTCTTTCATTCAGTGCCATAGATTTAATTTGTTGTTAATTAGCAGGGAAACCCCGCCCCCTCTGCCCACCTCCCAGTATTTTCGATAAGTTTAAAACCCTTGGATATTTAACTGCCAATCCTGACCACCCTGTAGTCACGTCTCTGTGATGCCAACCACATCATAATAATTCACGATGATCTGTGCCATTCGTTCATCTGCTTTGTTATGAATGAACATTCAGGTAAAGTGCCTTAATGCTACCTTTCTTATCATTAGAGATATTGGAAGTCATAAGATGTCCTAAGTTATCCTTCCTTTTTGCTGCATTCCCAGTCTATCTCAAGTTTAAATCTGCCAGCACATATGGTATCCTGCCACTTATCTTTCCATTTTACTACACTCTCCCTGTTGCTTTCACTTTTCCTTCCCCCCCAACTCAGAAGTTTAAAGTCCTACTGACCACCCCATTTATCCTCTTCACTAGAAAATTGGTACCTGATCGGTTCAGGTGGAGACCGTCCCAACGGTACAGATCCCCCCGGTTGCAAAACTGATGTCAATGCCCCATGAAGTGGAATCTCTCTTTCCCATACCAATCTCTTCGCTACGTGTTTACTTCCCTAATTTTCTCATCCCTATGCCAACTATCACGTGGCTCAGGCAGTAATCCAGAGATTATGACCCTTGAGGACCTGGACTTCAAATTCCTTCCTCGTGCTCGATAATCCCCAAACAGGTCCTCCACCCTCGCTTTGCCTATGTTGTTAGTCCCAACGTGGACCACAACAACTGGATCCTCCCTTTCCCGCTCCAATGTCCTTTCAAGCCGGTCAGCAATGTCCCGAACCTTTGCACCGTGTAGGCAACACCCCATGCGAGACTCCCGATCCAGCTTGCAAATAATACTATCTGTCCCCCTAATTGTAGAATCCCCTAAAACAACTCCTTGTCTTTTTGCTCCCCTCTCTTGAATGGCCTTCTGCACCATTGTGCCGTGGTCAGCTGGCTCATCCAGTCCAGAGCACTTTTCCTCATCCGGACAGGGAGTAAGAATCTCATACCTGTTGGACAAGGTCAAGGGCTGAGGCTCCTGCACTCCTGAAATCACGTTCCCCGTACCTGCTTCACTTACAGTCACATTCTGATGTCTCTGATCTCGAACTGAATGTGAATTACTTCATCTCACAGGCGTGACTGCCTCCTGAAACAAAGCGTCCAGGTGACTCTCCCTCTCCCGGATGTACCGCAGTGTTTGAAGCTCAGATTCCAGATCATCAACTCTGATCCGGAATTCTTCCAGCAACCAACACTTGCTGCAGATGTGGTCACTGCTGTTCACAATGGGATCAGCCAGCTCCCACATCCAGCTTCCACCACATCCACTGCCAGCTCATTCCATACTGAAAATGTGTTGCTGGAAAAGCGCAGCAGTTCAGGCAGCATCCAAGTAGCAGGGGAATTGACATTTCGGGCATGAGCCCTTCTTCAACGCTCAGTCGCGAAACGTCAATTCTCCTGCTCATTGGATGCTGCCTGACCTGCTGAGGTTTTCCAGCAACACATTTTTAACTCTGATCTCAAGCATCTGCAGTCCTCACTTTCTCCCAGCTCATTCCATACATGTACCACCCTGTGCGTGAAAACGTTCTCCTGAGGTCTCTTTTATATCTTTCCCCTCTCACCTTAAAACTATGCACTCTAGTTCTGGACTCCCCGAAAACATGGAAAAGAATTTACCTATTGACCATATCCATGAACCTCATAATTATGAAAACGACTGTAAGGTCACCCCACAGCCACCAACGCTGTAGGGAAAACAGATACAATCTGTTCAGCCTTTCCCGGTAGCTCAGATCCTCCAAACCTCGCAACATCCTTGTAAATCTTTTCTAAATCCTTTCAATATTCACAACATCTTTCCAAAAGGAAGGACACCAGAATTGCCCGCAATATTCCAACAGTGGCTTAACCAATGCCCTGTACAACCACAACATGACCTCCCAACTCCTGCACTCAATACTCTGACCAATAAAGGAAAGAATACCAAACGCCTTCTTCACTATCCTATCTACCTGTGACTCCACTTTGAAGGAACTACGAACATGCACTCCAAGGTCTCTTCGTTCTGCAACACTCCCTAGAACCTTACCGTTAAGTATATAAGTCCTGCTAAGATTTGCTTTCCCGAATTGGAGAACCTCGCATTTGTTTGAACTAAACTCCATCTGTCACTTCTCAGCCGATTGGCCCATCTGGTCCAGATCCTGTAGTAATCTGAAGTAAGATTACAGAAGAATGGAAGAAAATTAGGACGGTAATGAAGTCTGAGCAATTGGAATGGGGCTGTTACTGCAGTAAAAATGAGATCATTAGTAAAAGGTTGGAGACTGCAAAGACTTAATAACAAATAGTCTCATGGAACTATATCGCAATGATTGTTCTTGCGTTCATAAATGTCATGAAAGCTCAGGAAACTGGAGCAGGTGGAGACTGTGCATCCTGTTCAAACCATTTAGGCTACACTGGCAGTATATCCAATCATTGCTGGATTTATTTTTTGAATTCAGTTTCCTGTCCACTCCACATGTCCGCTGATTCTCTGTGAAACCGCCAATCTGTCTATTCCGAAATGTACTCAATCAGGAAACACGCATTGTCCTCAGTGATAGAGAATATGAAAGAATCAGTGTTGACTCCTCATCTCAGTCAGAAATAATCTGTCTCTTTTGCCGACGTTGTATCAGTGAAACCGAAGGAATTGAACCTGGTGTAAATAAGAGACAAAACCATAAGTTGGTGGAAAAGGTCAACATATCTGACAGCATCTCTGATGACAAATGAAAGGTAATGTTTCGTGTCCGGTGACCTTTCAATTACCAGACCTGAAACGTTAACTCTGATTTGTCATGACAGAAGCTGCATGATCTGCTGAGTTTTTCCAACAGCTCCGTGGATTGTGCCCTTGTATTTCAGATTCCAAAATTCACAGGAATACGTTCTTAGCAGAGCCCGTTTCAATATCTGCCTCTTCACAATCTGAGACATTCCAAGGAAATTGATTTTCAATTTTCTAGAATATATTCAGAAACTCAGCAACCGAGATATTTTTCTGAGCAAGGGTAGCGAGTTGCTTGATGTTGAATTGGCAACAGGTGGTGTTCCTGTCTATATGCTGTGCCTTGCGTTCTGGACTATCGATCCATAGATCTGGAAGCTGTTCTCAAAGGAACCTTGGCGAATTTCTGCAGTACGTTTTGATCAACGCACAGCTGCTACAGACTGTCGTTGGTGGAGACGGGGATGTTTCTGGCTGTGGTGCAGAACACTAGTGCGCTCCATCATCATCAATCCATTAGAAAAAAGGACATCCACTGTTTACACGGATCTGCTGTACGACCTGATTAATTGTAAAAATGACCATGGAATGTTAAAGATGTTCACCTCTTTCCCTGACACTTGGGGCATCACGCGACTGTTCGAGCTACTTATCTGTATTTCAACTGTAAAAGTTGTGAATGAGATGATTGACATATGGTGTAATAGATGGTAAAATCAAGGATCAATCGGTTATTGCTACCTATCCTATGTATTTCTGTGGGTCTGCACGTAGCTGTGTGTATTCATGTGTGTTCTCGTTATGTGTCTGTGTCTCGGTGTTTCTTTCTATCCGACTGTCCGTGTCTGTGTCAGTATGTGTGCATGTTAGTAGGTTTCAGTGTGCATATTAGTATGTGTCCCTTTATTTGTGAGTATGTGTGTCTGTATCGCTGCAATAGGCTCTCTGTTGTTCTGATGGTTGCATCAACTGAAATGTCTGTCGACCCATTCTTCGGGTGTTTCAAGTGTTATGGACTTGGGGAGACAACTCAAAGCATTCTCGAGAAGGCAGACCGTGACCTAACTTTGCAACTTGTTTTGATAATTCCACAGTGAAAACTACCAGGCGCAAGATAACTAGGTTGTCCACTCTATTTTAAAATAGAAAAAATTACACAAAAGTACACAATGTAACACAAAGGACAGAATAAATAACCCCTACAGAACTCAATGCATCCAACTCGACCTAATTATACTCTTCCCAATACGCACAAGAGTCCAAATAAGCAAACTCCCATAAAACCCTAGTATAAATGGGACTCCTACTTACAGGATGAAGTTGAAGGGCAGAAAAGAGAGAGTGTTTCCATGCATCTCCCTGTTGAACTTCCCAATTCAAACTGAACTAAACCTGCTCAGCTCAGCTAGTTCGAGAGCTGACAATACCCCTCTACTTAAACAGGTCTCTGCTCAAGCATGACGACGTTGACATGAAATCTCATCCGTTTATATAGAAATGAAAGGTCTCAAAAATCCTTTTTATTTCATTTATAAAACAGGATGACCGAAGGCTGAAAAATGTGTTGCTGGAAAAGAGCAGCCAGTAAGACAGCATCCAAGGAGCAGTAGAATCGAAGTTTCGGGCATGAGCACAAAGGAGCAGATGCAGTGGAGGCGAAGGAATATCTCCCAGGAGGAACAATTCCAATACCGTACAACCCAGATGGCTTCCATTTTCAGAGACCGCAATTTGCCCTCAGACGTGGTTGATGATGCTCCGCACCACATCACCTCCACTTCCCGCACATCTACCCTTGAACCTCACCCCTCCAATCGCCAACAAAACTGAAACCCACTGGTCCTCACCTACCACCCAACAACCTCCAGATACATGGTATCATCCTTCATCATTTCCGCCACCTCCAAACAGACCCCAGCACCAATGATATATTTCCGTCCCCTCCCCTATCAGCGTTCCAGAAAGACCACTCCATCCACGACTCCCTCGTCAGGTCCACACCGCCCACCAATCCAACGTCCACTCCCGGCACCCTCCCCTGCAAACGCAAGAAATGCATAACTTGCGCCAACACCTCCCCCTCCCTTCCCTCCAAGGGCCGAAGGGATCCCTCCATATCCATCACAAATTCACCAGCACCTCCACACACATCATTTACTGCACCGCTGCACCCGATGTGGCCTCCTATACATTGGAGATACAGGCCGCATACTTGTGGAACGTTTCAGAGAACAACTCTGGGACACCGGCACCAAGCACCCCAACTGCCCAGTGGCTGAACACTTTAACTCCCCCTCCCACTCCGCCAAGGATATGCAGGTCCTTGGCATCCTCCATTGCCAGACCATGGCAATACGACTCTTGGAGGAAGAGCGCCTCATCTTCCGCCTAAGAACCTTCCAACAACAAGGGATGAATGCAGATTTCTCCATCTCCCTCATTTCCCCTCTCCCCACCTTATCTCAGTCCCAACCCTCAGACTCAGCAACGCCTTCTTGACCTGCAATCCTCTTCCCGACCTCTCCGCCCCACCCCCGCTCCAGCCTATCACCCTCACCTTAACCTCTTTCCACCTATCGCATTCTCAACGCCCCTCCGCCAAGTCCCTCCTCCCCACCTTTTATCTTAGTCTGTTTGGCACACTCTCCTTATTACTGAAGAAGGAATTATGCCCGAAACATCGATTCTCCTGCTCCTTGGATGCAGCCTGACCGGCTGCGCTTTTCCAGCAACACATTTTTTTATCTCTGATGTCCAGCATCTGTAGTCCTCACTTTCTCCTGACCGAAATCTGCCAGGTTTATTGCCCTTCTGTCAAGAAAAATCAAGGACAGAGTGTCTGTAAGTCAGGAACCGCTTTTTTGAGGAAAAAGGGACTAGCTTTGTGCCTCCTACCCCTTTAAAAAATTGAACTACCAATGACAAAAGATGACTTCCTTTCAAAACCTTCAAAACACATTTCGTAGTCTAAACACACACATACATTGCACGAACTATAAACATGCAAACATGCACATCCACATTGAAAGTCAAGGCACGGCACACCCACTCCATGTCGCATTTGCATTTTGATAACGCATCAGCAATGACATTTCTGCGACTTGTCACATACACAATTGTGAAATTGAATGCTTGCAACAACAACAAATTCATCTGAAAAGTCTGGAATCTTTGTCCTTAAATTTCTTCGAAAATATCAATGAGTTACGATCAGTGTATACAATTGTGTGAGATGCATTGTTGATAAAATAAATACTGAAATATTGTAATACCAACAACAAGCTTAATGTCTCTTTTATTCACCGTTGAATGTTTCTGTTTATGAACTTTCAACTTCCTGGAAAACCACGCGATGGGTCTTTTTATTCCCTTGTGATCCTCCTCCAGGAGCACAGCACCAACACCCACATTACTGTCATCGATATCCCCCTTGAAATGCTTTGACTGATCCAGTGTGGCTAATAATTGGGCAGTGGTTAACACAGATCTTAGGTTATCAAATGACTTGTGACAGTCCGTTGTCCCCTGCAACTTCTTGCCCTATTTAAAACATTTTGATGAGAGGTGTAGCCATACTGTTACGTTTCGGCACAAACTTTCCGTAAAATCCATTTAATCCCAGTAACCTTAATAACTCTTTTATTTTGTCGACGCTGTGGGAAATTCCCACATTACTTTTTCATGACGTGAGTCCACTTGTCCATGTGCGATAACATGGCCCAGGAAGAATTCACTTTTATCTAGGTTTACAAACCAAGCCAGACTTCCCAAGTCGAATGAAGAAGTCTGACAGATGCTATAAATATTCGTTCCATGAATGACTAAAAATCACCACGTCATCAATGTACACCACACAGTTGGGTAATTGAGCAGTGCACTTGTTAGTCACTCTCTGAAATATGGCTGGAGTGTTTTACAAACAAAATGGCATGACGTTGATTTGACATCATTCATTTGGCGTTACGAAAGCCAAAACTCCTTTTGTTCTCGATGAAAGTGGTAGTTGCCTGTAGCTCTGAGCAAGTCCAACTTAGAAATGTAAGTTGCTTTACCCGCTTCTTTGACAGAGTCCACCAATCGTGGAATTGGATATGCGTCAGTTTTCGTAACGGCGTTGACTTTGCGATAGTTCACGCATTACCATTGGCTAGCATCTGGATTTGGCAACAGGACTGTGGGTGAGCTGGAGTAACTATAACTCATTTCAATTATGACATCCTGGAGCATGCGCTCTATCTTCTTCTGAACCTGTGCTAATTTTAGAGGGATATACCTATCAGCATGATGTTGAATTGGAAAAGCATCTCTTTTAACTACATCATGCATAAGTAGATTAATACTTCCCAATTTATTTCCACATATCTCCCCATGTGATAGTACTAACGCATTCAGGTAATTTGGATTTTCATTTGGAAGGTAATTCAATAACGTATCTCAATTTTTGATAACATCCTCAATGTCCAATATGATTTGAAGAATGTCCAATACAGAATCCTCTGAAAATGTTTCTTCTTTATGTGCTGTAATCATTCACACCTTCACCTCTTGCTTTCATTCCCGATCAAAATTAGTTTGAGCATATTCACATGGCACACCCTGTGAGATTTCTTCCTGTCTGGATTCCTTATCAAGTATTTCACTTCCTTCAATTTCTTATCAATTTGATAAGGTTCATAAATATTGTCTTTAAAGGCGACTTGTTACTGTAAATAACACAAATACCTTATCCCCAATTGCAATATCGAGCTTTTGTGATTACTCATCCGCATTTTGTTTCATTGTATGCCGTGGTACTTTCTAATGATGTCTAACCAACTCTGCAGCTCTATTTTATCTTTCTCTACAGATAGTCCAATAGGGTGGTCTCTGATTCCTCATTTATTCATTTCTCCTGAATCAATTTTAACGGTTCAATTCATGCTCAAAAACTAATTCAAACGGACTAAATTTGTTCGATTCCTTCGGTGCATCTCTGATCCCAAAAAGTACAAACGGAATTCCTGGGAAAATCTGATGGACACAGAGATGTGGGTGTTCAGGTCCATTGTTCCCTGAAGGTGGCAAAGTAGACCAGTAGTCAAAAAGGAATAAAACATCCTTTCCTTCATTGGACGGATACTGAGTAGAAGAGTTGGCATGTCACAATACAGATGTATAAGACTTTGTTTCGGGCACATTTGGAATATTGCTTCACTTTATCTTCACGCATCACCAAAAGGATGCGGATGCTTTGGCAAGGATGCCGAGCAGTTTCACTCATGCATTACCTGGTATGGAGGGTGCAAGCTATGGAGAAAGTTTGATGAGATTAGGACTCCTTTCATTGGAAAGACGGAGGTTGAGGCAGGACCTAATTGAGGTCGACCAAACCATGAGAGGTATAGACACTTTGGATATAAGAAGCTTTTTCCTCGAGTGGTGAGTCAATTATTCGAGGTCACGAGATCAAAGTCTACAGCTAACTGGTAAGTGGTGATATCATTGGAAAGTTCTTTACATCATGGTTGGTGGGTGCCTGGAGCACGTTGCCAGCGGAGGTGGTAGAGTCGCGCACGTTTGCATCACTTAAGCTGTATCTCGACAGATACATGAATGGACACAGAGCAAAGAATAAAGCCCTTGAGAAAATACGCAACAGGTTTAGATTGCGGTTCTGTTTCCGTGCAGGCTTGGAGGGGAGAATATTTCAGACAGTTCTCATGCTGACTCTTCCTTTATTCTTTGTTCTTTCACCCCGTAGGCTTATACGTCAATATGCGTGAATGAGAGAGAGATCAAGTTTCGCCTGTGTGTGTGCGTGTGAGTGTGAGTGCGCGTGAGAGAGTGCGTGTTTCCGTGTGTGTATGCTTGCTAAAGTGTGTGCGTGTGTGTGCATGTGATGGGTTACATGCGCGTGTGAGAGTGTGGTGGTTTTTGTATGTGTGCATGAGAGACAGCGTGTGTTAGAGAGATGATCTGCGTGAGTGGTAGCATATGTATGTGTGTATGTGTGTGTGTGTGAGAGACAAATAGAGTAGTTGGTTCATCCAGAATGTGACATGATCCCATGTTCCCAGTTGAGGCCATCCTCATTGAATTCGAACTTGGCTGCCAGCCTTCGCTCGATCCGTCTCATTGTTGCATCTCCCAAAGTCCGCCCTGGAGGATGTTCCTAACCGCTGAAGTGTTCACCAAAGGGGAAGAAACGCCCCTGTCGCACGTTTGTTGCTTGGCTTCCTGTCATTCATTTTCATAATGTCTGCTTGACCTCGCGACAGAATCCTTGCCTGTTGCGTATCCTTGCTTCACATTCTCATACATTCTTCATTAAGCATGTAAACACACAACACACACTGTCTCATGTGCACTCGTACTCTCGTGCACACACTCACGTGCATACACAAACTCTCTCTCACGTGCACTTGTACATGCACATTGGAGCATGGGGAGAATTTGTATTCGCAGAATTATATTTGCATACTCTTTCTAATTTGCTCAAAAATGCACAAACTGCAGGCGGTCAATGCATATAATATATGTAAATTCCACATTGGAAGTGGAAACAGTCTGACTCTATATTGGAATACAAACGGATCTGAACCTGACATCTTTAATGCATTGTCTGAGCTGAGAAATCACCCTTTTTGTGAGCAAAATATTATGTTATATCGAGAATGTGACTGAAAAGACTCTCAAATTTACATGTCAATGAAACAAATCCTGAAACCCATTCCAAAAGATGAAGGACATAACCAAGAGTTGAGGTTTATTTTAAGTGCAATTCAGGTTGTGTGACACTGTAATCCTTCGCTATAACTTCTGCGTCTTACGTTCCTGCTTCACAACTTCCTGTGAAAATAGCAGCGTTTCAAAATCTAGTGCTTCCAATTTACTTGTTGGACTATAATATGATATTGTGTGATTTGCAGTTATTATTTCTGACACTTTCACAAAGACCTGGGTGGCACCAAGCGGGAAAGGTCTACGCGGTGACGTCGTCCCAAGATGCCCGCCTCAGTGTGGGAATGCCAAACAAGAAGGAAACGAAATGACAAACGGAAGGGGCCAGGACAGTGAGGCATGGAATATCCATGCCTCAGGTGGCGATGAGGAGGAATTAGCAGCGTCGATCGGAATGTTCTATTCCACAGAAATATCCCACTGGTCCTCTATTTTCCTGTAATATTCCTTCGAGAATCCACCCACGAACATATCAGCATGAATTACTTCAATGTTATAACACAAGGCATGTGACACTGATAGGTCCGACAGAAGAATGAAAACATTCAAAATTGTTGATCATATTGTTCAGCGATGTGCAGGGTCTGCGGGTTAGCCATGGGAAACGCGGTGTTACAGGGTTCGTGAGAGAAGGTGTCTGGGCGGACGCTTTTCGAATGAGTGGTGTGGATTCAATGGACCAAATGTCATCTATCAGCCCTACAACAAATGTATGATTCACAGTTTGCTGTTTGGCTGTTTTGTGATGGATAGCGACGGTAACAATACGGGCTGAGGAACCTCGACCAGCTGAGGTCACTCTGAACACACTGCCTTACAAACCACAAGTTAAAATCACTCCTCTTTGAAGTGAGATAGTGACCCTCCAGGACAATGGTGAATGGGTTAGTGACAGATTCAGAATAGGATCAGGTTTCTCTCCGTGTGTCAGTGATAGAAACACACTGGGATTTGTCTGTTCTCCCCTGGGTCAGTGACAGACACACCTTGGGGTCCGACTGTTCAACATTGAGTCAAAGACAGAGACACAGTGTTGTCAGTTTGCGTTTGCCTGGGTTAGTGGCAGAGACACAGTGTGGTCAGCCTGCTCTCCTTCCTGCCCCCCTCCCCTGTGCACAGGTCTGCTGATGCCTTTCCTCATGTATTCGGACATGCTGCCAGGCAGAGTGATGCGCTGGGATAGCATGGATGGTTTCATGGATGATCAGGTTGAATGCAGGCGAATACAAATCATTGATTCATTGCTTCTGGGAGACTAACTCTTCTTAAAGGACTCCCCAAGGTTTGTTCAGACCCTCCAAAAGACATTGGCTGTGGTCTCCATTTTGCAGAATGGAAGCGGATCAGAGACTGTGCTGTATACAGCCCTCACATCACACAATTTGACATTAGGCAATTCACATGAACTTCAAAAACATCTGACTATGAGAAGGCCAGCGTAGAATGCTATCGTCTCGTGCTAAAATATTAGCGTCATCGAGGGACATGGGTAACGTTCCAGAGGACTAGAGGGCTGCTGATGGTCTGGTGTGAAGGAAAAGCCATTTAATTATAAAGCCGTGAGACTGACATAAATGGTGGGTAAGTTTGGACAAAAGGAATTATGTTTTAAAAAGAGGCAATTATGAGCATTATTTTAACATATATACTGAGATTGTGGAGAGGCCGACAGATGGACCACTCTGGAGGAATTCTATTTGCATCCAGAGTTTGAAGAATGAATGGTGGATCTCTTTGACAAGAAGTTTTTTATTTCGTTTGATCAAATTTATTTGATTTCTTTTCACGATTTGTAAGTTTATTTGTATTGGCTTTTCGCATACTTCATGTTATATCTGTGGGTAAGGAATGGAAACGTTTTTTCAGAAGAAAGCCAATACTGATAGCTGTTCTTTTTAGGTTTGTGTCACTGAGGGCATATGGGAGGCAATGAGTGTTATTATTACGAAATTTAGAGAAGTGATTACACAGCAGGAACCGTCAGACAGATAATGGACTGGCAGTGAAGGTATGAAGTTAGTTCAGAAATATTCTGTGGCTATTATTCTCTCAAATACATATCTTATTTTGTTTCCTCTTGGAAGAGGCAGGCTCTCAAAATAAGGTAGAAGAGCAGGTCACATCTGAAGCAATAAATATGAAACGTATGTGCAACGGGTTTTTCAAAATGTACAAGATTAATTCTTTCAGTGACTCTCCTGTCAGAGGCACAGACAGAGAATCTGTGACAGTGAGCGAAACTCGATTATGGTATGTTGCTTTTCTCGTGTCAGTTTGTGGACGTCTCAAAATGTGTTCAGTCTATTGTGAAAGGGGAGAGTGAGAAGCTGGAAGTTGTTCACATTGAGCGGAATGATTTGGTCAGGAAAAACGTTAAAGCTTTGCCGAGTGAATACAAGACATTATGTCGAAGGTGAAAAAGCAGAACAGAAAATGTAGTAATCTCTGGTTTACGTCTGTTACCAAGGTCGAAGAAGAGCTATGAAATCACTGGAAGAAGAGGCAGGTCAATGTGCAGGAAATCAGTTTCTTGGATCGTTCTGATTTTTTGAGGTAGAAAAGACCTGTTCAAAAAGAAAGGTTCATACTTGAACCAGAAAGTGACCAAAAGCCTGGCAGGGAGATTTGCTCATTCTATTGTGGGAACAAGTAATCTTTTAGAGATATGTTGGGTGCATTCTAAGATAGAAAATAGACAGAAAGGTGAGGATGATTATGAATCAGAAATAAAGAGTAAGGTAATTAGAAAAGAGAGACAAGAGCTAGTCATGGAACAAAGTAACTTTGAAGAATTAAACTGCATTTATAACAATGCAAGAGCTCTTTCCGGTCAGTCGGATGAGCTCAGGACATGGATGGAAACATGGGATTGGGACGTCATAGCTATCTCAGAAATTTGGCTCAGGGAAGGGCAGGACTGGAATCTCAATGTTCGCGTTTTCGCTGTCACGGGAAGGGTGGAAGAGAGGTGAAAGGGGAGAAGGTGTGACGTTTTGATTCAGGAACGCATTACGTGAGTAAATGGAGTAAACGTTTCTGTGATACTACTTAATGGAAATGTATGGTTCGAAATGTTGTAACTGTACCTGCACTTACCACTTCCTCTGGCAGTTTATTCCAATAGTCAGAAGGTCTTTACTGATACATTCTGCAAGATTCTCCTTTGAGTTCACTTCAATATAACAAATGTCATATTAATGCTTCATCAATTTTTCACATTTAACACAACAGTCGAAGGAATTGCGTAGCCATCATGTACAGATCACAAACACCTCTCAGTGATCTAAGGTTATAATAGTAGGGGAATTTAAACTTCTAAACACTGCCTGGCACTGGCATAATGTTAAATGTTTGATGGTGACGAATTTGTTAAATGTTTGCAAGGAAGTTTCTCTATCAAAATGTAAATGCTCCATTTAGAGAAGGGACAAAACCTGAACTTCATTGAATCCCTGTGGCGTGGAAGCAGGTCATCGGGCCCAATAAGTCCACACCAAACCATGGAAGAGAATCCCAACCCTCTACCTAATATTACACATGACTAATATATTTAACCTGCACATCCCTGGACACATGTTAGGTGAATTGGTCTCGATAAATTGCCCATCATGTTCAGCGATGTGGACGTGAATTCGTCTGGGGTAACTATAGTGTAGTAGGAGAATCAGTGTGGTTGTGTTACTCGAGGGAGGGTCGTTGTGGACTTGTTCAGCCGAAGTGCCTGTTTCTGCACGGTAAAGATTTAGGTCTCTCTGTGACCGGAAAGCTATTGTTTCATTAGAAAGGTAATAGAAAGTATTATTTTAAAATATTCATTTGTGGAACTTGGACGTCACGGGCTGTCCAGCATTGACAGCCATTCCATATTTGCTCTTGAGAAGGTGGTGGTGAGCTGCCTTCTGAATTCGCTGATGTCCGCTTGCTGGAAGAAGACATCATTTTATCCAAAGACTGTGAAGTATCAATGGTATATTTCAAAGACAGGGTCGTCAGTGGCTCGGTGGGGAACTTGTGGATCGTAGTATCCGGAGTACCCACTGCTTTTGTCCTTCTCGGTGGAACTGGTCGTGGTTTGGAAGGTGCTGACTAATGTTATACCGTGAATTTCTGCGGTGCATCTCGCAGATAGTACACACTGCTGCTACTGCGTTCCAGTAGTGGACGAAAGAATGCTTGTAGATTTCGTACTATTCAAGCAGATTGCTTTCTATTGGATGGTATCAAGCTTCTTGAGTGTTATCGGAGCTGCACACATCCAGGCAAGTAAGGAATATTCCTTCACACACATGATTTGTCATTTGTAGATGGTGGAGAGACTATGGGGTGTCATGAAGTGAGTTGCTCGTCGCAGTATCTCGAGACTGTGATCTGCTCTTGCAGCCACTGTTTTTATGTGGTGAGTTTGGTTGAGTTTCTGGCCAATGGTAACCTCAAAGATGTTAACAGAGGAGGATACGGTGATGGTAATACTGCTGAATATAAAGGGGCATTATTATTCAGTGATCATTATTATCGGGCATTTGGGTTTTGCAAATGTTACTTGCTACTTGTGGGCAAAGGCTGGATATTGTCCAGATCATGTTGCCTTTGAGCACGATTGATTCAGTACCTGAGGAGTCGCACATGATGCTGAACATTACAACCATCGGTGAATATCCCCACTTCTGACATTATGACAAATGTAAGGTCATTAATGGAGCAGTTGAAGATTGTTGGGCAATACCGTGGGGGACTTCATAAGAAATGTGGTGGGTTTTGGTAATTGACCAGCCACAATCATAACCATTTTCCTTTGTGTCATGTATGTCCATAATCGTGATATTCATTGATTTTAGTTTTGCCTTGACTCCTTGGTGAAATACTCGGTCGAATGTGACCTTGAAGTCAAGGATTGTCAGTCTCACCTTAACTCTGGAATTTAGCTCTTTTCCTCATATTTGAACCAAGATTGTAATGAGATGAGGAGCTTCATGATACAACTGGGAATCACTTTGGAGGTTGTTGCTGAACAGGTGCTGATTCTTAACACTGTTGATGACTTCTTCCATCAGCTTAGTCATAATGGAGACTGGACTGACTGGACGCTGATTGGCTGGTTTGGGTATGGCCAGCTTTTTGTGGACAGGTGTGAACAATTTTCCCGATTATCGGATACATGCCAGCAATGTAACTGTACGTGACTAGCATGGCGAAGGTAGCAGCAACTTCTGGACCACAAGTCTTCAGAATAATTACCGGAATGTTTTCAGGACCATTGCCTTTGCAGTATCCAGTGCCTCCAGCCTTTTCTTGTTCTCGTGTCTAGTGAATGGAACTGGCTGGAAACTGGTGTCTGTGATGCTGGGGACCGTTCGAGGATACCGAAATGGATTACACCCTGGGACGTCTGACTGAAGATTGTTGCTGATACAGCAGCCATACCTTTTTCACTGAAGTGCTAGGTTCTTCAGGATTTGAAAATGCTGACATTTGCGGAGCCTCTTCTTCATGTGCCTTGCTTAATAGTGCACCACCATTCACAAATGGATGTGGAAGTGAATGTTACTTGCATTGGTGGTTTAAGCCACGAGATAGGCGTATAGGCTGTGGCTCTTTTCCGTGCGGCATCAAAGGCTGAGGTCTGATCTTATGGAAGTTTATAACATCGTGAAGGGTATAGATAATGCGAGATAATAGATAGGCGAGGGAATTTTTTTTCAATTGAAAAGCAGTGAACAACGAGGTGTTACAAGTGTAAGTTGTGAGATGAAAGATATGGAAAGGGCCTGATGGCCAACGTTTTCACGTAGAGGGTGGTGCGTGTATGGACTTAGTTTGCACAGGAAGTGGTGGAGGTTAGTTCAGTTACAACATTGATGAGACATCTGGACAGATATGTCAGTAGAAAGGATTGAGTGATATGGGCCAAATGCTGGTTAATGGAATGAGATCAGACTAGAGTACCTGCTCAGCATGGATTGTGGGAAATCAGGGTCTGTTTCCATGCTTTACGACTCTTTGTCGCTAGATATGTGCAGATTTCAGCGTTAATCATATTAAATTAAATAGAGTTAACGTTGACCCATTGAAGGTTCGTCACACAAGAGTAACATCAAATATTCTCAAAACTCGCTGGGTAAGAAATGAAATATTAAAAGAGATGAATTTTATGGAGTCTCTAATTTGGAGAAGGAGCAGGGTAGTCCAGGGTAGTGGAGGAGGGGTTCTGTTCAGAAATGTACACAGCTCAGTGACTCAGGATTGTCAGATTTATTATTGCTTCTGGCGTTATCAGCAGCCATTACATTTAACTTACATTACATTTCGATGAAATCTGTAATTTATTTCATCATCACACCAGCTGGTAACATTTATGTCAAAGCAGAAAATCTAATACTTCCGTGGCGATTTAAAAAAAATGGTTTCCACCAACTAAAGAAAGCAAAGACGTCAATGGATGGCTTCGGAAATTATTTGAGTAAACTGGGTGAGAACTTAAAATTCAACATTTAACACACAACGCGCCTTTGACGGGTCACTGTGTTCAGTTCATGATGACGAAATGGGATTTGTTGGGAAGGCAAACCAAAACAAATTTGGACAAAGTTAACGCATGCACTTTATAAGCAGGTCAATAAAATGTGCTGCAGGAAAATAACATATCTATAAAGCAGCATCGAAGGAGGAAGAGAGTTGACTGATGAAGGATTCTGCTTGAAACGTCATTTCTTCTCTTCTTCGGATTCTGCCTGACCTGCTGTGCTTCTTCCAAGGGAAGAATGCTTCTACTCTGTCTCTCCAGCATTGGCAGACCTCACTGTCTGCCAGGTTTCTTTCCGGTATCAGGCAAATATGGCCGTTGGATACGAGGGTCCAGGGGTAACAATGGAAACAATAACTGATTCACGAGTTATGAACTGAGCTCGAGATGGATATAGGAGCTGTATTGCTGATGGAAGCAATCATTCTTGGTGATGCTGGAAATATCTTTTTGGACTGACCACAGGATCTATTATGAGGCCACAAGCAAGCAGGTTTCACTTAGAGACAGTTTACACTGAGATCAATGCAGACAGTAAAAGCCATAAAACGCTTTCATGGAAGCACTGAGGATATTGGCTCAGGTTCCACATCTGACCTCATTCCCAAGCTTCAAATCCGTTCTGGCACTGAGTCATTGCCCTTGGATTCCCCCACCAACACAGAAGCTGATTCATTGAAACAAAAAGTAAAGGAAGGGAGTGTTATGAGTATCGGGCCAGGGGGCGCTGAAAGACAGAATTCAGCTAAAAATACATTTGTAATAAGAAGACAAAGTATTTTCAGCATAATATGTTCCCTGTATAAATTCATTTAAAAAAAAACTTTTGTCCAGATGTTTGGATCAGTGAATTATGTCTTGGAGACTCGACAAGAGCCTCATGTTGCTTTTCACAATCTGGCCTGCAGAGAACAATTATACTTTCCACGTGTTATTTATATTTGGATCTGACCATTCAGAGACGGGATTGCTTGGGATGATTTCTTTTTTTCTTCATGGCATGTCTAATTCCTCTTTTGGTTTGTTTCTTGTTTCTCAGCTTTATCCTGAATGCTGTTCAATGCTATCATCTCTTACCACTTCCATTGCTCTTCCACTCTCTTGCAATTTGCTCTTCAGTTGGACCAATTTATTGCCCATGTGAAACCGAGGGTAATCATAGAACATAGAACATAGAACATAGAAGAATACAGCGCAGTACAGGCCCTTCGGCCCTCGATGTTGCGCCGATCAAAGCCCACCTAACCTACACTAACCCACTATCCTCCACATACCTATCCAATGCCCGCTTAAATACCCATAAAGAGGTAGAGTCCACTACTGCTACTGGCAGGGCATTCCATGAACTTACGACTCGCTGAGTGAAGAACCTACCCCTAACATCAGTCCTATATCTACCCACCCTTAATTTAAAGCTATGCCCCCTTGTAATAGCTGACTCCATACGTGGAAAAAGGTTCTCACTGTCAACCCTATCTAACCCCCTAATCATCTTGTACACCTCTATCAAGTCACCCCTAAACCTTCTTTTCTCCAAAGAAAACAACCCCATGTGCCTCAGCCTTTCCTCATAGGATCTTCCTACCATACCAGGCAACATCCTGGTAAACTTCCTCTGCACCCGTTCCAGTGCCTCCACATCCTTCCTATAGTATGGCGACCAAAACTGCACACAATATTCCAGATGCGGCCGCACCAGAGTCTTATACAACTGCAGCATGACCTCAGGACTCCGGAACTCAATTCCTCTACCAATAAAAGCCAGTACGCCATATGCCTTCTTCACAGCACTATTTACCTGGGTTGCAACTTTCAGAGATCTGTGTACATGGACACCAAGATCCCTCTGCTCTTCCATACTACCAAGTAGTCTACGATTAGCCCAGTAATCCATCTTTTTATTACTCTTACCAAAGTGAATCACTTCACACTTAGCCACATTGAACTCCATTTGCCACCGTTCTGCCCAGCTCTGCAGCTTCTCTATATCCCGCTGTAACCTGCCATATCCTTCCTCACTGTCTACAACTCCTCCGACTTTCGTATCATCCGCAAACTTGCTCACCCAACCTTGTAACCCTTCCTCCAGGTCATTTATAAAAATGACAAACAGCAATGGTCCCAAAACAGATCCTTGCGGAACACCGCTAGTGATGGCACTCCTAGATGAACCTTTGCCATCAACTACCACCCTCTGTCTTCTTCCATAGAGCCAATTCCTAATCCAAACCTCCAACTCACCCTCAATGCCATATCTCTGTATTTTCTGCAGTAGCCTACCATGGGGGACCTTATCAAACGCCTTACTAAAATCCATATATACCACATCTACCGCTTTCCCCTCATCTACCTCCTTAGTCACCTTCTCAAAGAATTCAATAAGGTTTGTGAGGCACGACCTGCCCGTCACAAAACCATGCTGACTATCCTTGATCACATCATTCTTATCCAGATGTGCATAAATCCTATCCCTTACAATTTTCTCTAAGACTTTGCCCACAACAGAAGTGAGACTCACTGGCCTATAGTTACTAGGATTATCCCTACTCCCCTTCTTGAACAAGGGAACCACGTTTGCTAGCCTCCAGTCCTCTGGCACTACTCCTGTCGACAAAGAGGACACAAAAATCAAGGCCAATGGCTCTGCAATCTCCTCCCTTGCTTCCCTGAGAATCCTAGGATAAATGCCATCAGGCCAAGGGGACTTATCTATTTTCACCCTTGCCAGAATTTCCAACACCTCTTCTCTACATATCTCAAAGCCATCCATTCTACTTATTCGTGCCTCAGTATTCATATCGACAACAATGTCCTGTTCCTGAGTGAATACTGACGAAAAGTATTAATTCAGCGCCTCCCCAATCTCTTCAGCCTCCACACGCAACTTCCCATTACTATCCTTGATTGGACCTATTCCTTCCCTAGTCATTCTTTTATTCCTAACATACCTATAGAAAGCCTTAGGGTTTTCCCTAATCCTACCAACTAAGGACCTTTCATGTCCCCTCCTTGCTTCTCTTAGCTCTCTCTTCAGGTCCTTCCGGGCTACCTTATAACTCTCAATCACACCTATTGAACCTTCACGCCTCATCTTTACAAAGGCCGCCCTCTTCCATTTAACAAGGGATTCCAACTCCTTATTAAACCACGGCTCCCTCACACGACCCTTTCCTCCCTGCCTGATAGGTACGTACTTATCAAGGACAGTCAATAGTTGCTCCTTGAACAAGTTCCACATATCAATTACGCTCTTGCCTTGGAATCTACTTTTCCAATCCACACATCCTAAGTCATGCCTCAATGCATCATAATTTCCCTGCCCCCAATTATAACTCTTGCCCTGTAGTGCACACTTATCCCTCTCCATCACTCGACTAAAAATCACCGAATTGTTGTCACTGTCCCCAAAGTGCTCACCTACCTCTAGTTCTAATACCTGGCCTGGTTCGTTACCCAGAACCAAATCCAGTATGGCCTCACCTCTTGTTGGCTTATCTACATATTGTGTCAGGAAACTCTCCTGCACACATTACACAAACACTGACCCATCTAACGAACTTGAGCTATAGCTTTCCCAATCAATATCAGGAAAGTTAAAGTCTCCCATAACAATCACCCTATTACTGTCACTCTTCTCCTGAATCATCTTCGCAATCCTTTCTTCAACGATTCTAGGACTATTAGGAGGCCTGTAAAAGACTCCTAACAGGGTGACCTCACCTCTCCTATTCCTAACCTCAACCCAAACTCCCTCAGATGGCAAATCTTCGTCCATCTTCTTTTCCACCGCTGTAATACTATCTTTGACAAGCAAAGCCACACCCCCCCCTCTTTTACCCCCAACTCTGACCCTACTAAAACATTTAAACCCTGGAACCTGCAACAGCCAATCCTGTCCCTGATCTAGCCATGTATCCGTAATAGCCACAACATCGAAGTCCCAGGTACCAACCCACGCTGCGAGTTCACCTACCTTATTTCGTATAATTCTGGCATTAAAGTATACACACTTCAAGCCACTCTTCTGTTTACAGGCACCCTCCTTTAAGATTGATGCCATATTCCTAACCTCCCTGCACTCCAGGTCCTGCACCCACGCTGCTCGTCATTTCCTTTCAGACCATTCCTCACGTGGCCTCCTCGTTCATCTTTTGCTGCATCTCATGTTGTCTCAAAGTTACTTGGATTTGTTCATCAATTGAATCATTTATTAACTAGATATTTCACTACATATTTAAACTGGTCTTTAAATGATGTCTTCGTCACCAGATAAAACAAGGTAACTTGGGTTCCGCAGGATTCATGTTACTTATTTAAAGAGATCGGAAGCAGGAGATTCCATGGAATACTTGGCATTAATGACCTATATAGTATACCCCATCGAGAGAAGTACAAACTTTTCGGATTTGGCGATGACTAAAGTCACAAAACTTTTCTGCTCTATATCTCTCGTTCTTCTTTGATTTTTCTCTGAGCCCTCAGCCCCTTATGAATCTTAATGTATGTCTGCCAGTCGAAATGTTGATATAGAGAATACATATGAATGGAAAATTACTGGTAAAACTGCTTCCAAGTATTTGAAACTTGTCCTCAGATTGTCATTACAATAACTGCCGCTTGAATGGAAACACAATGCAATATTGTTCCTGTTACTTCCAGGTTTAAATCGGAGTTGATGGGAATGTTATTTCACGAGGAGAAGATGCAGATTGTTGCGAGACCCCGATTGCAGTTTTCTCTGTGCAATAAAACATTTTCGTTTGATGTAAACAAATGGCAACAAGTTAATCAAATGTAAAAGCAGCAGTGTACCAGAGAGAATCAGAGATTTTAGTTCAGCAGCAGGAAGGGGGGAGAGTAGACGAGGGGGTTGTCTGGAAGGTGAATCACTGTTTGAACATTTACCTTGTGCGTTGGTGATTTTTGTTTCTTTCAGCAGCAGGAACAGCCGGTGAAGTTGAATCACTAATGTATTTACAGGAGCAACCGGAGAGGGGATGCCAAGGACCAAAGAACTACCGGGAATATATTTGGACAGTGGCTGAACGTGCTGAGCACCTATAGTGCCTCCCCCCCGCCATCCTCCTCGAACAAAAGTAAGAATTGATGATCTGGAATCTGAGCTCCAAACACATCGCCAAATGCAGCATGGGGAGAGTTACTTGGGCGCTTTGTTCAAGAGGTGGTTACACCTGGTGCATTAATTAAGTGAAATTCAGTTCGTGATCAGGAACAACAGGCAAGTGAGGCAGGTAGGGCGATCCTGAGTTCAGTAGTAGAGCAGTGTCAGCTTTTGACCTGATTCAACAGTAATGAGATTCTTGGTCCCTGTATGGATCAAGAAAACGGCTATGGGGAGGAAGTGCCAGCTGACCACAGCACTGTGGTACGCAAGGCCATTCTAACGGGGAGAATCAAAAAGACAAGTAGTAGTCAAGGGGATTTTATATTTAGGAGATATTAGTACCCTTGGTATGCCGGATCGGAAGTCCTGCGTCATGTGTTGCGTCCTGGTGCTCGGATACATCTCTGACTGGCTTGAAAGGATATTGGAACGGGAGGGGCAAGTTCCAGTTGTTGTGGTGCTGGTGGGACTAGCAACATAAGCAAGTCTGGGATGGAGGACCGGATTAGGGATGATCAAGCACGAGGAAGGAAATTAACGAACAGGACCTGAATAATTATTATCTCTGGAATTTTGCCTGAGCTAAGTGAAGTTGGAAGAGGGATTAAGAAAAAAGACGTGAACAGGTGACTAAGGAAATGGTGTGTGAAAGAGAGGTTCCATTTTATACAGCACTGGCATGATTTTTGGAAACGGGTGGACCTGTACCAATGAGACAGTTTCCACCTAAACGATCAGTAGTTTAGCTAAAAGTATAAAAAGGGCTTTAACTTGGACTATTAATTTGCAAGTGGGGGCGCGGTGGCAAAGGGAAAGGGAAAGCGACAGGAAATATGATGATAAATGCAGAAAGAAAAACAGCAGGTTAGCACGTATGTGGGAGGGTTTACGGTCAAGGCAGTCTATGAATGAAACGAACAGGAGGATAACTCAGGAGATATTAGAGATGTGAATCATGTGAGTAAGACAGCACGTGACCCAAATGTTCGGAGTATTCGTAGCAAGGTTGATGAGTTAGTAGCACAAATCATCGCGAATGAACTTGAGTTGGTAGCCATTATGGAGACATGGTTACTGAATGGTCGCGATTGAGAGTTAAATATCCAGGGATATCAGATTATCCAGAAGGACCGACAGGAACGTAAGGGAAGTGGTGTAGCTCTCATATGTAGCGATGTCCAGGGAAGTGGTCAGAGACAATGTAGTTTCTATGGAGAATAAGTTTGAATCCAATTTGGTGAAAATTAGAAATTCTAAGAAGAACTATTCACTGCCAGGCGTAGTCTACACAGACGAAATAATATCATCACATTGCGGCGGGCAATAAACAAAGAAACAATTACTTCCTATAAAATCATACGGCCAATATCATGGAGGATGTTAACCTCCATGGAGATTGGGTCGAACCATTTCGGTCAGGGTAGCCTTGAGAAGGAGTTCGTTGAATGTATCGATAACAGTTATCTTGAATAGTCTATAATCGAACTGACTAGGGACCAAGCTGTCCCAGATCTGGGCCTGTGTATTGAAACAGGAATAATTAATTACCTCACAGTTAGGGATCCTCTTGTAAAGTATGAGCACAGTGTGGTTCAATTTAGAATACAGATGGAGAGCGCAAATTTAAAATTTTATATCGGGGCCTGTCCATGAACAAGGGAACTACTATGAAATGAGGGAGGAGCTGGCTAAAGTAGACTGTAACCGAATATTTTATGGTGGGACAGTTGACGAGCAGCAGAGGACTTTCAACGCAAGTTTTGAAAACTGCTCAAAAAATGTATATCGTGAAAAAGAAGTGTTATGAAGATGTAGGTGCACTGTCCCTCTAAGAATGTTGAAAGCTAGCAGATCTTCCTGACCCAGCACCAAGAATTCTGAAAAAGTTAAAACGCATCATTTTGTCGAACAACCTGTTTAGCTGGTTGCCTGGAAACGACGAAACAGCATCGAATTTGGCGAATCAGTTTAAATTACAACCCTAAAAATGCCAAAGTCCAACCAAGACTGAATTGAGTTCACAATTGAGTATGATTGAATTGATAATCATAAAAGCCGATGATGCAATCCGATGCTTTCCGGACATAAGCTCAGGGAATACTGAACATTTGGAAGAGAACTCCAAAGCCATTGACATCTGACACTGTCTAGAGAATCGCTCTCTTCAAATTATCCTTATCGATCAGTAACCTGTGAAGGAGCAATCGCTGAGATGAAGAAAAGAAGATTCGACGTCCGGGTAGATTTTGAAGAGTTGAACTTTGGTAAATCTTAATTGAGGTTTTTAAGCGGACTAATATTGTAGTAGGGGATGTAAAATGATCCGCCGCGATAAGAGTACTTAACAGTTATTAGCAAATTATTTTCTGTTATACTTTAAGAAATAACGCTGTTAGAATTATGTTAATTAACTCTTTGCCTCTCGAATTTTCACAGGTTATTGCATGGGCGAAATCGTGTGTCTGTTGATGGTTTAAATTATCAGAATGACTGTTACAATCGTAACAGAAGGACTGCAAGAAGACGGGTAATCAGCGATGGGTGTGAAAGGAAATAAAGTAGGATATCCAGTTGAAGTGGAAGGCAACCATTTGGCCAAAATCGGAATGAAACTGGAAACTGGGAAGTTTTGCATATCAACAGAAAGTCACAGATAGTATAAAGAAAAGTAAGATTAATGGGTGGAACGGTGCCTCAGTGGGTAGCACTGCTGCTGGAGAGCCACGTTCGATTTCAGTATCGGGCGATTGCCTGGTTGTGTTTGCACATTGTCCCCGTGTCTGCGTGGGTTACATCCGGGTGCTCCGGTTTTCTCCCAAGTTCAGACATGCACAGGTTAGGTGAAGTAGCCATGCTAAATAGTCCATCCGTGTTCAGGGATGTGTAGGTTAAGTGCATTAAGCAGGCGTAAATATAGGGAACCGGAAAGGGGACTATATGGGTTTCCTTTCAGAGGTCGGTGTGGACTTGTATGGTTAAAAAAGTGCATCAGGAAAAAAAACTTGCACAGAATATAAAGACAGATAGCAACAGTTTCTATAAAGGAATTAAACGAAAAAGAGTGGCTAAAGTAAACTTTGGGCGTTTGGAGGATGAGAAGGGGCATTTAAGTGTGGGATGTAATGAAATGGCCGAGGGACTGAAGAGGTATTTTGAATTCGTATTTAGACTGGACTTCGCGAATAGTATGCCATTAAATTACAAAGAGACCAAGGTAGGTGAAGACCTGGAAACAATCATGACTGAAGAGCTCGTGTGGGGCAAGCTAATGGAGAAAAGAATTGATAAGTCTCCTGGCCCTGATGAAATGCATCCCAGTGTACTAAAATAAATTTTGGGAGAAGTAGCGGTGCTCTGGTAGTAATTTTCCAAAAGTCGTTGGAGGCTTGGCCAGTCGCAGCAGTTTGGAAAACAGGAAATGTGACACCATTGTTTAAAAAGGGTCGTCAACAAAGATTGGGAATTATAGATCAGTTAGCTTAACCACTATAGTGGGGAAGATGCTTGAGTCGATTATCAAGGAAGAAATAGTAGGGTATCTCGAAATAAAGTGTCCCAATTGGCAGACGTAACATTAGTTGATTAAGGGTGGGTCATGCTTCAAAAAACTTTTAGAATTCTACGAAGACAACTCGATAAATGTGGACAACGATGCTGCACAAAAGGCTGGTGCATAAGAGAAGGATGCATGGCATGAAGTATAAAATATGAGCATGGCTACATGATTGCTTAACTGTCAGGAAGCAAAGAGTGTGGACAAATGAGTATTATTCTGCCTGGACACAGTGAGTAGTCGTATACCTCAGGGTTCAGTGGTGGGACTGCATTTATTTACTTTTAGATGGGTGATTTGGAGTTGGGCACCACGTGTACTGTGTCCAAATTTGTAGATGACACGCAGATGAGTGGCAGAATACAGAGTGCAGAAGATTGTGAAACATTATGGAGGAACATAGATATATTGAGAGAGTGGGCAAATGTCTGCGATATGGAATATAATGTGAATAAATTTGAAGTCATCGATTTTGGTTGGAGTATGTGTTAAAAATATTAATTGGATGGTAAAACGTTTCAAGATGCTGCTGTGCAGAGAGACCTGGGTGTCCTGCACGAATCACAGAAAGTTGGTTTGGTGGTACAACAAGTAATTAGGAATGCAAACGGAGTTTTGTCCATCATTGCTTAGGGGGTTGAGTTCAAAAACAGTAATGGAATTTTGCAGCTTTATAAGCTGTGAAACCACACCTGGAGTAATGTGTGCAGCTTCGGTCTCCTTGAAAAAGGATGAATTTGCATTTGAGCAATTGCAGACGATGTTCAAATGTTTGATTCTGGAATTGAGGCGGTTGAATTAAAAGGAGACCGTGAGTAGAATGGGATCATATTCATTGCAATTCAGAAGAGGGTGCATATTAAAGAAACTCATGAAATTATGAAAGGAATCCGTAAAATCGAAGATGGGACGTTTCCATCTCGCAGGTGACGCTAGGAAAAGAGGACATAGCCTCAAGATGACAGGGCGCAAATTTCGGACTGAATTGAGAAGGAAATCATTCACCCACAGGGGCGATAATCCATGGAATTCCTTGCCCAGGGAACCAGTTGATGCTACTTCAGTAAACGCTTTTAAAGCTAAGGTAGATTTTTAGAAAAAGGAACTTAGGGGTATGGTGAGAGCGTGGCTAAGTGGTGCTGAGTCCACGAAAAGATCAGTCCAAATCTTATTGAATGGCAGAGCGGGCTCGACGGGCTGGACGGCCTACTTCTGCTCCTAAATCCGATGTTCTTATGATCTGGGAAATATACAGGGAAGTTATTCCATTTTTAATAGGACAATTTCTTCATGGAGAACAAGTTGCAGAAATATTAATGTAGATAGCCGAAGGGTATTGGTTAAGGAGTCAGACTTGGGCGAGTTTAACCAAAGGAATGAAAATATGTATAAATACTTTGCCGAATCAACAGAAAAAAATATTTACCACACGTTCTGGATCCACCAGACAGAACGAGCCCTATCCTTATAAACCCGAATGATATATCTGTGGACCATGGTGATCTGTACAGACTAGGCTAATGCACTGCTCAATCGGTAATTTGTCCACCGGGATTCATTGTGCATACCTAACCAGTACATTTCTCATTGTCCAGCAGGCATTCATTTATAAACGTGGAGTGGGCAGGTCGAGCACGCATCAGTCTTTGATTGGAGGCAGGTGCAGCTTCATTCTGAAACCAATCACATGCTGTTCTTTTCCTGGGAATGTTTGATGGTGACAACATGCGAGGGTGTGAGTGGCTTGACACACATCATTGAATTAGTGTCACAACCATGGTTTACATTACCTGTCTTTTGACAGGAACCAATGTAAGTGGAGTTTCTGTACTTCAGTGAAAAAGGTATGGCTGCAGTATCAGCAACAATCTTCAGTCAGAAGTCGCGAGGGAAGAATCCATTTCGGGATCCTCGAACGGTCCCCAGCATCACAGACAGCAGTTTCCAGCCAGTTCCATTCACTCTACACGATAACAAGAAACGGCTGGAGATACTGGATACTGCAAAGGCAATGACCCTGAAAACATTCCAGTAATTGTACTGAAGACGTGTGCTCCAGAAGTTGCTGCTCCCCTCGCCATGCCCTTCAAGTACAGTTACATTGCTGGCACGTATACGATAATGGGGAAAATTGTTCATGTATATCTTGTCCACAAAACGCTGGCCATACCCAAACCAGACAATCAGCGTCCAATCAGTCCAGTCTCCATTATGGTTAAGCTGATGGAAGAAGTCATCAACAGTGCTATGAATCAGCACCTGTTCAGCAACAACCTACAGAGTGATACCCAGTTGTGTCATTAAGTTCCTCATCTCATTATAATCTTGGTGCAAATATGAAGAAAAGAGCTAAATTCCAGAGTTTGGGTGAGACTGACAATCCTTGACTTCAAGGCCGCATTAGACCGAGTATTTGACCACGGAGTCCAGGCAAAACTAAAATCAATGAATATCAGGATTTTGGACATACATGACACAAAGTAAAATGGTTGTGATTGTGGCGGGTCAGTGACCACAACCCACCACATTTCTTCTGAAGTCCCCCACGGTATTGCCAACAATCTTCAACTGCTCCATTAATGACCTTACATTTGTCATAATGTCAGAAGTGGGTATATTCACCGATGGTTGTAATGTTCAGCACCATGTGCGACTCCTCAGGTACTGAATCAATCGTGCTCAAAGGCAACATGATCTGGACAATATTCAGCCTTGGCCCACAAGTAGCAAGTAACATTTGCAAAACCCGAATGCCCGAAAATAATGATCACTAATAAGAGACAATATAACCACTGCCCCTTTGTACTCAACAGTATTACCATCACCGTATCCTCCTCTGTTAAGATATTTGAGGTTACCATGGGCCAGAAACTCAACCGAACTCACCGCATAAAAACAGTGGCTGCAAGAGCAGATCACAGTCTCGAGATACTGCGACGAGCAACTCACTTCATGACACCCCATAGTCTCACCACCATCTACAAATGACAAATCATGTGCGTTATGGAATATTCCTTACTTGCCTGGATGTGTGCAGCTCCGATAACACTCAAGAAGCTTGATACCATCCAATACAAAGCAATCTGCTGGATTAGCACGAACTCGACAAGCATTCTTTCGTCCACGACTGGAACGCAGTAGCAGCATGTGTACTATCTGCAAGATGCACCGCAGAAATTCACTGTAGAACATTAGTCAGCACCTTCCAAACCACGACCAGTTCCTCCGAGAAGGACAAAGGCAGTGGGTTCTTCGGATACTACTATCCACAAGTTCCCCACCTAGCTACTTACGACCCTGTCTTTGAAATATACCACTGATACTTCACAGACTTTGGATAAAATGATGACTTCTTCCAGCAAGTGGACCACAGCGAATTAAGAAGTCAGCTTACCGCCAACTTCTCAAGAGCAAATATGGATGGGCTATCAATGCTGGACAGCCCGTGACGTCCAAGTCCCACAAATGAATATTTAAAAATAATACTTTCTAAAAGCTTTCTAATGTAAGAATAGCTTTCCTGTCGCAGAGAGACCTAAATCTCTACCGTGCCGAAACAGGCACTTCGTCTGAACAAGTCCACAAAGACCCTCCCTAGAGTAACACACCCACACTGATTCTCGTACTACACTATGTTTACCACAGACTAATTCACCTCCACATCGCTAAATTATGGGCAATTTATCGAGACCAATTCACCTAACATGAGCACCTCGTGATTGTAGGAGGAAATCTATGCAGACACGAGTGGAATGCACAAGCCCAAAATAGACAGTCGCCTGATGGAGGGACGAACCTGTGTTGCTGTCGCTGTGCTAACCACTGAGCTACTTTACCATATGTCTTTAATTTTTTGCGTTGGTTTCCTCCATCAGCCAAAAGATGTGCAAGTTATGTGCATTGGACATTAAATACGGTTGCTCGTGTCCAGGGATGTGCAGGCTAAATATATTAGTCATGGGTAAGGTTAGGTCGAGGGTTGGGATTCTCTTCCATGGTTTGGTGTGAACTTATTGGGCCCAATGACCTGCTTCCACGCCATAGGGATTCAATGAAGTTCAGGTTTTGTCCCTTCTCGAAAGGGAGCAAGTAGATTTTGATCGAGAAACTTTCTTGTCAGCATTTAACATATTTGTCACCATCAAACCTTTAACATTATGGCAGTGCCAGGCAGTGTTTAGAAATTTGAAATCCCCTACTATTATAACCTTAGAGCACTGAGAGGTGTTTGTGATCTGTACATGATGGCTTCGCAATTCTTTCGACTGTTGTGTTAAATGTGAAAAAGTGATGAAGCTTCACGTGACATTTGTTATATTGAAGTGAACTCAAAGGAGAATCTTGCAGAATGTATCAGTAAAAACCTTCTGACTATCGGAATAAACTGCCAGAGAAAGTGGTAAGTGCAGGTACAGTTACAACATTTCGAACCATACATTTCCATTAAGTAGTATCCCACAAGCGTTTACTCTATTTATTCACGTAATGCGTTCCTGAATCAAAACGTCACACCTTCTCCCCTTTCACCTCTCTTCCACCCTTCCCATGACAGCGAAAACGCGAACATTGAGATTCCAGTCCTGCCCTTCCCTCAGCCAAATTTCTGAAATAGCTATGACGACCCAATCCCATGTTTCCATCCATGTCCTGAGCTCATCCGACTGACCGGAAAGAGCTCTTGCATTGACATAAATGCAGTTTAATTCTTCAAAGTTACTTTGTTCCATGACTAGCTCTTGTCTCTCTTTTCTACTTACCTTACTCTTTATTTCTGATTCATAATCATCCTCACCTTTCTGTCTATTTTCACGTTGCATAGAAAGCACCCACCATATCTCTAAAAGATTACTTGTTCCCAGAATAGAATGAGCAAATCTCGCTGCCAGACTTTTGGTCACTTTCTGTTTCAAGTGTAAACCTTCCTTTTGGAACATGTCTTTTCTACCTCAAAAAATCATAACGATCTAAGAAACTGATTTCCTGCACATTGACCTGTCTCTTCTTCCATTGATTTAATAGCTCTTCTTCGAACTTGGGAACAGACGTAAACCAGAGATTACTACATTTTCTGGTCTGCTTTTTAACCTTCGACATAATGCCTTGTATTCACTCTGCAAACCTTTATCGCAGTCCTTGACCAAAACGTTCCGCTCAATGTGTACAACTTCCAGCTTCTCACTCTCCCCTTTCACAATATACTGAACACATTTTGAGACGTCCACAATCTGAGACCCGAAAAGCAACATACCATCATCGAGTTTCATTCACTGTCACAGAATCTCTGTCTGTGCCTCTGACAGGAGAGTCCCAGTAACAAAAAATCTTTTACGTTTTGACAGACCCGTTGCACATACGTTTCATTTTTATTGCTTCAGATGTGACTTGCTCTTCTAACTTCCTCTGAGAGCCTGCCTCTTTCAAGAGGAAACAAAAAAAGATATGTATTTGAGAGAAGTATAGCCACGGAATAGTTCTGAACTACCTTCATACCTTCACTGCCAGTCCATTATCGATCTGACGGTTCCTGCCGTGTAATCACTTCTCTAAATTTCGTAACAATAACTCTTATTGCCTCCCATATGCCCTCAGTGACACAAACCGAAAAAAGAACAGCTGTCAATATCGGCTTTCTTCTGAAAATAAGTTTCCATTCCTTACCCACAGATATAACATGAAGTATGCGAAAAGTCAATACAAATAAACTTACAAATCGTGAAAAGAAATCAAACAAATTTGAACAAACGAAAAAAAAAACTTCTTGTCAAAGGAGATCCACCATTCATTCTTCAAAATCCAGATGAAAATAGAATTCCTCCAGCGTTGTCCATCTGTCGGGCTCTCCAAAATCTCAGTATATATGTAAAAGAAAATGCTCATAATTGCCTCTTTTTTTAACATAATTCCTTTTGTCAAAACTTACCCACCATTTATGTCAGTCTCACGGGTTTATAATTAAATGGTTTTTCCTTAACACCAGACCATCAGCAGCCCTCCAGTCCTCTGGAAAGTTACCCATATCCCTCGATGACACTAATATTTTAACACGAGGCGATAGCATTCTTCGCTGGCCTTCTCATCGTCAGACCTTTTAGAAGTTCATGTGAATTGCCTAATGTCAGACTGTGTGATGTGAGGGCAATATACAGCACAGTCTCTGATCCGCTCCCAATCTGCAAAATGGAGACCACAGCCAATGTCTTTTGGAGGGCCTGAACAAATCTTGGGGAGTCCTTTAAGAAGAGTTAGTCTCCCAGAAGCAATTAAACAATGATTTGTATTCGCCTGCATTCAACTTGATCAGCCATGAACCCGTCCATGCTATGCCAGCGCATCACTCTGACTGGCAGCATGACCGAATACATGAGGAAAGGCATCAGCAGTCCTGTGCACAGGGGATGGCGGCCGGAAGGAGAGCAGGCTGACCACACTGTGTCTCTGCCACTAACCCAGGCAAGAGCAAACTGACAACACTGTCTCTGTCATTGACTCAACGTTGAACAGTCGGACCCCAAGGTGTGTCTGTCACTGACCCAGGGGAGAACAGACAAATCCCAGTGTGTTTCTATCACTGACGCACGGAGAGAAACCTGACCCTATTCTGACCCTGTCACTTACCCATTCGCCAATGCCCTGGAGGGTCACTATCTCACTTCAAAGTGGAGTGATTTTAACTTGTGGTTTTGTAAGGCAATGCGTTCAGAGTGACCTCATCTGGTCGAGGTTCCGCAGCCCTTATTGTTACCGTCGCTATCCATCACAAAGCAACCAAACAGCAAGCAGTGAATGATACGTTTGTTGTCGGGCAGATAGATGACATTTGGTCCATCGAATCCACACCAATCATTCGAAAAGCGTCCGCCCAGACACCTTCTCTCACGATCCCTGTAACACCGCGTTTCCCATGGCTAACCCACAGACCCTGCACATCGCTGAACAATATGATCAACAATTTTGAACGTTTTCATACTTCTGTAAGACCTAACAGTGGCAAATGCCTTGTGTTATAACATTGACGTAATTCATGCTGATATTTTCATGGGTGGATTCTCAAAGGATGATTAAAGGAGAATAGAAGACCAGTGGGATATTTCTGTGGAAAAGAACATTCTGATCGACGCTGCTGATTCCTCCTCATCGCCACCTGAGGCATGGATTTCCATGCCTCACTGTCCTGGCCCCTTCCGTTTGTCCTTTCTTTTCCTCTTTGTTCGGCATTCCCACAGTGGGGCGGGTATCTTGGGACTACGTCACCGCGTAGACCTTTCCCACTTGGCGCCACCCAAGTCATTGTGAAAGTGTCAGAAATAATAACTGCAAATCACACAATTTCATATTATAGTCCAACTAGTAATTTGGAAGCACTAGATTTGGAAACGCTGCTCTATTATCAGGAAGTTGTGGAGCAGGAACATAAGATGCAGAAGTTATAGCGAAGGATTACAGTTTCACACAACTGCAATTGTACTTCAAATAAACTTCAACTCTTGTTATGTCCTTCATCTTTTGGAATGGGTTTCAGATTTTGTTTCATTAACATGTAAATTTGAGAGTCTTTTCAGTCACATTCTCGATATAACATAATGTTTTGCTCACAAAAAAGGTGATTTCTCAGCTCAGACAATGCATTAAAGATATCAGGTTCAGATCCGTTTGTATTCCAATATAGAGTCAGACTGTTTCCACTTCCAATGTGGAAGTTACATACATTATATGCATTGACTGCCTGCAGTTTGTGCATTTTTGAGCAAATTAGAAACAATTTGCAAATATAATTCTGCGAATACAAATTCTCCCCATGCTCCAATGTGCATGCACAAGTGCATGTGAGAGAGAGAGTTTGTGCATGCACGTGAGTGTGTGCACGTGAGTACGAGTGCACATGAGAGAGTGTGTGTTGTGTGTTGACATGCTTAATAAAGAACGTATGAGATTGTGAAGAAAGGATATGCAACAGGCAAGGATTATGTAGCGAGGTCAAGCAGACATTATGACAATGAATGACAGGAAACCACGCAACAAACGTGGGACAGGGGCGTTTCTTCCCCTTCGGTGAACACTTCAACGGTTAGGAACATGCTCCAGGGCGGACTTCGGGAGTTGCAACAATGAGGGGGATCGAGCGAAGGCTGGCAGCCAAGTTCGAAATCAATGAGGATGGCCTCAACCGGGAACATGGGTTCATGTCACATTCTGGATGAACCAACTACACTATTTCTCTCACACACATGATCGCACGCACATACGCATACATATGCTCACACTCACGCAGATCATGTCTCTTACACACGCTGTCTCCCATGATCACGTACAAGAACCACCACACTCACACACGCACACACATTCTCACAGGCATGTACTCCATCACATGCACACACACGCACACACGTTAGCAAGCATACATACCCGGAAATACGCACTATCTCACGCGCACTCACACTCATATGCACACACACATGCAAAACTTGATCCCGCTCTCATTCACGCACAATGACATATAAGCCTACGGGGTGCAAGAACAAAGAATAAAGGAAGATTCAGCATTAGAAAAGTCTGAAATATTTTCCCCTCCAAGCCTGCACCGAAGCAGAACCTCAATCTAAACCTGTCGTGTATTTTCTCAAGGGCTTTATTCTTTGCTCTGTGCCCATTCATGTATCTGTCGAGATACATCTTAAGTGATGCAAACGTGCCCGCCTCTACCACCTCCTCTGGCAACGTGCTCCAGGCACCCACCAAGCACTATGTAAAGAACTTTCCAATGATATCTCCACTTACCAGTTACACGTGACCCCGAATAATTGACTCAGATCTCGAGGAAAAAGCTTCTTATATCCAAACTGTCTATACCACTCATGGTTTTGTCGACCTCAATTAGGCCCCACCTCAACCTCGGTCTTTCCAATGAAAGGAGTCCTAATCTAATCAAACTTTCTCCATACCTTGCGCACTCCATACCAGGTAACTCATGAGTGAAACTGCTCGGCATCCTTGCCAAAGCATCCGCATCCTTTTGGTGATGCGTGAAGATAAAGTGAAGCAATATTCCAAATGTATCCGAAACAAAGTCTTATGCATCTGTAATGTGACATGCCAACTCTTCTACTCAATACCCGTCCAATGAAGGAAAGGATGTTTTATGCCTTCTTAAGACCATAAGACCATAAGACATAGGAGTGGAAGTAAGGCCATTCGGCCCATCGAGTCCACTCCGCCATTCAATCATGGCTGATGCGCATTTCAGCTCCACTTGCCAGCATTCTCCCCGTAGCCCTCAATTCCTCTAGACAACAAGAACCTATCAATCTCGGCCTTGAAGACATTTAGCGTCCCGGCTTCCACTGCACTCCGTGGCAATAAATTCCACAGGCCCACCACTCTCTGGCTGAAGAAATGTCTCCGCATTTCTGTTCTGAAATGACCCCCTCTAATTCTAAGGCTGTGTCCACGGGTCCTCGTCTCCTCGCCTAACAGAAACAATTTCCTAGCATCCACCTTTTCAAAGCCATGTATTATTTTGTACGTCTCTATTAGATCTCCCCTTAATCTTCTAAACTCCAACGAATACAATCCCAGTATCCTCAGCCGTTCCTCATATGCTAGACCTGTCATTCCAGGGATCATCCGTGTGAATCTCTGCTGGACACGTTCCAGTGCCAGTATGTCCTTCCTGAGGTGTGGGGACCAAAACTGGACACAGTACTCCAAATGGGGCCTAACCAGAGCTTTATAAAGTCTTAGTAGTACATCTCTGCTTTTATATTCCTACCCTCTTGAGATAAGAGACAACATTGCATTTGCTTTCTTAATCACAGACTCAACCTGCATGTTTACCTTTAGAGAATCCTCGACTACCACTCCCAGATCCCTTTGTGCTTTGGCTTTATTAATTTTATCACCATTTAGAAAGTAGTCCATGCTTTTATTCTTTTTGCCAAAGTGCAAGACCTCGCACTTGCTCACGTTAAATTCCATCAGCCATTTCCTGGACCACTCTCCCAACCTGTCTAGATCCTTCTGTAGCCTCCGCACTTCCTCAGTACTACCTGCCTGTCTACCTAAATTCGTATCATCGGCAAACTTCGCTAGAATGCCCCCGGTTCCCTCATCCAAATCATTAAGATATAATGCGAACAGCTGTGGCCCCAGCACCGAACCCTGCGGGACACCGCTCGTCACCGGCTGCCATTCTGAAAAAGAACCTTTTATCCCAACTCTCTGCCTTCTGTTAGATCGCCAATCCTCAATCCATCCCAGCAGCTCACCTCGAACACCATGGGCCCTCACCTTGCTCAGCAGCCTCCCGTGTGGCACCTTATCAAAGGCCTTTTGAAAGTCCAGATAGACCACATCCACTGGGTTTCCCTGGTCTAACCGACTTGTTACCTCTTCAAAAAATTCCAACAGGTTTGTCAGGCATGACCTCCCTTTACTAAATCCATGTTGACTTGTTCTAATCAGACTCTGCTCTTCCAAGAATTTAGAAACCTTGATTACTGGTCTGCTTTGCCGCCTTCAGGGAACAGTGGACCTGAACACCCACAGCTCTGTGTACATCAGATTTCCCCAGGTATTCCGTTTGTACTTTTTGAGATCAGAGATGGACTGAAGGAATCGAACAAATTTAGTCCGTTTGAATTAGTTTTTGAGCATGAATTGAACCGTTAAAATTGATTCAGGAGAAATGAATAAATCAGGAATCAGAGACCACCCATTTGGACTATCTGTAGAGAAAGATAAAAGAGAGCTGGAGAGTTGGTTAGACAGCACGAGAAAGTACCACGGCATACAATGAAGCAAGATGCGGATAAGTAATCACAAAAGCTCGATATTGCAATTGGGGATAAGGTATTTGTGTTATTTCCAGTTACAACTCGCCTGTAAAGACAATATTTGTGGACCTTATCAAATTGATAAGAAATTGAAGAGGGTGAACTACTTGATAAGGTCTCTAGACAGGAAGAAATCTCACAGGGTGTGCCATGTGAATATGCTCAAATGATATTTTGGTCGGGAAGGAAAGCAAGAGGTGTAGGTGTTAATGATTACAGCACATAAAGAAGAAACATGTTCAGAGGATTATGGATTGGACATTCTTCAAATCATATTGGACATTGAGGATGTAATCAAAAATTGGGATACATTATTGACTTACCTTCCAAAAGAAAATCCAAATTACCAAAAAGCTAGTACTGTCACATGGGGACACATGTGGAAATAAAATTGGAAGTATTAATCTACTTATGCATGATGTAGTTATAGGAAATGCTTTTCCAATTCAACGACATGCTGATGGGTATATCCTTCTAAAATTAGCAAAGGTTCAGAAGGAGATAGAGCGCATGCTCCAGGATGTCATAATTGAAATGAGTTATAGTTACTCCAGCTCACCGACAGTCATGGTGCCAAAGCCAGATGCTACCCAACGGTAATGTGTGAACTATCGCAAAGTCAACACAATTACAAAAAACTGATGCATATCCAATTCCACGATCGGTGGACTATGTCCAAGAAGCGGGTAAAGCAACTTACATTTCTAAGTTGGACTTGCTCAGAGCTACTGGCAACTACCGCTTCCATTGAGAACAAAAGGAGTTTTGGCTTTCGTAACGCCAAATGGACGATGTCAAATCAACGTCATGCCATTTGGTTTGTAAAACGCTCCAGCCATATTTCAGAGAGTAACTAACAAGCACACTGTGAAATTACCCAACTGTGTGCTGTACATTGATGACGTGGTGATTTTTAGTCACTCATGGAACGAATATTTATAGCATCTGTCAGACTTCTTCATTCGACTTGGGAAGTCTGGCATGGTTTGTAAACCTACCTAAAAGTGAATTCTTCCTGGGCCATGTTATCGGACATGGACAAGTGGACCCACGACATAAAAAAAACAAAAGTAATATGGGAATTTCCCACAGCGTCGACAAAAAAAAGAGGTATTCAGATTCCTGGGATTAAATGGATTCTACCGGAAGTTTGTGCCAAAACTTAACAGTATGGCTACACCTCTCATCAAAATGTTTTAAAAAGGGCGAGAAGTTGCAGTGGACAGCGGACTGTCACAAGTCATTTGATAGCCTCAGATCTGTGTTAACCACTGCCCAATTATTAGCTACACCGGATCACTCAAAGCATTTCAAGGTGGATATCGATGACAGTAATGTGGGGGTTGGTGCTGTGATCCTGGAGGGGGATCACAAGGGAATAAAAAGACCCATCGCGTGGTTTTCCCGGAAGTTGAAAGTTCATAAACAGAAACTTTCAACGGTGAATAAAAGAGACATTAAGATTGTTGTTGGTATCACAAAATTTCAGTGTTTATTTTATCAACAACGCATCTGACACAATTGTATACACTGATCGCAACTCATTGATATTTTGGAAGAAATTTAAGGACAAAGATTCCAGACTGTTTAGATGAATTTGTTGTTGTTGCAACCATTCATTTTCTCAATTGTGCATGTGACAAGTCGCAGAAATGTCATTGCTGATGCGTTATCAAAATGCAAATGAGACATGGAGTGGGTGTGCCGTGCCTTGACTTTCAATGGGGATGTGCATGTTTGCATGTTTATAGTTAGTGCAATGCATGTGTGTGTTTAGACTACGAAATGGGTTTTGAAGGTTTTAAAAGGAAGTCATCTTTTGGCATTGGTTGTTCATTTTTTTCAGGGGGTAGTAGACACAAAGCTCGTCTCGTTTTCCTAAAAAAAGCGGTTCCTGACTTATAGACACTCTGTCCTTGATTTTTCTTGACAGAAGGGCAATAAACCGTGCAGATTTCGGTCAGGAGAAAGTGAGGACTACTGATCCTGGAGATCAGAGTTAAAAAATGTGTTGCTGGAAAAGCGCAGCCGGTCAGGCAGCATCCAAGGAGCAGGAGAATCGATGTTTCGGGCATAATTCCTTCTTCAGTAATGAGGAGGGTGTGCCAAACGGGCTAAGATAAAAGGTGGGGAGGAGGGACTCAGGGGAGGGGCGTTGGGAATGCGATAGGTGGAAGGAGGTTAAGGTGAGGGTGATAGGCTGGAGCGGGGGTGGGGCGGAGAGGTCGGGAAGAAGATTGCAGGACAAGAAGGCGTTGCTGAGTCCGAGGGTTGGGACTGCGAGAAGGTGGGGAGAGGGGAAATGTGGAAGCTGGAGAAATCTGCATTCATCCCTTGTGGTTGGAAGGTTCCTAGGCGGAAGATGAGGCGCTCTTTCTCCAGGAGACGTATTGTAATGGTCTGGCAAAGGAGTAGGCCAAGAACCTGCATATCCTTCGCGGAGTGGGAGAGGGAGTTAAAGTATTCAGCCACAGGCAGTTGGGTTGCTTGGTGCGGGTATCCCAGAGGAGTTCTGTGAAACGTTCCGCAAGTATGCGGCCTCTATCTCTTTTGTAGATGAGGCCACATCGGGTGCAGCGGATGCAGTAAATGATGTGTGTGTTGGTGGTGGTGAATGTGTGATGTATATGGAAGGATCACTTGGGGCCTTGGAGGGAAGTGAGGGGGAGGTGTTGGCGCAAGTTTTGCATTTCTTGCATTTGCAGGGGACGGTGCCGGGAGTGGCGGTTGGATTGGTGGGCAGTGTGGACCTGACGAGGGAGTCGTGGAGGGAGTGGTCTTTCTGGAACGCTGATAGGGGAGGGGAGGGAAATATATCATTGGTGGTGGGGTCTGTTTGGAGGTCGCAGAAATGATGAAGGATGATACCATGTATCTGTCGGTTGTTGGGTGGTAGGTGAGGACCAGTGGGGTTCGGTTCTGTTGGCGATGGGAGGGGTGAGGTTCAAGGGTAGAGGTGCGGGAAGTGGAGGAGACGTGGTGTGGAGCATCATCAACAACATCTGAGGGCAAATTGCGGTCTCTGGAAATGGAGGCCATCTGGGTTGTTCGGTATTGGAATTGTTCCTCCTGGGAGCAATTCCTTCGCCTCCACTGCATCTGATCCTCCGGGTTTATGCCCGAAACGTCGATTCTACTACTACTTGGATGGTGTCTTACTGGCTGCTGTTTTCCAGCAACACATTTTTCAGCCTTCGGTCAGCCTGTTTTATAAATGAAATAAAAAGGATTTTTGAGACCTTTCATTTCTATATAAATGGATGAGATTTCATGTCAACGTCGTCATGCTTTAGCAGAGACCTGTTTAAATAGAGGGGAATTGTCAGCTCTCGAACTAGCTGAGCTGAGCAGGTTTAGTTCAGTTTGAAGTGGGAAGTTCAACAGGTAGCTGCATGGAAACACTCTCTCTTTTCTACCCTTCAACTTCAACCTGTAAGTATGAGTCCCATTTATACTAGGGTTTTAAGGGAGTTTGCTTATTTGGACTCTTGTGCGTATCGGGAAGAGTATAATTAGGTCTAGTTGGATGCATTGAGTTCTGTCGGGGTTCTTTATTCAGTCCATTGTGTTACATTGTGTACTTTTGTGTAATTTTGTCTATTTTAAAATAGAGTGGTCAACCTAGTTATCTTGCCCCTGGTCATTTTCACTTTGGAATTACCAAAACAAGTTGCAAAGTTACGTCACGGTCTGCCTTCTCGAGAATGCTTTGAATTGTCTCCCCAAGTCGAGAACACTTGAAACACCCGAAGAATGGGTCGACAGACATTTCAGTTGATGCAACCATCAGAACAACAGAGAGCTCATTGCAGCGATACAGACACACATACTCACAAACAAGGGACACATACTAATATGCACACTGACACCTACTAACATGCACACATACTGACACAGACACGGAGAGTCGGATAGAAAGAAACACCGAGATATAGACACAGAACGAGAACACACATGAATACTCACAGCACCGTGCAGACCCAGAGAAATACATAGGATAGGTAGCAATAACCGATTGATCTCTGATTTTACCATGTATTACACCATATGTCAATCATCTCATTCACAACTTTTACAGATGAATTGCAGATAAGTAGCTCGAAAAGTCGCGTGATGCCCCAAGTGTCTGGGAAAGAGGTGAACATCTTTAACATTCCATGGTCATTTTTACAATTAAGCATGTCGTACAGCAGATCCGTGTAAACAGTGGATGTCCTTTTTTCTAATGGATTGATGATGATGGAGAGCACTAGTGTTCTGCACCACAGCCAGAAACATCCCCTGTCTCCACCAACGACAGTCTGTAGCAGCTGTGCGTTGTTCAAAACGTACTGCAGAAATTCGCCAAGGTTCCTTTCAGAACAGCTTCCAGATCTATGGATCGATAGTCCAGAACGCAATGCACAGCAGAGAGACAGGAACACCACCTGTTGCCAATTCAACATCAAGCAACTCGCTACCCTTGCTCAGAAAAATATCTCGGTTGCTGAGTTTCTGAATATATTCCAGAAAACTGAATATCAATTTCCTTGGAATGTATCAGATTGTGAAGAGGCATAAATTGATAGGGTCTCTGCGAAGAACGTACTTCTGTGAATTTTGGAATCTGAAATACAAGGGCACAATCCACGGAGCTGTTGGAAAAACTCAGCAGATCATGCAGCTTCTGTCAGGACAAATCAGAGTTAACGTTTCAGGTCTGGTAATTCAAAGGTCACCGGACACGAAACATTACCTCTCATTTGTCATCAGAGATGCTGTCAGATATGTTGACCTTTTCCACCAACTTATGGTGTTGTCTCTTATCTACAACAGGTTCAGTTCCTTCGGTTTCACTGATCCAACGTAGGCAAAAGAGACAGATTATTTCTGACTGAGATAAGGAGTCAACACCGATTCTTTCATATTCTCTATCAATGACGACTATGCGTGTTTCCTGATTGAGTACATTTCGGATTGGAACAGACGGATTGGCGGTTTCACAGAGAAGCAGCGGACATGTGGAGTGGACAGGAAACTGAATTCGAAAAATAAATCCAGCAATGATTGGATTTACTGCCAGAGTAGCCTAAATGGTTTGAACAGGCTGCACAGTCTCCTCCTGCTCCAGTTTGCTGAGCTTTCATTACTATTATGAACGCATGAACAATCATTGCGATATAGTTCCATGAGACTATTTGTTATTAAGTCTTTGCAGTCTCCAACCTTTTACTAATGATCTCATTTTTACTGCAGTGACAGCCCCATTCCAATTGCTCAGACTTCATTACCGTCCTAATTTTCTTCCATTCTTCTGTAATCTTACTTCAGATTGCAACAGGATCTGCATCATATGGGCCAATCGGCTGAGAAGTGACGGATTGAGTTTAGTTCAAATAAATGCGAGGTTCTCCAATTCGGGAAAGCAAATCTTAGCAGGACTTATATACTTAACGGTAAGGTCCTAGGGAGTGTTGCAGAACGAACAGACCTTGGAGTGCAGGTTCGTAGTTCTTTCTTAGTGGAGTCGCAGGTCGATAGGATAGTGAAGAAGGCGTTTGGTATGCTTTCCTTTATTGGTCAGAGTATTGAGTGCAGGAGTTGGGAGGTCATGTTGTGGTTGTACAGGGCATTGGTTAGGCCACTGTTGGAATATTGCGGGCAATTCTGGTGTCCTACCTATAGGAAAGATGTTGTGAATATTGAAAGGGTTTAGAAAAGATTTACAAGGATGTTGCGAGGTTTGGAGGATCTGAGCTACCGGGAAAGGCTGAACAGATTGTAGCTGTTTTCCCTACAGCGTTGGTGGCTGTGGGGTGACCTTACAGACGTTTGCATAATTATGAGGTTCATGGATATGGTCAATAGGTAAAGTCTTTTCCATGGTGTCGGGGAGTCCAGAACTAGAGTGCATAGTTTTAAGGTGAGAGGGGAAAGATAGAAAAGAGACCTCAGGGGCAACGTTTTCACGCACAGGGTGGTACATGTATGGAATGAGCTGGCAGAAAGTGAGGACTGCAGACGCTGGAGATCAGAGCTAAAAATATGTTGCTGGAAAAGCGCAGCAGGTCAGGCAGCATCCAATGAGCAGGAGAATTGACGTTTCGGGACTGAGCGCTGAAGAAGGGCTCATGCCCGAAATGTCAATTCCCCTGCTCCTTGGATGCTGCCTGACCTGCTGCGCTTTTCCAGCAACACATTTTCAGTATAGAATGAGCTGGCAGTGGATGTGGTGGAGGCTGGATGTGGGAGCTGGCTGATCCCATTGTGAACGGCAGTGACCACATCTGCAGCAAGTGTTGGTAGCTGGAAGAATTCCGGATCAGAGTCGATGATGTGGAATCTGAGCTTCAAACACTGCGGCACATCCGGGAGGGGGAGAGTGACCTGGACGCTTTGTTTCAGGAGGCAGTCACACCTGGACGATCAAGTAATTAACGTTCAGTTCGAGATCAGAGACATCAGAATGTGACTGTAAGTGAAGCAGGTACGGGGAACGTGATTTCAGGAGTGCAGCAGCCTCAGCCCTTGACCCTGTCCAACAGGTATGAGATTCTTGCTCTCTGTCCGGATGAGGAGAAGTGCTCTGGACAGGATGAGCCATCAGACCACGGCACCTTGGTGCAGAAGGCCATTCAAGAGAGGGGAGCAAAAAGACAAGTAGTTGTTATAGTGGATTCTATAATTAGGGGGACAGATAGTATACTTTGCAAGCCGGATCGGGAGTCTCGCATGGCGTGTTGCCTACACGATGCAAAGGTTGGGGACATCTCTGACCGGCTTGAAAGGATATTGGACCGGGAGGGGGAGGATCCAGTTGTTGTGGTCCACGTTGGGACTAACAACATAGGCAAAGCGAGGGTGGAGGACCTGTTTGGGGATTATCGAGCACGAGGAAGGAAATTAAAGTCCAGGTCCTCAAGGGTCATAATCTCAGGATTACTGCCTGAGCCACTTGATAGTTGGCATAGGGATGAGAATATTAGGGAAGTAAACACGTAGCGAAGAGATTGGTATGGGAAAGAGAGATTCCACTTCATGGGGCATTGACATCAGTTTTGCAACCGGAGGGATCTGTACCGTTGGGACGGTCTCCACCTGAACCGATCAGGTACCAATTTTCTAGCGAAGAGGATAAATGGGGTGGTCAGTAGGACTTTAAACTTCTGAGTTGGGGGGGAAGGAAAAGTGAAAGCAACAGGGAGAGTGGAGTTAAATGGAAAGATAAGCGGCAGGATACCATATGTGCAGGCAGATTTAAACTTGAGATAGACTGGGAATGCAGCAAATAGGAAGGATAACTTAGGACATCTTATGACTTCCAATATCTCTAATGATAAGAAATTTAGCATTAAGTCACTTTACCTGAATGTTCATTCATTACAAAGCAGATGAACTAATGGCACAGATCATCGTGAATGATTATGATGTGGTAGGCATCACAGAGACATGTTTACAGGGGGGTCAGGACTAGCAGTTAAATATCCAAGGGTTTTCAACTTATCGAAAAGACTGGGTAGTGGGCAGAGGGGGCGGGGTTTCCTTGTTAATTAAGAACAAATTAAATCTATGGAACTGAATGATAGAGCGTCGGATGATGTGGAGTCTGTGTGGGTGGAACCACAAAGGCAAAAAGAATATAGTGGGACTTATGTACAGACCTCCTAACAGTGGTCAGAACCAGGGGCACAACATGTACCGGGAAATAGAGAAGGCATGTCAGAAAGGCAATGTCACGGTGATCATGGGAGACTTCAATATGCAGGTGGACTGGGTAAATAATGTTGCCAGTGGATCCCAAGAAAGGGAATTCATGGAATGCTTGCAGGATGGCTTTTTGGTACAGCTTGTCATGGAGTCCACAAGGGAGCAGGCTATTATGGACCTAGTGCAATGTAATGAACCAGACTTTATAAAAAAATCCTATAGTAAGGGAACACTTAGGAAGCAGCGATCATAATATGGCAGAGTTCAGTCTGCAGTTTGAAAGAGAGAAGGCAAAATCGGATGTAATGCTGTCACAGTTAAATAAAGGTAATTATGTGGGCATGATAAAGGAACTGACGAAAATAGACTGGAAGCAGAGCCTAGCAGGGAAGACAGTAGAGCAAAAATGACAGGAGTTTGTGGGTAAAATTGAGGACACTGCACGGAGGTTCGTCCCCAAGAAGAGAAGGATTATCTGGGGAGGGATTAGACAGCCATGGCTGACAAAGAAAGTCAGGAAATCTATGAAAGAAAAAGAGAAATCCTATAAAGTGGCCAAGAGCACTGGGAAATCAGCAGATTGGGAAGGCTACAAAAAAAACAGAGGATAACAAAGAGAAAAATAAGGAAGGAGAGGATCAATTATGAAGGTAGGCTAGCCAGTAATATTAGAAGTGATAGCAAAAGTTTCTTTCAATACATAAGAAACAAACAACAGGCGAGATTCGACATTGGGCCATTTCAAACTGATGCTGGAAGCCTAGTGATGGGAGATCAGGAAATCGCAGGAGAACTTAATAAGTACTTTGCAACAGTCTTCACAGTGGAAGACAGGAGTAATATCCCAACAATTAAAGGGAGTCAGGGGCTGAGTTGAGTATGGGTTGCCATTACAAAAGGGAAAGTGCTAGAAAAGCTAAAAGGTCTTAAAATTGATAAAGCTCCTGGCCCAGATGGGCTACATCCTAGAATTCTGAGCGAGGTAGCTGAGGAAATAGCGGAGGCATTGGTTGAAATCTTTCGAAAGTTACTGGAGTCAGGGAAAGTCCCGGATAATTGGAAGATCGCTGTCGTAACCCCCTTGTGAAAGAAATGATCAAGGCAAAAGATGGAAAATTATCGGCCAATTAGCCTAACCTCGGTTGTTGGTAAAATTCTAGAATCCATAATTAAGGATGAGTTTTCTAAATTCTTGGAAGAGCAGGGTCGGATGAGAACAAGTCAACATGGATTTAGTAAGGGGATGTCGTGCCTGACAAACCTGTTGGAGTTCTTTGAAGAGGTAACAAGTACGTTAGACCGGGAAACCCAGTAGATGTGGTCAACGGAGACTTCCAAAAGGCCATTGATAAGGTGCTACACGGGAGGCCGCTGAGCAAGGTGAGGGCCCAAGGTGTTCGAGGTGAGCTACTGGTATGGATTGAAGATTGACTGTCTGAGAGAAGGCAGCGAGTTCGGATAAAATGTTCTTTTTCGGAATGGCAGCTGGTGACAAGCGGTGACCCTCAGGGTTCAGTGTTGGGGCCGCAACTGTTCACATTGTATATTAATGATCTGGATGAAGGGACTGGGGGCATTCTCGCGAAGTTTGCCGATGATACAAAGTTTGGTGGGCAGGCAGGTAGTACTGAGGAAGTGGGGAGGCTGCAGAGTATCTAGACAGTTTGGAAGAGTGGTCCAGGAAATGGCTGATGGAATTCAATGTAAGCAAATGCGAGGTCTTGCACTTTGGAAAAAAGAACACAAGCATGAACTACTTTCTAAACGGTGAGAAAATTCATAAAGCCAAAGTACAAAGGGATCTGTGAGTGCTAGTCGAGGATTCTCTAAAGGTAAACAAGCAGGTTGAATCAGTGATTAAAAAAGCAAATGCAATGTTGTCAATTATCTCAAGAGGGTTGGAATATAAAAGCACCGTTGTACTACTGAGACATTATAAAGTTCTGGTTAGGCCCCATTTGGAGAACTGTGTCCAGTTTTGGTCCCCCACACCTCACGAAGGACATACTGGCACTGGAGTGTGTCCAGCAGAGATTCACACGGATGATCCCTGGAATGGTAGGTCTAACATATGAGGAACGGCTGAGGATACTGGGATTGCGTTCATTGGAGTTTAGATGATTAAGGGGAATCTAATAGAAACTTATAAGATAATACATGGCTTGGACAGGGTGGACGCTAGGAAATTGCTTCCATTTTACGAGAAGACTAGGACTCGTAGACACAGCCTTAGAATGAGAAGGGGTAAATTCAGAACTGAAATGCGTAGACATTTCTTCAGCCAGAGTGGTGGGCCTGTGGAATTCATTGCTGCAAGTGCAGTGGAGGCTGGGACGCTAAATGTCTTCAAGGCAGAAATTGATAAATTCTTGATGTCACAAGGAATTTAGGGCGACGGGGAGAATGCAGGAAAGTGGAGTTGAAATGCCCATCAGCCATGATTGAATTGCGGGACGGACTCCATGGGTTGAATGGCCATACTTCTGCTCCTATGTTTTATGGTCGTAATTGCAACATTTAAGAGGCATTTTGATGGGTATGTGAATAGGAAGTGTTTGGAGGGAATAGGGCCGGGTGCTGGCAGGTGGGACGAGATTGGGTTGGGGTATCTGGTCGGCATGGACATGTTGGACCGAATGGTTTGTTTCCATACTGCCCATCTCGATGACCCTGTGACAGTATTAAATTCAGAATGAGGTTAATCATATGCAGAATCAAAATGAAAGGGAAACTGCAATGAAAATGAATATACGGAGTCATAGAGTAATAATGTCATAGTTAAGTACAGCATGGAAAACCTGAACGGGTTCAGAAAAGATTTCCAAGGATGTTGCCAGTGTTGGAGGATTTGAGATATATGGAGATGCTGAACAGGCTGGGGCTCTTTTCATTCGAGCGTCGGATGCTGAGGGGCGTCCTTATAGATGCTTACAAAATTAAGAGGGGCATGAATAGTGTAAATAGAGCAAATATTTTCCCTGTGGTCAGGGAGTCCAGGACGAGAGGGCATAGGTTTAGGGTGAGAGGGGAAAGATATAGATGAGATATAAGAGCAGCTTTTTCACACAGAGAGTGGGTGGTATGTCATTGGAATCAGCTTCCCGAGGAAGTGGTGGAAGCTGGTACAATTGCAAATTTTAAGAGGAATTTGCTGGGTGCATGAATAGGAAAGGTTTGGAGGGATATGTGCCAGGTGCTGGAAGGTGGGACTAGATTGGGTTGGGATATCTGGTCGAGTTTCACAACATAATTACGTTAGGAAGGAGACCAGAATTGTACGCAATATTCCAACTTTGGCCTCACCAATGTCCTGTACAGCTGCAACATGACCTCCCAACTCCTGTCCGCAATACTCTGACCAATAGAAGAAAGTATACCAACACCTTCTTCACTATCCTATCCAGCAGCGACTATATTATCAAGGAGCTATGAACCTGCACTCCAAGGTATCTTTGTGCTGCTACACTCTCTAGGAACTTATCCTAAAGTGGATAAGTCCTGTTGATACTTGCTTTCCCAAAATGCAGCACCTCACATTTATCTGAATTAAACTCCATCTGACACTTCTCTGCTTATTGGCCCATCTGGTCAAGATCCTGTTGTATTCTGTCATCATAGTTCAGAAGTTTTACAGCACTAAAATTAGGCTGTTCAGTGTATGATTCACACGGTGGTCTAAACTTTTGTTCTCCATCTCGAAAACCTTCCAATTACCAAGATACCCAGTTTCTGATTTACGACTGATTTATTTGTATGGAGTTTGCACATTTTCTATGGTGTCCGTGTGAGTTACCTCTGGCTGTTCCGGTTTCCTCTTTAAGTCCAAAGATGTGCAGGTTGTGTGGATTGGCCACGCTACTTTGCCCATAATGTTGAGGTATGTGCAGGGTTGATGGTTTACCGATGGAAAATATAACGTTACGAGATAAGAGAGTTGAGACTGGGCGGAATACAGTTCAGAGAGTCGGTGTGGTCTCGATGGAATGAAAGAGCCATTTCCACATTTTTGGGATTTTAAGATCCTATGACTCTTCACATGTGCCTCAAGGGATGAAATAGACTATCACCTGATGCCATATCCACTTGGATTGTGCAACATCAGGTCTACATAAACAAAGAACTTCGGATACAAGAGATCTGAACGACTGCGCAGAAATTCTTGGTGAATCTCAACATGTCTGCCAGCATATGTTCGGAAAAAAGCAGAGTGAACATTTCGTCTCCAGTAATTGTTCTTCAGAGCTGAAGATTTATGATGTTAACAGACCTACTGATCTTTCCCCGCAACCTATGTTCCTCTTTCTGATTTACAACATCATCAGTTCTTTTGTTTTTTTTATTCCAAAATTGGTTCAATATCCAGGAGAGGCAGCAGGAGTTATTGAACGATAGACATGCCTGATGATCTTGACAGATTTAGTTTGAAGGACGATAATGTCCGAATGAAGGTCAGCTTGTGATGGTCGGGCAAATGAATTATAAGATTAGTGCCCACATACCTGACTGAAATAGTTCCGTTTAGACATTGTTAGTTTGAGGATCGAACCAGTTTCAATGCTGGCTTTCGCAACACATCCATTTTGTTTCACTCACCCAAACCAAGTGACGTCTTTCTCTGCTGTAATCGATCTCCAATTCCCAGGAACGATATTGCAGTGTGATCAGTAAGTGACACAACATATAACCGTGTTGTAAAATATAAGCCATTCGGCCCTCAATGCCGTGCTGGCCTTCTATCCTACTCTAAGATCAGACTAACTTACATAACATTCATTGTACTTCATTCCACGTGATGATCCAAGAGTTGATAAACTAGCCCTGATGTATCTGACTCTACGACCACTGCTGGCAGTGCATCTAACGCAGTCACCACCCTGAGAAAAGAATCCACCTCTGACATCTCCACTAAACCTTCCCCCAATTACCTTAAAATTGTGCCTCCTCGTGATACACATTCCCATCATGGGGAAAAAAAACCTCTGGTCATCCACTCTATCTATGCCACTCAACATCTTGTACACCTCGATCAAGTCAGTTCTCATCTTTCTTCGCTCCAATGAAAAAAGACCTAACTCTATCAACGTTTCTTGTTAAAACACTACCTCCAGTCCAGGCAGCATCCTGGTCATTTCCGCCCACTCTGAAGCTTCCACATCTTTCTGATAATAAGCTGACCAGAACTGAACACAAAATTCCAAGTGCGATCTAACCTGGACTCTATAGAGATGCAGCATAACCTCGCGTTTCGAAAACACAATCCCCCTGCTAATAAAAATCAACAAACGATACGTCTTCTCAACAGCCCCACCAAATTTGGTGGCAACTTTTAGGAATCTGTGAACATGGATCCCAAGAGCCCTGTTTTCCTCCTCACTGCCAAGAGATATCCTTCCAATCCTGTATTTTGCGTTCAAATTTTATCGTCCAATATGAATGAATTCATATTATTTCAGATTTAACTCCATCTGCCTGTTATTTTCTCAGTTCTGCATCCTGTTAATGTTTCGTGGCTACCGAAAACAAATCTCCAAACTATCCACAATTTCACCACCACTCGTGTCATCTGATAACTTACTAACATTACGCTTCCACTTCCTCGTCCAACCCATTTAGAAAACTCACAAAGAGCAAAGGTTCCATAACTGATCCCTGCAGAACCGGAACAATTCATCCCCAGAGCATCAATATGGACATCAACAGTTTCTTCATTTCCCCTTCCCCACCTCAGCCAAGTTCCAAACGTCCAGCTCATCACTGTCCCCATGACTTGTCCTACCTACAAATCTTCTTTTCCAACTATCCACTCCACCCTCCTCCCTGACCGATCACCTTCTTCCCCTCCCCATTCACCTATTGTAATCTATGCTACTTTCTCCCCAATGCCACCCTCCTCTCTTTTATCTCTCCACCCTTCAGGCACTCTGCCCGCATTCTTGATGAAGGGCTTTTGCCAGAAACGTTGATTTTACAGCTCCTCGGATGCTGCCTGAACTGCTGTGCTTTTCCAGCACCACTAATCCAGAATCTGGTTTCCAGCATCTGCAGTCATTGTTTTTACCAAGAATACTGTTTTATATGATCGCTTCATAATCCATGAAATTGTCATGACACATGTCAGATCCCATGAGCAATTTTCTCTCACGTTGTTTGATGTGCACCTTTCGAGCTTGATCAATACTAATGTTGGGGGCTGAAGCAGAAATTGAGGTGTGTGATGGGGTAGTGTATATCTTAGCACACTCTCATTCCCTATCGATTAAATGATTAATTGTTTTAGCACGTGCCTCCTTTGCCAACAGCCCCTCGAACAGTGTCTCCACAACTTTCTGAACTGGCCCTGCCTGGTTTTTGAGAGTTTCCTCACTTTAAACTGTTAATTCTTTCATGATTTGTCTAACCCTCTGAACATTCTCATTCATACCCTGTATGTTCAATAAAAATTGACGAGGAACGGCACAGCATTGACCCTTGTGACAGCGTCATCCTTCAGGTGTCGAGTGAGATTATGGCATTCCCCACATTTGGTGGCCCCTGTGGCATCAAATGCTTTGTGCACCACGGCATTGGTTAACATGTGTTACATTTGTTTCAATCGAACGAGAAATGTTCTGGCGTTTGAATGCTTTACGTTATCATTTGACATCTCACCTTTGTCAAAAAGTGTGGAGCTGGAAAATCACTGCATGTGAAGTAACATCCCAGTAGCAACACATTCGACGTTTCGTGCAGAAGCCCTTCAGTTGGAATGTGAGGATGGAGAACGGAGCTTAAATTTAAATGGGAGGGGGTTGTGGAGCTAAGGTAAAGTATCTTGGAAGGCAATAGGCAGATAGAGCTGGAGGTGATGTCGATAGGTCGGAGCAAAGGTTGGAGCGGATATGTTGAAAGGAAGATGGATTAGTGGCACAGTTCTACAAGGTAGTGCTGAGTTGGAGGGTTGAACCTGGAATTCAGTGAGGGGAGGGAGAGTATGAAACCGGAGAAATCGACGTTGATACTGTGGGGTAGGAGGATCCCTGTTCGAAAGGTGAGCCGTTCTTCATCCAGACGTTGCGTGGTTCGTATTTGCCGGTGGAGGAAGCTCAGAACCGGGCCAATACCTCTCACCTATGTTTAATAGTACTTTTCCATGAACGGGTTTATGTTGGGATTGGCGATTTCTAATTCCCTCGGGCTTCTTTAGAGGAAGAAGTATTTGGTGTGGGTGAGGCAAGTGAAAAGCCAACCTACAACGATTGTACTGGTGCACCCATTTCCAAATAACCTCCACACAGCTAGTTTTGCCCTTTCATATTATATAGCCTGTTGTCCGTGGAGGGGATTGCAATGCATGCTGAAGGTGCATTCATCCGTTTTTCTACTTCTTTTTTGTACATACATTTCACAGGTCTGCCTGTCGACTGTAAATACAATAAATCTCTACCAGGAGATGGCATGAACGGAGCGCTAAAGACTCGTTATTTTGCCATTCCCCCTTATAAGGCATGTCCCATCCCATGTATTGCGTGATAACAACGTCTCTCATATTCCTTTATTGGACCAATGTGATCTCTGTAGAAACAGAATATTAAGGATTTGAACTGGAGAATGCATCCTGTCACAAAAAGAGCGAAAGGTGGACCCATTGCCTCTGAAAAGGCCATGTTGAGAAAACTGACAAGGTGGGGTAGCATCATACAGAGAGAGCGGGGAATTGCGTGATGGAAATGGGCAAGGGAGAGGATAACATTTGTTTTATGGCGTATTTAAGCAGAACTAAAGAAGTTAGAAAAGCTTTTTTTAGCAATTGGACCAGGTGTGGTGCTAAAGAAGAAATGAAATGGTCTGTGATAGGGTGGAGGCTGCAAACCTTAAATGACAAAAGATTTCATGGAAACAAATCTAAACTGATTGCTGACTGTGTCAGCAAGGAAAACAAGAGCCAAGGAAACGAGCAGGAGAAGATGCATTTATTCGATCTGTTCCATCAGTCAATATGATTGTGGCTGACTTCAGACTTCAAATTCAGCGTCCTCCCCATTTTCCATGATGCTTTGAGACACCATGAAGTTTTCGATTTCAGTCTGAAATGAACTAAGTGAGGGAGCACCCACAATCCTCAGCGATATCAAATACCAAAGACTCCGAGATGATTTGAGGAAAAAGGCATCATCTCTTCTCACTCCCAAATAAGCTTTTCCTTATCTTGAGATTGCGTTTAAGGTTGCCACACCCGCGGGAATAATTTCTCAGCATCTCCCCTATCAAGCCTCTGTCATTCAGGATCTTATATATTTCATTGGAATCGATTCTCAATTTTCTGATAACTGAGGATATGGACACATGGCATGCAATCTTGGCAGCAAATAGTGAATTTTTTTACAATTTATTCATTGGGCTTTGGCATTTCTGGCTGTCTGCTGGCTTTTGTTCCCTATACGTAGCAGGTCTGGAGGAAGCGGTGGGGAGTTGCCTTCTTGAACGCCTGGATTCCATTTTGTGCAGTTAAATACAAAGTGTGGTAAAGGAAGAACTTCCAGGATTTTCAAACATTGGCACCTTTTGGAACCAAATGTTTGTTCAAACCAGGGTGGTGAGTGGTTTGCTGTGAAATTTTCAACTGGGGTGTTTCCTATTTATCTGCTGAGCTTTACATTCCAGATAAGAGTGCTGTGTGTTCAGAAGTTGTTTTGTATGGAATTTCTGCTGGGTATCTTGTCTATGGTACGCACTGCTCATACCGGTGGTGTAGACAGAGAATTTGTCGCTGTGATGCTGAGCAAGCTGCACTGCAAGTTTATTCTCCCTCAATATTGAGGGCACATCTGCTCCATGTGGTTACTCATTGCCTGTTTGGCAATTTTATTTCAGTTCAGATTGTTTACTTTCTTGCGGGCTTTTCGTTTAATAATAAACACAATATTGTGGATAGCCTCAGCTGGATGGAGAGAACCGATGCAGGAAAACAGCAGGAGTCATTCCTTGCCCATTAGCAATGGAGTATTGTCGTGTTTCTACTCCTTCGTATCCTTTCAGTCCTTTCCTCACGTGGACTCCTCGTTTCATTATTTGCTGCATCTAATCTTGTTGCTCAATTACTTGGATTTATTCATTATTTGAATTATTTTTATAACTGGATATTTAGCAGCATACGTTATCTGGTCTCTGAACTTTTTCTGTGTCACCACATAAATAAATGCATTTGTGCAGCAGCTTAAGTTCCGCAGCATAAATGCAGTTAGTTCAAAGAGACGACGAACAGCATAATCCAATGAATAACCAACATTAAAATAATATAAAATACAGCCCAACCAGAGGAGTATGAAGCTGGCTGATATGGCAAAGAGTAAAATCAGAAACTTCTTTCTGCTCTCTATCTCTGGATCGTTCTCCATTTTTCTCTGATTCCCCAATCCCTTACGCACCTTAATAGCCTGGAAGATGTGTCTGACAGTCAGAACATTGAGAAAGAGAAGAAAAATGAATGGGAACATTGGTGTTAAAAATTGCTCCAAATATCTGAAACTTATCCACCGACGGTCGTAATAATAACTGGACCAGACATGACAGGACCATTGAATGTTGTTGATAATCTAGATTAGATTAATTACAGTGTGGAAACAGGCCCTTCGGCCCAACAAGTCCACACCGCCCCACCGAAGCGTAACCCACCCATACCCCTACATCTATATCTACCCCTTACCTAACACTAGGGGCAATTTAACATGGCCAATTCACCTGACCTGCACATCTTTGGAGTGTGGGAGGAAACCGGAGCACCCGGAGGAAACCCACGCAGACACGAGGAGAACGTGCAAACTCCACACAGTCAGTCGCCTGAGGCGGGAATTGAACCCGGGTCTCTGGCGCTGTGAGGCAACAGTGCTAACCACTGTGCCACCGTGCTGCCCACTAAAGCAGCAGGGTGGGGGGCTCCTTTGAGCCGTTCCAGGTTTAAATCGGAAGTACATAGGAATGTTCTTTAACGAGAAGAAAATAGAGATGATTGCGAGAACCCTCATTGCAGTTTTCTTTGTGCAATACGTAGTTTTCATCTGATGAAAACAAATGGCGACAAATCGATCGAAAGAAAAGGCAACAGTGAACCAGACAGAACAGTCAATTGTCAGGTGGTGGAGGACATTGATAAGACTGCAAACCGGAGTGATGCTCAGGAAACAAATTGGATAATAAAATTTTTGAAATCGGATAAGTACGACATAAAAAAAAATGAACAGTAGATCAGACGTTGCCATGGCCACCAGGTAGATAGTGCTGCATGTGGAAAGACCACATTTGCCCCGAGCTAAAATTACAATCACCACGAGACTAACTGTAAGAGAAAGGGCAGGAAGAGATTTCATGTTGCTGATTGAGCATTATTCATGCAGACTTTACGTAATGACACAGAGATGATTGTTGTACTCTGTAATATAAAGTTTAAAGGATCTGAACCATATAACAGAAAACGCATTCTAAATGGATCATTTGCACTTGGAAAAGACACAGGGAACCACATGATCAGCGGATTGCTCATGAAAACACGATAATGTGTTCTCTTTTTGGTGCCGGCAGTGGTTGATTTCATATGCTTCATAGACGAAACAGACTGGTTGGGGTTTCCCATATGACCACAACATCCACCACAAAGACACTTTGGATCAGTTAAGCAAAGAATGGGAGAAACCCTACATACGAATGGGATTGCAAAATTTCTGCATTTCATTTTAAACCAACGTTTGTTCCTTATCAGATTAAACGATATTTTATCTTACTGTATATTGGCACAGACCTCTTACTTACCTAATGCATCATGCATTGTGCTAACCATTGTGAAATCACAAGAAAACATCTTTTTATTTGGAAATGATGGTGGAACGAAAGGCATTGCTGAGGCAGATACAGATTTTGGGACCTAGTATATGACCCTGAATAGTTGCTGCAGCGATGTTCGACAGTTGAGATGATTGCGTTACCACAGCCGAAACCATTTTCACCTGTGGTCATGATGAAACCAGGGAGAATGAGATTACCAGAATGTGATCTAATTTAGTTTTTTTTGAGGGCTGTCTTACTGTGAATCACTATTTGTGATTTGAATGTGAAAGAATTGAATCTTTTTTCAGGAACTAAAATTTAACTGTAAAAATAGGCACAATTGATTGATAAACAGACAGCCAATCCTACTGAAAATGCAAGGCAAACAGTCCTAATTGTGGAGCAAGACAGATTTAACATGTGAATATTGGGAAGGTTAGAGGTCATCGTGCAAAATGCAACAAACAAGTGGCAGAGTTTGAGCCCCCAGAGTCGGAATGTTTTCCATTATGACGATAAAAGAAGGGAACTGCTTATAAATCAGGAAATTGGATTTGTAAGCTGTGAACTGACATGGAGTATGGCAGATGGGTAGAGAATACATAGCGCTTTGTGATGTAATTATTGAATTTAGTTATTTGTTGAAACAGACTTTTTTTCCTATTGCTATTCCTATTTTTATTTTTATATGTTGCCTTAAAACTGATTGATGCACAGTTCTCATCGAGAGCTCTTCTTCCTAATGAAGCCACACATCACAAAGTGTAGGGCAGCGATCTCTGAACAATTAACTGTAGGCAGATTATGAATTGCAGTTTTAACAATTGATAATCTTATTCTAACCAGATACAGATGGCAAGTCGTGACAAAATTTCCAACTCTATATCCATACTTATTCATGTTCAGAAAAGACATTACTGTAGCCATTGTTTCACAACTTTCCCTAAACTTGCTGGAAGATTAATCAGCATCAAAAACATTGCTTGAATCAACATGATATGTCTTAATGGCATTTGGTTGAATGACCGTTATTGCTCTCGGAATATATTGTATCTGTTTATCTTCAATGGGACATTTCACTTTGTAAACTTAGCATCAAACATAATCAACCAGATGCGAATATTTTCCTAGTAGCAAACCATTGTATATTGACAAACTGCATTAAGAACTTCATCACTGGACAGTACAGGAATGAGGAAGGTCATCCAAACGAAGCAGTCACTGTTTCATATTCTTATAGTCATAATTACCTTTGCTGTCAGATATTATAAATCATTGTTGTGGTTCTGTTCTCCGAGCTGGGAATTTGTCTTGCAAACGTTTCGTCCCCTGTCTAGGTGACATCCTCAGTGCTTGGGAGCCTTCTGTGAAGCGCTTCTGTGCTGTTTCCTCCGGCATTTATAGTGGCCTGTCCCTGCCGCTTCCGGTTGTCAGTTCGAGCTGTCCACTGTAGTGGCCGGTATATTGGGTCGATGTGTTTGTTGATAGAGTCTGTGGATGAGTGCCATGCCTCGAGGAATTGTCTGCTGGTAGCGCTAGAGGGAAGGACTAAAATCACTAAGAAACGATAAGAACATAATTATACTACCAGCAAACAAATGCAGAATGACGGTCATCCTGGACAAAGCAGACCACATGCAAAAAGCACAACAACTACTTGCAGATGCCAACACCTACCAAAAGAGGGAGTTTGACCCCACCCCACAGCTCACCAATAGGATAAACAACACACTGAGGAATCTAGAAAAAACGGACAGATAACCAGGTCTGACCTACAAAGAATGAAGCCTGAAAGCAACAACACCCCCAGATTCTATGGACGACCCAAAGTGCACAAACCAGACATCCCACTCAGACCCATAGTATCACTACCAGGGACACCATCACACAAACTGGCCAAAGAACTACAGCAGAAACTGAAACACCTGATCAGCGGATCCAGACAATCTATACAATCGACACAGGAATTCTTGGACATCATCTGAAATATACACATAGACAAGGAAGAAACTATGGTCTCATTCGATGTAACGGCACTGTTCACCTCCATCGACAAAACACTAGCCAAAGAAACAATAGCCAACATGCTGGACAGACACCACAGACAACAGGACTTTGAACCTATCAACAAAGACGGCATACTTAAACTACTGGACTTGTGCCTCACAACATACTTCACATCCAATAACCAAATATACGAATAAATCAACGGAACACACATGGGCTCACCGATCTCTGGAGTCATAGCAGAAGCAGTAATGCAAAGGTTAGAACAAACAGTCTTACCACAACTTCGACCCAAACTCTGGGTCAGATACGTGGATGACAACTTTGTCATAATTAAAAACACAGAGAGAGAGAACACACACCAGATCATCAACGCCACACTCACAGGAATCCGATTCACTGGAGAGGAAGAAAAGGACAACCAACTCCCATTCCTAGACGTGATGGTACAGAGAACACCGAACGGAGAATTCACCACAAAGGTTTACAGGAAAGTCACACACACATACCAAGTCCTAAACTATGAAAGCAACCACCCCAACACACACAAACGAAGTTGCATCAGGACACTATTCAAAAGGGCCACAACACACTGCAGCACACCAGAACTACAAAAAGAGGAAGAGGAACACCTATACAAAGTATTCACCAAAAACGGATACCCTCGCAATTTCATCAACAGATGCCTAAGGGAGAGACAACGGAACGAGGACAGGCCGCAACCCAATGGACGAGCCACACTACCATACATCAGGAGCATTTCTGAACTGACAGCCAGAGTACTGCGACCACTAGGACTCATAACAGCACACAAACCAACAGCCACGCTCTGACAACAGCTCACCAGAACAAAGGACCCGATACCCAACATGACCAAAACTAATGTAGTGTACAACATCCCATGCAAGGACTGCAGAAAACACTACATCAGACAAACAGGAAGACAGATAAGGATCCGGATACACGAACACCAACTAGCCACGAAACGACACGACCAGATGTCCCTAGTAGCCACACACACAGACGACAAGCAACATGAAATCGACTGGGACAACACTACCATTATAGGGCAAGCCAAACAGAGAACAGCCAGGGAATTCCTAGAGGCATGGCACTCATCCACAGACTCTATCAACAAACACAAAGACCTGGACCCAATATACCGGCCACTGCAGTGGACAGCTCGAACTGACAATCGGAAGTGGCAGAGACAGGCCACTGTAAATGCCGGAGCAAACAGCACAGAAGCGCTTCACAGGAGGCTCCCAAGCACTGAGGTTGTCACCTCGACAGGTGAAGAAACGTTTGCAAGCCAAATTCCCAACTCGGCGAACAGAACCACAACAACGAGCACCCGAGCTACAAATCTTCTAACAAACTTTGAATTATAAATCATTCTTTTCCCCACAAACAGCTAAATTCATAGTCAGAGATACTTCTCCATGCTGAAGATCGCTGGGGTAAATTCTTCTGCTCCATTTAATAATTCCCACTCAGCATAATTTTCCTTTGAGTGATGCTCCCAGTTACGCTTTCACACTCCGGTCATTTGTTCCTCTTTAGTTAGGAAATCACTTTCGATAAAGTTCTATTTGAAGATGCTCACTGAATCACTCTGTCACTGGAATTGGGTGCCAATTTATTGACCCTTATGCAATATAGATCTACAGTAAAAGATACACTTAGCAAAACTTACAATTGGAGTCACAGGTAGTCTCCTCTCAGTGCTCCACACTTACGACAATGCTGCATTTACAGGTCTCCACAGAAACGCAAGAATGCTGCGTCATAAGTTTCTGTTTGAGCAGTTACCCACACTCAGTGCAATTCGACAATGGAATACCCTCCGAGTACCATGTGGCCACTGAAGCCAGGGGATCCGGACTGAAGTTCGTGATCCTTGTTCAGTACAATTATACAATCAGTACACACTTCAAACAGAGTCATTCCTGGAGATCTAGATCAATTGGACACAACATTCCAGTCGATCGTGCGTTAACATAGAGTGACTGAAAGTTGCAGACAAATGGTTTTCGTTATTTCAATTTAGAAGTTACACGACAGAGATGGTTTGGAAATATTAACCGCAAACATTAATATCACACAGGAAGAACACGTACCGCCCCAGTCCAGTGCCCATGAAGTGGAGGGATAAATATAACCATTATGCATGTCGATGGATCAACATTCAGACAGCACTCCATATCCGGGTGTAAGATGCTCTGGCGAAGGAAAGACCAAACTTCAAGACACGATTCTACTCCAAGAGCCCATCGAAGAATGCTTTTGCCCCAGAACTCTCAGTGTGCTGTGTTGGACTCACCTCTGGCATGATGATAGTAATCTGTGTTCTCGGAAACTTACAGAGGCTTATTGGGTACGAAATAAAATTTATTTGACTAAGAAGTCTCCATTTTCCTTCAAATGAACCATTTTGGAATGGAAGAAGACAGGCCATTATTGCATCAAAATGCCTGATCCACTCCAGTGATGTCACAAACGCTGTGCCAAATTTCTCCCAGCAAGCAGTTTTGATGTGGCAACCCTGACAATTGCACAAAATAGCAGGTCTCTGTATTCTTACTTCACTCTCACCATCAAGATAATCTCTACCCCTCAATTGCCTCAAAACATTCTGGGATAGCTCAGCACCGAAATGTGATCTTCAATAAATCACCTCACTTTAAACACTGATTCGAAAAATATGAAACATTTCATCGAAGCAGAAGGAGCTGAACATGCTGAACTGCCTTGCGTGGGGTCAATGCCCAGAATGGTCATCCACACCCAGCACAGGTTTAGTCATAAACAAGTTCCCACATAGTAAACACAGGTGAGTAGTCATTCCCACTCACCTCTGCTTTCCGATCATTCAGAAAACAAGGGACATGTGACGTTATTAAGAAGTAGATTGGCTCAAATAGGCCAACAAGATCTTGAACTGCATCGAGGGAGCCAAGCAATTAGAACCGTTGGCATTTATATCTCTATATAAATTTATCTGTGTGGTGTGAATCAAAATCACTGCTTGGACAGACACAGCACATGAAAATTGCATTGATGCCCCACACCATGTGGCAAAGAGTGACATTCAAAGCAGGGTCGACAAAACGGTACATATTATTGTAACAGTGTGCTGCTGATGGATTAGATATCAATTGGTGACACTGATAGGTAGTCTAAGTCACCAATCCATTCAATTCTGAACATCGGCACACGCAGCAGGGCTAAATGTTACTCCATTTTGCCCGATATTCTTGAGCCTTATTGGAACCTTGGAGCAGGAAGATAATCTGAAATATCTTAAATTGTACTTCAGTCACCCCAAACCGACTTCTCTTCCATCAGGTAAAATCTGCTGTACCACACAATCTCCAAAGTTCTGAGTCCAGTATCGTACAATAACAGGAATGTCTCAAAAGTGACAGAGACCTGCAGTCCAACGTATAACACAACGGTTTCACAGTAAATTGGTCTAAATTATATCCAGGATGTTCATCTCCAAAATGTCAGAACCGGAAAACTAACAGCGACGAGAATAAAAATAATCATAAATTCAGATTAGATTAGATTACTTACAGTGTGGAAACAGGCCCTTCGGCCCAACAAGTCCACACTGCCCCGCCGAAGCGCAACCCACCCATACCCCTAACTTAACACTACGGGCAATTCAGCATGGCCAATTCACCTGACTTGGACATCTTTGGAATGTAGGGGGAAACCCACGCAGACACGGGGAGAATATGCAAACTCCACACAGAGAGTCGCCTGAGGCAGGAATTGAACGCTCGTCTCTGGCACTATGAGGCAGAAGTGCTAACCACTGTGCCACCGTGCCGCCCGCAAATACGGAGTAACAATCCCAATCAAAAGCCCTTATATACCATTCATATAGACCAGTATCGTTTGGGGAATATCGAAATATAACACAACAAAGGGAAAGTCGGGAAATATCTTGTTTGACAAACCTGTTTCACCACTGTTGGATTGCTGCTGCCACAAGATTCAAGATCTCATTATATTTCATATTCGATTCCTCCCGACTGAATTGTGCATCTTTTTACAAAAGGTACTACTCACATGTTTTTTGTGGAAAGAAACAATCGAGAAATACACATCTAATTTGGAACCCTGTGCTCAAAATCCCTCCCAGCAATCCGTCCTCACATATATCGTGGTCCCACACACCCACTGATTGACGAAAACACACAAGATGTTCAAAGCCATCTGTGCTGACACTCACTTATCACTCCGTAGTGACCTACTCACACCAAACATTGCCCACCTGGTATCTGCTCTCCCATTTGGAACAAGATATCTGAGATACATCCACCAACAAAATTCCTTTGCATCAAGGAATTCGAAACACCTTACTCAGAGGTTACTAAGATGTCGGTCGTTACAAACACCATCTGACTGATAGTAGGGTTTGAGCTACCACGGAGCGAGATCGGTCTTCTTCAACACTCTCTCGACCCGCCAGGGCCAGTGCTCATTCAAATTCCATCAGTATGGCCGCAGTGCCAACCCATTCTGCGCGGCATGGAGAAACAGGCAATGCTACAGATTACTGAGGGGCCTCCTAATCAATAAACTATTCACAGTAAAATCAGTAAGTGGAGACATTGTCATCTGCCATTGGTATTTGCCATGCTAAATGGAAAGGAAATAACTATTAATCATAGAGTGGAAATAAGTATGATTTAATGCTGAGATTTTTAAAACTAAATTGTTTCAAGACTTACCAGGAATACCAAAAATGGCAAAGATGGTATAGTATATTTTTTCGATCATTATCGTTGGAACATACATTTTGCTGTTTGTGAAATAGCCTTTGATGTCCTGCTGCTGACAGTCTGTCTGAGTGTGGAGAATTACCTGGCGCTGACACAGTTCAAAGGTTATTATTTTATATCATGTGATGGTCCACTGGGAAACACTGATTTTGTATCCAATATTTTTAACAAACAACTTATGACAGAAGGTTTATTTTAAATTTGTGATGTAATTGAGATTTAAGCCTGTACTTGAAATACCCCAAAGACTAGATTAATCTGATCCTGTTAGATCTCTTATATTAATTGTAAATCTTCTTCAAAATTCAATGCTTGTACAAAATCATGTATAGTTCGTCCCATCAATACCAAAATATTTTTCGATATTCTTTTCAGTGACTGCATACATTTTGATCAGGCTTTACAGTCATTCCATAGTTCGCGCGGTTGACCTTTTTAAAAGCTGTTGTACTGCATATTGTTGTATCCCTATTTTGCTTTTTAATCCAATTTACAACACATTTGAGAAATTCTATCTGTGAATGAGCACTCTCAAACAGAACCTGAAGCTGATAGAAACCACAACAGCTGGAACGTGCACTAAATTATATAGTTCGCAAAACAAATGCAAAAACTAAACAGAAAAGATTCAGACCTTTGACTTCAGAATCCAGAATGACCGAATGATACATAATACAAGTGACCCTTAGACCCGTCGTGTTCATTCCACCAAAATGAATCTAAATCTACATTAATCCCACTTTCCACTGCTTGGCGTATAGGCTTGTATGTTATGACATTTCAAACGCTCATCCAAGTAATTTTAAAAGTGTGTATGTTTTCCTATCTCAAGCACCCTCCCAGACAGTGCATTTCAGGTAAATACCATCCTCTGGAAGAAACGAATTTCCCTCATGTCCACTATGAACCTCCTGCCTTTCACATAGTATTATGCAACCTTGTTCCTGACACTAAGACTGAGAGAAACAGCTGCTTTGGATTCACACTGTCAAATGCCCCTTATAAGTTAAACACCTGCTCTAGATAAGTCACTCCGAACTTATCCATCCTCCCTCTGCACAGCTAAATTGTTGCAAACTGAGCACCATTCTGGTGAATCTCCTTTGCACTTCTTCCAGTGCAATCACACCCTTCCTATGGTGCACTTCCGAAACTACACACAATACTCCAACTGTGGATTAAACCAAGTTCTGTACAGCTTCAACATGCACTCTCCTTTTATAATCCTCCTACATTTCTCATGAAGGCATTATGCACGAGAAGTCGACTTTCCAAGTCCACGGATACCGTCTGTTCTGCTGTGCTCTCCCAGCGCCACACTGTTTGACTGTGATCTCCAGCATCTGCAGTCCTCACTTTCTCCTTATAATCTATGCATCGACTGAAAAAGGCGAGTGTCCTATACGCATTCTAAACTACCCCAGTATCCTGTCATTCCACATGCAGGGATCTGTCAACAGCACCTCAAATCCGTTTGGATCCTCTGATCTTCCTAATGTCGGGCTATTCATTGAGTACACCCTTTTATGGTGACTCCGTTTCTTTTAAAGTGCTTCATCTAACATTTCAGAAGGATTACATTTTATCAACCACTCATCTGCCCATCTGACCAATCTATCAATTTCTATCTGACACCTAAGAATATATACCTCCATGACAATGACCCAGACAATGCTCGTACCATCGAAAATCCTATTTCACGTTCCCAATCTCTTCAACTGCTTCTCCCCATTCCCCAGCCACACCCACTCCGTAAAACACACACACACATTCTCAGTCCCCCATGTGCGAACATGTCAAAGCCTTTGCTCAATTCCGATGAACTACTTCAACTGCCCTACCCTTATTGAGAGATCTGGCCACCTCATCGAAAGACTTCACCAGATTTATGAGGCATGACCCCCTCTGACGAAACCGTCCTGACAATCCACGGTGAAAACATTCCGCACTAAATGGAGATGAATTCTATCCTTTGGTTTTTTTCTCCAATCGTGTCCTGAACACTGATGTCAAACTCAGTAGCCTGTTTTTCCTGTTCGATCTCCACCTTCCCTCTTGAACAATGGAAACACACCAGCTGTCCTCTGGAACACCCCGCCCCCCACCCGCCTCCACCCCCAACCCCCCCCCCCCCCCGTCCCCTCCCCACCGTAGCTGAAGAGGAATTGAAAGTTTCAGTAAGCAAGCCTTTAAATTTTTCCGTTGTTCCTTTGGTTATATATCCTACGCAAATCAGAACTTTTACACATTTAAGGTCTCCAAAATCTGCAATATCTGCTCGCATCATATAAATGATGAGAGATTGAGCGAGTTTCGTTTTTTTAAACTCTTTCACTTCCCATTCAGTTTCCCAACCATAAAAAGGGAAGACAAAATGTGTTCCCAGAATCTTGATTTCCGAATTCTATTTTTTTGAATAAACACATTGCAAAGTTATTTTAGACTAAGTAAAAGCCGATTTCAGAAGAAGAGAATTGTACACTGTGGAAGCAAGCCATTTGTAAAACGATTCCACTCCGACTCATTGTACAGCATCACACTTGACCCACCCTTTACCCTATCGTTGTAACTTCTCATTTCCCTTGTCCAATCCAGCTTTCCTGCACATCGCTGGACACTGTGGGCAGGACAGAATGTCTCGTTCATTCCATCTCCACCACCCTGGACTCTGGGAGGAAAGTGGATCATCCAAAACCCAGACAGAGACTGCGGGGACATGCGAAATCCACACAAACAGTCGTAAAGAGTGGAAATAACCCAGGTCCATGGTGCTGTGAGGCAGAAGTGCTAAACACTAAGTCACTGCATATAACACTCATAATTCAGAAGAATGAATTAGGTGTTTTACACTCTCTCTCTCTCTCTCTCTCTCTCGCACACACACACAGACACACACACGCACAATCACACACACACACACACACACACACCACATGAAATGTATTTTTACTTTCTTCTTTCACTACTTAACACTTTCCTTTGCATGGGGAAACAATTCCTCTGATCATCAACAGTTGCTTTTTCCTCACTGAGCAAATATACTAAGCCATCTTGATTTTCTCTTAATTGTTCGCAGTCAATGGTAATGCCATTGCCTGGTCTTATTTTGACTGCATTCACATTTTCTCGGGATCAAGTAGAAACAAGTTAATAATTCGCTAAATAATAATAAAACTTACATCTTTATTGAGTAATTGGCACAAAACTTCCAATTTGGTCTCAAATTCAGGCAGGAAGCCAGCTTTAAATCTGTTCATTTTATGACTGTTAATATTGACATAAAGCTATGGCCAATTGAAGTAACAACCCATCGAATTCATAAATGTCCTTTAGGGAAAGAAAACTGCTGTCCACAGCCAAACTGGGCTCCACGTGTCTCCATGCTCAAAGACGTTGATGTTGTATTCGGAGGTTAGTCATATAAGCTCAAGGCCCACACTGCATGATATCCTCAGGATGGTGTTCTTGACCTAACAGTCTTTTGTAACTGTACAACTTACCTCTTGTCAATTAAAAGAGCCATAAGGTACACTGTTTGCGAATAATTGCACAATCCTCAGCAGTATTCCTGGATACTGCAGCACTCCATGCCGCAATGATGCAAAATCTCAGAAACATCCAAGGCTGTGCTGATCAGTGCCAATTATAATGCGTACCACACAAATGTGAAACAATTACGACCTCGAATACGAGATCATTAAAGTTCCACCTCTTGACATTCAGAGGCTTTGCTGATTGTGAACCATTGTGATCAACAAACTGGAGTTACTATTGAGCAGACAATGAACTGTCAGGTCAAGAGCAGGTCAGAGGGAAAGAACGCTGCCATGGCCAACGAATCACATAACACCGAAAGCCTCTCCACCACTTAACTGTGCAAGGCACAAATCAAATTGATTGGTGCCATATTTGGTAAAATATCTGCATACATGCATTCCATCCACCACCGATGTTCAGTGAAAGCATTTTGCATGATTGACAATACACATTGCAGAAATTCGCTGATGTTCGTTCAGTAGTTTCTTCCAAATAGCGACTGTCACATTGCCAAAGACAAAGGCAGTAGATGCATGGGAACACCTCTCGCTGCATGTTCCCTACTCGGCCACTCACCACCCTGCCTTTAATGTATCTTCATTCAAAAAAATTGTCATCACCCCAATGGATAATAAAGCTGCTCTCTTATTAATGATAAACGACTGGTTGTGAGTTCAACCTGAGGGTTACCATGTCCCAGGTGAGTGTTGATGGTGGGAATTTAGGAACTTTTTGGTGATATCAGCCAGTGTGGGAAGTGGCCCACACTGTTGGTGCTACTCTACATTGCAAAATCAGCCGTCCAGCTCGCAAAGCTGCAGGAGGTCAGTTAGCACAGCTGAATTGACAGCTGCTGTGAGATAAAGAGAGGTGAGGTAATCTTCTGCTCAATATCGCTGCCAGTTATCTCACTGTTTGACAGAACAGACCTCCGTATCTAAGATGATTCGTTCGGTGTGCCATTGTCAAACTCCTGGACATTCCCTCCCTCCTGTCCCCATCATATCTTCAACTATTTTTTCCGACACTGTTGCGACCGTCGTGGCACAGGAAAGCAGCTTCAATAAAATACTGAAGGGAAATAAATTTTGGTCGATACATTAAAAAACAATCCCGCTGAATTAATTGATGAAACATGCCTGAACAAACCATTTTGATAGCCAAGATTATGACTACCAGAAAATTCAGATTAATGTACAAGTAAAATCGTTGGATATGTAAACATTTGGCAGATCTTTTTCGGGTTGAGACTGAATAAGAGAATATGCGTGAGAGTGTAACAGAGATGGTGCGAGAAAGAAATTGCATGTCAATTGCTGAACTCAGTTCAATGTCATTTTAACTATGACGAAATACATTGAGCAAAGACCACTGCTGACTGAATTTTCTTTGAATATTTTCGACACTTTGAAGCATTTTCATACATGACAGTCTGAAAGGGGTTAGTACATGTCGCACGTCAGAACGTTCCTGCTTCTATTCGCAGAAATAGCTCTTTATAATCCTAAATTATCATCTGATGTTTGCGCAGTCCTTGTGTCTCAGATGAAAATATCGTTCTCGTGATCTAAGATTGGTCAGTGTTTGTGCTCGAGAGTAATAAAACATAGCATCCATGCTAAATTGCGTATTGTTATTGAAACGATGAAGTTCTGTGATCAGCATTTACGCTGCAGTTGGATTAGAAAAGTATTGTTATCTGTGTTGGGTGACACAAGTATCGGGAGAGAAGAGTAAGTGTTCCAGTGAGGGGTTTTACATTCAAACCGACATTGAATGAGTACTGTTTGTGCAAGAATATGATGGCTCAGTGGTAAGCACTGCTGCCTCACATGTCAGGGCCTCAGTATCGATTTCACCATCGCGCGACTGTCCGTGTGGAGTTTTCACATTCTCCCAGTGTCTATCCGTATTTCTTTCAGGTGCCCCGGTTTCCTCCCACAATCCAAATATGTACAGGTGAGGTGCTATACTCAGGGGTAAATGTCGGGGAATGGATCTGGTAGGGTTACCCTTCAGACGGTTGGTGTGTACGTCGTGGGGAAGAAAAGGCCTGCTTCTACACTGTAGGAATTCTACCGTTTTATGAACGAGATAGGGAACAAAACTTCTGTCAGTAGCTGATTGAAGACAATATGTCTCAGAAGAGTTCCCATCGCTTGTACTTTGGAGATAGGCTCACTGCCAGTTCATCAAAATGTCACTTTCCAATTGGAAGTATTGTCTTACTGAATTAGATAATGATATTAACCACACTTTCCTTCAAAGTGAAGCATATAAAACAAACTAATAATACTTGTTAAAAGAGTACATATAATGGAACCATTCAGTTAACACATTTCGCTCCCTGGAGATTCGATGCTCGAATTCGAACCAGAATTAGGCTGCATTGTCACGTATCCTGATGAATATAAACACGTGAGAACAGTAAACAGAGTACAATGTCCCCATTCTCAGGTATCAAATTGGTTACAAAAGCAGAATTTTTAAAAAGCAACATTACAAATAACACAGCCAAAGGTGTGTGTGGGGAGAGGGATGGGAGTTGGCTGGATTGGGGGAAGGGGGGAAACATCCGGACATTAAAGTTTAAATCTTTTCTCCATAAGCGTGTTTGCAACCACCAGAACAGGCACATGGACCTAGCCATCGCCTGTAGTATTGATCCGCCTACGATTCTGCATTTAATAGAAAGGGATGTCGTTGCTGGAAGAGGTTGCAACGATAAAGAACGTTGCACAGACTGGACGATGAAGCAGCGAGAGGTAGATCTATCGGGATTGAAGCAGATAACAGTAATATTGAAGGGTATAGAGACTGTAGGAGGTTCTAGCGATGACCGGAGTGGCAAGGATGAGAGGAGTTTGCTGAGATAGAGAGGGCAGGAGTATCTGAAGGAGTTGACAGCGACAGGGAGATGTGTGACCGCTGGAGGAGTTTTCAGAGATTTCGACATTTGTCGGTTTTGGCGGAAGTTCCATAGATGGACATTGCTGCTGCTGTGATACTATTATATGCGCCATGATACTGTGCTTTCCATGGTGCGTCTGTAAAAGATCTTGAGATTCTTATAGACATGGCGAACTTCCTAAGCTGCCTGAGGGAGAAGTGGTGTTGATGTACAGTCTTAACCATTGTATCAACACGAGCCGTCCAGGAGAGGATGCTGGTTATCGATGGCCTGAGGAACTTGTTGTTCTCAACCCTCTCAACCTGCTCTCCTCTGATGTAGATGAAGTGATACATAAATGAAGGTGTGAAGATTGTACAGAGATAGGGATGTGTGTAAGGGTTAGTGAGGTTCAAGAAAGGCAAACGTGTCCAGGCAGTTTGAGTTTAGAGAGAGGGGGAAAGTTATCGGCATTGGAGAACGTTACAGACAAACGGAGGCAAGTAAATGCTGAAGGAGTTGGCAGAGACAAAGATGCATGTTAGGCTGGAGGTTGTTACAAATATAAGGATGCATGCAGTTGATGGAGGATTGTACAGAAGTTAAGAGCTGTAGTAATTGGGGGTTGCAGAGATAGGGAGGTGTGTAGGGGCTGGAGATGGTGACCGAGATATGGAGGGGTGTAGCTGGTGTCAAAGATCTTGGGGTAGGAGTGGAGTGATGAAAGGGCTGGAGAAAGTTACAGACATATGCACGGGTGTAGCTGGTGTTAGAGATCACAGACGTGGGGGGTGAGAGGTATCGTGGATGGACATGGGTCGAGAGTTTTTGAGGGGTGTAGCTGGTGTGAGACGGCACGTAGGTCATAGTGGTGGGAGGGGTGTAGGGGCTGGAGAAGGTTACAGCGATATGGAGTGGTGTAGCTGGGGTCAGAGGTCATGGAGGAAGGAAGCGCGAGTGGGAGAGGCGGGTTAAGGTTATACAGATGTAGAGCCGTGTAGCTGGTGTCAGAGATCATCAGGTGGGTGGGGAGTGGTGTAGAGCCTGTAGATAGTTGCTGAGGAATCGATGGGGGGTAGCTGGTTTCAGAGATCAATGCGTTAGGAGGGTAGGGGAGAAAGCAGGAGATATCTATAGAGATATGAAGATGTGCAACTGTTGTGAGATGTCATAGAAGTTGGTGGAGTTGGGTGTAGTGGCTGGAGAGTGTTGGAGCGATATGAGGGGAGCAGACGGTTTAAGACGTCATAGAAGTGAGGGGGTAGCGGTGAAGCACCTCGAGAAGGTTGTAGATATATGGAGAGGTACAGCTTGTATTAGCCATCATAGAGGCAGGAGTGGTGGGGTGGGGGGATGGAGACGGTTGAAGAAATATGTAGGGGTGCAGCTGGTGTCAAGCATCATAGAGGTGAGAGGGAGGGAAAGAGGATCTGTCGAGGGTTACAGAGATATGAAGAGGTGTGGCTGGTGTTAGAGGCCATAGAAGTGCGAGGGGACAGGGTGCAGGGTCTTGCGGGGGTTGCAGATATATTGAGGGGTTAAACTGGTGTCAGAGGCAATAGAACTGGGGGGCGGATTGAGGGGCTGGTGAATATTACCGAGTTATGCAGATATATAGCTGGTGTTGAAGGTCATAGTTTTGGTAGTGGAGAGGTGTTGGGGCTAGAGAGGGTTACAGAGATATGGAGGGGTCTAGCTGATGCTATAGAGGTGAGAGGGGTCTCGGAGCTGTGGAAGGTTACAGAGATATGGAAAGGTATAACTGGTGGGTGAGCAATCAAAGAGGTGGGAGGGGACGGGTGTCTGGGCTGGCGAGGGTTAAAGAGTTAAGGAGGGTTGTTGTGGTTCTGTTCGCCGAGCTGAAAACCTGTCTTGCAAACGTTTCGTCCCCTGTCTAGGTGACATCCTCAGTGCTTGGTAGCCTCCTGTGAAGCGCTTCTGTGCTGTTTCCTCCGGCATTTATAGTGGCCTGTCTCTGAAGCTTCCGGTTGTCAGTTCGAGCTGTCCACTGTCGTTGCCGGTATATTGGGTCCAGGTCGAAGTGTTTGTTGATAACGTCTGTGGATGAGTGCCATGCCTCTAGGAATTCCCTGGCTGTTCTCTGTTTGGCTTGCACTATAATAGTAGTGTTGTCCCAGTCGAATTCATGTTGCTTGTCGTCTGTGTGTGTGGCTACTAAGGATAGTTGGCCGTGTCGTTTCGTGGCTAGTTGGTGTTCGTGTATACGGATCGTTAACTGGCTTCATGTTTGTCCGATGTAGTGTTTTGTCCAGTCTTTGCATTGGATTTTGTACACTACATTAGTTTTGCTCATGTTGGGTATCGGATCCTTCGTTCTGGTGAGTTGTTTTCTGAGCGTGGCTGTTGGTTTGTGTGCTGTTATGAGTCCTAGTGGTCGCAGTAGTCTGGCTGTCAGTTCAGAAATGCTCCTGATGTATGGATGACACCTTTGTCATAATTAAAAACACAGAAATAGAGAACACACACCAGATCATCAACGCCACACTCACAGGAATCCAATTCACTGGAGAGGAAGAAAAGGACAACCAACTCCCATTCGTAGACGTGATGGTACAGAGAACACCGAACGGAGAATTCACCACAAAGGTTTACAGGAAAGCCACACACACAGACCGAGTCCTAAACTGTGAAAGCAACCATCCCAACACACACAAACTAAGTTGCATCAGGACACTATTCAAAAGCGCCACAACACACTGCAGCACACCAGAACTACAAAAAGAGGAAGAGGAACACCTATACAAGGTATTCGCCAAAAACCGATATCCTCGCAATCTCATCAACAGATGCCTAAGGGAGAGACAACGGAACGAGGACATGCCGCAACCAAAAGGACTAGCCACACTAAAATACATCAGGAGCATTTCTGAACTGACAGCCAGACTACTGCGACCACTAGGACTCATATCAGCACACAAACCAACAGCCACGCTTCGACAACAACTCACCAGAACGAAGGACCCGATACCCAACATGAGCGAAACTAATGTCGTATACAAAATCCCATGCAAGGACTGCACAAAAGACTACATCAGACAAACAGGAAGACAGTTAACGATCCGCATACACGAACACCAACTAGCCACGAAACAACATGACCAGCTATCCTTAGTAGCCACACACACAGACGACATGCAACATGAATTCGACTGGAACAACACTACCATTATAGGGCAAGCCAAACAGAGAACAGCCAGGGAATTTCTAGAGACATGGCACTCATCCACAGACTCTATCAACAAAGACATCGACCTGGACCCAATATATCAGCCACTACATTGGACAGCTCGAATTGACAAACGGAAGTGGCAGAGACAGGCCACTATAAATGCCGGAGGAAACAGCACAGAAGCGCTTCACAGGAGGCTCCCAAGCACTGAGGATGTCCCCTAGACAGGGGACGAAACGTTTGCAAGACAAATTCCCAGCTCGGCGAACAGAACCACAACAACGAGCACGCGAGCTACAAATCTTCTCCCAAAATTTGAGGTAAGGAGAGGTTTAGCTGGTGTCAGAAGTCATAGAGGTGTGGGTGTCGGGTTAATGGGCTGATTTGGTCTGGATGAATTTGCAGATTTACCCAGTAACTCAAGTAATTTTGAGATTCGAATCCCACCATGGCAGATTGCAGAATCTTTCACACAGAAATTCTTGGAATTAAGAATACACTGATCACTGTGAAACTATTTTTGGTTGCCAAAAATATCCAACTGGCTAGCATAATTCCTTCAGAGAAGGATTTCTGCCATCCCCACCAGGTCTGCCAACATTTGAATCAATTCTCAACGGAAGTTGGTAGACCCTTAACTGCCCTCTGAAAGAGCAAGGCAGTCAGTTCTATCAATTGCTACAATGTCTCAAAAAACAAATGAAAAGGCACCGACAGCTGAGCATGACCTAGGCAACAGAAAAGACAAAGCCAGAAAAGACAAAGCAAGAAACAGACCTGTTGAACCTACAATGTCTTCCTAGAGTTTATGACAAAGTTCGGAAAGTGGCCTCACAGAGCAGTCAAACAGCTTTCTATCCTTTTGTGCCCCCAGCCACCTCTCACTTTGTTTCTTTCTGTCTTTATCTTTCGTTCCTCTTCCTCTACATCTGTGCAAACATATCCTACTATATCCGTCTCCTATTCCGTGTACTTGACGTTACCTCTTATGTCTGTCTATTTCTATCTATTTTGCACTCTGTCTGCCCAAAATCATTATGCACTGCCCAACATTTGTGCTTCTCCATTCTTGCATAGCCGCAATACGTGTTGTTTTTTTTTCTCTTCTCAAACTCAACACTTCACACAGCTCCAGACAGAGTTGTATTTGCCTCTTCTCTGTATGAGTGACCATTGCACAGAATCATCGAATTATTTTAGTGTGGAACCAATGCCATTCTACCTACCGAACAACACTGACCATCCGAAGAGCAACCCACCCAATCCACATAACCCTGCATTTAACATGACGAATCTACCTTGCTTGTAATTCCCAAGACACTATGGATTATCTAGCATGGCCAATCCACCTAGCATGCAGAACTTTGAACTGTAGCAGAAAACCGCAGCAACCGGACTAAACCAACGCAGACACGAGAGAATCTAATCTAAAGAAGTGTACAAATTCTCCTCAGAAAGTCGCCCAAGCTTGAAATTGATCCTCGCTATCAGAGTTGTGGCTTTTTTTTATGTCATGTGTTAATTGCGTCTGATGTGATAACAGGAAAAACAGAAACCACTCCCAACCTCTGAGAAGACGCTTTGGAATCAAATTTCCAAACACGAAACTTCTTTCACTCATTGTCTTCTGCCTCAGCCTTTACTTTCGAGACAACCTGTCACTTTGCCTTTTCTCAGATATGTTGTTAATTTCGAGTTCAGAGGAATGGTCTTTCGACCCGAACTAATAGCACTGATTTCTCTCCACAGGTGGTGCCAGAAACTCTGAGCTTTAACAGCAATTTCTGTTTTTGTTCGTGATGCATAACTGTGATTGCCTGTTCCCTTCCCAAAAACATCACTTCACAATTCTCCAAACTGAGTTCAGTTTGTCACTTCTGCAGGTTGTTTCTTTTAGTTTTTACACACCCAGAGAACCGTGGTAGACAATCAGTCAGCTTTGCCGACATGCAATGTCTAACTGAACCATTGAGAAAGCTCTGCATTTCGTCTGCACGACGGCACAGCCTTTTTGGGAGGCCTGACTCGTTACCGATCGCTGTAGCAATAAATCAGACTAAGCCTACACATGACTGACAGTTATGTTAACCAATCCGATTACCACGTCACAACACACTTTGGTTCAAATCCTTTCAGGCAATCAGAGCAGTCAATCTCTGACATTGGCACTTGCAATCAATCAGATTGGCAGTGCAGCGGCTGCTTTATCCAATCAGAAATCACCATCCATCCCCCCCCACCCCACCCACCTCCGTCAGACCAGGAACAGTGGGAAAGATTTTTAAAAAGTTGAAGAACTAGTGATGCTGGCAATGCGAAACACAATCTGAAATTGTTGGTTACTGCTGGTAAGGGTCACTGGACTGAAACGTTAAATCTGATTTTCCTCCACAGATGCCACCGGATTTACTGCGTTTTTACAGCACCTTCTGCATTTGTTTGTCACATTGAGAAGCATGTTTCACATATTGACCCAGAAGCATGAATTGTACAGCCGGGAGATATTCAGAACAACTTGCTCATTCCAGTCAATAAATATATGACTACAAAGAGGTGGGGGAGTGGCATTGCCTTGCAGGGACAGTGTCAGAACTGCAGAAAGGGAGGTCATCGCGAATAGTTTGTCTTCTGAGTCAGTATGAGTTTCAGTCAGATACATGAAAGGAGCAATCACATTACTGGGTGTTTTCCACACAGCCCACAACAGCAACAGTGACACGGAGGATCAAGTTTTGTAAAGGTGCAGAAGAAAAGGAGTTCTATTCAAGGGCAACTCCACCTTCCATAACATGGATTATATATTTTCAGGTGTGCCCAGGAAGGAGTCCAGACTCAATATGTATAAAGGCCGACTGGAGAAGCGGGGGGCGGGGTGCATATTGGATTTGGAGATTTGTAATGAAGCAGGTCAGGTGTCATACTTCTCGTTGGGAGAGCATTTTGGCGAAAGTGCTCATAACTCTCCTAACATTACTATAGTTATGGAAAGGGATAGGACCAGACAGTATGGGAAAAAGTCATTGTGGGCGGGGAAACTATGATGCCATTAGACAGGAACATTCGAGCATAAATTGGGAGTTTGCATTCTCAGAGAAATTCACGACATAAATGTGAAGGGTGTTCTTGGAGAACTTGCTGTTTGTTTGGCATAGATTTGTCCCAATGAGACAAGGAAGGAATGATCAGGTGAAAGAATCTTGGATGATAGAGATGTGGAACATCTCATCAAGAAGAAGAAGGAAGATTACATAAGGCTGAGGAAGCAAGGATCAGACACGGCTCGAGAAGGATAAAAGGTAACCACGAAAACACTGAAGAATGGACTTACGAAAGCAAGAAGGAGTCATGAAAACGGTTTGTCCATTCGGATTAAGGGAAACCCCAAGGCATTCCACATTTACGTGAGGAACAGGAAGATGGCCGAGTGAGGACAGTGCCGATCAGGGATAGTGAAGGGAATTGGTGCCTGGAGTCGGATAAGTACAGCGATTTCCTTAATGAATGCTTTCCTTCATTACTCACTAGTGAGGAGGATCTTGACGTTTGTGACAATAGCGTGAAACAGGCTGTTATGCTTGAACAGGTTGATGTTAAGAACGGGACTATGCTGGAAGGTTTGGCAGCATGAGGTTAGATAATTCCCCTGGCCCAAATGGAATATATCCAACTTTACTACGGGAAGCGAGGGAAGACATTCCTGCGCCTTTGGCGATTGTCTTTGCATCTTCACTGTCCACTGTAGTAGTACCAGATGATTGGAAGATGGAAAATGTTATTGCCTTGAACATGAAAGGAAGTAGGTTTAATGCTAATCATTACAGAACAGACAATCTTACCTCAATGATGGGCATATTATTGCAGAGGAATCTGAGAGACTGGATTTCTTATTATTTGGGAAAGATTTGCTTGATTAAAGTTAGTCAACATGGCTTCGTGAGGTGCGGGTCATGCCTCACAAGATTTACTGAATTCTTTGAGGATATGACAAACACATTAATGAAGGTCGAGCAGTGCATATTATGTATATGGATATTACCAAGGAGGTTCAGTAAGTTAGGGGGGATGGGATACAGGGAAATCTGGCGACATGGACACAGAATATCCTGGGTCATTGAATGAAAGAGAGTGATAGTAGATGGAAAGTATTCAGACTGAAGCTCAGTGACCATTGGTGGCTCTGCGTGAATGACATGGATGTGGAAGCGGAAGAGTGGCTTCGTAAATTTGCCTGTGACACGAAGGTTTTTGGAGTTGTGGATAGTGTGCGGGGTACTGTAAGTTGCAGTGCGACATTTAAGGAATCGAGAGCAGGGCTGAGAATCCGCAGATGCAGTTCAACCTAGATAAGTGTGAAATAATTCACATTGTATGGTCGAATCTGAATGCAGATGACAGCATTAAAGGCCGAATTTTTGACAGTGTGTAAGATTAGAGTGATCTTGGAGTCCATGTCCATGCATCCCGAAAAGATGTCAAACAAGTGGACAGATTTGTAAAGAAGACGTATGATATGCTGGCATTCATATGCAGGTATATTCAGTTTCAGATACACAATGTTGTGCTGCAGCTCTGTAGACCTCTTGTTACAAACCACTTGAAATATTGCTTTAGAGAGGGTGCAGAGGATAATTACCTTGTCTACCTTGCTACCTTGTCTGGAGGGCATATCCTATGATGAAAGTTTCAGGGAGTTAGGGCTTCTCTCATTGGAGCGAACAATAATGAGAGGTGATTTTATAGTTATGTACAAGATGATGAGAGTCATAGATAATTTGGCTAGCAAGAGACTTTTTTCTAAGGCGGAAATGATTATCACGGAGTGCATAATTTTTGCTGACTGGACGAAGGTTTAGGGGAGATTTCAAAGGCCGGTTCTTTACACAGAGAGGGGTGGTTGAGTGGAATGCATTGCCTGCAGTGGTAAATGCGTCACAGACTTTGAAGTCACTTAAGCAACTTTTGGATTGTAACATGGATGATAGTAATATGAAGGTAATGCAAGTTACTTTGGTTTTAGAGGAGCTTAAAAAGTCGGCACAACATCGACGACTGACAGGTCTGTACTGTGCTATACGGATCTATGTTCTTTGTGCAATAACTCTATTTTCAACTTTGGATTAAAAGCGCTGGGTTCACAAACACATTGAGTACATCATGTCTCATTATTTTCTGAATTGAATTCCATTTCCTATTGCTCTGCACATCTAACTAATCTATTGACTTTCTCCACCTGTTTACGCTCTCCCCCTCACTATTGACTATGCTACGAATTTCATATGATTTGCAAACTTCTTGATCAAGCCACGAGAAATTTATTGCAAATGCTGACATCTGTACTGAGAAAAAATGTTGGAGATTTCAGTGGGACAGGCAGCATCACAGAAGAGAGACCAAGTGAACGTTTCAAGTCGCGATCACTTTTCATCACCACTGTAAAGAAGAGTGGAGGGGGCAGCATTTATATGATATTTTGGGGGAGGTTCGTGGGTGCAGTGTATGCTGGTGGAGAAAATATGATGATTGCTCAGATGAAGCGACCAGTATGGAGAAAGACAGAGCAATGCTATGTCTTACTGTCAGACCTGAAAGGGCAGACACTGGGATCAGTGGTGGGGAGTGAGGGCATGATCACAAGCTCAATGAAAGTGAAGAAATGGTTTATAATTTGAACACCTTATTAAGTTCAGAAATTTGAAAAGTGCCTCGTCTGAATATGAGCTTTCTTCCTCCAGTTTATGCTGCGATTCACAGGAAAGGCATACGAGCAGGATCCTGCATTTCAATGATCGTTTATGAGATTGTTGGATTAATGCTTGTGCATAGATCGGAAGTGTGCGAAAAGACCGTCATCCAGTCTGATTTTAGAATCTCCAAGGAGGAATACGCCACATTGGGTGCAGCGAATACAACTCACAAGATTGGAGAAGGTAAAGATGAAATGCTGCTTCATTGGAAGGAGTGTATAGAAACTTGGATTGTGAGCAGGTAAGAGGTGAAGGGGCAGGTTTCACACCTTCCGCAGTTACATCGGAAGGTGCCATGGAGAGGTGGATGGATTTAGTGGTTGTGGAATGGTCTTGAAAGTTTCAGAGGGAATGATGCCTGAGAAATGCAGATCGTGGAAGTGAGGGAAAGATTTGCTTGGTGCTGGCACTCTGCTGGAGTTTTCGGAAATGATCAGGAATGATCTTTTGAATGCAGAAGCCTGTGGGATGAAACGTGATGGCAAAGAGAACTTGATCACGCTGCTCTGTGTGACGGGAAGGGACAAGGGGTTAAGTACGGGTGATAGGTCGAATACAGGTTAGTCAATCACAGTGGGTTGGAAACCACGGTCATGGAATAAGCAAGTCATGCCAGCAGCAATGCTAATGGAAGGAGGCATCATTCAACAGATGCTTTCTGGTTGGAAGGACTCGGAGGATGTGATGGAGTTCTTGCAGGACATGGGGAACATCGGGCTGCAGGGAAATTAACCATGAGCGTCAGTGGCTTTCCAGTGGACGGCAGTGGACACTTTATTACCCGTCTGTCTCTGTCTCCATTTCATGTTGACACTAAGGATCTCACAGGCATTGTCCTTCTGACCGCCACCCAATGAAAGCATTAATGTTTGTTGGTATTGACAGTATGCTCAAGGAACCACTTGTAAAGATCGGTCCTTTCATTTTCCAGCAGAGTCTCGACGACACTACATGCTGACCAATTCCTTATCCACTGTTAGTCAGAGACACACAGATACTGACCTCGGTCAGTCAACCTGCAAAATGAGTTGTGGCTAACAGAGTCTGTCACTCAAAACCCATCTCCTCCGACATCCCATTTCATCCACGCTGGTCCTCGCACCCTCTATTGGAACACACCTCCAACAGGTATGAAACACAATCGCAATCACTTTTGTGGGATGAGACCGAATGTGGGAGAAAGCAGCAAACCAATGTTTTAGCTCAGGTCTGTTCATGTCCCTGCCCCATTCACACTGGACCCAGTCTTGGAATACACACGGACACAATGCTGCAGTTTCATACCCAGAGAGACCACACACATGGTTACAATATTATTCAACTGAAGGTTTTTCTGCATAAATGAATGCAGGTTTATTCCAAAAATGGACACTAGCACTTTGGATAAATGAACATAAGTTTAATACACAAATTTACACGAAGTTCTTAAGTAACTGAGGACAAGAGTTTTCGACAAATTTGATGAATCCAAAACAAACAAAAGAGGAGCAGCCAGAAGTCGTGGTCCACATTGGTATCAATGACATAGGTAGGAGGTGGGCTGAGGATGTTAGGCAGGCTTTCAAAGGAGCTAGGTTGGAAGCTCAGAGTTAAAACGAATAGAGTTGTTGTCTCTGGTTTGTTACCCGTGCCACGTGATGGAGAGTCGAGGAATAGGGAGCGAGAACAGTTAAATGCGTGGCTTCAGGGATGGTGCAGGAGGGAGGGATTCCGGTTTCTGGAAAACTGGGGTTATTTCTTGGGAAGGTGGGACCTCTATAAATACGATGATCTACACCTGAACCTGAGGGGCACCAGTATCCTTGGCGGGAGGTTTGGTAGTGCTTTTTGTTGGGGGATAGGGTTTAAACTGACTCTGCAGGGGCATGGGAACCTATACTGTAGCTTTAGGGTGCAGGACCTGGAGGGGAGGGAGGTTAGGAACATGCCATCAATCTCAAAGGAGGGTGCCTGTAAACAGGAAAGTGGCTTGAAGTGTGTATACTACAATGCAAGAAATATACAAAATAAGGTAGGTGAACTTGCAGCGTGGGTTGGTACCTGGGGCTTCGATGTTGTGGCTATGATGGAGATATGAGTAGAGCAGGGATAGGATTGGCTGTTGCTGTTTCCAGGGTTTAAAGGTTTTAGTGGAGTCAGAGGTGGGGGTAAAAGAGGGGGAGGTGTGGCATTGCTTGTCAAAGATAGTATTACAGTGGTGGAAAGGACTAAAGATGAAGACGCGCCATCTGAGGTAGTTTGGGCTGAGGTTAGGAATACGGAAGGTGAGGTCACCCTGTTCGGAGTCTTTTACAGGCCTCCTAATAGTCCTAGAAACGTAGAAGAAAGGATTGCGAGGATGATTCAGGAGAAGAGTGAAAGTAATAGGGTGGTTGTTATGGGGGACTTTAACTTTCCAGATATTGATCGGGAAAGCTATAGCTCAAGTTCGTTCGATGGGTCGGTGTTTGTCCAATGTGTGCAGGAGGGTTTCCTGACACAATATGTAGATATACCAACAAGAGGTGAGGCCATACTGGATTTGGTTCTGGGTAACGAACCAGGCCAGGTGTTAGAATTAAAGGTCGGTGAGCACTTTGGAGACAGTGACGACAATTCGGTGACTTTGACTTTAGTGATGAGAGGCATAAGTGTGCACTGCAGGGTAAGAGTTATAGCTGGGGGCAGGGAAATTATGATGCGGTGAGGCATGACTTAATATGCGTGGCTTGGAAAAGTAGGCTTCAAGGCAAGGGCGTAATTGATATGTGGAGCTTGTTCAAGGAGCAACATTTGAGTGTCCTTGATGAGTAGATACCTGTCAGACAGGGAGGAAAGGTTCGTGTGAGGGAGCTGTGGTTTCAGAAGGAATTGGAATCCCTTGTTAAATGTAAGAGGGCGGCCAATGTGAAGATGAGGCGTGAAGGTTCAATTCGGACAATTGAGAGTTATAAGGTAGCCAGGAAGGACCTGAAGAGAGAGCTAAGAGCAGCAAGGAGGGGACATGAAACTTCCTTAGTTGGTAGGATTAGGGAAAACCCTAAGGCTTTCTATGGGTATGTCACGAATAAAAGAATGACTAAGGTAAGAATAGGTCCAGTCAAGGATAGTAGTGGGAAGTTGCGTGTGGAGGCTGAAGAGATTGGGGAGACACTGAATGAATACTTTTTGTTAGTATTCACTCAGGAACAGGACATTTTTGCCGATGTGAATACTGGGTCACAATTAAGTAGAATGGATGGCTTTGAGGTATATTGGGAAGAGGTATTGGAAATTCTGGAAAGGGTGAAAATAGATAAGTCCCCTGGGTCTGATGGCATTTATCCTAGGATTCTCTGGGAAGCAAGGGAGGAGATTGCAGAGCCATTGGCCTTGATTTTTATGTCCTCGTTGTCTACAGGAATAGTGCCAGAAGACTGGAAGCTAGTAAATGTGGTTCCCTTGTTCAAGAAGGGGAGTAGGAATAACCTTAGGAACGAGATGCCGGTGAGTCTCACTTCTGTTGTGGGCAAGGTATGAGAGAGAGAATTGTAAGGGATAGGATTTATTAACATCTGGATAGGAATAATGTGATCAAGGATCGTTAGCATGGTTTTGTGTAGGGCAGGACGTGCCTCACAAACCTTATTGATTTCTTTGAGAAGGTGACTAAGGAGGTGGACGAGGGGAAAGCGGTAGGTGTGGTGTATATGGATTTTCGTAAGGCGTTTGATAAGGTTCCCCATGGTAGGCTACTGCAGAAAATACAGAGGTATGGCATTGAGGGTGAGTTGGAAGTTTGGATTAGGAATTGGCTGGCTGGAAAAAGACAGAGGGTCGCAGTTGATTGTAAAGGTTCATCTTGGAGTGCACTTACGAGCGGTGTTCTGCAAGGATCTGTTTTGGGACCATTGCTACTGTCATTTTTATAAATGACCTGGAGGAGGGGCTATGAGGTTGGGTGAGCAAGTTTGCGGATGATACAAATTTCGGAGGAGTTGTTGACAGTGAGGAAGGATGTGTCAGGTTACAACGGGATATAGATAAGCTGCAGAGCTGGGCAGAAAGGTGGCAAAAGGAGTTCAATATAGCTAAGTGTGAGGTGATTCACTTTGGTAAGAGTAACAAAAAGATGGGGTACTGGGCTAATTGTCGGATACTTGGTAGTTTGGATGAGCACAGGGATCTTGGTGTCCATGTACACAGATCTTTGAAAGTCGCCAGCCAGGTAAATAGTGCGGTGAAGAAGGCATATGGCGTACTGGCTGTTATTGGTAGAGGAATTGAGTTCCCGAGTCCTGAGGTCATGTTGCAGTTGTTTCGGACTCTGGTGCGGCAGCATCTGGAGTATTGTGTGCAGTTCTAGTCGCCATACTCTTGGAAGGATGTGGAGGCACTGGAACGGGTGCAGAGGATGTTAACCAGGATGTTGCCTGGTATGGTCGGAAGATCGTATGAGGAAAGGCTGAGGCACTTGGGGTTGTTTTCATTGGAGAAAAGAAGGTTTAGGGGTGACTTGATAAAGGTGTACAAGATGATTAGGGGTTTAGATACGGTTGACCATGAGAACCTTTTTCCACGTATGGAGTCAGCTATTACAAGGGGGCATAGCTTTAAATTAAGGGGTCTTAGGTATAGGACCGATGTTAGGAGTAGATTCTTTACTCAGCGAGTCGTGAGTTCATGGAATGCCCTGCCAGTAGCAGTGCTGGACTCGTCCTCTTTGTGGGCATTTAAGCGGGGATTGGATAGGCATATGGAGGATAGTGGGATAGTGTAGGTTAGGTGGGCTTGGATCGGCGCAACATCGAGGGCAAAGGGCCTGTACTTGCTGTATTCTTCTATGTTCTATGTTCTGTGTTCTATGACACTGGGAAGTGAAATGAAAGAAAGTGCCAACTATGCTTTTAAACTTTGTCTCTGTGCAGCGCATCTGTGGAATCCAACGCTCAGGATGAGCAATATCGAACGCCTGGTGAAAATACAGCACAGTTATTCATATCAACGTTGGATGATTAGTTAATGGATCATACGTGGCAGAAATAAAGTGGGTGACAGGGGGCAAGGGACTAGGTGGAGCAGTCAGATTTTGACAGACCAATCATGAGAATGAGAACATTAAATAAAGGCATAGCCAGATCACGTAAAGGATAGTAATATCACATTCTCAATCCATCATACAGAAAGAAACCAGACACCATAAACCCACGGGCGATATGTATTCACTAGGAACACTGTGTAGACCAACCTAGTGTTCTGTTCAAAGTAACCCAGCAATCTGCCGAGATGAAAACGTTGTGAAAACAACAACGGTGCATTGATTTTAAACCCAGACCAGGTATCTGAACAGCATGGAGAGCTGTGTCCACGACGTCAATGCATTGCTCGTTAACGCAGCATTGGGTCACTGACCAGCGTGGGAAAAATATCAACCCATTGCTGCAATGACAAAATGTAGAGATGCCATCCATTTACAGCTCCATATCTCCATTAAGCCATAACAAGGGGTTCTGAGGTTGTAAACATCAATGCCAGAGAGAGTTGTCATGGGAATCATTTTGAATATCGACAAATCAGAGGGTACAGAATATAGGGCCAGAAAGGGAGACTGAGAGGCAATGTCATCGAAGGATGTATTCACAGTTTTAATAATGCTGAAAGGAAGACATTTCGACAGCATCTGGCAACATGAGACACTATTTCCAGGAATGATTGGTGAACGGGGGACAGGTGTGAGTTCATTTGATCGAGTTTTGTAAATTGTAGTGGGATCAGCACAGACTCGAATTATTGTGCTAAATCTATAAATAATTTGTCACAGTGTCACTTTCATTGAGTGTGGCAGAGGGATCGCCTTCACGAGGCCTAACTACTCTCCTCATTACATCGTCTCGAACTCAACTTATTCACTAACTGTCTTACCCTGTCGTGTCCCACTCATTCAACACCATCCCGATTCTCCCACCCATCATGGCCGGAGCTAATGACTGTCGCCGGGATGCCCCTGAATATTCCGTGATCCATGTCACTGGTGCCATCTTAAAAGGGTCAAAGTGTGGACGGTTGAACTTTCTTAGTTTGGCGTTGTCCTTACATAGAAGATAAGGCGCAATTACGTAACTATTTGTCTGCAGGGACAAGGAGGACATGATGGATGGGCTCGTACAGAGGAGGACTATTCTCTTCCCAAATGCGGCCACCCCACGGTGCAAACCAAGCATGGTTTCAGCTCAACACCCAGCTCAGTGCAGAATTTGGTAACTGCAGATTTATCCAGCAATACAGGGAAATGATCAATTATCCTCCCCACACTGCAAGCATAATTGTCACCGTATTGTCTCTGCTCCCCAGCACTCGCTGTATTATGTTATTGTGGGAGAAAGGGAAATCATTTTGGGTTTGTAAGCTATTATTCCCAGCTAAGAAAGGACGTGCCAAACATAACAGAGATGACTCAAGATATACAGAAGTATTGACTGTGATCAAGTCATTTTAGAATCGGAGGAGGCACGATAACCAAACAATCAGTGAATGGGATGCGCTCACTCAAAATACACTTCACTTCCACATGCATTAGCAGCAATCCCGAGGGATTTCCTGTCCAGGGGTAACCCTATCTAAACCAGTGACTTCGGAGACAAGATTTCTCCAAACAATGTAATATTGAAAACCACAGCCTATGAGACACTGTGCTCGGGCTGCGCTTATGTCTCAACTAATCATGTGTATTATACCATTGTTATTGTTCGCTTTTTACGATATTATTAAACTATCGCTCATAGTTCGACCTGTATTGTCTTGTCGTCTTCTATTTGCGAGTTGTAACCCTTTACAAACTGCATAGGGAAGTATCTGAGTGGAGACAGTATGACTCATCAGTGATGAGCAACTCTCTGTCTGAGCAATGATTGACCTCTTCCCACAGATAAAGAGAAATAAACAACTGTCTCGGGCGTGGGCTGAAGAGGCTCGGGACAACTCGTCCGATGTTTCTGAAACGTCCACGTCCGACTATCCAAGTAAAGTGTAATGGTCAATGAAGGGCAATTCTCAATTTAAACCAACCAACAGTTTATTTTGCCTTGGCACAACTTAGAAGTTGTAGCCCCAATTAATTTTCTCTTTTGTGTTGATGTGAACGAATCGAATCTGCATGGTCATGATGAGCAGTCGGGTGGGCTCGGAACACATCGCCGCCACCACCTGCCAGAAAGTGAGTACGGATGCTCTCTCCTATTCCTCCTCCTGTGAACAGCTCAGATAATGAACCTAATTAGCGATATATAATGGTATCTCTCCACTTTTCCTGACATCTTCAACATTCTGTGTTCATACATACCAACTGCCCTATGCTTCTGCATTCCCTTTATAACTGTGTAGACAAGTCCTTCAAAGATCTTCCTACAAAATGCATGAGCTTACACGGCTCTGAATTAATCATCATTTGCCAATATACACGAAGACTGCACAAACTTGTTACTGCCCTGTTGCAGTACCACACAGTCATCTGCAAACTTTACAATTCTTCCAGATTTGGTATCTGCAAACATTGAAACTCCACGCAGAAATACTAATATACGAGCTGGTGTGATCAAGCGCAATACTAAAACACTGCCCAAGGGGACACGCACAGACACACTCACACATTCAATGACACAAGCACACAAAAAGAAACACACACAGACACACACAATCACACACACGCGCGCACACAAACACACGCATACACACGCGCACGCCATCAAGAGGATTTTCATTTTACTGGGGGCATCAGAGTGGATCATGCTCATGTGGAGAAATGTCAATGCTCCCTCTGCAATGACGAAATTATTTGCCTTTGGGCAGACTTCCTGAATGCACAGATTAAAGAGTAATCCCATTGCAATTATATCTCAGGAATGCAGAGAAAATCAAGTTGAATATAGATATGAATTTCATTGCATTTTCTGTTAATTCGCAATGTCTAATGATAACTAATAGAAATAATGTTACATGTGGGAAAGCATTGAAAAGCCCAAAAACAGACCAGTAGAGTGTGGTATTGCCTCACATGAAACAAAATGTGAAGAGAGAAAGATAGAGTGATAAAGGGAAAGCGCCTTTGAACCCCATTTCAGTGACCCACTTCAACACAAAAGACTTCGTATTGTACAGAGATGCTGAGACCGAGATACAAACGTTAATGCACACAGTAATTCTCGAATACACATAACACGTGCAGAGAGTGAGATGCATACAGAGGGGTTGACAGAGACATGTGTAGGCACACATCAACAAACAAAGACGAGACGAAATATACCGATAAGAATTTGGAGACACAAACACACATACAGTCACAGAGTTACAGATTTATCGGCCCATTTAAGTGAGTGCAAACCATAATCTCAAACTAATTCAGTCACGGTTCCCTGCGATTGACCTATATTTAAATTTTGTTTTTAAAATTACTCGTATGCTTGTACATAATCAGATGTATTTTGAATGTTTTAACTTTCCCCACATTCATTACTTCTGCCAGCACTTCATTCCACACATAAATCATGGGCTATATAAAAAAAAATGCACCTTGTGGGTCCTGATAAGTTGTACCTGAGAACTCTTTGGAAGCTGGGGAAAAGTTTGATTCACCTCTTGTTAAGATGTTTTTTTCAATCATCAACTGCTCCAGGTGAAGTGATGGAATGCATGAGGTCAGCTCAAGTGGTGCCATTATTTAACAAACTGGGAAGGAAAAGCGAGTGAGGAATGGACCGGGGAGCCTTGCATCAATGGTGGCCAAGTTGTTGGATCGAATGCTGAATAGCAGGATTTACATTTATTTGGAAAGTCACGGGCTGATGAGGGGTAGGCAACAAGGCTAGTTATATGGGAAATCGCATCTCACTAAGTTGATTATATTTTTGACAAAGTAACAAGGAGGATTAGTGAGGGCATAGTGCTGGATGAGAATTGTCAGGAGGTCAGTAATGCATTCGAACGCCTCCCTCATCGTCGAATGCGATGCAATGTTAGATTAAAGGGAATAGACGGAGTACCAACCATTTGGATGCAGAACTGCTTTGAAGATAGAAGAGAGAAGGTGATGGTGGAGTGTTGGTTTTCAGATCAATGGCCTGCAACCACTGGTGTGACGCAAGGAGGTGCAGGACTCACGACGTTTCGTCACTTATATCAAGCAATTGGATGTGAGCATAAGAGGTATAGTTAGTTCGTATACAGACGACATCAGAATTGGAGATGCAAAGGACAGCGAAGTAAGTTACTTGAGAATACAACGGAAACGTGTTTAGATGGGCCAATGGGCCTAGGAGTTTCAAACTGATATTAATTTAGAGAATTGTGAGATTGAACCTTTCGAAACGCCAAAATCAGGGTCGGACATATACAATTCACGTTAATGCCCTGAGGAGTGTAGCTGAACAAATAGACCTTGGAGTTCCTTGTATGTGGATTTGCAAATTGATAGAATAATGAAGAAGGCGTTTGGTATGCCTCCATTTCTTGGACAGTGCATTGAACATAATGTTGGGTGTTCGTATTGCAACATTACAATATATTGGTTACGTTACTTTTGGAATACTATGTGCAATTCTTGGATGTGACCAGTTTGAAAACTTTGAGCTAGGGAGAGGCTGAATAGGCTGCGGATGTTTTCACTGGAGGATTAGAGGTTGAGTACGCACGTTAGAAGTTTATGAAATCACGAGTGGCATAGTTGGAATGAATAGCTAAATTCTTTTCCCTGGGGTAGCACAGTCCAAAGCGAGAGGTCAAAGGTTGAAGTTGGGAGCAGAACGAACTTAAGGGGATCGAAGGGAGAACCATTTCACACAGAAAGTGGTGCATGTGTAACGAGCTGCCAGAAAACGTGGTGGAGGCTGGTACAATTTAAACATTCAAATGATATTTGGATAGGTACATGATTAGGAAGGGTTTAGAGGGATATGGACCAAGGATTGGTAACGGGGACTAAATTAATTTACGAAATCTGGTCGGCAAGGACGAGTTGGATAGAACGGTCTGTTTCCACGTAGTATTGCTCTATGACTCTATATGTTTTGGAAAACGTTTCTCCTCACAATATAAAACTGCCCCCCTCGTCTTGATATCTATTCCCGAGGGAAAAGGCGTCAACAATTGAACAGTAACTATGCCCCTGATCATTTTACAGACCTCTATAAGGTCACCTCTCAACCTCGCACACTCCAGTTAACAAAGCCCCAGCCTATCCATCCTCTCCTTTTAACTCAAACAGTCCATTCCGGGGAACAACTTTGTAATTCTCTTTTAAAATTTCCCCAACTTAATAATATCATCCATATAACAGGGCGACCAGAAATGAACACGGTAATCCAGGGGAAGACTCACAAATGCACTACACAAGCTAAAAATAACTGACCAACTGCTATACTCAATGATCTGATCAATGAAGTCAAGCATTCCAAACGCTTTCTTGAACAACCTGTCTGCATTTACACAAACTTCAAGCTTTTGTGCCTGACACCCAGGTCTCTCTGTTCTGCACATGACACAGCTGGTCCATTAACAAGGTTATGTTTTCCTTAGTCATTTTTTGCAGTGAGATCGTAAAAGACACAGACTCTGAAAAATCTGAATTGATGGGTTTAAAGGCCATTTTGTTTGAAACTGATAGCTTTAAGCAACAGGCTATGGCGCATTTGAAAGTAAGACTTTTTCTACACCGACAGCTCCCAGCTCAGCATCTGTCAGGTGTGGATTTCTTTATCACAGATGTTTTGAAGTTGCTGGGCCCAAAAAAGCAGCTCCAGTCTGGTGCTCTCTCTCTCTCTAATTGCCCTTATGTAATGCCCCGCGTTTGGGTTTACATTTTGTACCAAGGGGTGTTTATGCGAACTGTCGTAAGTAATAGGAACAGCATCATTAACGTGGGATAATTTGTTCTGTTTTCGGATTAGTTAAATTATTCTGTATTCTGTTCCCTTTTGTTTGTGCCTCATTCAGGAATGATGCAACAAATTATGTTTTGTTTCAAACCAGTTGCATGTCTTCTGCAATATCTACTCACACCGGCTTAAAAAAATAGCCAACTTATAGTCTGTGCTACCTTCTTTAAGTGTTATTGTGGACCTGGTCTGGCACATTACAGTCTGGGGGCTCGTTCGGGACTTGTTCTGACGTTCGCTTTGGGATTTTGTTTGTTGGAGTCGAAGGCAACAAGTGATTTTTGTTCATGACCTTTGTTCCGTGTTTTGATCTTGGTGGTTTTAAACAGTGCTTGGGATAGTCATGGTTCTTTCAGTCACCAAGAGTTATCGGAGAAGGGGTGGAGTGGAAGAAGTGACTTGGGTGTATTGCAAAAGTTGACGAAAGAAAAGCTGCTGAAATTAGCCAACAAACAGTTTCTGGAGCTGTGTCCTTCCGTGAGCAAAGGAGAGATAAATAAGATATGAGATTATGACGGAAAACAAATGAAAGAGAAAAAAGAGAGGAGAGTGCGAAATAGAGAGAAAAAAAAGAGAAAAAAATGAGAGTGAAGACAGGGAAAAGGAGAGAGAAGAAAGGATAGAAACAGAGGGAGTTTGTACTTTCGAAATTGGCACTTGCGAGTCCACAAATTCCTTTGCTGCCGTAATAAGAACCCACGTGTAAGAGAGGAGATATATAATGGCAAGAATAGCAGCTGAAATGTCAGATGATTATGACTTCGTCCATAAATCAATATTTGGCTCCCAATGTCACTTTCAACTGCCCTAACCGCCATTCCCACGATTCTAATTTCCCAAAGCGATATAAGAAAAGAAAAAGCAAAAACCACATCTGGTACTTTACGAATCTGGAGGGAGATATTTGGAAGGCACGATGGAAGTGGTGTTTCAGAGAACACAACCAGCCAAATGCATTACTTCACGTCAAAAGTTTCATGTCGACTCCCGCCGACTCACGCTCCCAACTGAACCTGCATGTTAGCCTTATGAGTATTTCTGAACTCGGACTTGCAATTCCCTTTGTGCTTTAAATTTCTGTAGCCTTTCCCGGTTAGAAAATGGTCTACGCCTTTCTTCATCCTACCAAACCGGATTATTTACACTTACCCAAATAATATTCCGTCTGCACTTCTTCTACATTGTCTGAGCCTACCCAAATCCTCCTGCAACCTACCCACTTAATTACCTGTCTCTACATCTTTGTGTCATCCACAAATATCTCAGTAATGCCCTACATTACTTTGTTCAGATTGTTATTGTAAACCGTTAATACCTGTGGTCCGACCACTGACCCCCGCGAACCTCAGCAACTTACCGCCTTTCCCATTCTGTAAAAGATACCTTTAACCCGATTCTCTGTCTCCTGCCAATAAACCAATCATCTCCATTGGCACCAACACCATGTCTTATCACATTTAACATCCTGCTGTGTGGCCTTCAGGAAATCAAAATGGATTACGTCCTTTGGCTCTTCCTTGTAGAACTAGATTTTTACTTTTTTCAAAGCAATCTAACAGGTAGGTCAGGCATGAATTCCCCTCGACAAAACTCTGCCGTATTTTAACATGCGCTTCCAACTACCATGCAAACTCATATTTAAAAGGGGACTCTAAAACCTGACCAACAACTGAGGTCAGGTACGCGGCCTATTGTTCCCTACCAAAGTCTCCCTCCTTTCTTAAACAGCGGTGTTGCATTTGTTAATTTCCAGTCCTCTGAGAACCCTCCTCACTCCAGATATTTCGAATGCATCATGACCCTCAGCTGCCTCCATGACCACTCTGGTCTGTAGTACATTCGGTCTGAGTGATTTATCCATCTTCGGACCTTTCAACTTACCTAGCTCTCTTTTTTACGGTTGATGACCATTAATCTCACTTCTGCCCATGTCTCTCTTGAAATTCCGCTACGTTGCTGACGTCCTCCACTCTGAAAACTGATGCAAATTGCCTATTCAGTTCCTCTGCTGATTCTTTATTCCCCATCATTGTTTCTCTACCCTCATTTTTAGCATTCCAATGTCCACTTTTGTAAACATTTAGGTATCTAAAATATTCCATTAAATTCATTGGCTAGCTTACTCTCACACTCTTTCTTATGTCCCCATATTTCTCTTCTTGATTAATTTTATGCTGCTTCTAATGCCTTTTCAATCCTCTGGCTTCAACAAAATTGTATTACATTGCATGCTTTTTCTTTTTCTTTTGCTTTCATGCTGTCCCTGCCTTCCTTTGTTAGCCATGGTTGCCTTATCATTTCCTCCATCTATTTCTTCTTCTGTGGAATTAATTTCTGCAGTGTCTTCTGAGTCATCCAAGAAACTCTTGTCCTTGCTGCTGCACTGTCTGCCATGCTAGGCTCCCTTTATTTTCAATCTTGTTACATCTGATTGAGTCTTTTCTCTCTCAAGCTGCTGGGTAAACTTTATTCTTTCAAGTCACTGACTCCAATGGTTTCTTTCTCGTTCAGATTCCGAATCTCATTACACATCACTAAATCCAGAATTGTCCATTCCTGTTGGGCGTTCCCACAAGCTGCTTCAAAAAAAACTTATAGACATTCTACAAATTTCTTTCTTCCTCTCGACTTCACTTCATTCCTCTTGCAGCCACATCTCTACAGCACCTACAACATTGTCCATGTCAATTTCAATTTTTGCTACAAACGCATCCAAATTGTTTAAGATTTTGCAGGTACTTTAACCTGTGTTGAGCCCTCCATTCACTTTTATTTTTCCAATAGTTTCCCACTTAAGTGAAACCAACGGCACAATTTTTATTGAAGTCCTATCCACAAGCCGGTGGTACGGTGGCACAGTGGTTAGCATTGCTGCCTCACACCGCCAGAGACCCGGGTTCAATTCCCGCCTCAGCCGACTGACTGTGTGGAGTTTGCACGTTCTCCCCGTGTCTGCGTGAGCTTCCTGCGGGTGCTCCGGTTTCCTCCCACAGTCCAAAGATGTGCTGGGCCAGGTGAATTGGCCATACTAAATTGCCCGTAGTGTTCGGTTAGGGGTATGGGTGGGTTGTACTTCGGCGGGTCGGTGTGGGCTTGTTGGGCCGAAGGGCCTGTTTCCACACTGTGATGTAATGTAATCTAATCTAGACTCGAATCCGAGCATCATTGAGTTAGATCACGTCCCTAAGGCACAGTTCCGTCCTTGGCGAAAGTGAGTACTAACGCCATTGTCCAATGCATTCAAACCTGCAAACTCCCCATCACAACCAAAACAAAACTTTCAGTCATTCATGTGCCTTTTTAATCATGCTTCCCTTGTCCTGATTCGCTACTGGATCAGATAGTAACACAGAGTTCATTAATTTTTTTGGTTCTCCTCTGTAATGCAGCCCTATTCTACTCATATTCGTTCATCAGAACCTCATCCCTCTTTTATTCTAGAAGGAAAAGGGGTTAGTTCTTCTCACACTCCAGTGTTCCTCTGCAGCCCAGATGCGAGATAAAAAAATCTGGACACGACGTAACCAAAACAGCCTTCGGGCTCTCGATTCTGGCAACAGAGAAAGCCGTTCATTTCTGTGACTCGTCTCTTCCTGATAACGACTTCACTTTTCTTCTTCATCTTGAATGTCTCCCTCTACCGCAGTGCTCAGTTTGCTCATCCTCGCGACAGCAACCACTCTCAATCACAGATGGAAAAATAATCTCAAACCTGTTTGTCCTTAAGCAATACCCTCTGGTTTTCTCTACATGCTTCACTCAGAGTCAACAGAGACAGTTAATCTATGGAGTGGTACTGCCTGTTGAAACAGAGAGTCCACGTAAGTTATTCCCGGATTCCTGAAGTGATTCGGAGATCAGGCGCCAATTCGTCAATCTGAACCTGGATTCCTCAAACAACTAACAGTTGCTGTGGTTATGGTCACTTTGAACCACAATGGGGTCTATGAGCTGCCATTTAATCGAGAAATCACAAAACCCCCTGGAGTGGCATACGTATTTTAATTATTTACTACTTTATTTGCTTTATTGGAGTTTCGTACTGAAATAGCAACCACCATTTTGGGGGTGATTGAGCATGCTCAGCAGTCCAGAATTAGGTGGGTGCAGATCGTCTGAAGAAGTGTTTCGCTTACCGAGAGTACAAAGACTTTAATGACCGCTATCATAGAGGGATTTGAAAATAACGACAACAAGATCTTAAAATATTGTTATTTCTCACCTGGCGAGATCACTGAGCTCAGTGTGGGGAGTACAATACTCAGTGTGAGTGAGCACACAGGCATTAGAGTGTTAGGTGAGATGAAAGTTACAGAGAAGATTGAAAGTGGGAGGTAGACCAGGAGTGTGTTACGGCCATTCTGCCTCGAGGTTACAAAGGATTAGATGAGATTTAGAGCAGATGGAGTCTGTGCTGGAGTCAGACCGTGTAACTGAAATGGAAATGGAACCTCACAGTAAAGAGTTGGCAATGCTAACAAAAGCTAATATGTACATTCTACTAAAGTTGTGAAAAGCTTGAGTCAGACAGTTTTCGGAGCGATTGAGGCAATTGGAATGAGGATGTTTGTAACGGACACTGAAGCCAGCAACGTTCAGAGAAAAATGATTAGGATTATGCCATTTCGTTTTGTGCCATTGAATGAAAACATGGGCTGGTGTGAAACATTCATCCATCTCAGATTTAAAGCTAAACAGCTGAATGATTGCGCACCAACTGCCATTTTGAACATAGTTCTAAAGCTCTACGGCAGTTTTTATGGAAATTATTCCAACCATCGCTCAAGCAAAGACTGCGTCCCAATGTACCAGATTGAATTCGAGGAAATTTCCATTCATACAGCACTCTATGACAGGACTTTGTTACTTGGGGGGACAATCAAAGAGGTTATACGCACAAACGCCTGCTTCCCTGCTCTTTTTAAATGGTGCAAGTGATTGGTTTTGGGGAAGGCAAAAAAGTAATGGTTGTGCTGTTGGTTAATAGATCCTTTCATTCATCACCGCCTCCTTGTAGAAACCTCCGCCCTCTCACCGCTCAGGCCCTCCTCTCACATGAAGGCGCTAAGAACAAACTGCGTGCCAGTTCTGGAAGACATCACAGTCAGTTGTTTTTTCAATGACAATTACTAGTTATTTATCACCTTTTCTGTGTGTCCAGGTGGTGGAAATGCTCGATTAATTCAACAGAATTTCACAATCTGTTCCGTGATTGTGTAAAACTAGCAATCTATTACACGAATTGGAATAACAGAATATTTAGAAATGCATGAAACAATGAAGCAGAATCAGCATGGTTTGTGAAAATGAAATCATAAGGGACAAATATATTAAAATATTTATAGAAGGTAACAACAGTTTAGATAATGTGGAAACCAATAGATGAAATATATTTGGAATTGCAAAATTCATTCGGTGAGGTATTTTATGTGAGATGAATCCATGTGAGATTATTTCATGAACTCTCTTTATTTAGAAGTGCTTTCACTTTCTCTGTCCTCCACCCCTTGTGAAGCTCATGCAGCATCTTTGTCATTCAGATTGAGACAGTTCGAGCAATTGTCTTTTCCACATCCTTTCTTTCCCAGTAACTGTCTCTGAAGTTCCACTTTGTCTGAGCTCTGAACTCTCAACTTTCTCCAGTTCCTCTGCTGTATCCAGAGCTTCACTCCCTTAAGAAATAACAACAATTACTTAAACTTTTTCCACTCAATCGCTGAGCATCCAGCCTCTATTAATTCACTAACATTCGTGACAGTTCTTCCTCTTGTCTGGTCTGGTCCCTCTCATTCTGTATCCACCTTTGCCATTCATTCAGTTAAAGCCAACTCCAAAGTTTTGGTACTTGGTGTCCCTCAAAGATGCCGTGAGGCTCCCCTTATTGTCACCGACACAACATGAGTAAATCACCTCAGCCAAAATCCCGGCATTAGTTTTCACACATCCACTGGCATGGCCCAATTCTATTTTGGAACACATCCTGGTGTTTCCAATACTCCACGATTGCTAAATTATCAGACTGCATATCCCACACCACTAGGTGTTTTATTTAGTCACAAGGCTTTGGGGTCACTGGCTCATTCAGCGTTTCCTGCCCATCAAAAGCAGTTAAATCAACCATATTGCTGTGGTTCTGCCGTGTAACATGTTGACTACACTGACTGTGGACCGGTTTTCCTTCCCACCGTACTTCACTGAACAAGGTGGGGTTTTTCAACAATTAACTCGGGTTCTGCCTGTTATTGTGGAATTCAAAACCATATCCCCAGAACGTAACTTATCTCTCTGGATTAATTGTCTGGCGATAATTACTTTACGTTATTTGCTCCAGTTAAAAATCGTCAAAATCACTACTTATTCTGTGCCATAACTCGAGAGCTAATCCCTCTCCAGGGCAATCAGTCTCAATCAGTCCAAAATCTGTGTCACTGTTTTAAACACAATGAGCTCCTCATCATATTTCCACACCATCCTGAAATCTGTTTGCAATTCTCTGGATCATTGCGTGCTTCCATCCCATTCCTGGAAGGATTTTTTTCTAAGATTATTCTCCATGTCCCTGGTCAGCCTCTCATACTAACCTTATATATCATTCGCTCAACCATAAATATAAGATCACACAAAACTCTGGTGTGCATGCACATGCTCGCTCCAGGTTCAACTTGTACGTCAATCCCAAGCTCACTTAGCACATTTTCTCACACTCAAGAAAATAACAAACGTTAAAATTTGCATCTGGTTTGTAACCCGTTCATGTCCTCATCACGCTTGATCACTGTAATCTCCTGTCCATTACTCTCTGTGATATCTTCACATTTGACTGTATTGTTCCCTGCGTCTGTAATTTATAATAACCCACCTGAGATACCTGTACAGCTGTCATTCTGCAATCGTTAGAATCTCCGATTGTTCATTATAGCCTAGCTTCAGCAGGAATTTCTGCTATTTCGTCACTATATCTGTCTGCCGCTCCTATTATTAGTTGTATTTGTTCCATTGTACTCATTTTTCAGACATTCAATGGAATATCATCAAATGTGTCTGTCAGATACTGATTTTGCAAACTCTCCTGAAGGCACTGGAGGAGTTTGTTTGCATGAAGCAAGTGGCATGTTGTTCCTTTATTATAACAATCAATTCGTTCAAAATAAGATTCTTCAAACAGCGATCAGAGAAGTGAATGATTTTCTTCACTAACTTTCGGACAGGCATTGCTTGTTCATCTGAGGAGTCCCAAATTGTGCTGTATATTGTGTCATCATGGTCTCACAGAGTTAGGAACCGGGTCCATTTCCAAACACGGATAACTGTCTGTGTTGAGTTATGAATCTTTGCCAATGTCTACTTTGGTTTCCTTCAAGTGCTACTGCTTCTTCTGACATTCCAAAGTTGAGCAGTTTTGGTTTATTGGCCATGCAGATTTGGACAGTACCCAAGGATGTCTAGTTTGATGGATTATCCATGGGAAATGTAGGGTCTACAGATGTTGGGAGCGGGTGGCGACTATTGGTGGGATGCGCTCCAGATAGTCAGATTTGGCTTGTTGGGTTGAATGACCTGTTTCCACACTGGAGGGATTCCATCATTTTATAAATGTCTTAGAAAAACTGTGACATTTGTCATGCACGGAAATCATTGCAGCAGCACAGAATGTCTTGGCCTTGGACACTACCCTGATTAACACCGGCTTTGATGTGCTGGGCTTGGGATGATGACCCACCAAGATTAACAAATGTTAGAGCTGTATGGTTCCAGCCAGTGGAGAATTTCCTTTGATTTCAACTGACAGCTGTTCTGCAATAGCTCTTTTATGCCTTACTCAGAGGTGCTGTCATAATATCAACGGCAGCCAGTCTCAGCTTGTCTCTGGAATTCAGTGCTTAATTCATGTTATACTAATTCTGTGATGAAGACAAAGGCGGGGTGGTCCTAATGGAGATCGCAGCATCAATGAGTTGCTTATTGCTGAGTGAGAACAATCTGGGAGCTAACAACCTTCCATCACTTACTTGATTGACTTGAGTCGGTTGGGTTTGTGTTTGTTCTGCGTTTGTGGACTCGACATAACAGACATATGTTTTAAATGTATCGTCAATCTCAATGTTATAGTTACACGAGAGCAGCTTCACTGAATATGATGACCATTCATCATCATATTGAACGGCAGGGTAGACACAAAGGGTCAAGGAATCACCTCCTGATCCATTATTTATCCGCTGCTAATCTTAGAATCGTCGAACGCACTCAAACATTTGTTGTGACTCATGGAGTCTGTGCTTCGACCAACCTTTCACACTTTTGACTGAAGACTATTGGCAGTGCTTTCGCATTGCTATCTGCACGGATTGTGCTGGAATCCCCCCATCTCCGAAATGACCGAGACATTCCTTGAGATGAATAGTTCATTTCCATTCTGCTTTGTTCTGACTGAGGACAGAGATAACATTCACCCTCACAGCTCCATGCCGCTAGCAGAATCAGCGCGTCCCTCATTTACTCTCATTCGCTGGAGGCTCGCTCTCTTCTCCGCCTATTCGTATTGGGCAGGTGCTAATGTCAATCACGTGCATGCGCTGTGCAGCTGTGAAGCGGCTGGCCTAGAAAAACTGCGGCAGAGAGGACACGAACTGCCGGCTGGAACCATATGGACTTGAGCCACAGGCTCGATTACAATGGGGAGTTTAGAATTACACAGTGACGACGTAGAAGTCCAAGTAAGAGGGTTTTGTGCTTGCTCTGAGCGCGAGAAAGCTTCAGGTTTTACGTTCCTAAACAAGCCCAGCCTTAACCATCTGGGTTGATTCTCAGTGATCAACAAGAGAGAGCGATTGGGAGCTGCGTGGGTGTGGCAGAGGCAGGAATGAGCTTTGGAGCAGGGATTGGAAACGGTGACTTATTTTTTCCCGGTCTTTACTGGAGTTAATTGGTCACGATGAAGATAATCAGAAACCAGGGTGCACACGACATTAACTCCAGAAGTGATAGAGTATAAGCGGAAAAGAAGAACAGACAGAACATTGGTAGATTTGGAGAAAACACCTCGATACGACAGACTCCGGCAGTGACACATTTCAGCCTTGAGTTTAAAGTGGAGAAGGCTGACAGGAAATTTTAAATCCGTTTCCTTTCAGAACAGATCACGAAAACTATTCCCAGTCGTAGAAGCTTTGAGCAGATGGAACTGAAGGAATTATTCGGGTTGTTTGAACCTAAAAATAAACATTTTCCAATGCCTTATGTGCAGAAAAACAGTTAGTTACTTGTTTCGCTGTTGCATTTGTAAGATACTGTTGTGTATCTGGATGAGATATTCAAAGAACAGTCAATATTTGAAGATATTTTCTTGCAATCAATGCCCCAATTTACAGCACGGAAATCTAGAATAATAAACCAATAAATATTGTAGCTGCATCGGAACAGGAGGAAGCCATTCACCCCATTAGTGCCTGTTCTAACATTCAAAAATATCAAGGCTGTTCTGTGGCCGAACTACATTGAGCGCATGGCACTTAGCACCTTTGTTATCTACCTCCGATTAAAATTTAAGGAATGATCCTGTGCCCACTGCTGCTTACGCAAAAGAGTTCTAAATATTTGACAAGCTCTGTCGAGCTTAAAGTGCTTCCGAACTCAACTCCTGGGTGGTCTGGGCCTAAATCTCAGATTATTCCCATTGTCAATTTACAATGATTTTAATCAACACCCAACGCCTAATTAACCACAGAGACTGAGGTGCAAAAAGCTTCTAAGATCACCGCATTGCGGGTGTTAGCGAGTTCAAGCTTCAGATTTCAGTTCCTAATAGGATGATTGTCTTTACCAGTTTTCATATTCCAAAATACAGGCTGCAAATTTCATTGTCGAGAGATATCGGCAGTCTGATCCCCATCAATAGAAACACATCGATTACACCAGGAAGCAGCCCTATGTGTGGATACATACAAAACAATGCTGCAGCCTCTATGCCATTTACTGAATCACTTCCGTTTTTTTTTTGGAAACACATTCAGTCTGAGCCGAAAATTGTCTGCCTGTGTCGTAATCATGGCTGTAGCTTTAGAGCACCATCATTGCCTTAAATATTGGTCGAGTCGTTCAGGTTGTGGGCTTAAAAAGCCAATGGTTACAAATCTTGCTGACATTATTTCTCATCATGAACAAAGTTTAGCAAAGTTTCCACAGAAATAATTAACCAGCAGCTGGAAGAAATGCTTCCAAATATATCTGTGAGATAATGTGTCTTGAAAGAAAAACAAAGAAAGAAAGAAAGAAAGAATGGTTGGAGGATTGCCGCTGTGCATTTAATTTGGAGACGGTTTTGACCAATCCAATGGTTCCCCGTATACGGCTGTCTCACCCTCAGGGAAGTCTCCGAGGCTTCCTGCCTCACCATGACGTCTGATAATAAGTGCGGGTGTGGGATCCGAGGGAGATGGGCTGGCCCCATGAAGAACCCTGTCACAAACAGTACTGGGGAAACTAAACGTAGACTGTGTGACTGTTTCGCGGGACATGTGCAGTCTGTCCTCAGAAAAGGTTCTGAGCTTCCAGTTGTTTGCCAATATAAGACAACTCTGTATTCCCTGGCTAAAATCTCTGCGTCAGTCTTGCTGCAATGATCCAGTAAATCTCAGCACAATTTGGAAGAGCAACAAATCGTTCTCCACTTGGAAACCTTGCAGCCCTCCGATTTCAATATTTACTTCAATAATTTTCGATCTAAAATCTCCTATGTCCTGGCTCCCAACCCATCCGCCAAACCTAGTTATCACACAGCCCGCTGTTACACAAATCTCAGTGTTAACCTCGAACCGAACCCATTAACAGCTATTCACCCTTTTCTATTAGATCATTATCACCCCTTTGTTGATCCAACTGGTTTTCTGTCTCTTTGGATTCTGTCCCCAGCTATTGTTTCCTCCTCACTTTCGCGACCAACCCCCGACCTTCACTCTATATTCTACGCATAAACCGATACATATTCATCTACTATCAGTTCTGTGGAAGGGTTAACGTACCCGACATATTAACTCTGATTTCTCTTCAGAGATTCTGTCAGACCTGCTGAGTTTTTCAGCAACTTCAGTAAACATGACTTAGCCGTGGGTCCCGTGGGACTGAAACATTCAGTGGAATGTGAATTCATCTCCAGGGATTTATATTAATACTTTATAGTCACAGGCACTTCAGCGAATGGCCTCAAGTTAATCAATTGTCCTGGTATTACGCTTTTATTTCTGATATTTCCTTGGCGAAATTGGAGAAACATTGTGTTCTGATTGCTAAACTTACTGTAAAATAACCAGAAAATGAGAATGGAACCCAATCGTGTTTTTTAAAACACCTCAAAGGTATTTTTTCTCCTGTTGGCTGAATTCCCGGTTGCACCCTGTGACTTACAGTTTGGAGTCAGAGTTCCTTGAGGCAAACGTATGGAGGAGGATGGGAAAGGGAGAAGTTGAGAATTTCGGAATGATGTGCAGACAGATAGTAGGGCAAGTTATTCAGAGACGGACGAAGAGAAAGAGATACGGAGCAGGCATAAGCTTTTGACGTCTGATTTACATAGAGATCACATCCACCCCTCTTCCCTCAGCAATCTTCTTTTGTTATTTCTTCAAAAACTCAATCAAGTTAATGCTTTGCCAGGCATAAAAGCATGCAGACAATCCCCAATCAGCCCTTGACTTTCTGAAAACATCGGAATCCTATTCCTCAGGATTTCCTCCAACACCTTGCCCAGCAACGTCAGGCTCACAGTTCCACTGTTCGCTTGTTTTTCCTTCCCGTTTTTCTGAAATAGCGGTGGCATGTTGGCCAACCTGCAGACTTCTGGCAGCTCAACAGCGACTATCAAATATACAAATGTCTCAACAAGGAGTCCACCAATCACTTCCCTGATTTCGCATAGAGTTCTACAGTATACTTGATTGGTTCCTGGAGATTTAACCACTTTAATTTGTTTCAAGGTATACAACAATGGGAAACGTCAGCTAACGTGATAATTGTGGTAATGCAGCAATAAATGTGGACATTGGTGCAGTGTGGTACTAAACGGTAGAGCCTGTGCCGTGTGGCACTCATTAAGAGAATTGATGCAGTGTCCTATTAAATGGGAGCATTGAGGCAGTGTACCACTAAATGGGAAAGTTATGCATTGTAACATTAAATGGAGGCATTGTTACAGTGTTCCAAGAAGTGGGAGAATTGCGGTAGTGAAGCACTAAATAGGGGAACTGGAACACTCTAGCACTAAATGGAAGAAGTGTGGCAGTGTGGCATTAAGTGAGGGAACTGGTGCAGTGTTGCACGAAATGGGAGAACTGGTGCAGAATTGTACTAAATGTCGCACAAATGGAGAACTGGGACAGTTTTGCACAAAGTGCAAGAACTGCTGCAATATAGCTGTAAGTTAGAGAATTCTGAAAGAACAACACTGAATGGAGGAATTGGGGCAGGAAAATACTAAATGGTAGAATTGGGTTATGGCATCAGTAATTATGAGAATTGGTGTAGGTTAACAGTGATTAAAGACATTTTCAGGACATATTTTAACGTGGTAATTGGTGCTGGGCAACAATGAATTTGAAAATTATTGCTGAGCATCAGTAAATTAGAGAAATGGTGCAACTTCGATAAACTTCAAGAACTGGAGCAAATGGGAGAACACGGACAGCAAATCAGTAAAAATGGACAAATGCTGCAAAGAAATTGTGGTGGATATTCGATACAGGGGAACAAAAAATGAGAGAGTTAGTGCAATTCAACACTAAAAGTATGGTAAAAGCACAGCATGTTAGGCCGCATCGGAGGAGAAGGAAATTCAATGGTTAGCGCAAAAGACCTTCATCAGGAATTGTCTTTTTCTTGAATGCTGCCTGACCTACTGCGCATTTCCAGCACCACATGCTTGAGTCCAATCAATCATAAAATAGAGGGATATGGACCATGCTTATTCAGATTACATTTATGTCAAATGACGTCATGTAAGCCATATTGGGCGAAGGGTCTCTTCCTGCAATGTTCTATGTTCTGATCCATGTGCAAAGTAAGTGTACTGATATAAATTTATCAAAAATAGGTGCTGGATAGCAACATTGGCGACACTAAATAACGCCAAAATGCATGTTTCATGCGATGATACCGACATTTGTATTTTGATGCTGAATTTCTGACTTTATAATTTAATGACTGTGAAAGAGCACTTTGTTGTAAGCTTGGAAAGTCATTAAGTTCAAGACATTCCTCCAAGTGCTCGCAAGTTGATTGGTATAGATATAGTGTTACTCATTCATTTGGATCTAGACTCCATCTGCGCTGTGTTCATCTATTAACACATTATATACATCTGTTTCGTACCAGGACTGTGGAAATTACAATTGTGTGTAATGGTAACATCTATTTCCAATATACATCGATCAACCATGACAATTTCCTCAAAGCCCTCCGTTTCTTCCTCTCACGCCAACCCAAACAGTAGCTTTGGACTGACAACACTCATGCGCCTGGTTGAACCTGTCCTTAACTTCAATAATTTCTCCTTTGAATATTACCATTGCCTCCAGATCAAAATGTTAGCAATGGGTGTTCATATGGCCCCCATCTATGCCTCCCCTTTCATAGCGTCCGTCGATGAGTCCATCTTCCGCAGATACACCAGCATCTTTCACCACCTTACCAAACCTGCGACATCAATGACAGTATCAGTGGCATCACGTGCTCCCAAAGGAACCTGAAGCGTTCATCAACTTCATTAAGACGTTCAAATACGAGCGTACATTCACATGGAGTGTCTCCGAGACCTCCCTCCTCTCATTGGACCTCTCGATGTCGTTTTCCGGGTACTGACTTAACATGGGCACCGACAAACTCACCAACAACACTCCACATCCTTATCTGTTTTCGTTAAGGATCATTCCATCCGTGAGTCCCTTGTTGGGTCCAAGCCCCGTGCCAACTCACCCTTCACTCTCTGCACATTCATCTGTCATGTCAAAATTGCAAAGCCTGCGTCCACATCTTCCCCATACCATTTGCCAAAGGTCCTAAAGGATTCTTCCATTCCCGTTATGTCTCTACCTGTGTTTACACAGCCGTCATCTACTGTGTTTGCTGCTGCAGATTTCTTTTCCTCAATAGTGCGGTGATAGGACGCTAACTTGCAGAACATTTCAGGGAACATCTTAAGGACACACTTACGAACCAACCCCAGTGCCCTGTGGCCGAACACTTTAACTCCTCCCTCCCACTCCATGGAGGACATGCAATTTCTGGGCCTCCTCCACCACCAAATCCTTATCATCCGACACCTGGAAGAATAACGCTTCATCTTCCACCGTCAGAACTTCCAACTGCTCGGGTCAATGTGGATTTTATCTTATTCTTCTTTTCCCCTCGCCCACTTTATCCCTGGTCTAACCTTCTAACTGGACACTGGCCTCTTGACAACCTTCCTACTTGTCCATTTTCCTTTAGACCAGTCCGGTCAACTGCCTCTGCGAGCTATCAAATTCACCCCCAACTTTATCTCCGTATCGCATTCTGAGCGACGTTTCCCACAGCCACACCTTTCCTCCCATTTTCCTCTCAGCCTCTTTTGGCCTCAAGCCTCATTCCTGAAGAAAAGCTGATGCCCGGAATGCCGACTCTCGTGCTCCTCGAATGCTGCCTGACCGACGGCGCTTTTCTAGCACCACATTCTTTAACTTTGATCTCCAGCATTTGCAGTCCTCACTTTCTCCTCATTGCAAGTTACAGTCAGCTCTGAAAATCGTTTACTTGGAATATTTCATGATGATATGCAATAGGATAGAATCTCATCACTTATTCATTTTGTAAGTCAGAATGGGGACAGGTCGAAGAAAGGAGCTCATATTCTACACTTTCGGAATGAAGATCAGCAATTACTGTGACTGGGAGATCGCGACAATACATGGAAGGAATCCGTGCAATTACATCTACTGCAGCATGACCACTTGAGGACACACACAGTGTAGTTTCAATGACATAAATTAGTTCGATTGCCATGTAGCGTTCACGATTTGGGTTAACTAGGGATGCATCATTCATCCAGAAATATGTTTCCAATTATGTGGCACTACTGGTCACGTAAATACTCAGACTCTCCACAGAAGACTTGATTCGATAATTGTTGGCAAAATGCATGGGATGCAGTTCTCTTTGGTCGGCCAAATGACAGAGTGGTTAAGACAAGAATCTGAATTGTCCATTAAGAAGTACATGATGGAATGTCTTTTGCGAGGCACGTTCAAGGCTCAAACAGGAAATGACAAGATTATGATCGCACATGTTGCCGGATGAGTTTCGATTACGTGCTATGCAATTTCTGCGAGGGGAAACAAGTAAAGAGAAGGTTGGGGTTTGCTGGGAAGTCAACGTAACATGTATTAACTATGAAAATTCATTGTAATTGTGTACTTCACGTTTCTGTTTCATGTGAACTCTCTCTGTTTTCAATCACATACGATACACACGTTTACTGGCCACATGTTAATGTGAATTGTTGGAAGTCCAAATTGACAAGTTGTTATATTTGATGGATTTCATCCCAAGGATCATGAAACGAATATCAACTGAGGTTGCTGTACATCTGGTTTAGTTTGGCAAATCTCATTAGATTAGAGCAAGATTCCTTTAATTTGTCTGACATTTAACGTAAGTCATTTATTTGTTCTTATCGTAGAATGTGCAAATACAAAGCAATTAACATCTACTATTTGTAAATTTGAGAAGCTTTCATATTAAAGACGTTGTAATTTCGCAGTCGGGTATGTTCTAGGTTTACAGGCAGAACGAACATGGTTTTGTTGAAATTATATCACGTTCAACTAATTTATGGACTTACTCATAGATGTAAAGTTTTAAAGGGGAGCAAGATGATTTATATTACTTCGTTTTCCATTAGAAATCTTATTCACGGCAGAAAATATTCACATAAAATCATGATTCGGAATCTAATTATTTATGTTGGCATCAAAGCATTATCATTGAAGGAAGAGTGACTTGGTGACACGAAAATAAAGAACAGAATAAATTATTTCTTACGTCATGCTGGAGGATATCGGATGCATTGTGTCGATATGTTTCAGCGCTGGGATTTCAAAGTTTTCTAACTGGTAGAAAAAGATTTGACCGAATGAATGAAAGTTACTACCGTTGAATTTCATGATAATACAATGATAGTTCGGAAAGTGAAGTGTGGAAAGGAGACATGTTGAGTTGAATGCAGAATAGGGAAGTTATAGTTTAGTTTTGGATCCCATCTGGAAAGTCTCTATAAAATGGAGACTGCCGTAAATAGCGAAGAATGCTAATTGTTTGGAAGGATTTCAAAGAGATTTATCGTACTTGTTGCAGCAATGAGGTGATTGTCCCTTGTGGAAAGAAACGTCTACTTGGGCCTGTATCCGTGTGATATTTCGAAAAGTCCAAAATGACTCATTGCAAAATGTAATATCCTGAGGAGCACCAGGCTGCTGAATTTGGGAATTAATTTCCTCTCTTGGCAGAATACAAAGATTGAGACCTTCATTTTTTTTTAATGAATATACGAACATAAGACTGAGGAACAGGAGGAGGTCCCCTGGACCTTCACGTATACTCTGCCAGTCAATAACATCATGAATGAAACCTCCTCGCCTCACTCCACAAAATCCGCACTCTCACTGAAACTCTTAAATCAATTCTTTCTCAAAACCATCTAAGTATCTTAGTTTTAAAAACAATTACTGAATTAGTGACAGCTATTCCACTTGGCAGGGAATTCCATCGATTCACAACCCTCTTTGTGAAGACGTTCCTTTTCAGTTCAGTTGCAAACCTGCTTCATGCTGTCTTCCTAGTTTCACCTGCCATTGGCAACATCATCACTACGTCTATCTTAGGTTTTTCCTTCATCAATTTATATATTCCTGTAAGATTCTCCCTAATTCTTCTAAATTCCAATGAAAAGTTTCCACGTCTACTCAGTCACTCCACATAAACCAAACCTCAAAACTCTGGAATCAGCCTAGTGAACCCTCCTCCATCCCCTCTGGTACCAATATATCCTTTCCCACGGAAGTAAGCCGAGGAGCAGTATTTCAGATGTCATCTCAACAGAACCTGATACAGCTGCAACTTAACGTCCCTGCTTTTAAACACAATCTCTTCAGAAATAAAGGACAAATTTCCATTTTCCTTCTTGCTTTCCCATAGTAACTGCAGGACAACCTTCTGTGATTCATGCACAAGGACACCCAGGTTCCTCTGCACAGCAGCTGTAACGTTTTCTTACCATTCAAGTATAGTCCTGTTTACTGTTAATCCCACCAAAATGAATGTCTTCGCATTTACGATTATTGTTTTCCATCTATAAGACGTTTGCACATGTATTTGTGTTCCTTTGCAAATTTTACATCGTCACAACTCTTTGTCCTGCCACACATCCCAGTCTCATCTGCAAACTTTGACAAACTACACGTGGTCAAAACATATTTAGAATGTATGAATAATTGTGGTCCCGACACTGATCTTGAATAAAAAGTAATGATCATTTAAAACAAAAATGAGTCAAAGGAGAAGTCTACCCACCAGAAAGTTATACTCTTGAATTCCTTCCATAAAAACGCAATATCTGACAAACAGACAAATTGTAATGCCACTCTGTGGTGGAGAATTCTTCGAATGAAAAATGCCTCCAAGACTATTGGTACTATGCAGTGAAGTAGAGTTAACTACAAAATCAGTTCATCCAAATCATTATAGAATCGCGGAACAGATGCGAATATGTAACTGGTCTACTGTTGTTCATTGTTCTTTGCAATGGTATTCATTTTATCGTCAACGTATGCAACTGCTGTTTACAACACCAAAAACTTGCAAGACTGCATATTTTTGGAACTATTAAATGTCAACAAGTGTCACCTTAAATAATAAAAAAAATGACTGCCTCATTTCTGTTCATAAGATAATTCGTTTCTATATATCAAACAGTTTTACGCTTGTACACCGAGGCGCCAATGTTTATTGGTAGAATTAAAACATGAAGTGGAAACTGATCCGAATCTTGTGCACGCCCTTGCTGTACTTTTGCAAGAAGATGACGAGAGCTGAGAAAATATATTGGGCGTTTTCTTTTTTTCCCAGAAAGTAGAACATTTATCAACAGAACTGTTCTCAGATTGAGAAGAAATCCTTGAGAGTTGCTTTAGCTTTGGAACTTTACATCATATCACTCATGTTATCCCTACTTCTCATAATTCCTTAAAATCTTTGTAAAACGTTAAGGACAACACTTCCAGATTGTTTAAATAGAGATTATTATTGCAGCCATTCAGTGTTAAAATTACATACATTACAAGACAGGTGGTTATAATTACCGATTCATTTTCGTGACTGTAACGAAGAAAGATAGAGGCAATCAGTGGTGTGGTTAAGTGGACGTAAATGAAATGTAGTAGTGAATATTTTCATGCTAATTATCAAAGTAATTTTAATCCATTGTAACGTCATAATAATTCCAGCAGCATCTGAGGAGCAGGAGAATGGGCGTTTCGAGCATAAACCCTATATCAGGATGTTTTCAGATGAAGGGCAGTTGCCTGAACCGTCGATTCTCCTGCTTCCCGATATTGTCTGAACTGCTGTGCTTTCCCAGCAACAGTCTCGACTCCACCATCTGCAGTTCTCACTTTCTCCTAAATAAGGTTAAAAGTGTTTTTATTTTTAAATGAAACTATCCATGAATATTGATAGATCATTGTTTAAAAGGGGATATGTGCAGATGTTGTTTGAAAGCGTGCATTTTTTTCTTTTTCTGTGATATTTCCTCTCATTTTTTACTACAGAAATATGCACTGTCTATTCGAATTCAATGAAGTAAATGGCTTGTTACGTCTTTTTTAAAAGTTGAATCCTTTGAAATAGGCTGGAATGGGTGGAGCCATGCAGAAACAGAGGCAAGAAACTTTTGTTTTTGGTTATTTCAGGAACAATTGCTGGATCTTCAGCAGAGAACTGGAATCTCCAATATGTCCGTTCGAGCTATACTTTCTCCGTCTCTTTAGATATCTCTCTCAGGTTCGTCTCTTCATCATTTTTAAAAAAATATTGTCAAGCGAATTTCCTGTGAGGCAGTCTATGTTTAATTTTTTTTGCTAATGCCATGTTTTGGGGTGATTTTGCTTTCGAAATATTACTCTTTGTTAGTTAAATAATCAAATGTTCTGTTAAGTTTTCTGATCGAGTTGTTGCTTTTTATCTTTCCATTAATGCATTTTACTTATGAATAAAGTGTGTGTTGCTACGAGAAAGTGAGTTTAATCAATCGACTTCCATCCAGAATATAAACCCTGACACTTGTCATTATAATAAGAAAAGCTATGGTCTACTGTTGTTTTCCTAATATAACATGAAGAGATTTAGGCTCTTCCAAAAAATAAAAATTCTTTCTGACACATCTCAGTTTGAGATCATACCATATTTAGCGTTATGTTTTACTTTGCATTCACTGCAATGAATTCGCAATACACGAGCACGTGAAACAGAAATGAATTCATTATTGGTATCAGCAGCAAGGCTGCTTGTCCCATTTAATCACGGAACGCTCAGTTTGATGGAAAAATGTATGATGCAGAGCAATCCAAGCTTTATGTCAGCCGATTTTATTCAAGCAAAAATCTTTGCTGAGTGTGTTCCAACCAGAGTGCAAGGAAACAAAAACTGTGCACGTGATACGACTTGCCATTTGGTAAATACGTGCAGGGGGTAGAGCATGTCAAAATACCGAAGAGAATTGAAGTTATGTGAACCTTTGTGAAAGCTAACCAATGATTTGTGCCTCATCAGAAACAAAGTGACCTCATGGCTGATGAAGTGGTTCGCTTCCAAGTGCAGAAAGAAATTGCCAGCAGTCAGGTTTGTGTTAATAATTAGAAAATGCGTTGGGCAGTTACCTTATTAAGTAAGTGGAAGGAATCCATTTCCTCATGACCATAGATGAGATTTACAATATGAAATGGCTGCAGGTGGCCACTGACCAATGGCAACAAGTCCAGAGCAAATTAGTGGATTCGAACTCGAGATTGCATTCTGCATATTCGTACTGGGGACGAATTCATTGTGATCTGGTGTGGCGGGGTGGGGGGAGCTCAAGCAATCCCCACTTTAATCTATTCCTGTTGTTTTGGCTGAAGACAGTTCACCATTCTATCGACAATTCGTTAAATTCTAGTTCGATGTAGTGATGAAGGGAAAACGATTGTCATTACCAGACGCAATCAACCACAATTAATTGCTAATCCGTTTCAAGAACGCTTTGTCTCCTCTTCCTGTTTTTAAACTTTTCAGTGAGCACGATCACCTTGTTTGCATTTGATCACTGACCGTGATTTAAAATATTCAGAAAATATTATCTGCTCTATTTGTTTTGGTACCTGTTATTTTCCCTGCCTATGTGGCATTTAAATGCAGTCATGAGGTCGCATCCACTATTTTTTCTTCATAGTCAGCTGGCGAACGTTCTTCACAAACGTTGTATTCCCTCTTAAAATGTTCTGGCACATAGTGCACAAAAGTTTATACCAAAATCTTTTTTTTGCCAATAATTTGCACTGTTCATGCCGAATTAATACATTCTAGCTGATTACTGGATACATTTTGTTTCACAAATCGTAACATTGAAGAGCTTGTTATGACATAGGTCAGTCCACCTAAAAATATTTTGAGTCGGTCGAATCGATGTTCACTTTTTTCATACTTTAGGGGCAGATATGGTATGCATGTACCATGTGCGACGCAGCTGGTGAAACCACTCGGCTCTAAGCAAAACGGAATTTATTGAAACACTACAGTTGAAATACGGACAAAAGGAAATGGAATTTAGAATAACATAACAATTGCAACAGTTAACTGGCCCAGTGCAGCAACGTCACTGTGGAATTTCTCCAATCTAAACCTCCCACAAACACACCCCTGTGGCAAAAGGTAAATTCAAACACAGTTTCTTAAGACAGCAGGGAAATACTTCCAAAAGATTTAAGAGAGACAAACCAGTCAGGACCCATCCTTGCTATGGACGGCGGCAGTTTCTCTGAGAGAGCTAAACAAGCTGCTTCTCACTTTTAAAACGAAACCCAACTGAAAAAAAAGCACTGCGAGAACTGGCCTCTACTCTACCAGAAGTAAAGTCGGCATTTCGATACATCTATCTTTATGAACTCACTTTAAACATTCCCCAAGAACAAAGTAGACTTTTCAAAGTAGGAAGGTAAAAACAATGACTGCAGATGCTGAAAACCAAATACTGGATTAGTGGTGCTGGAAGAGCACAGCAGTTCAGGCAGCATCCAACGAGCAGCGAAATCGACGTTTCGGGCAAAAGCCCTTCATCAGGAATAAAGGCAGTGAGCCTGAAGCGTGGAGAGATAAGCTAGAGGAGGGTGGGGGTGGGGAGAGAGTAGCATGGAGTACAATGGGTGAGTGGGGGAGGAGATGAAGGTGATAGGTCAAGGAGGAGACGGTGGAGTGGATAGGTGGAAAAGAAGACAGGCAGGTCGGACAAGTCCGGACAAGTCAAGGAGACAGTTAAAAAGTGGGATCATCGTCTCAGATTTTGAGCTGTTGTGATCCACATATCAATATATACCTTCACATGCGCAATGGAATATTCACGAATAGTCCCTCCCATCCCACATTCACCAATAAGCTCTGTCTGCAACATTAATAGTTGCACTCAAAACAGTCATATGCAGGCAGCTCAGGCAATAACTTTGAAATTAGTTTTCCGTAAGTGAACAGTGAAAAATACACAGACAACGGAAGCTGGGCTAACTACTAAATGTTAAAACAGACAAAGATGTATTCACAAAATTACACGAGATACAACAAACTGAATAAAGCACCCGCACAAAATTCAACCTATCCAACTAGACTTAATTATGTTGCTCCAAATATACACAACAGTGTCAATAAGCAAACTCCATTAAAACCCAGTATAAATTGAATACATGCTTGCATGTTGCAGTTGAATGGCAGGAAAAGGAAGAGAGATTTTACCCAGCTCCCTGTTAGACCTCAAACCAATTCAGGACTAAGCTAAAACAGATCAGCTCAGCTGGAGTGCTGACTGCTCCCTTTCATAACACAGGTTGCTTATAACAGATGACGATTTGATGTTTCACGTCTGATCTGTTTACGTTTAAACAAATGCCTCCCAAAATACTATTCATTTCTGTACCAAACCAGGCTGATGGGAACTCGGCCCGTTTATTACCCGTCAGAAAAAGAAAATCAAGAACAGGCTATCCTGAGCCAAGCAATAGCTCTGAGATAAAAAAAAGAGACAAGCTTTGTGACACCTCCTCCATTCAACACAAATGAACAAACAATACCAAAAGATGGCTTCATTTCGAACTCCTCAATAGTTGGTTAATAGTCTAAACACCCATTTAAACTTTCATGAGTATAAACATGAAAACAACACAAGTACATGGAACTTCAGGCCGCAATGCTCCCACCACTGACTGCCTCCGTATCTCACTCCTGTCTCGATAATGCGTCAGCAATCACGCTTTCCCGACATGCCACACGCACAATTCGCAAATTGAATGGCTGCAACAACACGTTCCATCTAAATTATATGTGTTTTTTGTCCTTGAATTTCCCACAAATGTGAATGGGTTGTGATTATGTATACTGTTGTCTCAGATGCATTGCTGGTAATATAACCACTGAAATGTTGTAATGACAACTTCAAGCTTAAAGTCTCTGTCTCCACCATTAAAAATTTCTTTTGATGAAAGTTCAACATTTGCGAATAATAAACGATGTTTCATTCTATTCACTCATCGTCCTCCCACCGTCGCCAACATCACTGCCATTGATTATCACCATGATATTCTTCGTGAATTCAGGTGTGGCTAATGCTGGGAAGTGGTTAATGCAGTTTTCAGGATGGCAAAAGCCTTTTGAAAGGGCACCAGTGACTCCTGCAAATTCTCACGAATAGAGTCAGGACCACCAAACTCTTGACTCTAAAGTACCCACACTGCTAAAGTTCGACCCAAACTTTCAGTAAAATCTATTCAACGAAGGTAATGCTTACTTGTCGACCATGTGGCAAATTTCTGAATTACTTTCGTTTTTACATCTCGTTCGTGTAAAATAACATGGCCCAGGAAGGTGACTTGGTCATTGGCAAATTCACATTTAGATAGCTTTACCACCAAACCTGCCTTCCGAACTAGGTCAAATAAGTCCAATCAATGTTTCTGCCGAACTTTGGCAGTGTGGCTACTCCACTCAGCGAATTGGTAAGAAAAGGACAAGAAGTTTCAGTGGACAGTGATCTGTCAAAATGCATTTAGAGCCAAGAATTTGGTGGTCCTGACTCTAATCGTGAGAATTTGCAGTAGTCACTGGTGCCCTGTCAAAATGTTCATTCCAAAAGTGACTTAAAATCACCAGGTCATCAATGTACACTACACAGTTGGGAATCTCCGGTAATTTTTGGAATACCTCATTAGTCAGTCTCAGAAATGAGACTGGAGCATTTTTCATATCAAATGGCATGAATTGAGCAGATAGAGTCCTTTTGGCATTACGAAAGCCGAAATTCTATATGCTCTCTCTGCCAGAGGTACTTGCCAGTAGCATCTGAGCTAGTCGAACTCAGAAATATACGTTGCTTGTCCCACGTTTTTCACATAATTCTCCAACCTTGGAATTTGATATGTATCAGTATTTGAAACAGTGCTGATTTTGCCATAGACCACACGTAATCTTTATGTACAATTTGGATTTCCCACCATGACTATGGGTGAGCTGTAGTCACTGTAACTCACTTCGATTATTCCATCGTACAGCGTGCGCTCGAATCCTTTCTTAACCTGTGCCAACGTTCGAGAGTTATCCCCACAAAGATGTTGCTTATTCGGAACAGCATATCCAAAATCTCCATCATGTACAGCCGGCTTAGTACTTCCCAGTATATTTCTGTATATCTCCCAACGTGATAATAATATCACTTTTAGCTCCTTTCGCTTTTCTTGTGGAAGGTAACTCAACAATTTATCACATATTTTGACAACTTTGTCATTCTTCATTTTAATTTGGGGAATCCCCAATTCAGAATCCTCTGAACTTGGTTCTTCCTTCTGTGCTGCAATCATTAACAACTTCTCCTCTGGCTTTCCTTATCGATCAAAATGCGTTTTGAACATACTCACATGGCACATCATTCTGTGAGAATTTCTTCCGGTGTTGAGTCCTTATCCGGCAGTTAACCTCACTCAATTTCCTCTCAAATTGATACGGTCCGCCAGAACTTCCTTTTAAAGGTTCACCTCTGACGAGAAGTAACACCAATACCTCACCCCCAATTGCAAAATTGCGAATTTCTGATCTCATATTGGCTTGCGTTTCATTGTATACTGTTTCGCTTTTAAATGTTGCCTAACTAACTTACCAGGTCTTGTTAATTGTTCTCTACAATTTGCAATATCGTCCAAATGTGTAGTCTCCTTAATCAATTTTAACAATGCTGTTATTTCATGCCCAGAATACAATTCAAGTGGATTGAATTATGTGGATTCATTCGGTGCATCTCTGATCGCAAAATGTACAAACGGAACTCCCTCATCCCAAATATCTGGATTCACCTTACCAGAAGGTCTAAAACATTATCTTTCGTGTTTGATGCCATCTCTCTCGGGCTCTCTGTGTTTCTGGATGGGACGCAGTAGATTAAAATTGCTTTACTGCCACGTTGTTCATAACCTCCTTGAATAGGTTGGATGTGAATTTTGATCGTTGTTCTGACTTGATCACAATTTGCAGTCTTTATTGAGAAAAAAATAGGAATTCTTCTACAGTGCTTTTTGCTGTCATGTTGCATAATAGGATTGCCTCTAGAAATCCAGTCGGCACATCTATTATTATTAATAAATGCATATTCCTACTTTTTGTTTCACGTAGGAGAGCTACGTAATCAATTAAGACTCGTGTGAAAATTTCCTCAAATGTTCGAAAAGGTACTAAAGGTGCAGGTTTTCTTTCTGCATGAATTTTTCCGATTGTCCCGTTCTGGCAAAACAATTTGATGAATCCCTGACCATTTCTCATCTGCTTGAATATGTGATGGTCTCCATTTCCTCATTTAGACATCTATTGTTAAGTAATAACAAGAATGTTCTCACTTGCTTTATCTGTCTTTGCCTTTTGATATAATTGTTTTAATTCCTCATCTTTCTGCTGTATTAAATCAGCACAGCAGATTCATGTTCACTGGCATGTTCACCTCTTCTTTCTTTTTCTATTCCATTTATCTGATCATTGGACGTTTGGGATATCTTTTTGCCAGCTTCCTTATCTGGGCCTTTTGAATTCTCCTTCTCCAACTTGTGCCTCTGTGATCGTCTGATCACACAATCAGGGATGATTCCTGATCATCATTCCCCAAGTCTTCAGTTGCAAAGCTATTCGATTGGATTTCCAACTAGAGTAGGCAGCAGGCCTACCGGTGAATCAGCTCTAGGATTTGCAAGAAAATATTGTGTTTCCGGAGCTTATAGTTGTCCAGTACACCTGCCACAATTTTTCCACTCTTCTCTGTATTCTCCACCCTCACTACACAAAATTGAGAAATCCTTGTCCCTCAATGATTTCTTGTCGCTTGTGGCATTCATCGCAATAGTCCCTCAGGAGTGCATATCACCTTATCTTTCAGCATTGCAGACTGAGAAAAGTCTGTGTCTCTTAATGTTGTAAACGCGTTACATACTTCTCTTTGCCTATGTGTATAAACTCTACCTTGGCATGCGGATGTTTAAGCAGATTTGGCACTTGTTCCTTATCCGAACTCTGATAATCCTGTACATTCTGAAGTCCTTCTATATCCTCCCTTATGCCTTTGTTACTAACAAACAAAACTTCCAGGCTTGTCTCGTTTTTCTACATCTGGATTTCTTCCAGCACCCCAAACCCCCAGCACTGTGATTTTGTGTGGTCCTATTAGCTACAGTGACAACATGGGAACCTATTAACTTCTTTGTTAACCTCAAGGGTATCTTGTTTACCCTGTGGTAAGTTATCCTTATGTTCTTCACTGAGGTGTCCCTTTCCCTTTCCACGCAAGGATGTCTCTTTGATGCAATGTATATCTGTCATGGACTCAAATTAATGCTGGAAGCCAAACCGAGTTGGTGAGTATAAAGAAGATTTGTAACTTGGGTTGAGGTTCTGGATGTAGGTTTGCTCGCTGGGCTGCAAGGTTCCTTTTGAAATGTTTCATCACCGTACGAGGCAAGAGCTTTAGTGGGCCTCCAGGCGAAGAACTGCACATGATTCCCGTTTTCTCTTTATTTGTTTGGATTTCTTTCGGTTGGTGACGTTATTTCCTGTGGTGATGTCATTTCATGCGGTGCTGTCATTTCCTCTTATTTTCCTTAGGCTTGGGAGATGGAGTAAATTCGGTGTGTTTGTTGATAAAATTCCGGTTGAAATGTCTCGCTTCTGGGAATTCTCCTGTGTGTCTCTGTTTGTCTTGTCCAAGCATGGATGCGTTGTTTCATTTCGACATGGACAATACATCCATCCTCGGACAAGCCAAACACATGTCTTTCCAACCAGAACTCTATCAACAAACACATTTAATTAGATCCCATCTCCTACCTCTTGAGGAAATGAACAAGAAATGAGGTCACCACAGGAAATAATATCACCAACGCAAAGGAACACAAATATACAAATAGAAAGAGTGAATCATGTCCAGTGATTAGTCTGCAGACCCACAGAAGTTGTCACCTAGTAGGGTGACGAAACGTCTGCAAATCAACCTTCCAGCTCAGTGAGCAAACGTATCACCAGAGCGAAACTGCATTTTTGGGGTCAGCTCATAATCATTAAGCCAATTCTGCTCCTGACCTTACTGTTTTAGCTCTCTGCTCTTCCACTGAGTTTGCACTATTTTTTCACTGAACCTATCTTCACCTTTTATCTCCAGCCTTTTAAGCAGACTTTCCTTTCCAATTGTCAGTATTTCATGCTAAAAATATCTATTTTTCCTTCTCTTCTCTCTTTTTCCCTCTCTTCTGCTTTTAATTGCAATTCATAACGCTTCATTTCTGCTCTCGCTTCCTTATCTTTTGCCTGTATCTCAAGGTGTGCCTCTTGCAGTTGAATTCTTGCGATACCTAAAAATTCTGATGGTTTCTTCATCATGTTTAAATGCCGAGCTTCTGCTGTAATTATCTCTCCTTTCCTGACTGAAGCAGACACATTCAATTCCAGCTTCTCTGCGAACATTTGCATCTGTGTCTCATTCACATCTAGCAATATTTCCAACGTCACTGCATCCACATCCAGAATGTTGTCAGCGACTGAGGGAGCCATTCTTATCCCAAGCTTTGTCTATCCAACCAAACCAACACCAAAAAGAAAGACGTACCACTCGCTATTTGAAATCCTGGAAGAGCTCCCAATCTGTTATGGACTAAGCCAGAACACTCAATCTAAATTTAAACAGGTAACGGCAGACAATAACTTTCCAATTTATTTCGCTAAGTGTTCAGTAAAAATTACTCGGATTGAGTTAGCTGGATTGATTGCGAAGTTTCAAAACAGACAAAACTTTAACCAAGAAATTAAACACAAAGAATAGATAAAGAACCCCGACAGAACCTATCGTATCCAAACAGACGTAATTATTTTGCTCCGAATATACATAACAGTCCCAATAAGCAAACTCCCTTTAAAGCCCTGTATAAATGATGCACATGATTACAGGTTGAAGTTGAACGGCAGCAGAAAAGAGACATCTTCCACACAGCTCCATGTTGAACCTCCAATCATTTCAAGACTGAAGTAAAGCTGATCATCTCAGTTAGAGAGCTGACCGCTCCCCTACCTCATACATAGCACTTCTGACACATGATTACATTAGCCTGACTTCTCATACAAACAAAAGCCTATCAAACTTCTTTTCATTTCTGTACCATATCAGACTGTTCTGAACAGGGACCGGTTTATTACCCCTCTGGAAAAATAAAATCAAGGACCAAGTATACTTGACCCAAGGAACAGCTTTTGTTAAAAAAAAGGATGAGCTTTGTTGCGGTCCTCGCTGTCGGCGTCACGGTGAAGCAGGCAGGGAAGTGTTCACTGCCTGTTGGCTAAATCAGTGAGTTTAAAGAAAAACAAATGCATTTCTCTGCTGCCAGACGAGAGGCTCAAAGGAAGAAATCTTAAAGATAAATAGAAGTCCAAGTAATGTGAATATTGTCACATTTGTCGATTCCCGGATACCAGGGATGTTCGTGTTACATGGTTTCTGAGAAATATGCACTGGATGAAGAAAGAACAGGAAAGAGGAAACAATATACATTTATGTTAATTCAGTATTATGTCTTTTCGAAATATTTAATTTAAAGGATTATGTCATGGCAAAAGAGGTGAAAGATGTGTTGTGCTCTATAATTCTTTTTTGGAAATCACAGCATATTTCCAGTGACGGAAACAGATCGTACTTAGTTTTTTGCAGGTCTTAATTCAGTTATTGGAATTGCGGGTTTCTGAGCAGGCGCGGTTGCTGAGATATTGCAGATTATCCATGATGTTAAGAGAAAAGGAAACAGTTTACAGCGCAGTCTATGACTTCAGAGGCAGAAAGGAAATGTGAAATATTAAGCAACTTTGGAAGACCAGGTAGGCAATGCACGAAAAACGTTGCGTACAGAGTGACGACTGGGCATCCTGAAGGTGTAGGATAATCAGCCAGTTTTCATGGTGCATATTGATGGAAACAACAAACACCAAAAAGGTTCAAATTTCTAAAACATAATGCGAAAAGAATAGCAAGCAAGCTGAAAAGGAATACCAGGAATGTACTGTTATCAGGTTCCCTCCTCGTGTCATGTGAGTGTCCCAATAGAACTAACAGGGCATATGGGATGAGCACGTAACTTAAGACACGGCGTGAGCTGGAACATTAGTATTTCTGGAGCATTGGGACACGGTTTGCCCAAGATAGAACAAGTACAACATGAATCGATTGCACTTGGTTAAGGGTGGTACTGATGCCCTTAGTCGCTTAATGCTTCAGTAGTTAGAAAGTACATGAACTAAATTGGCAGGATCGTGAAAAAAAAACTAGGTAACGCTTCGAAGAAGGTGAATCAAGGAACAATTGAGTAAGTACAGGAGGGAAGTAAGGAAAAAGATAAGCAAAATGTCAAATATCAGAATCAAATAAAAGCATAGTTTTAACAAGCAGCAATCGGATGATGAAGCATAAACATTAAGCCTTAATCCTCTGCCTAAATGCAAGGTGCATTGCAAATAAAGTGGAAACTTGGCAATACAAATGGTTCTAAAGGGTATGACATGGAAGAAAGGGAACATGCCTGCAGGATGACCAGGAATGCGTGCTGTAAGTCCGGTATTTAGGAAGAACAGTCATAAGAGAAATTATATTGGAGTTTCCGAACAGGTTAAAGAGCAAATAAACACAACATTGACACAGGTTGGCTAGTTAATGTAACATTTGTGTGAGCAGAACTGATATGTGCCAACCGGAAAAGAAAAAAAAAGCATTATTGCAGGCGGCAAAAAGCCACTTAACTGCAGTGGTGGTGAAGGCAATGCGATTTAAATAGATGTGAATGATTCGTGCGATAAAAGAACATGTATAAACATTTTTGGCAACCTAACTAGTTTCAATATGACACAACAGTATTTTATGATGCGTGGAGGGAAAGCTTGCCACACCATTATGTCAATGAAAGCAACAGAGAACAGATCATCCTGGACTGGACATGATGAAATGATAAGGTAAAAAATGATAAGGTAAAGTGATGAAATGATAAATGAGTAATTGGTCCTGTGTGGGACCATTTGGTTATGAGCAGTAAAACATGATAGAAATTCAATCAAGGTAAGAAAAGAGGGATTTGTATCTCTGCCTATGTTCATGAATCGCAAATACAAAAGGAATGGCATGAACTGTCAGTCACTTATAATGGATTGTAAAAATGTTACTGAAGAAATGAGAGTCGCTAAAAAGTGATAAACCTTCAAAGAGAGAATGGATGAAATTCAAAGCTTGATTATTCCTGTCTGGAATAACAGCAAACAGAGAACATTGGTTGCAATGGAAGTTTGAAATTGTTCCAAATTCAAAAAAGATGGTGTACACAAATGAAATATAAAAACCATTGGACTGAGAACAGTTTAGAAAATGGCAAAGGAGGACAAAGCAATTAATTTAGACGAGGAAAATGGAATGGGTAAGTCAGCTTTTTTGGACGAATGAACTAACTGCAATCAGGTGTAATGCCATGAGAAAGCAAGCAGACTGCTGCAAACTGAATGAGATAGTGAGGTCTGCAGATGCTGGACTCAGAGGTTAGAGTGTGTTGCTGGATAAGGACAGCAGGTGAGGCAGCATCCGAGGAGTAGGAAAAGGGACGTTTCGATGTGGGGTTAGAGGGCGATGGTGCGAGACGTAGCTGAGATGCGTTGGTGGCTTTCTTCAACCACGTGGGAGGAGACATATCAGTCCTTAAACAAGGAGGTCAACTGGTGTTTTCTGAGGTTCGAACTTGTCCTCCTGGGAGCAGATGCAGAGGAAGCAGAGGAATTGGGAATAACGAAGAGCATTTTTACGGGAGGTAGGCTGGGAAGAGTTGTAATCCAGTTAACTGTGGGAGCCAGTGGGTTTGCAAAAAACATAAGTGTGGAGTGATCCATGTGGATAGAGATGGGGAGGTCTAGGAAGGGGAGAGATGGAACTCTGGCGCAGCTGCTCGCAGGAGGACCACTTCCACCACAGAAAACGCCAGCTGGTGCCCTTACGTAAAGACTGAAACTTCCCCTCCAATAAACCTCATCGACGTCCCGCAACTCGGCGCTCGAACCCACCCCATTCAACCGCTTAAAGGACAAAACCCACATGGTCCTCACCTCACACTCCACCTACCTCCACATAAATTGTATCATCCGCCGACATTTCTTTCACCTACAAATGGAAACCGTCACCAGGGATTCATTTCCCTCTGCACCACTATCCACTTATTCATACACTGTTCCCTCCGTGACCAACTGGTCAAGCCCACACCACTTAAGAAGCCAGCCTCCCCTTCTGGCAACTTCCCCAGCCACTGCAGCAATTGCAAAACCTGCGCCCAGACCACCCCCTTGAGTCCATCTCAGCCTCAAAAGAATCCTTCCACATCCATCAAAGTTTCAGTTGCATTTTTACACATGCCATTTATTTTATCCATGGCTCCTGATGCAGTCTCCTCTATATTGAGGAGACTGGATGACTTCACGCAGGGCGCTTTAGTGAACATCTCCAGACGACTTGGACCAATCAACCACACCACCCCTTGGCTGAACGGTTCAAATGTCGCTCGCACTCTGCCGAGGTCATGCAGGTCCTTGGCCTTCTCCATCACTACTGCCTCACCATCCGACACTTGGGATGAAGAACGCATTATCTTCAGCCTCGGAAACGTTCAACACGAGGGCATGAATATAGACTTCGCCAGTTTTCTCATTTCCCCTCCCGCACCTTACCCACTTCTAAACTTCCAGCTCTGCACCACCTCAATGACCGGCCGAACCTGTAGATCTTTCTTCCCACATATCCACTGCACCCTCCACTCAGATGTTTCACCTTTAACCAACCTGCATTCGCGTATTGCTCTCTCAGCTATCTTCCCCCAACCCTACTCCCCTCCCATCTATCTCTCCACCCCAGAGGGTCCCAGCCTCATTCCTGAAGAAAAAGAATTCCGGCCAGAAAAGTCGATTTTCCTTTTTCTCGGCTGCTGCCTGAGCAGCTGTGATTACCCAGCAACACACTCTCAACTGCTGCAAACTGAATTAACGTTAGTACATAGTGATGATTAAATAAACGTTTGACAAATTAAATTTAAGTAGGTCCTTTCTGCCATCACAAAGGAAAACAACAATAACATTTCTTTATTCGATTATGGTGCACGAACGTAACGAGTTGACCAACATGTGTTACCCATCCTGCATTGGTTTTTAGAACGAGATGGTATGCTTTCATCTGAAACAGTTAGAGATCGGGTGCAACAGGAACAGTCGCGGTTCATAAAGGGATGGAATCTCAGGATTTTGATCCAGTAAATGAAGGCCAAAATATTTCCAAGTCAATTTGATAACTGGTTTGGTGATCTTGCAGTCGATGGTCTCACTATGTGCCTGCTCCTCCTTCTCGTTTGAAGAGAAAGTTGTCGTGGGTGTCCATGGTGCTGCCGAAAGATATGTTATGCATTCCTTCAATGAATCTTGCAACTCGCACACACTGTTGCTAATGACCGTCCATGATGGACAATGGACAAACCCAGCACGCTGCCATGTTCTGCATAGTCTCACGAAACGTCTCTATTTTTTGAGTGATATGCGTTCCATGGCATTCCTGAGTTGTGAACCTTCGATGGTGGACAGACTTTGATGAGTCAGGAGGTGAGGTACAGGACACAGTACTCATAGCATCTGACCCTCCTGTGGTCCCTATTGTATTTATTTGGCGAGGCCAACTGAGTTACAAGTCGATAACAACGCCCAGTTCATCACGGTGGATCATTCAGTGATTATAAAATCAATGAATGCAAGGGTCAGTAGTTCCATTCTCTCTTATCATTTTCTTTCATTTATGAAGCGCAAGTTTTACTAGCCACTTATGAGACCAAGCCTGCATATTTTCGAGATCATTTTGCATTTCTTCAACTGCCAACAGAATCAGAGGAATCCTGACTGTTGATGGCCATTGTAGAATCGTCGTTTGGATAATAGTGTGTTTGGTTAATCAACTAACTGCCTTTCTTCTGCAGCTCAGAGTTTGTTTTAAGTCTGCTCTCCCTTCAGGAGACAAGGCAGCAGCACACTGCACGCAACCCCTCACTCCCTAAACACCGTCCAACACCGCCCTCAATGCGCCCCCGACCCCGTACAAAACCATCCCAGTCTGCTCCCCTGCTACCCTTGTCCACGTCCACCCCCTCTAGGGGGCAGGAGAAGTGCACATCAACAAGAAGACTGCTGCGGCTGCTGCCTTTTGCAAGCGAGTTCGCAAGTAGCGCGTGTTCACATACTTACACAGACACACACACACTCACACACAGACACACACACACAAAAGCGTTTACTGCAAGTTTTTCACTGGTTACATCTTTGCCCTCCGCAGGATAATGTTGCACATATTATCTGGGGAAGAGGGGTTTATGGTACACCCCTGAGCAGAAATCCAAGGGGAGAGAGAGAGGTCGGGCAGTCAGTCATTTGGAGATGATGGCTATTTAATCACTGTAAACAAAAGACACAATCAATGTTGGAAACATGTCTTTGATATAATGTTTCTATCAGGACTTCGAGAACTGTATGGTTGTATGATTCTCAATGGGACCTTATGTACATGCATACTTCACGGACTTAATGAGTCGGTATGGTTTATTTGGATTTTCAGAAAGATAACCATTACGTCCGCATAAATAAAGTAATTTACATGAATTTGGAAACACTGTGTTACGATGAGTGCAAATTCTTCGCAGGTCGGAAATAAGTCGTTAGATAACGTGTCGATTTTTGTTAATGACAGGCACTGGTTAGTGGACTGCAGGAGGGATCAGTACTGTGAACCTAAATATATTGACGCTAGAGAATAGTATGGAATTAAGGGGAGTATTTTGTACTTTTTTGAAGAAAGGTTGAACTAGAGGTGAAAAACAGTCTAGTTAATGCAAAGAGACTAAACACCTTGGAGTTGAAAATTGCGTTGATGGAAATGCACAGCAGGTAAGGTAGCATTTGTTGAGTAGGAGAGTCGAGCTTTTATGGATAAGCTTTTCATCAGCTTTCATGTCTTGTGAAATATTACTTTTTAAAGTTGGAACAATAGAGCAGCCTGAATGGATGTGGTGAAGCTCTAACAGACCGAGGACAATTGGTTCTTGATTTCTGCTGATGCTTGTGCTTTCAATCTGGACGTGGAAGCTGTCAATCCTCTTTTTGATACAGCGAAATGCTTTTGGTCTCTTCCTGCTGCTGGAATGACGTGAGAGGTAAAGTGTTTTACTGATTTAGTTTATGCCAAAAGTGTTTATGAGATTTTATTAGAACAGTTATTTGGTAATAGTTCATAAACCTATGACATCGTTAAGAATTTGGTAGAGTTACAGTTACTTCATTACTTTTCCTTTATTCTTGTTTTGTCTAGATTTTAACTGTTGGAAAATAATAAAGTGATTCTTTTGGCTTATCGTCGAATACTTTGACCAATCAAATCTCATGTGGAATGTAATGCATTTAACTTAACTTTACAACATGAAACCATATAATATCGGGTCTTGCCTATATCCATCAAGAATCCTGAGGGGGGTTAGTCTGGTCAAGAAGTAAATTGAGGGTCTGATCGGAATCAAAATCTGCAATTGCAGAGAGAGTGTAGGAATATTTGACTCAAATGCATTCCGTGTGATTTTTGGTGTTTTTTATGTAATTTGGGGATTTACATTGGTTGACTTAAACAATAGCTGTCCTCTGTGACAATGACTCCTCCAGTCGTGCAGAATCCTGGGATTGTACCCAATGTGGGACAAGTCAAAGCTTTCTGACATGGTAGATAATTTGATGGTGGAGTTGCAAAACTCTGAGAGGAAAGAGAACATAACTTCAGCAATAACTCATCTTTAAAAATTGCAATCTGAACCATTGAAGATTGATCATATTCAATTCCAAATGAAGCAGATTGAAATGGAGACAATTGCAATGGAAAAAGCTCAAAGTATATACACGCCAGGCAGCACAAAAGATTGAATGTAAAGAAAACTGCTGGCAAACAAGCAAAGGTGGCCATAGCAAAAGTATGGCAAAAAAACGTTTCTTTGAAATTCGCCATTTGCAACTGAAAACACTTGACACGAATGGATATGATGAAGGCAGTGATGAAAGGGAGCAGCGATGACGACACTGTTCAAGCGCAATCCCGTCATCGCCAAACGTCGGTAGGGATTGGTTTAGATATGACAATCATTGCCGAATTTTTGCGTGATCGTTGTGATTCATTTCATTTGACAATGTAGCTCATGTTTTTGAAGTGGTCCAAAGGTTCACTTGCTGAAATAATGAGATTTTGTGTGGAACAGCCGAGAGTTTAGACGTCGCAGAGGAAATATCAGATGACTGTAAGTTCATTCAAAGAACAATGCTTGATTTTTGACATTAATTTCATTCTTCAAGATATAGAAAATGGGGGAACGAGAATTCGACATGTGGCAAAAGAAAAGGCTATCCCATTGAAAGTTGCAAAGAAAGCTTACCACATGGTTAATAAGGAAACCACTGAGGGAAAAAAAGAAACCTAAAGTGTGTTCACTGTGTGTAAGCAAGCCACATGAAAACTCGATATTCGTGTTTCAGAAAACACAATGGCATGCTGGAAAACACATTATGCCAGTGAATTTTACAGAATATAGAAAGGAAAGCATGATCACGGTGCAAAGCTTCAAAAAATCACAACTTGGAGAGTGGTTATTTCTGAAGAATTTGTGAGACCTCTTTAAATAATTTACATGTGCAGATAAGGCTTACTTACGTATGACAGGAGGGTAGGCAAAGAAATTAGACTTTTACACATTTTGAACAAGTTTCCCATGAGTGGTGAGGAGACAAGTGAGTCAAAAGAGTATTGCCAGGATAGATTGTAGAATATGCAATTCATGTTGAGACAAGCATTATTCCATTATGTAAAGTGCGCATGACAGTGCAAAGAAAAGTCTTGATGTGGTGGTAGGATTATAGAATCAGGATTATAGTGTCAGAGAAAGTGTGGTTCTGAATATGCAGTTGACCCTTGGCGAGATCGCAGTTGGGAGTCACAACTAATGTCCACACTAAGCCATATTAAAATCAGGCAACTGTGGTACTGCAGGAACAGAAGAACAAAATGCAAAAGAGAAGTACAGCACAGGAACAGGCCTTTCGACCATGTCTTCAATATCAGGCAACATCCTGCTGACACTCTACTTCAATCTCTCTTAAGGTCTCATTCTGGTGGTGTGGCGGCACAAACTCACTCCATACACGAAATGCGTCTTAACAAGTCTCTAATGTAGCTGCAAACCGGTTCCACGTGTCCTCCATGCCGCGATAAACAAGGGTGCCATATGCCTTCTTAATCACCCTGGCAACATGCGTTGTCACTTTTAAGGAACTGTGGATCTGCACGACGAGATCCGTCCATATGTTAATGTTCCTAAGGGTTCTGCCTTTTACAAACAAAACACACTTAAATGTGAATCTCCAAAATGCATCATCTCCCACTTGCCTACTATTTCGATGCCCAATTCGCCAATCTACCTATACTGAGTTTCTTTTTTCATAATCGTTGGCTCTTTCACAAAATCCTGCAAATATCGTATCGTCTGCAAACCTAGTGATCAGACCAACTACACTTTCCTCCATATCATTTTTCCCACATTACGAACAACGTGGGAACTAAATCTGACTCCTGTGTAACATCACTAGTTAGCCGTGTCCATTCTGGGAAATCTCTATCCATTGCTAACCTCTGTCTTCTTTCACGAAATCAGTTTTGTATTCGACTAGACAGTCCACCCTGAATATCATGTGATATTAGTTTTTCTACCAATCTGCTGTGGGACTTTATAAAATGCCATAAAAAACGTTCATATAAACTGTATCCATAGCCCGTCCCTCATCAATTATCTTTGTCACCACTTCCAACAATTCAGTCACACTACTGAGGTGTTGGAGATGGCACTTCCCCATACTCCCTGTCAATGATCATTCCAGTTTCTTCCGAATATACATACTTCCTATTACTCTGTATTTTTACCAAGAGCTTCCTCAACGCTGAAGTCAGGCTCGCTGGACGACAATTGTCTTTGTTATTCCAATTTCCTTTCTAAAACAAACGAAAAACATTTGCTAATCGACAGTCCTCTGGAAAGTCACCTGTTATCAAAGATGTTGTGAAGTTACCTGCTAATGCCCCGACTATTTCCTTCCCTGCCACTCGCATTAATTTCGGCTATCTCGCATTTGGCCTTTGGCAGTTCTCTGTTTCGATGCAATTTTGCAGAGGAGAAAGTGAGGACTGCAGATGCTGGAGTGCTGAAAATGTGTTGCTGGAAAAGCGCAGCAGGTCAGGCAGCATCCAAGAAGGGCTTATGTCCGAAACGTCGATTCTCCTGTTCCTTGGATGCTGCCTGACCTGCTGCGCTTTTACAGAAACACATTTTCAGCTGCAATTTTGGAGAGCCAAGACTTCTTTGAATATAGTGCCAATGTCAGCACTTCACACAGACTTTTCGCTGGCATCAACATCAGTCATGTCCTTCTCCTTGGTGAATACTGACACAAATTATTCTTAAGGATTTCTCCCACAACCCGTGGCTCCACATATGACTTGCCTCCTTTTTCTTTGAGTGGACCTACACTTCCCAATTTTATCTTCCATCTTCTCTTTCCTGCATAAGAAGTCTTAGGATTCTGCTGGATTTTGTTTGCTTAAGGACATTTCATGGCCCATTTTAGTTGTCCTAATTCCGTGTTTATTTCCTTCATAATTTTACAATATTGTTCAAGTGCTCTTCTCGGTTTGGAGCTGTCTGGACCTGTCACATAGTTCCTTTTTTACTGTTTGACTAAACTTACAATTTCCATTGTCATCCATGGCATTCAAAACCTTCTTTTCCCATCCGACTATTTTGCAGGGGCATGCATGTCCTGCACTTTAATGAATTGGTCCTTAAAAACCTCCCACTTCCCAGACATGGATGTTCCCTGCAAATAACTGCTCCCAATCCACATTGTCCAATTCCTGTTGAATTTGGATGAATTGGCATTTGCTAAATTAAGCATCTCAACGAAAGGGCCACTCTTGCCTCTACTTCTGTCCCCAGCCGCTTTCTATCCACCTCCCTCTATCTCCCTCTCCCCCTCACTCTCTCTGCCTCTTCTATCTACAGTCCCTCTCTCCCTGTCACCATTTCTTCTCTCTCCAACCCTCTCTCTCTCTTCACTTGTCTCTGTCTCCCTTTATCTTTCTCTCACCTCCTCTCTCTTTTCTGCCTTCCGACATGTCTCGTGCCCTCCTATATTTTTCAAACTCCCCATCCTTCTCTCCCCATATCTCGCGTCCCTCCCTCTCTCCCCGTCTCTTTCCCTCCCATTCCTGTCTGTCTCTCTCTTCCCCTCCTACCCTCTTTCTCGATCTTTCCACCCTCCCACTTTCTCTCTCTCTCCCACTCTCTCCCCCGTCCCTCTCTCTGTCCAATTATCTATCCCTCTCACCCATTCCCACTCTCTTTACGCCTACTCTCTCTCACTTCCCTCTCCCTGTCCCACTCCCACCCTCCCAATATCTCTCGCCCTTTCCCCTCTCTCTCTCTCACCACATCAGTCTATCTCCCTCTCAAAAGTTCTATCTCACTCCCCTTCTCCTTCCTTGTCTCCTCACTTCCTTGTCTCTCTCACTAACCATCTGTCTGACTCTCTCCTTCATTTCCTCTCCGTCCCTCCCCAGATCTTTCTATCTCTGTCCATCTTCCTGCGTTTGACTCTTTCATTCCTTCTCCCAGTGTCTGATTCTCTCTCTTCTCAACGTTTTTCTCACTCTCTGCCATCGACTGATGACTGATTCTCCCTCTCTCCCTCTTCCTCTGTCTGACTCTCTCTCACCCTCTCCCTGCCTCTGACTCTATCTCCTTACACCTCTCTCGTTCCTTCCCTCTCCCTCTGTCTGACTCTGGCTCTCCCACAACCCCATCCCTATGACTGAATCTCTATTACTCCTGCCCTCTCTATCTGACACAATCTTCCTCGCATGGCCTTGCCTCTTCATCTGACCCAGAGAGAGGAGGTGGGTGCAGAGGCTGGGGAAGGACGAGGATGGGGGGAGGGGGTGATGACACGATAGAGAGATAAGGGTAGTGGTAGGAGTGAAATGGTGGAGAGAAAGAAAGGCACGTATGAGACAGAGGGAGCCCGAGAGTGAAAGAATGTTGAGGGAAATAGAGAAGATTGGAAGCGTTGGCCGCAACGGGGTGTATGAGAGAGAGTAGGGAAGACAGAGTGAAAAACAGTGGGGCAGAGAAAAAGAGAGCGTGTGAACAGAGCGAGACAAATGAGGAGAAAAACAGGGAGAGTGGATATGCGGAGACAGTGCAAGAAGGATGAAAGGGGTGGGTTGAAAGTGTGGAATGGAGAGGGAGAGAGGGATAGCGAGACAGATGCGGTTGGACAGAGAATTGGGGATTAGTGTACAGAGATGAATTTTGCTCAATGTTAGGTCTCAGTGTGCACCCTGAGCAGAAAGCAAGAACAGTGACTTTGATCCAACTCCTGAGTTCAGGATCTGGTCCCCTCCCCTTCCCCGAGGACCAGGACTTTTGGCTCAGTCAGTCCCTCTCCAGCTCAGTTTCTTTAACTGAAACAAAAACAGCAACATATTTCACTGTTCTGCCTGGTACTTTGAAAAGAATCCTTTCATTGTGTCCAAATTGAAGTGATCGATGCAGTCTGTGGGATGTTGCCTTTTCTCTCTGGCCCCTGAGTTGAGTGAAACATTAAAATGTGTCCTGGTAGCCCTCTGTGGCATAAGGTTGGACAAACCTTCACTACCATCGCAACAGACGGATTCTTTGCTGAAACATTTAACTGAAATGGGAAAATCCCGGATAGCTTGATTAAGGAGTGAATTTGATTGATTGTTGAATTTTGGTAAGGGGACACTTCAGCACATTTTTCAGCTACTGTCTGAATTTGGCCCGGGCTACAGTATAAATTGCGGTGTTTGTGCAGCAACTAAGGAGCTGCATCATGGAACCCATTTCTTGCCCAAAGGAATCTAGAGACACAGGACTATACCCAAATTCATGCATCCGCCGCCATATAGAATACACCATTAATGTTGACCGTAACAGGATGAAATTGGCCGAAATCACAAACAGTAAAAGATGGATTTTTTCGAATTCTCATTTCTTTGTCAGACTGAGCATTACCATTGGTCTGAGCCCGGAGTATCCTGCGGGCTCTGCTCGTTGCTAAAATATGTCTGACGGTGAAGACATTGAGCAGCACAATCAGGAGAAATTGGAGAGCCGGAGTTAGAATATGGCGGAGGTAATGATTGTGACCCAGACACAGTAGGATCGAACATCGAGTGCTACATCACAAAACCGGGGAAACTCCCGAGCTGATACTGAGCTGTGAGCATACAATACCAGAAAATGTTCTTTAAACAGCTCAGCACAGTCACTGTACCTAGAACCACAGCCGCCGTTTTCTCACTGCAATACTTACTTTTCAACTTCTGGCAACAAATGGCCACAAACCGATCGATGGTGAAACTGACGGTGAACCAGACAGAACAGTCAGTGGGTGCATAAAGCAGGACGGCATGACTATTACATGCGGGAATGGACTCCAGGAAATAAAACTGCTCCTCATAAACACTGGGAATGTGTCTCATTGTAAGGTCGAGGACAATGACCAGGAGATCCGACACCGCTATGGCCCCTAGGTAGCGCCTGACACATGGAGACAATCCACAATCTTTATAAAGCAGAACTTAGGACTTCACTATGTTAACTTTAAGAAGGAATACAAACACGTTAAACATCCACCTGAAGGCAAAGTGACCAGTTTGATTGTGGACCCAGTGAGATTTTCAAATGTGTCACTACATTCAGAGACTTTTTCAGGTAGTTTGAACTGAAACAACAAATGGGCAGGTTTGAATTACTGATAAAAATGTATCACAAAACACAGGAAATCCTCCGTCCCCAGTGACCCATTCATAAGAAGAGATGATTTCCAGAACATTCCCATACAGTCGATTACTCGAGAGTAGAAATGGGTGACTGTCTAATGTGCCCAATGCAGAGGGTGAAAACATTGCTGCAGTGCAGGATTCTCTCCCAGTTCCTTGAAGACACCGGACATTGGAAATTTCTGTTTCTTCGTCTCGATTGTGGTCCATCCGATGTTGTAAAGAAACAGAAACATATGGTAAACATTTTACACTCTTTAACGACCGTATGGGCCTTCGAAGCAGTTTCCCATTCTCCCTGGAATCGGATTGCTTCCCTCGCCATCCTATGTTTTGTTCAATTCACTGACATCAGGCCATACACAAATAATGTCAGGGAGAGAATGTTTCAGAGAATGTCAGTTTTAGAATGTTCTAGCGAATGCCTGTAATAGAAAGCTCCAGACAATGTCGGATATAGGAATTTCCGGAGAATGTCGTTTACAGTACTTTGCTCGGAATGTCGGTTATGGAATGTTCTGGAGAATGGCTGTGACAGACGGTTCTGGGAATTATTAGTCATAGAATTTTCCGAGAATGTCAGTTACAGAATATTCCTGGGAATGTCAGGTACAGAATGTTGGGTATAGAATGTTCCAGGGAATGTGGTTTATAGAATTTTGGGTGCAGTTTTTTTCGAGGAATATCAGTTTTTGAATGTTCCGGGTAATGCTGGGTATAGAATCTGAGGGTGAATGTTGTTTACAGAATTCTGGGGAATGTCGGGTGAAGATTGTTGGGTATAGAATGATCTAGGGAATGTTATTTACAGAATGTTCTGGGAAATGTCGGGTGAAGATTGTTGAGTATAGAATGATATGGGGAACGTTAGTTAGAGAATCTTGTGCGCAGATTGTTCCGGGAATGTCAGGTACACAAATGTTCCGGGGAATGTCAGGTTCAAAATGTGATGTTTATTCATTCGTTGCCGCAGTGTCAGCATGTCGCTACAGATACCACAATTACACCTGGAGACACCACCCATCATGTTCGTTGCAGGTTATCTTGTGACTCAGCAAACGCAGTCTATCTTATACTCTCCAGGCAAGGATGTCCTGAGGCAAGGCATATTTGCGAGAAGGAGCAGATGGTGCAACAACGGATTACTGTACAACTCTCAACAGTCACTGGGGAGAGTGTTCCCTTCCAGTCGGAGAATACTTGATTGGTAAGGGACATTCGGCCTCAGACCTTCGGGTGACCATCTTCCAAGGTGGACTTCAGGACAAGCAAAAACGCAGAGTGCCTGAGTCGAGTCTCATGGCCAAGTTCGATACCCATGGGGATGGCCTCAACCGGGACCTTGGGTTCATGTCACACTGTAGGCGACCCCACTGCAATATACATACTCACACACGCGAGCACACACACACAAGCGTGCACAGAAACACACCCACACACTCGCGTAAACCCTCTCTTACGCAGAAGCACTCTCTCATGGAATTGCACACTCCTACACACACGCCCACACCAACACATCCACTCGGTCTGCAGGCAAACATATGCATGTTTGTGGAGAGAATTTGTACTGGCAGAATTACATTTTAATTTGCTCTAAAAATACATAAATCCTTGGAATATTCTGTAACTCATCCTACTGCAATAGAATCAGTCTGACTAATATTGCGGCACAGACACAATTTAACTTCAGACCTTCAATGCATATCTGAGCTGAGATGACACTTATTGTTAAAAGTTATTTTGAGAATGTAACTTTTAAAATGTTCTAGACTCTACATCGAGGCATCGAGATGTACTGCACGGAAGCTGACACTTTGGTCCAACTTGGCTATACTGACGACATATCCCAACATAATCGAGACCCATTTGCCGAGACTTGGCCGATATCACTCTAAACCTTTCCAATTCAAATACCCATCCAGTTGCCTTTAAAAAAGTTGCAATTGTACCACCTTCCAACACTTATTCTGCAGTGTATTCCACACAGGCACCACCCTCTACTTGATCACGTTACCCATTAGCTCCCTTTTATATCTTTCCCTTCTCACCCTAAATGTATGACCTCTAGCTCTGGACTCCTCCACCCAAGGGAAAAGACTTTGTCTCTTTATACTATCTATTCCCTCAATGATTTTATACATCTCCATATGATCACCCTCAGCTTTCGATACTCCAGTGAAAAGAGCCCCAGCCTATTCAGCCTCCTCCAGTAGCTCCAAGCGTGACGGCATCCTTGTAAATCTTTTCTGAACCCTTTCGTGTTCTACAACATTCTTCCGATAGGAAGGAGAGCAGAATTGCACGCAATATATCCAAACGTTGTCCAGCCAACGTCCTATACAGCAGCAAAATGACGTCTGAACTCCTTTACTCAGTGCTCTGAAACATAAAGTAAAGCAGACCAAACGACTTCTTCATGTATCTGTCTACCTGCGACTCTAATTTCAAGGAGCTATGAACCTGCACTCCAAGACCTATTTGTTCAACAACCCATCCTTGGGCGTTGCCATTCAGTGCATGCGTTCTGGAAAGACTTGCTTTGCCAAATGCAACACCTCGCACTTATCTAAATTGATCTCCATCTGCCACTCCTCAGCCCATTGGCCCATCTGATCAAGTTCCCGTTTTAATCTGTGGTAACTTTTTTTCGGCATCCATTACAAGTCGAATTTTGTTGTCATCTGAATACTTACTAACTATGCCTCCTATGTTTGCATCCAAATAATTTATAAAAATGACAAAACGTCGTGGAGCTAGTACCGATCCTTATGCAACACCACTGGTCACAGGCCTCCAACCTGAAAAACGAACCTCCAACACCAACATCTGTCTTCCATCCTCCAGCCAGTTCTGTATTCAAGTGGCTGGTTCTCCTTGTATTCCATGCAACCTAATCTTGCTGACAATTCCCCCATGAGAAACATTGTCAAACGCCTTACTGAAGTCCATACAGATCACGTTCACCGTTCTGACCCCATCAATGCTCTTTGTTAATTTTCAAAAAACTCAATCAAATTCGCGAGTCATGATTTCCCACGCAGAAAGCCACGTTGACAATCTCTAATCATTCTGTGCCTTTGCAAATACGTGCAAATTCTGTCCTTCAGTATTCCCTCCATCAATATGTGCACCACGGACGTGAGGCACAACGGTTTATAAATCCCTGGCTTGTCTTTACCACCACTCTTAAATAATGATACCACGTTGGCCAACCTCCATTCTTCTGGCACATCACCTTGACTCTCGATGACAGGAATATCTCAGAAAGGGGCCCAGCTATCACTTCCCCAGCTTCCCAAAGAGTTCCCTGGTACATCTGATCAGTTCCAGGGGTTTATCCACCTTCATGCGTTCCTAGACATCCAACACATCCTTCTCTGCAATATCACATTTTTCAAGATGGCACCATGTATTTCCTCACATTCTATATCTTCGATGTCCTTCTCCACAATAAATACTGATCCAATATGCTCGGTTATTATCTCCACCATTCCATGCGGCTCTACACATTGGCAGCCTTGCTATTTGCTCCCTGACTGAAATGTATTTTTTCAAAGACCTTTGGATTCTCCTTATCCCTCTTTGCCAAAGCTATCTCATGTTCTCTTTTTAGCCTTATGATTTCCCTCTGAAGTCTATTCCAACTTCCTTGATACTTTTCTGAGAATTCACTCGATCTCTCCTATCTATAACTGTCATCTGCTTCATAAATCTTGTGAATTAAACCCTTGACATCTCCAGTCATCCAGCATTGCCTACAACGAACAGTCTTTCCTTTCACGCAAAGAGGAATATACTTTAACTGGATTTCATGATCTCATTTCTGAAGTCTTCCCATTTTCCAGCCATCCTTTTACCTGTGAACATTTGCATCCAATCAGATTTTGAAAGTTCTTGCTTAATACGTTCAAAATAGCCCACCTACAATTTAGAAATTTAACTGTTAGATCTGGTCTATCCTTTTCCATCACTATTTAAAAATTAATAGAAGTTTGGTCGCTGGCCCCAGTGTGCTCCCCCACTGGTAAAATAAGTCACCTTCCCTCCCGTATTTCCCAAGAGTAGATCAAGTTTTGCGCTTTCACTAGTATGCACATCCACATACTGACTCACAAAATTTGCTTTTATACTCTTAACAAATTCCTCTCCTCTCAACCCTTAACAATATGGCATTCTCAGTCTATGCTTGTAAAGTAGTCATCCTAACCATAAGAAACCGATTATTCTTACAGGCAACTGAAAGCACTTTATAAATTTGTTTCTAAACATCCTGCTGGTAATTAGGGTGTCTATAACCCAATTCCAATAAGGTGAAAATCGCTTTAATATTTCTCAGTTGCGTCCTATAACTTCCCTGGATGTATTTCTGGGTGTATACTCCCTCAGTGGAGCTGCAATGCTATTCTCATCAAAAACACCACTCCCCCTCCTCTCTTGCCTCCCTTTCTATCCATCCTATAGCATTTGCCTTCTGGAGTATTAGCTGCCTGTCGTGTGAATTCCTCAGCCACGTTTATGTAATTGCTATGATATGTCAGTCCCATATTTCAAATCATGTCCCGAGTCCATCTGCCTGCCCTGTTCAGCTTCTTGCTTTGAAGTAAATGCAGGTTAATTAATCAGTCCTACCTTGCTCTCTGCTTTGTTCCTTTCTGCCCTGAGAGTTTGCCTCGCTTCTATTCTCAGCTGTACCAATCTCAGAGTAATCTCTTTCCTCAGTATTTCCCTGGACACCCCGCCCCTGCGGACACTCCGTACTGTTTTAAACCTTCCAGTGCAGATCCAGCCAATCTCCCTGCCAGATTGTTAGTCCCCATCCAATTCAGGTGCAATCCATCCTTCTTTTACAGATCACGTCTTCCCCAAAAGAGGTTTCAATGATCCAATAATGTAAATCTTCTCCCTTCCACCAACTCGTTAGCCACACATTCATCTGCTCTGTCCTCCGATTCCCACCCTCACTAACTCATAGCAACCGGGGTAATCAAGAAGATACCATCTCCGGGAAACTCTTTTTTAAAATTTCCTGCTGAACTTTATATAATGTCCATTCAGATTTGTATTTTTTTACCTATGTTATTAGTACCAATGCGTGCAATGACCTCCTGCTGCTCCCGCTCAACTTTGAGGACATTCTGCAGCCTCTCCTGGACATCCTTGATACCTGCACCAGGGAGGCAACACACCATTCTGATTTTTATGCTGCTGGTTGCAGAAGCATCGGTCTGTACGTCTGACTGGATAGTCCACTCAAACAATCGAACCTATGGAATCCATTACATTAAAGCCAATTTTGAGAACAGAAAATTGGCTGTTAGTGAAGGACTATCACCACCCAAGTTTTCCAAAGCAACATAATTGTTTGCAATGGGAATAACCACAAAAGACTACTGTTCTACCCTCTTAACTCTCCTATCTTTCGTGGTGTTAACCTATCTACCTGACGGTATCTGCGGCTTTTGTCCCTTTCGGAACTGTAATACATCTTGCAAACTAGCTGTATTAATTTCCTCATTGCCTCAACCTGCCCCTTCAAACAATCCAATCGATCTGATAGGATTCGAAACAAACGATATGTATTGTAGATATCAGTTACCCATAAACTCTCCGAAAATCCCACATCCGATAAAAAGTATTAAGGAACGGAAACTAACATGACCATTCGAAAATTTGAAAGATTTAATCTAAATATGTCTCATATTACTTTCTGTGATACTGCAATTCTGTTGATATCAAAGCAATGTCTTATGATTCTGCACCACAACCACCTGATGAAGAAACAGCGCTTAGAATTCCAACGCTTCCAAATAAGTCTTTGAACTATATCCTAGTGTTGTGTCATTTTTAACTTTGTCTATTCCAATCCAACACCAGCACCTCCAAAACATTTGCTCATTCATTTTACATATAGTTTGAGTAATTTTGTTTTGGTTATTATGCTGTTAAATTAAGAAGATTAAAGAAATCTGCTGACATCTTCTGAACACTGACCCTGACCATGTATGAGACCTGTCACATCATCAACCTACTTACTTTCAAATTTACTGTCATCAGTGGAGGAGTGTAACTAGAAAAGCTACGGTAGACTGGTGAGCCTGACAACAGTGGCGGAAAAGTTGTCGGAGGGGATTCTGAGGGCTAGGATTTATATGCATTTGGAAACGTGAAGCCTGATAAGGGAGAGTCAAAATGTCGTTCTGTTGTGAAAGTGATATGTTATTAATTGGATTACGTTTTTTTGAAGAGGCGGCAAAGAAGATTGATGAAGGCAGTGTGGCAGATATTTTGCATGTGGACTTCAGCAAGGTGTTCGTTAGGTTCCGATTGGTAGGTAGATTAGTAAGGCTAGGTCACATGGGATTCACAGAAAGGGCGCCAATTAGTTTCAAAATTGGCTTAAAGGTAGAGAGATTTGTTTTGTACTGGAGGCCTGTGACCAGCGGTGTGCTGCAGCAATCAGTACTGAGTTCAACACAGTTTTTAATTAATAAATTATTTGGTGGTGAATATCGGAGATATGGTTCGGAAGTTTGCAGATGATATCAAAATGGTGGTGTAGAGGACAGTGAAGATTATTATCCAAGAGTAGAACGGAACGATAATCAGATGGGCCAACGGGACAGGAGTGGCAGATGAAGTTTAATTTGGATAAAGGTGATTTTTCCAAATGTCATGCCACTTTCCAGTAATGTGATGTAAGAACATCGTAAACAGGAGAAGGTCATTCGCCTACCAAGCCTGCCTTGTGCATAAATAAGATCTTAGCTGATCGGGTCCAGATCTCAAATTCTTTTTAGTGTTCGCTTCTTTATGGTCCTCAACTCTCTAATAAGTCAAAATCTAAGTCCTCTTTCAGTATTTGCAGTGATCTAACTCACCTAACGCTGTGGAATAGAGAATTACTGACATTCACTCCTCAAAGCAAAAAACATTCCCTGACCCTATACAATGACCTATTCACATGAACAAAACAGGTGAACACAAGGGTCGGGGTAAGAGTGACTGGTCATGATATCAAGGCAGTGGTGGACTGAGGATGACGTCAAAGAGTCCAACACAAATGAACTGAATGGGAATCAACGAAAACGTCCCACTGGTTGGAGTCAATCCTGGCACCAAGGAAGGTGTCTATGGACCGTGGATGTCAATCCTCCCAGTCTGGCGACTCCACGGCATGATGTCCTCAGGGTAGAATCCTCGGTAGAAACATCTTCAGCCGCTTCATTAAAATCTTTCCCCAATCATAACATCAGAAGTGGGGCTTGTGACTGAACTTCACACAATGTTCAGAACAATGTGTGACCTTTTCACTCCTGAAGCACGCTGAGGCCACGTGCAGTAAGACCCGGGCAATATTCAAGCTTGTTATCTTAAAGTGCACTTAGCATTCAGGTAAGAGCACTGCTCGATACTGCACAATTCCACAATTATAAATGAAGAGTTTAATTCAGCGTCTCATGCTCACTTCACGGGAATATGAGGACGTCAGTCAGCCCATTGAAACCATGGGACAAAAAGAGGCATTGCCCATTCAGTCCTGTGGCAAGGGTAGAGAAAGAGTCCAGTGTTATAGACCAGACCAGAGGCCCTCAGAAATATTTCAAGACGGTAGTCTGGAGTCTTTTTTATATATATTTGAAAGGGACATGTAAAGTGGCTGTTTCAGATGCAATGTGACTGGTCAAATTACTCATTGTCAAGCAAATCACCATTTATTTAACCACTGTTGATAAAATACAACTAAATGATTTTGAAATAACTTAACTCTATTGGAAAACTTAGCAGAAAATTAGATACAGTGACAATTACTAATGAACTGTTCCAAGAAAGCAACCTCCCACATACACATCCATTGGCAAAAAGGAAAATTCACACACAGATTCTCACATACAGTTCTGCAATGCAGGAGGTGATAAAAAGAAAACGAACAGAATATTCAGAGAGAGTAGCAGCCAGGAGTCTCTCACTGAGAATGGAGCCGAAGCTGCATGGACTGATTGCTCCACGTTGTTCCTTGTGTCTCGTGATACACACGTGGGACATTAACGTGGGTTTGCTTGCTATGAGGAGGGAAGCAAAATATTATGTTTGAAGTCTCGAGGAGGCAACGTCCATCCCCGTGACGCCATGTTTTTCTCCATGCATGTCAGAAGCCGTTGGGAATGGCTAATTTTTTCTTAAGGAAGGTTTTGTGGCAGCTGACGGGATTGTGATAAACATGACGTCCATTGCATGGACACACACGAGTGCACATTTATGCGTGGAGAGCTAATTTAGAGCCTTAGCTCTCTCTCAATAGCCATGAGGATCACAGAGCCACATAAACTATTAGGAACTTCGCATTTGACTGATGAATTGATTCTCAAATTTCAAATAATGTTGGTATTGTTCTTGTTGATCTTGTCTCATACTCGTCTGGTGCAATGTAACCAGTGTGCCTTACAGTGTTCAATTTTTTTCCTCTCCCTTTGATCTATACGTGCGTGCTTGCTTACCTGATCTGCCTAACCTGCTCACAAACGATGATTTCCGAAGTACTCGGGTACATCTGATAATAAATCAAATCAATCCTGCATAAAATATTGAATCTCTGCCCCTATCAATGTCTCTTTTGGGAATAAGCGATCCTCGCCAACCAACAACTTTCAAGGTAACCATCTCTTCTTCTCTCACAGGGCTACGGATTAAATACTCAGTTTCTTCATTCTCTCCTCCTGGTACCACCATCAGTGTTTGTGGCAAGGAGATCGTTCCTGACAAACGAGATCAAATCTACAGGGTATTCTCCATCTGCGGTTCATGACAGCTTATCAACCAACAGCCACGTTCAGGCAACAACTCGCCCGATCAAAAGACCCGATACCCATTATGTCCAAGACGAACGTAATTCAAAAGGTTCAATGCAAAGCCTGCACGGAACACTATACAGGACAAACATGGAGATAACCAACAATCCGCATCCACGAATAGCAACGAGCAACTGAACGCCTTAACAGCTGTTGCTAATAGCAATCCAGTCAGATGTCAAGAACCACAAATTCGACTAGAATAGCACAACGATCATAGGAGGAGCTAAGCAGAGAACAGCCAAGGAATTCCAAGGGGCATAGCACACATCCACTGACTCCATAAGCAAGCACACAGACCCATGCCCAATATATTGGCAACTGCAACAAATATCTGGAATCAGCAAACATAAGCAGCAGGAACTTACCCGAATACATTCCAAAAGACATAGGACCACAGTGCATCACAGGAGGGTCCAAAGTACTGAAAATGTCCCCCGGACAGGGGACGAAATATGTGCAATTAAATTACTCAAGCTCCTAATTAATACCCTCTAATCAAGGCTCGCCAATTGCAGGAAGATCGCTTTACGTACGTACTTCATCTTACAATGAATGAAAGCATAGGAACTACTGCACTAATTACTTGCACACTGTATGTCCTGTTTTTGATGAAACATGATCAAGGGCATACTTGTCTTTTTGAAGAACACTTCTAAATCTCGCACCATTGAATCAGTACTAAATGAGATGTACACTGTTTGCTGCTGACATCGAAATCAGGTCATTTCCTTGCAAATTGCTGTGCTGCAAACATTGATATATGCGATTTCCCATGAGTAATTGTCTCCAGTCCATACCACGGTGCTGCTGTCTGTATTCTCTACATTGAATAATTTCAACCCATTTCCCCTTACCCAATGACTATCGCTCACCTGTAAGAAACCATTTCAAAGTATTCTGTAAATTCAAATGGATCACTCCCATTGCTATTCATTTGTTGATGACACAACCTCTACATACTATGAAGGTTTCTGAAAGATGATTTCCCTTTAGTGAAATTAAAATGACTCTGCCAAGTCATAATCTGATATCCCCCGTGTATGCTTTTCATATTCCTTCGCAAAGATTCTAATGTTGTCTTCACAACTAACATTAGCTTGTCCAATATATAGTTTTGCTCAGTTTTCCCTCCCACTCTCGTTTTAAATATTTCAGGATACAATAGCTTCTTTCCAGTCTTCAGGAACCAGAATTTCCAGTATCTAAAAAATTTTGAAGTACATTCCATAACACCTCCTTGAACTTACAACGTTCATCAAAAGTGGACAAGTCCATGAATCTCAAAGGTTTAGAGGGAAACGGGCCAAGCGCAGGAAGGTTGGACCATGTACGTTTGTGATTATGCTTATCACGGACAGATTGGATTAAAGGGTCTATTTCAGTACTCTGTAATTCTGTAACTCTGTCATTAATTCTATTGCCACCTTCCTGAACACTGCGTAATGGGGCCTAACTAATACAGAAACTTAGCTAAGCTTCAATTCAATTAGTCTTTGAACAATTTATCTGTGTTGCTTCTGATTTCCCAGTTTCTCATTTTCACCAGTCACTCTATCGGGTAAACTTTCTGGTAGATTTTCTGTATTTTGCGTTTTGGAAATATAGCTAATGCATTCCCCTCAACGAGGAGCAGAGATAGTCTCCATTACATTGTGAATACATCAGAGAACTGCATTTGGAAGATAATGAGCATGATATCTGCTCGGAAAGTTCTAGAATCACAACAGTTCATTGAAACTGTCGTTTCATTGCCACTGACAGCACAGTCCTCTCCCTAGTGTGAGGTCGCAGGTTATGCTGAAAGTGGTGACATAAAGCTGTGACCATCTCATTTTAGAAACAAATTCGCTTCACAGTTTCCAACTGGCATAGGTTTAGGGAGAGACACGAATAAGTCTGTGACAAAAATATTTGGAAATGGGAGCGTGACCAGAAGAGATCTGCAATCAGAAAGGTTTAGATGATGATTTCTTTACAAAGAGTACAGAGGCAGAAGGGAAGAATCAGAATATGATGGCGGAAGTAGTGGACATGTTTAGTGATGGAGGAAATATGGGCATATATATTGGCAGTTGATTGCTCCTCCTGAAGAATGTGGCAGGTGAGAGACATGAAACATGTCTCCACTGGTTATATCTGCCGGAAGTGCACCCAACTCCAGCTCCTTGAAAACCGTATTAGGGAATTAGAGCTGGAGCTGAATGAACAGCGGATCATTCAGGAGGCTGAGGGGTGAATTGAGAGGGGTTACCTGTAGTTGGTCACTCCTGAGGCTCAGGATAAGGATAGCTGCGTTGCAGTCAGGGGTGGAATGGGGACAGACAGACAGTGCAGAGATCCTCTGTGGACATTCCCCTCAGCAATAAGAATATCGTTTTGAATACTGCTGGGTGGATGACCTCACAAAGGAAAGCCATAGTGGCCTGTTCTCTGGCACTGAGCATGACACTGTGGCCCAGAATGGAAGGGGGCTGAATTGAAAAGCGCTAGTGGGAGGAGAGTCGATTGTTAAGAGAATGGACAGGAGATTTTGTGGTCAGGATCGGGATTATCGGAAGGTATGTTGCCTCCCTGGTGCCAGGGTCCGGGACGTCTCCAATCGGGTGCATAAGATTGTGAAAGGAACAGCCAGAAATTGTGTTACATATCGGCACCAATGACATAGCCTTGGAAAGGATTGAGCATATAAAAAAAAGATTTCAGGGAGTTAGGGTGGAAGCTGCAGAGCAGGACGAACAGAGTATGTTCGTGGGTTTACTACCGGTGCCACGAGATAGCGAGGCGAGGAACAGGCAGCAGGCACAGCTTAACACGTGGCTGTGCAGCTGGTGAAGGAGGGAGGGCTTCAGATATCTAGATCATTGGGATGCATTCTGGGGAAGGTGAGATATGTACATGAAGGACGGGTTGCACCTGAACTGGAAGGTGACCAATATCCTGGGTGGAATTTCCTCGAGTGGTTTAGGAGGGTATAAACTAGTATGGCAGGGGGGTGGGAAGCTGAGCGAGATTACGGTGGTGAGAGTTGATGGAGATGAGGCAATAGCAAGAGGTAGCGGAGCCAGTGGGAAGGAATTTCCTGGGAAAGAACCAAGGGATCAGTTAAAGTGTGTTTGATTCATGCAAGTAGTATCAGGAATAAAAGTGGTGAGCTTAGAGCATGGATCAGTACTAGATGATATGATATTGTGGCCAACACAGAGGCGTGGGTTTCTCAGGGGCAGGAATGGATGCTCGATGTTCCAGGGTTTAGAACAATTAAAAAGAATAGGAACTGGAAAAAGAACTGGAGGTGTCGCACTGGGTTAATCAGAGAGGGTTCCACAGCTCCAGAAATTAGGATTGTCGAGGAGGGTCTGCCTACTGAGTCAGAATGGGTGAAAATTAGGAAGAGTAAGGGAGCAGTCACCTCATTAGGGTTTACTGCAGCATCCCCCCACCACCATCTCCAAATAGCAGCAGAAAGATTGAGGAAAGCATAGGTCGGCAGATTTTGGACAAGAGTGAATGTAGTAGGTCTGTTGTAATGGGTGACTTTAACTTCCCCAATATTGACTGGAATCTCCTTCGAGCAGATGGTTTGGAAGGAGTTGTTTTTGGTAAGGTGTGTTCAGAGTGTTTCCTAACTCAGTACGTTGTCAGGCCGACAAGGGGAGCGGCCATTTTGGATTTGGTGCTCAGCAATGAGCCGGGCCAGGTGTAAGATCTTGCGATGGAAGAGCATTTTGGTGATAGTGACCACAACTGCCTCACATTAGACATAGCTATGGAGAAGGAGAGAAGCAGGCATATTGGGAGGATATTTAATTGGGGAAAAGGAAACTATGATGTCATAAGACGTGAGTTGCGAAGCATGGATTGGGCGCAATTGTTCCATGGAAAGGGTACTATAAACATGTGGAGACTGTTTAAGGAAAAATTGTTCCGAGTTATGCATAAATGTGTTCTTCTGAGACAGGCAGAAATGGGTAAGATAAAGGAATCTTGGATGACCAGAGCGGAGGAGCTCTCGACAAAAGAAAGAAGACAGCTTAGGTAAGGTGGAGGAAGCAAGGGTCTCTCTGAGCACCAGACGATTACAGGCAGGCAAGGAATGAGCTCAAAAATGGTCTGAGGAGAGCCAGGTGGGGACAAGAAGAAGGCTTGGTAGGAAGGATTAGGGCGAATCTGAAGGCATTTTGTGTGCATGTGAGGAATAAGAGAATGATCAAAGAGTAGGGCCGATCAGGGATATTATAGGCAACTTGTGTGTAGAGTCTGAGGACGTAGTGGATGCCCTAAATGAGTTTTTGCTTCTGTATTTACGAAAGAAAAGGACCTTGTAGTGAATGAAATCATTGAGAAGCAGGTAAGCATGTTGGAACGGATAGAGATTGAAGGAGCTGATGTGCGAAAAGGTTTGACAGACATTTAGATTGGCAAGTCGCCAGGGCCAGACGAGATTTGTCCTCGGCTGCTTTGGGAAGCAAGAAATGTGATTACTTCGCCGCTTGTGAAGATCCTTGCATCCTCGCTCTCCACCAGAGTCGTACTTGAGGACTGGAGGGAGGCAACTGTAATTCCTCTCTTCAAGAAAGGAAATAGTGAAATCCACGGCAATTACAGACCAGTCAGTCTCACGTCTGTCATCTGCAAGGTGTTAGAAAGGATTCTAAGGGATAGGATTTATGACCACCTCGAAGAGCATGGCTTGATTAAGTGCAGTCGGCACGGCTTTGTGAGGGGATCCTGCCTCAAAAATCTTCTTGAGTTTTTTGAGGATGTTACTAGACAAGTTGATGAGCGGCGAGCAGTGGATGTGGTGTATCTGGACTTCAGCAAGACATTTGATAAGATTCCCCATGGTAGGCTCGTTCAGACTGTCAGGAGGAATGGGATATAGAGAAATTTAGCTGTCTGGATATAGAATTGCCTCGACGACAGAAGAGAGCGAGTGGTAGTGGAAGGAAAGTATTCTGCCTGGAAGTCAGTGGTGAGTAGTGTTCCACAGGGCTCTGTCCTTGGGCCTGTAGTCTTTGTAATTTTTATTAATGACCTGGATGAGGAGATTGACTGATATGTTAGCAGGTTTGCAGACGATACGAAGGTTGTAGGTGTCGTTGACAGTATAGAGAACTCAAAGTTTGGGAGAAGATTTGTAGCTCGGGTGCTCGTTGTTGTGGTTCTGTTCGCCGAGCTGGGAATTTGTCTTGCAAACGTTTCGTCCCCTGTCTAGGTGACATCCTCAGTGCTTGCGAGCCTCCTGTGAAGCGCTTCTGTGCTGTTTCCTCCGGCATTCATAGTGGCCTGTCTCTACCACTTCTGGTTGTCTGTTCGAGCTGTCCGCTGTAGTTCCGGTATATTGGGTCCAGGTCGATGTGTTGGTTGATAGAGACTGTGGATGAGTGACATGCCTCTTGGAATTCCCTGGCTGTTGTCTGTTTGGCTTGCCCTGTAATGGTAGTGTTGTCCCAGTCGAATTCATGTTGCTTGTCGTCTGTGTGTGGATACTAAGGATAGCTGGTCGTGTCGTATCGTGGCGAGTTGGTGTTCGTGTATACGGATCGTTAACTGTCTTCCAGTTCGTCCGATGTAGTGTTTTCTGCAGTCCTTGCATGGGATTTTGTACATTACATTAGTTTTGCTCATGTTCGGTATCGGGTCCTTCGTTCTGGTGAGTTGTTGTCTGAGCGCGGCTGCTGGTTTGTGTGCTGTTATGAGTCCTAGTGGTCGCAGTAGTCTGGCTGTCAGTTCCGAAATGTTCCTGATGTATGGTAGTGTGGCTAGTCCTTTGGGTTGCGGCATGTCCTCCTTCAATTGTCTCTCCCTTAGGCATCTGTTGATGAAATTGCGAGGGTATCCGTTTTTGGCGAATACCTTGTATAGGTGTTCCTCTTCCTCTTTTTGTAGTTCTGGTGTGCTGCAGTGTGTTGTGGCCCTTTTGAATAGTGTCCTGATGCAACTTCGTTTGTGTGTGTTGGGATGGTTGCTTTCATAGTTTAGGACTCGGTCTGTGTGTGTGGCTTTCCTGTAAACCTTTGTGATGAATTCTCCGTTCGGTGTTCTCTGTACCATCACGTCGAGGAATGGGAGTTGGTTGTCCTTTTCTTCCTCTCTCGTGAATCGGATTCCTGTGAGTGTAGCGCTGATGATCTGGTGTGTGTTCTCTATTTATGTGTTTTTAATTATTACAAAGGTGACATCCACGTATCTGACCCAGAGTTTGGGTTGGATTTGTGGTAAGACTGTTTGTTCTAACCTTTGCATTACTGCTTCTGCTATGAGTCCAGAGATCGGTGAGCCCATGGGTGTTCCGTTGTTGAATGCGAAGTGTGTTGTGAGGCACAAGTCTAGTTGTCCAAAGGACGAGCCACACTACCATACATCAGGAGCATTTCTGAACTGACAGCCAGAATACTGCGACCACTAGGACTCATAACAGCACACAAACCAACAGCCACGCTCAGACAACAACTTACCAGAATGAAGGATCCGATACCGAACATGAGCAAAACTAATGTAGTGTACAAAATCCCATGCAAGGACTGCACAAAACACTACATCGGACAGCTCGAAATGACAACCGGAAGCGGCAGAGACAGACCACTATAAATGCCGGAGGAAACAGTAGAGAAGCGCTTCACAGGAGGCTCCCAAGCACTGAGGATGTCACCTAGACAGGGGACGAAATATAGAGAACTGTTGTAGGCTGCAGCGTGACATTGACAGTATGAAGAGATGTGCTGAGAGGTGGCAGATGGAGTTCAACCTGTATAAGTGCGAAGTGATACATTTTGGAAGGTCGAACTTGAACCTTGAGTTCAGGACTAAAGACAGGATTCTTGGCAGTGTGGAGGGACAGCGGGAACTTGGTGTGCAGGTGCATAGATCCCTAAAAAGTGCCACCCAAGTGGACAGGGTTGTTAAGAAAGCATATGGTGTTTTGGCTTTCATTAACAGGGAGATTGAGTTTAACAGCCGTGAGATCTTGTTGCAGCTCTATAAAACTTCGGTTAGACCGCACTTGTAATACTGCGTCCAGTTCTGGTCACCCTATTATTGGAATGATCTGGATGCTTTGGAGAGGCTTCAGAGGAGTTTTACCAGGATTCTGCCTGAAATGGAAGTCTTATCTTACGAAGAGTGGTTGACTGAGCTCGGACATTTTTCATTGGAAAAATAGAAGGAAGAGAGAGGACCTAATTGATGTACAAGATAATGAGAGGCACAGATAGAGTTTATAGCCAGAGACGTGTTCCCAGGGCAGAAGTTGTTCACGCGAGGGGTCATAGTTTTAAGATGTTCGGCAGAAAGTATAGAGGGGATGTCAGAGGCGTGTCCTTTATGCAGAGAGTTGTGAGAACATGGAATGCGTTGCCAGCAGCTGTTGTGGAAGCGAGGTAATTGGGGATATTTAAGAAACTGCTAGACATGCATATGGTCACAGAAATATGAGGGTTTGTACATTAGGTTTACCTTCCATGAGAATCAATGGTCGGCACAACATCGTGTGCTGAAGGGCCTTTTCAGTGCTGTAATTTTCTATGTTCCATATTCTATGTTCCATGTTCTATTTGCAATTGTACTTAGATATTGTCGCTACCTGCCTGAAATACATAAGTATAGTGAAGAAGGGTGTAATGTCAAAAGACAAAGCACCGCGTTAGGTTAAAAAAGTTTAGAGTTGAAAAATGTGGTGCTGGAAATACACAGCAGGCCAGGCAGCATCCGATGAGCCTGGCCTGCATTGTTTTTCCAACACCACATTTTTCAACGCTGGTCCCCAGCATCTGCAGTCCTCACGTTCTATTAAAGGTTTAGATGCAAGGCAGTCAGTGCAATATAGTTAAAACGTGAAGCATTAATTCATGCAACAGGTAGAAAAAATGAAGGAACAAGGTAACATTTAACGTTAAAGTATTTCTTACTTTGAACTGGTAAACTGAAAGAAGGATTTGAACCTTAGACATATTTTAATGAGTCTTTTTCCTTGAAGAAATTATGACTCCTCTGTTTCTGTTATATAAGCCGCTGTTTTCCTCCTCCAAAAATAGTTCATGCACCTCCTCAACAAGTATCCATCCACATCCACATTCCAACCAAACGAAAAATCCATCTCTATCAATCTCTGAAGTGTTTCAGAACACAATCATTCATCAACTGAGTGGAATAAGATATGAGAAATTGAAGATTATATGTTTAAACGTGAATTTATTACGGAGAAATTAGAATGAATGCACAAAATGCTGTAGGATCCGTGCGTTATTATGCAAGAATCATAAACCTTTATTCAGACTTAGCAACTAATAAGGAAGTTTTTATTTAAAATCTGAGTTTGTATAAGCAGAACTGAATAATGATTTGGAGGATAGTGCGTTAATATCCAGGACTCCAGGGATTTAGTGAGCTCAGTTGGCTGAATGTCCGAATTGAAGTACAGAATGGTGTCAATTGTGTTATTTGAATTCCCGCAGCGGTGCAGGAAATTTCTGTGTTGACTTCATCGAAGCACAATGGCCACAAGTATTTCTTACTAATGAACATAAAGTTTTGATCAAGGAAGAATGTCTACACTGACGCGCTTTCACTGGCTAAGTGCCAGACAGATCGATACGAGGGATGATATTACTTATAGTAGAACGATGAGAGTGACGGAAGCTATTGTACTCACTCCATGTTTGCAAATAAAACAAAAATGAATGACGAAAACAAGTCCTGGAGAATTTACACGAAGTCAGTGATGCGATGCAACACGATACATTATTGTCCTATGTATTATTGGTAAATGTAAATTATGTGGGAATAAGAGCAGAATAGTTCAGTGCTATTCTATTGAGAAAATAAACCAGAAACATCTGTTCCATATTGTTTGGGATTCTCGAGTTGAACCTCGTAATGTCTTGCTTCTAAGGACCGTCAGTATTTGGGAATTCAAATGCACTGTTGGTCATTAAATAAAAGCAGATGATGCACAAGTATCCTTTCATAATCATACCAGTCTCTATCTGACCACAACTGCAACACGATGAACAGTTAAATTATTTTTATTGTAATAAACAAGTTCTCAGGATTAAAGATGCACTGGAGACATGCCAGAGAAGTTTCGGAAATTTTATGCAAGGAATTGATGTGCTTCTTCAGAGATCAAACTAGATTAGTTTGCGCATGTATTCATTGGAATTTGTAAAATTGAGAGAAGACCCTGATGAGGAAAATATATATAAGATTATCTGTGATCATGACAGGATAGTTATCAAAAGATTATATCCCCTTGCGGTAGATTCTGTGACCGGAGAAAGTATCTTCAACTTAAAAGATCCCAATTTATGACAGAGATAGCGAAGACTTCTCGCAGAGAGTAATGAGTGAAAGGGTTTTCCTAGCTGTGTCAATAATTAGAGTCAAGTGTGATGGGGGGGGGGCAGATTTCCAAGTACTAAAGGAACGAAGGATTACGAGAATAAGAATGAGAGGTTCATTTGAGAATGCAGTGATTAGTATAGTTAAAAATCACACAACACCAGGTTATAGACCAACAGGTTTATTTGGAAGCACACTAGCTTTCGGAGCGACTCTCCTTCATCAGGTGATTGTCGAGGGCTCGGTCGTAACACAGAATTTATAGCAAAAATTTGCAGTGTGATGTAACTGAAATTATACATTGAAGAATTGATTGTTAAGCCTTTCATCTGTTGGAATACAATGATAGTTTCACTTCTTTCATGTGTAAGTCGCAAAACCCTTTTTTTTAAAGTTGCATTCTCGGGTTAGCTGAAAACAATGTTGATAGCTAGACAATATGTTGAAGGTGTTAGCCCCCGTGTTCTCTGTCTATGAACTGATGTTGAGATTGATTCTAATCTAAAAAGTAAGATAACAGAGTTTTACATAGATTCATGCAGTTTTTGAGCTCAGGAGTTCTACATGAATGTATGTAGTTTTTGAGCAAAGTGCAATGTAACTCTGAAAGTGCAAAAAGATTCAACACACAAAATATATGTGTGCATGTGGGTCTTTGTCTGTCAGTGTGTGTCTCTCTCTGGCCTGGGGGTTGTGAATGTGAGAAAGTATGTGTGTGTGTGTGTGTGTGTGTAGTGAGTGCATAGTATCTTAAGTCTGTGAGGGAGTGTGTGTGTGTATATAAGGGTGTGTGTGGGTGTCTGTGTGCGTGTCTTTGTGCACTTGTGTCCGTGTGTATGTGTGAGAGTGTGTGTGTGTGTGTGTAGGAATATCTGTGTGTGTGTGTAGTGCAATGGTGATTACCTGTAATGTGACATGAACCCAAGACCCCGGTTGAGGCCCTCCCTATGGGTACCAAAATTAGCTATCAGCCTCTGCTCGGTCACTTTCCTCTGCTACCTGTCCCGTAGTCCACCTTGGAGGATGGTCACCCGAAGGTCTCAGGCTGAATGTCCTGGACCACTATCACTGAATTCTAATAGATGGAGGGCTGAACAGACAATCAATTCTTCAATGTTTAACTTCAGTTATATCACAGTGCAAATTTTTGCTATAAATTCTGTGTTACGATCGAGCTCTCCACAATCACTTGATGAAGGAGCGTCCCTCCGAAAGCTAGTGTGCTTCCAATTAAACCTGTTGGACTATAACCTGGTGTTGTGTGATTTTTAACTTTGTACACCGCAGTCCAACACCGGCATCTCTGAAACGTGATTAATATACGCATTACTGAAGCAAGAATTGTTGTTTAGTTCCCCGACATGGAATCCAACCTTTGCTTCCATAGATGGCTATGGAGATAAGCTTTGAGAGTGTGATTAGACGGGCAGCATTTGCGGGAGCTGAAACAGACAGCATGGATCGAATGGCTTTCTTATGTACTGTAAAATCTCATGACCATATCAGTCTCGATGTTAGTGAATGGTGAAGAACCGACTTGATGGTCTGAATGGATTATCTCGGCAGCTTTATGTTTTGTCTTACTCTGATGCTGTGGGATCCAAACGGGGTAAAACGTAAGAGAATGCTTCAATTTATGTTTGAATCCAGGACACGAATTCACTGTTTAAAAATCAGGAGTCGCCATTGAAAAAAGCGCTTACATTCTTCTTTTTAAATGCAGTCATGTCGTGGAACTTGGTGCTTGACAAGATGCTGAAGGAAATATTCGATCATATTTTAACGGCACAAATCGATCTGTTTTTGTTCGACAAGGACTTGAAAGCTTATGAAAAACAGGCAGGAATTCGAATTGAACGTTACAGTCTGGTCAGCTATGGTATTGTTAAATCGGGTGCAGCCTGCAGAAAGTGAATGACTTACTGGTCGTTATGCTGCTTTTGTTTGTCTGTACTGAAACAGAAGGTTGAAAACTGTCGTATACCTGTAAGAAAATTAATAAAAATGATACTTTTCGCCCCTGAAATATAAAAAAGGACCAATCATTCAAGAAAATGTAGTTTGACTCATCAGAAGATGAAATCTCATTTTCATAGAGGCAATGTTAGGACAGTGGGGACATTTACAAACTTCAATCAATACACCTCTCTCTCTTCTAAACTCCCATGGAAACGAGTTGCACTTTCCTCATAAAATAGCTCATGCATGCCTGGCATGAACTAACTACATTTTCTCTGGAATGTTTTCATAGCATGGACATAAAAAATAGAATTAATTCGCAAAACTGCACAGGAGAATCATGATGTGATCTCACTGATTTCATACATTTCTACAGTTTAATACCTTTACACTCATGTACAATACACAGTCCATACAGTCATTGAGGGATATAGACTGTTTATTTTATCTTGCTCTCCGGTTACTTTGACAATTATTGTCGTGGAAATCACCACATTATTACGATTGTTCGGACCTTATTCCAACCATCAAATACATGATTTAACTAACGATAATATGTGTCATTATAAAATCATTTCTCTTTCTGCCTCCTAGTTGGATCCCGGATCCATTGGAGTTTTGCAATCTTGTCAGTGGTGAGTATCCTTTTGATCCATCTCCAGTCAATGACTGAGTCTGGACCAATCAGTCTGCAGCACTTCGTCTTCCACTTTTCGCAGAAGTTAGTTTCTGGTCAAATTTGACGTCTAATAACACAACCACGTAATTCGACCACCATTCCATTCCCAACCTCTGTCCATGTCTCAGTTCCTCGACGACTGGAACATGTATGTCCTATGGATAACTGTAGTCTCAGTTATTCCAATACTTGTCTCAACGACATTTCACCCAACCTCGAAAATACTTCAGCTCATCCCTGGGCCCCCAATTACTCAGAGTCCTGTTCAGCCATTACTTCTGCCCTCATTTACCTACACTGGCTTTCGATGTGCTAAGGCTTCCATATTAATATTCCCTGCATTTTTAGGGACAATCTAATGTGTCACTCCACAAATGAGTCACATTCCGACATCATTTTCACACTTACTCTGAATCTTTTCCTTTCCAGAATTATCTCTACTTTTCGAGTGAATGGCCTTTTTCTTTATTTCTCTTCTTGACATGAATTTGGACTTTGTAGAGTGGTGCTAGCGTTATGAAGTTCATAACCAACGAAATGGTATAAGTTGTGTTGCACTCACTTCTGTTGTATACAAATTAGCTCTCTGTTAAGTATAGCATTTGCGTCATTTTGACACACGTATTTGCAAGTTGTTCTGATTCTGTTATTTGGTTGTCTGCTTGTCAATTTGAGCGAAATAAGGAGGCCCCCTTCCTGGCTGCGAACCCATACCTCTCAGCTTGGATTATTGGCAAGGAACAGTCGTAAAGCAGAAGCAGAGGTTTGTTTGAATTACTAATAGATTAAATTGAGCTGTGAAAGTGGACGAAAGTGAAAGTCAGTTGATGAACAGCAGCGTATATGTGAAGAAGTATTACATAACGATCCGTGAAAAAAGTCAAAATAACTCACTGAGATGACAGATCATCCATGATTTCCGAGTTTATGAGTTTCTAATTTTTCAAAAACAAAATGAACACCGTCTGATACTGAATTCAGTGTGATCTGAATGTAAGTTAAGCTAAGCTTGGGAATTTACAGATACTGTGTACATAACGAATCTTATTATACACTATGATCAATAAATTAAGCAGAAGTTGCAGGCGGAGGAAGCTTTGTAAAGACAGTGGGTAACAGATCTGTTTATGAACTTAGCCATGCTGCTCTGTCGATCCATGTTATTGATCATTGGCTCGTCGGTCAAAAAATATCAGGGAACCTCCATATAATTCAGCGTCAAACAATGCGTGAGTTTGCGTGCCACAGAATTCTTCATTCCAATGATCATTGCGAGACATTCTTCACACCTGTCCGACTAAATTTTGGGACGATTAATATTTCCTTTCTGTATCCATCATCCGGTCGCAATAAAAACATTCCAATGTAAAATGCCTTGTGATATGGTCTCATACATGCACTGAAATGTATGGTAAATCTTAGGCCTCGCAGTATCTGTCAGAGAAAACAGAGTGACCCTTTCAGGTACAGAGACCCATCTTCACAGCAGAATAGTGTTTCAGTATGAGGTATGAGGTTCAGAGTGAAGAACAAGTCATCCAAGTTTCTTTTGTCAGCAGTATATAACGGGTTTATTATAAAGATCATCTTCCTCAACAAAGATGCAAAGACATTTGATGAACATTTTTGAAGATGCAGATATGCTAATGTATGTACAATTCTGTAAAATACTGATACATATGCACACACTGACACGACGCAGCCATTTGATATCGACACACACACTCACATACACATATTAAAACACGTACTGACATAAACAAACATGCACATAGACATACTGACACAGATACACCTACACGTGTTACAGACATTAACAAATGTATTAACACACTTCGGCATAGATTTTACACTGTATGTACAGCGATAATATTTCGTAGAGGAATCGATTGAAAGAATTGAAGACGAGTGAGTCAACTCAAGTATGGTATAAGGATCCAACAGAGTCATTAAATTCATCAGGACCTGAAGGCTACAATTTTATCTGGTATTTCAGTGGGAAAAGATTTCAAACGACAATGTGAGTGGTAAGGTGCCAACACACACACAGACTCTCTAAGGTGTGAGTGCCCCAGTGCACTGACCCCAGAAGTTATTTCACATTATCCAATTAACATTCTTTAAAAGATCTGAAGAGACGCCATACGTTCGCTGTGGTTAAGAGCAAGGATTCAATAGGTCATCCAACTTGGAAACATGTAAGGAGATATGCAACATGGAAAAGTACGGATTGTGGGAAGGATTACAACTGCTCAGAGCAGCTAGTGATGATGACCCGCCTTCTGGAAACTTTGTTGCCCGTGTGCTATCAGTAGACCCACATTGTAAGGGAGAGGAAATCCAGAATTTTGACAGTGACAGGAGAGGAATGGCAAAATATTTCCAGGTCAGGATGATAACTGGTTTGTTGGGTTTTTCTACCTACTTGCTACCCTTTTCCTTTGAGATGGAAGTCGTTGTGAATGTGAAAGGTACGGTTTCAAGAGGCTTGTTGAATTTCGGCAGTGTATCTTGTGGATGGTATAACCTGCATGTCTTAGTCTTTGTTGGTTGACGAAGTGGATCTGCGTCGATGTTGGGTCAGTCATGCGGTGCTGATCAATTTGGCTGTTCTGTTCTGGGTGCTGTTGAGCTTTGCATTTTTGTTGGAACTACAGTGAGGAGTCCTCAAGAAGGTCCTGACTGAAATGTTTCTTGCGACTTGGATGCTGCCTGACCCGCTGTGCGTCTCCTGCATCGTGCATTCTCAATACTGTACTTGGTCAGACAAATAAGGAGTATTACTTACTTCTGTCTTGTAAAGGAATAAACGATAGGTGGGGAAAGAACCCAAAGAAGGAGAGGAAAATTGGCCAAAGAGTGTCTAACGATCTGGCCAGGAGAGTGAGAATCGATTAATGGAGACAGTTAGTGAGTATTCGTAGGTGGTGTGTAATGGCAGGCAGTCTGATAGATAGGCTTCAGGGAACAAAGAATTGTAATACTTGCTGTATAAATTCCGGAATCTGATTTATCTTGTGGCTGCATAACGCTGTTGCAATTAATTTCTCATAAAGACCAGAACTTTTACTGCAAGTAGAGAGGTCTTTTGTCATTCTTTGCCAATGTCAGGCATCAAGCGCCTATCAACTCTCATCCTATTTTCCAGATCTTATTCTGTCGCTTTATGCGCTGTGGTGCTTCAAGTGGTAATCGTTTATTCAAAACAATTCCAGTTCCAGCAAAATGCTATCACCACACTCATATTTCTCTGAACTCCCTTCGCTGCCTTCCGCATGGAACCTTCCCTCTAGGTGATTCTACCTTTACGCCCAACACCTCCCCACATGGCACCGTGGAATCTTCCCCTCCAATTGCTGAAGATGTGAAACATGCATGCATAAAAATATCAGAAATAGGAGCAGGGGTTATCCCTCCAGCCCTGCGAGCCTGCTCCGCCATTCAATACGTTCATGGCTGATCATTTCGAGCGCTCAGGTCCATTTACCCGTCCTCTCGGGGTATCCTTGCCTTCCTTTATTGTCCAAAAATAAGATCTTATCCTTAAAAACGTTTAATAAAAGAGGCGTCTACTACTCTGCTGAGCAAAGAATTCCAATTTTGAAAGTGGGGACTGCAGATGTTGGAGATGAGAGCTCAGAGTGTAGTGCTGCAAAACGCGCAGCGGGTCAGACAACATCCAATGAGCAAGAAAATTGACATTTCGGGCAACAGCTTTTCATCGGGAATCAAGGATTCCAAAGAGTAACAGTCCTTTGGATAAAAACGTTTCCTCTCAATTCAGTGCTGAATCTGTTCCCTCTAATCTTGAGGCTATGCCGTGGTGTCCAAATTTCAGCCGTTAGTGAAAACATCCTTTCTACTTCTACCTAACCTACTCCCTTCAATGTTGTACATATTTCTATAAGGTCTTTCCTCATTCTTCTGAATTCCAATGAATATAACTTCAATCTCATCAGTGTATCCTCATACCCCAATTCCTCCAACTCCGGCATTATCCCAGTGAACTTCTTCTGCACCCCTTCCAGTACCAGTCTATTCTTTCTCAAGTAAGGAGACCAAACTTGCTCACATTACTCTAAGCATGTACCTCACCAGCACCCCGTAAAGGTGCAACATATCCTCCCTTCTATTAAACTCAAACTCAAACTCTTAAGAAATGAAATACAACATTACATTTGCCTACCTAATAACTTGTTGTACCTGCAGACAAAATGTTAGTGATTCCTGCAAAAAGACACACATGTCCCTATCCACAGCACATGCTTCAACAAGTAATAACCCTTTTTACTCTAATGTTTACCGAAATGGATGACTTCACATTCCATCTGCCAGACCTTTGCCCACTCAGCCAATGTTTCTATATTCCTCTACAATGCTACGCAGTCCTCTGTACACTGTCCTATGCCATTCATCTTCGTTTCATCCCAAAATCCAAATCATCAATATAAATTGCGTTCGATAAGGTTCCCGACATTCGTCTATAGTACAAAATGAGGAAGAACGGGATTGTGGGAGATATAGCAGTTTGGATCAGTAATTGGCTTGATGAAAGAAGACAGAGGGTGGTGGTGGTTGATGGGAAATATTTATCCTGGAGTCCAGTTACCAGTGGTGTACAGCAAATGTCAATGTTGGGACAACTGCTGTTCGTCATTATTTATAAACGACCTGGATGAGGGCTCAGAAGGATGGGTTAGTAAATTTGCTTACAGCACTAAGGTCGATGGAGTTGTGGACAGTGACGAAGGATGTTGTAGGTTACAGAGAGAAATAAAAAAGAGGAAGAGCTGGGCTGAGAGGTGGCAAATGGACTTTAATGCGGACAAGTGTGAGTTGATTCACTTTGGTCGGTTTAACCTGAATGCAAAGTACTGGGCTCATGGTAAGATCATTGGTAGTGTAGATGAGCAGAGAGATATCGATGTTCAGGTGCACAGATCCTTGAAAGTTGTCTCCTAGGTGCGGCGACACTTGGAGTATTGTGTACAGTGCTGGTCACCGCATTATTAGAAGCTGCATTAGTTTGCCAACGCTCGTTTTTCCATAATAAAGATTGTTTCCAAGTCCTCACCGACCTCCGTCTCTTTATAATTACTCGCATGTGTTAGTGACTTCCGCTGTGACGAACGGTACAAAATAACTGTTCAATGACTCAGTCATTTCATCACTAACTAACTCATAACTAAATGCCTAAGGGCCAAAGTTCACCTTAACCACTCTTTTTCTTTTTTTTTGGTTGAAACTTCCGCTAAATATATTATATTCTGTGTTAGTTTTTTTTTATCTTGTTTTTTCTTACGATTCTTTACAGCACTTTTTGTGGCTTTCTTTTGACCTTGAAGGCTTTCAAAATCTTCCAGTTTCATGCTGATTTCGACCACTTTGTGTGCCTTCTCCAGGAATTTGATAGTCTCCCTTTTTTCTTGAGCCTCCCATGGCGGATTGCACCTTTTCTTACAGTCCTTCCTTTTCACTGGAATATAATTTCGATGAGCGGTTTGAAAAAATGTATTTGAACGTTCAGCTCATCAGCTGGTTCACCATAAGTTTTTCTTTTGTTTTCAGCCTACTTTAGCTAGGCCCGCACCATTCTATTATAGAGCCCCTTGGACATGCACAGGAATCTGGCATTGGCTTTTAAATTCACCCTCTCTATCTGCATTATAAATTCAACCACACTGTGATCACTCCTTCCGAGAGGATCATTAACGATGAGGTAATCAATGATGCCTGTCTCACGACGGAGGACCAGATCGATGAAAGCTGGCGAACTCGTCGTTTCTTTGGCATACTGTCCAGGAAAACCATCACGATTAAATCGAACAAAGTCCTCCCCAACGCAATACTGACTGAGCAAGTTCGATACATCTACATGTTGATTAAAATCCACAAATAAAGGAGCCGGCCCATTTTGACCGGCACTACTTAGTTCTTTGTTCATTGACCTCCGCAATGTAATCGCTTATTTTGTGGTTTAAATACTACGCCTATTAGTGAAGTTTTCTTCTTACACTTTCTAATTTACACCAAAATGAATTCAAACTCAATCTCCATCGAACCCATACCATCTCGCAGTACAGCCTTGAAGTCGTCCTTGAATATCAGACTCTCCTGTCTGTCCTTCCGAATAGTCTGAAAAAATTGGATAGTTAACTCCCAGTCATGACCATCCTGTAACTATGTCTCCGTAATGGCAAGTGAAACAAATTCATTCGTGATGAGTTGTGCCATTAACTCTTCATCTTTGTTCCAAATGCTACGATCATTTGGTAATCTGTCATCATGATAGCTTTCTTACCCTCATGATTTCCAACATCTGTCATAATGTCTCCTGAATAATCCTACCTTTGTGCATTTTGTTTCCTCACCTGTCCATTTACGTCCTCCCTCCTCAGTATCCAAAGGCCCAAATACACATTCAAGATGAAGGAACACTTTGCCTGCACTTCGCATAACCCAGTCTCGTACATTCACTGCTCGCTATGTGGTTTCCACTATATTGGGAAATGAAGTTTGGACTGACTGGCTGCTTTGCGGAACATCCCAGCTCCGTCTTCAAGAAAGACCCTGAACTATCACTTCCAGGCCCTATTAACAGACAAGCCCGTTGCCTGGTCAACATCTTTGTCTCAGGCTTACTGCAGTGTTCCAGCGAAGCTCCGTACAAGCGTGAAGAACAACATCTTATTTTCCATTTGTGGATACTTCAACCTTCCGGACTCCATCAATTTCAATATTTTAAGGGCGTGAACTCCATCATGCCTTCGCCCCCTACCCCACACGCCACTCCTTGTTATCACATCGTCAGACATTACACACTATCTACGTTGAGTCACTAACCGTCTCCAATAAAAACTACTCACACTCCAAGCTAGATGGTTATTCATTAGTCTGTCCAATTCTTCTTCTCTCTCTTTGAGGTCTATACACACCTACCGTTTACTGATTACCCCAACCCCACCACCCTGTCTTCTGCAGATAGGACAAAATTTTCTTGGTGCCAACAGTTCTGACGAAGGGACACTGGACCCGAAATGCTAACTCTTATTTCTCTATTCAGTTGCGACCAGACCTGCTAAGCTGTTCCAGCACCTTCTGTTTTTGCCCTGGTTGGAATCTTGATATTGTGAATGATCGAGGAAGGACGGAAGTGTGTGTGCCCCATTGGAAGCCTGAGATTGTCCATGCTCAGTGTTCCCCTGAACCGAAGACGGTACTCTGTTCCAGTTGAAAACTTCTGTTGTGGATTCCTCCCAGTACAATGTGTGCCATCGTCATCAACTACTTAGGTCAGTTAATATAGCAATCATGTGCATGGGATTTATACCGCAGTTCTAAAACAGATTCAGTATCACGTGATAAGTTCGATGCAAACTTATTTGGGTGGCTGAAGTTTTCTGGAGCCGTTTCACATCGTAACCGAGATGGTATTGGAGATTTTGACAGGCTAAAATGAGACAAATCCCCAGCTCGGGATGGAGTTGTGTCTCACGTTGCTTTGTGAGAAAAGAGAGAAAGTTACACATGTTCTGACCAATGTTTTATATTGCTTTATGGACATCTGGGAGTAGTTCGAGGACTGCAGGACTACTAATGTGGTTCCAGTTTTCAATAAGGCTGGTAGAGATAATGCCGCGAATTATAGAGCCGTGAGTCGAGCATCACTAGTCGGGAAACATGTGGAGAAACCTCTTAAGGAGAAAATTAATTGCAACTTCTCCAGACAAAGTTAGACCAGCGAGAGTCAGCATGGTTTTGTCAGAGGAGTTCATACATGACAGATCAGATTAAATATATTTTAGGGAGTGATCAGAGATGTAAACGAGGGTAGTGAAGTTGATTTTGTTTATGAAGATTTTGGAAAGCCTTTGACAAGATCTGACACCAGAGACTGGTGACAGGGGTTTGGTGTCACGTGGTAAGTTCGATGCAAACTTATTTGGGTGGCTGGAGACAAAGTATGGTTCTGTTTCTGTGACGTGGAGCTGGTATTCAGTGGTCTACCACAAAGATCAATATTTTGTCCCTTAATGGTTGTGATTGCACATAAAGAATGTGGAAATGATGTGGGGGAGATAATAAGAAAATTTGAGGAGGATATGAAGATTGGCAAAGTGGTTAACAGTGAGGAAGACCGTCTTAGATTCCAGGATTTTAGACGTGGATTTGTCAAACGACAGTTATCTGTCCCTCATCCCGATCGTGGTTTCAATTCTGTAGCTCTCCTAGTGATGACGGTGGCAGCTGTCTGGCCCTCGGAATGATGATGGCAACAGTTTTCTGGCCCTCGTAGCGATTGTGGGGGCGTTTGCCTGCCCGCATAGCGACAATGGCAGAGGTCACCACTGTCAACACCACTGTCCCCAGAACACCTGGATGAGCATCACTTCCCAAATGTCGTCACTCCTGGTACCCCAATACGAAGCCCACCCCTGTTAAAGTCTCCGCCCCCTCGCAGATCTCGCCCCATTCCAGGATCTGGTCCCTAGCCTTGCCAGGTTTTCACTTTCTTCCCAGATCTCCCCCTCTTTGAGAGCAAACAAACAATCATTAGTATAGCCCGTATCTTTATTCCCATCCCTTCTCATACCAACGAATTCAATATGTGATGTGACATCAAACACTGCTGCCATGTCCGCGTCTGAGCTCACTTTTTCAACGAACACTCCTTCCCACCATCCAAGGACCCCATAACCCACCTACAAAACACTTCACCTCCCTGCTCAAACCATACTGAGTTGTTTCCCGCCCTCGAGCCCTTTACTTTGAAATGCCGACGAGATATTCACAGCCTCAACCTGACCACACACTTCCGCACTCCAAGGTCTTAAACTCACAAATCCCAGTCCACCACTCCCTTTGCTCCAATGTTAAATTCATCATCAAACCAGAAGAGACGGAGGTTCAGTGGTAGTTTGGTGCACTGACCTCTACACTGCTGAAGCCAGGGACCAACTTAAAGACACCTCCTCCTTCCACCCATTCGATCACGACCTCACTCCCAGCACCAAACGATTATCTCCCAGACCGTACGCAACCTCATCACATCAAGGGATCTCCCAGCCACAGCTTCCAACGCTTCGGGAACTGCTCACCACCAGAATTCAAACCCATATGGAAGATCTACAAGCCTGACAACCTCCGGTGACCTGTCATCTCAACCAGTTGTGCCCCAACGAAATCATTTCCAAACACCGCGATATTGCCATTCCCCCAAAACCACCCCCCCCCCCCCCACCACTCAGGGACAGGAACTCCACTCATATTGTTGGGATGCCACTAACGCCCTGTAGCTCCTCCAAGATTTCCGTTACCCTGCCCCCCAACGCTTCATCTTTACCATGGACATACAGTACCTGTAAACTTCCACACACCATGACGAGGACATCAAGCGCTCCATTTCTTCCTCTCCTGACCACTCCATCAGTACCCTTCCACTGACAGTCTTATTCCGTTGGGTGAACTGGCCCTCACACTCAACAATTTCTCCCTTCGAATGCTCCCACTTCCTCCAGACGAAAGTGGTAGCCATGGTCACCCGTAAGTGCCCGAGCTATGCCTGCCTTTTTATCGGCGACATGGAACAGTCTATCTCCCGCAACACTGCAGACATTTTCCTCCAATACATTGATGACTGCTTTGGCACAATCTCATTCTCCCACGTAGAGTTTGAACAGTTCATCAACTTCAGCACACATTCCACTAGCACGTCATCTTCACCTGGACCATCTCTGACCCCTCTCTCGCCTTAACGCACCTCGCCATCTCCATCAACGGTGACCAATTGAACACTGACACTTTTTGACAACCAAACAATTCCCACAGCTACCTGGATGACACAACATCCCACCCTGCCTCCTGCAAAAAATATTATTTTTATTCCAAAATCCTCCGCCTTTTCCGCATTTACTCCCAGGAAAACCACAAAAAATACCAGATGGCCTACTTCTTTAAACAACGCAATTTCCCACGTAGAGAAACAGAGGATGGTGATGGAGGTTTGTTATTCAGAGTGGAGGCTAGTGACTGGTGCAGTGCCCAATGATCGGAGCTGGGTCTTCTACTTTTTGGAATTTACATAAATGATTTTAATGCGAGCATAAGAGGTACAGTTAGTAAGTTTGCAGATGACAAAAAAATTTGGAGGTGCAGTGGATTTCCCTCTTAAGTTAACTCCTGTTTTATTTATGCTCTTCCAAGGAACCACTCGATACCTCCAGTGTATAATTTACATTTGCTTTCTTCTTTTTCTTAAACTAACCCTCAATTTCTTTAGGGTTTCCTATACCTACCAGCATTCCCTTCCCATACCAGCCTTTCCTTTCACCCCAACAGGAATATACTTTCTCTGGGTTCTCTGGGTTCCCGTTATTTCTGTTTCTGAAGGCTTCCCATTTTCCACCCGTCACTTTACCAGCGAACGTTTGCCCCCAATCAGCTTTCGAAAGTTCTTGCCTAATGCAGTCCAAATTTGCCTTTCTCCAATTTAGAACTTCAACTTTTCGACCTGATCTATCCTTTTCCATTATTATTTTAAATCTAATGATGCTTATAAGGGTAAAGAGGCAGTCGCAATCCAGAATATTCAAGTTGGAGTGCTAAGACTCATAAATCATGGCTGTGACACATGGCTGCTGAACCAAAATCTAAAACCTTCCAGCTGTTTCGTTTGCAATTCTAACAGAATGAGCATGGCAAGTTGTTCGTGCCTCTACGTGTGTCCAACACCCAGGGGAAATACAACTGAGCATTTAATAACTGCCCAATGTTGCCCAAAGATTGCCCAAATTCATTAAATTCTGGACATCCTGAAGTAAGCAACTGGAATTACTGCAGATTTGTAAGCCAATTAAAAATCAGATTGGACACTCTAACGGATCGGGGCATGTAGGAGCATGCTGCGAACCTTAGATTGTGTCCAGGGCTTATCAAACGGGTTTTCACCTGTCATAACCCTGGATCTACCAAATCTTTAAAAGCTAATTTTGAAAAGCCTAAGCTGCTCTCAGCATCACTTTCGTTCTGGAAACTAGGATCCCATTCAGTAATCACGCCAATATCTTGTGGCCGATTAGCGAGAATTGTATCAGCCTGTCTCGGAGCATTTTGTCCCTGGCGAGCTTTCCTTTTTATTTTTGAACGGGACAAAAGAGCAAACGCCCACTTTCTATCATCTCTCAAAGATTATCGGCCGGTGACCTGGAAGGACCAGGATATCTATTGCCTTGATTGGAGCAGATTTACCACTACGCTTCTATGTTTTCCTCGAGACATAAATAGACTATGATCGGCGAGATTAGTTTCATTTGTCCCTGCCGGCAGGAATGCTCCTTCATTTAGAATTCAGCGATTCCATTATCCTGGAATGGAAGAAAATAAAAACAGGAAGCAAAGGACAAAGACCAAAACAAACAGGCCAAAGCCGAACAGAGAAACAAGACAAAACAGCAAAGCATGACAAGCCAAAACAGATACAACAGAGAAACAGATTCAGACAACAAATATCGGGATCCCTCCCAACAACGCAATGCAAACACCGTCGAATTAAAAACAAAGTGTGGCGCGGTCTCCTTCAACCCAAGATTGCTTCAGAGATTCAGAACAGCCCGTACTTAATAGGGAACCGAGCTCCCTACTCATGCTAGTCGCCTCAAAGGACAAAATGCTGGCGGAGTTTTATGAAACCGTCCAAAAATAATCGCTCTTGTCACAGGCCGTATCCCAAAGCTCAATGTTTGTAAGAGGAAAAAGAAAACTATCCTGCGGGATCAAAACAAAATGAAAAAATGTCTCTGGAACCACAGCCAAAAGAGAAACAATCTGGCAGGCACCTTAGGGAAACGGCGCCAGCGGTGAATTAAACTCCCCTGTGTTGTGGCGAGAAAATTGTATTTAAAACAAAGCAGGACCCCGTATATACAATGAGGAACCGTGTACGCCTTCTAAACTCAAACACAACCTCGTATTAGTGAAATAAAAACACATAACATCGTAGGCTCAGGGACAAAACGTCGTTTACCTTCTTCAACCAAAACACAATCCCGTAATAGTAAAGAAAACACAGAACCACGTATCTTCAGGGAGGAATCCGCCTCTCACTTCTCAACTCAAAACTCAACCCCATTGTTTAAGGGAAGAATTCTCATCTCCCTTTTCAAGTTAAAGCAAAATCACCGACTCAGGGAGGTTGCAAATAAAAGGAAAAAATAAAAGTTTCAGGTCCAAAAACCTCGTGTAATAGAAGTCCTGCAGACGTCTCCAACTGTGAGAACTGGGGTAATATTATGCTGTGGGTGGCTCGCTTGTCGCGGTCCAATTTCACGGAACAATAACCTGTGCCACACAAATCTTGAGTTATTGACTGTTTATTCATGTGTTCAAGGGGAGAGACAAGGCGACCTTATGGTCAAACGTCACTCCGACCATATAGAGAGAGCTGAGTGGTTGTGTAGGTTACAATCATTTGACAATTCGGTAAAGTTCATTGCCCGACAATGAGCAAGTGGACACTCAGCCCAATCACGAGCCCCAGTCACATATCGTCTGGACAGTGCTGCTTAATAGTTGATCAGCAAGTCGTAGTATGTGAATAAATGCCTGTAAGAGAAGAAAATTCCCATAGTGGAACGAATGCGCTATCAGGTGCGAGGACATCTGCTGAAGTTGCATCCATCTCACTGAGCCTAGGAACGTACAAGCTTGATGAATCAGACCCTCATACAAACGTTAAAAATACTTTCCAGGCTTTGAATATATGAAAAGATGTTTGCGTGAGTTATAACACGTCTCCCAGAGAAAGATACAGAAAATCTCTCGGAAATACCACGGGATCATGGGACATTTGCAACTAAACCCGGAAAGCATGCATTTCAGTGGCATGTTAGTATCTGGAAGATTGAGTATTGATGAATTTCGCAGGAAGGAGCAATATATCTACCGATTGTGTTGCCAATTAATTTATTCTTCTTATCACTTTCGAAGATTAAAAAATGCATTCCATTTGTGCAAAAAAGGCAGAAGTGGGACAATGGAGAACTACAGACCATTTAACCTTTCATAAACTAGAAGGAATTTATTATAAAGAATGTGATATTTGATACTCAGAATGTAAGGGCATTCGGAGCAGCACCTAAAAATTGGAAGTTTAAAATTATGTCTGAATCCATTTCAAGGGAATTTCAGCATGCAGGTGATGAAATGTTGTCTCGATTGCAATATTATTTTTCTCTCTTTCCATGGATACTATCTGACCGGCTGTGATCCCGACTATTTGTTGTTTGCAGTAAAGATATCAGCATCTGATCCGATTCAAAGTAACCACGTATTGCAACAATAACACCGTGTTGATGAGACTGTATCTGGTGTGTGTGTACAGCTTTGGTGTCGTGATGCAAAGCATCATATCCTGACTAAATTTGATCCATGCATTTCTCCAGATTAATCCCTCAGATGCCAAGATTGTCTGATGAGTGAACTCGGACTGTTGTCAACAGTTTCAAGGAATGAGATGTAATCGCAGTGAAACTTAGAAAAATCACATGGAGGAGATTGTCTATCACAGGACCCAGAGAACTGTTGGCAGGCAAGCTGAGGGCGAATCCCAGTATATTCTAAGCATACGTCAAGTGTAACAAAATAGTCACGGGACCTTCCAGAGAAACAAACAATAATTAATGTGGTTCCACTGAATGGGAAATATATCAGAGATTTAATAGATAACCATAGAGAAGTGAGTATCAAATCATTGCTCAGGAATGTATTGGAGGAACTCCCGAAAGGAGATTAAAGATTCCCATTTCGAGGCAAGTTTTGAACAGTAATAGTGATCATAACGTAAACGGTTGCTATGTGCAACAAATTTGATTAAATTTGTTTGAGATACTCGCTTAATTAGTTCATTCAAAAGGACTTTGACAAAACCCCAAATAGGAAACAGATAAAAAAAGTTAAATATCATAATAATATGACCATTTTAACACATTACATTCGAAAATATTTTTGTGCAGTGGGTCGTATTTGAATCCATTTTTGAGCAGGGGAACAATGCCTCCTGGTCTGCTACAGGGATCAGCGCTGTGTTACTCATTATTTGTGGTATTTCTCAATGATGTAGAGAGGAATGTGAATGGGGAGTGTAATAAGTACATTCGCGCATTCCCTGCAAAGGGAGTTGTCAAGGGTATCCTCACAGCCATTACGAAAGAGGAATATATGGATGCAATGGTCAGACTGGCAGTTCAATGGCGGATGAAATGTAACTCCATGAAATATGAAGTCATTCACTGAGGAAGAAGGAACGAGGCGGCGAGTACTCAAAGAATGGCAGCTCATTAACCAGCTGAGAAGGCGATTCTCCACGGATTCCTGAAGTGAATGGACAGGCTCATGGACAAGTTAAAGAAGGTGTAAGGTACCGAAGGCATCGTGTCTATTTATAGAGCCATAGATTAAAAGCCTACACAGCCTACACAGCCCCCACAATCCTATCTCTCCCTTTATTCAGCTCCATCCACCCTCGATCTCTCTCGTGGCAGCCTTACTGTCGCTATACCCACCACTCTCACTCACTTACTCACTTGCTCTTTCGTTCTCCCTACCTGTGTCCCCTTCTCTCTCTCCCCCACCCTCCTTGTTCTTCCGTCTCTCTCATTCTTCTCTCCATCTCTTTCTCGCTCCCTCTTCACTCTCTCTACCCAGCTTTCTGTAGCCCGAATCCTCCCTTAGCTTCCTCACTCTTTCTCTCTCTCCCCATATCTCTGTCTCGAGCTTCCATCTCTCTCTGTTATCCCCTTCTTCTCTCCTCAGCATCCTCCCTCTCTTCATCCCAGGCCTACTTCTCTCCATCACCTTCCTTTTCTTTCCCCTCCCCCTCACTCGTCCTCTCCTTGTCTCTCCACCCTCGCTCTGTCTCTTCTCTCCCTCAGTCTCCCCCTCTCTCAATCCCACTGCTCTCTCTCTCAACAATCTCTGTGGCCCTCTCTGTCTCCAAACTGCTCTGTCTCTCTTGTTGTCTTTCTCTCCGCCCTCTCTCCCTCGTCCCTCCATATCTCACGCTGTACCTCTCCCTCTCTGTCCCCTTCCTCGCTCTCTCCTCCTCACCTTCTCTGCCACCGCCCAATCTCACTTTCAACCCCCCCTTTCTCTTTCTTCCTCCCCCTCTCTCAACGCGTCTCTTGCTCCTCTGTCTCCTCCCCTCTCACCCTTTCCATTCGCTCCTCTCTGTCTCCATTTCTACTCCTCCCCCTCTCTCTTCTACTCTGTCCTGTCTGCCTCTTTCTCCCTCATCCTTCCCTGTCTCTTTCTGCCCCATCACCCCTCTCTCTGTCTCTACACTTCTCTCTCTCTTCCCCCAGCTTTCCTCTCCCTCTTTCTCTCCCTCCTCACATCACTCTCTCAACACACTCAAACTCTTTCGCTCCGTCTCTCCCCACTCCCACTATCTTTGTCTCCCACTCCCTCTCTTCTCTCTGACCCAGCTCGCTCTCTATCTCTGCTGCTCTCTGGATCGCTGTTTCCTCTCCATCTCTGCCTCCCCCTCCTCTCTGTCTCCCCTAGAACTCAAACCGATTTACCCACCCATCTCTTTCACTCCTCACATTCCTTTCTCTCATTCCCCCTTTCTGTTTTCAAATCCCTCTCTCCCTTACTGAACCATATCCCTCTCTCCCTCACCCTTACTCTCTTTCTCTCGCCTCTTCACTCTCTCTCCCCGCGCTCTCTCGCTTGATCTCCACTTTCCCCGCACTCTGTCTCTCCCCAAATTCTCTCTCCTGCCTCCCTCGCCCTCACTGTCTCCCCTCCCTCTATCTATCCTCGTCCCTCTCTCCCTCACATATCGCTTTCCCCCCTCTCTCCCCTTCCATTTTTGCAACCACCGCCTTGCTCCTCCTCACCTTTTGCCTTCACCCCTCCTGCGCTCTCTCTCAACACATTCTCTGGCGGCCTTTCTCTCCACCCCACTCTCTCTCGGGCTCTCATACCTCTTCCCTTTCTTTATGTGCTTATACCTCTCTCTCCCATCCTCCCGCCCTCTCTCTCAACTATTTTCCCTCTCTCTCCCCCGCCTCTCTGTCACTATGTACAGATCTCTCACTCTTTGTCTCACACCATGCCTCTGTTTCGTCGTTCCTGTCAATCTCTCACTCCGCCCTCTCACTGTCTCTCCCACCAAACTCTCTTTCCCTCTTCCTTGCTCTTTCTCTCCTCCTTCTCTTTCGCCCTCCTCCCCCTGTCTCTTGCTTTCAGTTCCCTCCTCTCTATCTTTCTTATACCCCTGTCTCCCATGCTGCCACCCTTTCTCTCACGTCTTCCATTTCTCTCTCTTCCCTTTACTAATTCTCCCCTGTACCTCTGTCTAGCTCTAACTCTCCCACAGTCCTTATTTCTCTCGTTATCCTTCGACACCTTTCTATTACACCAGTCTTTCTCGTTCTGTCTCTCACAAATCCCCCTCTCTATTCCTCCTTCCTCATTATATCTCTTCCTCATTCAATCGGTCTCCCAACATCCTTATCTCTCTTACCGTCCCTCACGCTCTCACTCTCCTGCTCCGCCTCTCAATCTCTGCCTTTCCTCACTCTCTTCCCACTCTCTCCCCACTCTCTCGCTCTGTCCCTTCCCCCATCCGTCTCGTCTCCCATTCCTCCCATTCCTCTTCTCCTCCACCCGGAATCTCTCTCTCTCCCCTCCCTCTTTCTCTTCCCAATCTCTCCTCACAGCGCTCTCTCTTCTTTCTCTCTCTCTCGCTCGGTCTGCTCCTCTCCCTCTCCATCTCTCCCTCAACCCGTCTGTCTCTCCCTTTCCAACTCAGTTCCCACTACCTAACCGCCGCCATCACTCTCCCTTCTCTGTCTATCTCTCCCTCTCATTCCACCACCTGTCTCTCTTCTCATCTGCATTTTTCTTGCGCTACATCCCTCCCTCTCGCTCTCTTACTCTCGCTCATTCCCCATCACACTGTCTCTCTCCCCATGTCTCCCTAGAATACACACCCTCCACATTCTTTACCTTTCCCGCCTCCCACACTCTACATCGTCTCTCTCTCCCTCTCATTCCCTCACTCTTGCACTTACGCTCCTCTCTTTCAAACTGTCTCTCTCTCCACCCTCTCTCTCCACACCTCTCTTTATCTCCCCCCTCTGTCTGTCTGTATGTCGGTCTCTCTCACTTTCACTTCAGTCTCCCTTTCACCTGCCTCCCTCTATCTAACTGCATGGCACTCTCTTCCCTCACTCTCTTCCTATCGCTGTCGTTCTACCCACCTCTGTCTTTTCACTCCCCGTTCTCTCTCCCCGCCTCCCTCTCTCCACACCACATCCTCTCTGCTACCTCTATTCCTGTCTCTTACCTCCCTCTCTCTCCCCATCAGCCCCTTACCCACTTTCTCTCCTCCTCACTTCATCCTGGAGCGTCCTTTTCACTTTATTTCTTCCCCTCTCTCATCCATCTCTCTCCCACTCTGGCTCCGACCTCTCCCTATTCTCCTCCCATTTCTCAATTCCTTCCCCCTCGACCTTCATCTCTCCCTCTCTCTCCTGTTTCTTCTCTTCCACTCTCTCCCCTTTCCGTCCCACAATCATTCTCCGCCTCCCTTCCCACTCTCTCTCTCCACTTCCGTACGTCTCTGTTCTTCCTCACTCTCTCTCTCTCTCCTGTCGCTATCTCTCTCAAACCCACCCTGCCGCTCGCGGACTCCTGTCCTCTTGAATCTCTGTCTTCTCGTTCACGGTCTCTCCCGCACACTCTACCTCTCCTTACTCTTCACCACAAATATCTTTCCCTCTTCCTTCTCCTCCCTCTCTCTCCCCTTTCGCGCTCTCCTCTCACACTCTTTACCACGCCCCATTCCCTCACTCTCCCTACTCCCTCTCACACTATCTCTCTCCTGCCCCTTCATCTCTCTCTCTGCCCTCCCTCCGTCTCTCCCTCCAATTTATCACTCTCTTCCATTTCCCTCCCTTTCTCCCTCCCTCTCCAACTCTCCCAAGCCTTCCTCTTCCCGCTGCCTTCTCTCTCCCCTCTCTCTACATCCTCCCACTTTCTCTCCCCATTCCAACCTCTCACCCCTCAGCATTTCCCTCTTTTCCCTTCTCTCCCACACTGTTTCCGTGCCTGTCTCCACTCTCCACAAATCGATCCCTCCCTCCACCCATATTTTCTCTCCAATGCTCTACCAACCTCACACTCTTCCACCCGCCACTCTCCCAACCCCAACTCTCTCCCATCTCTCTCTTATCCTGTCCCTGTCTCTCTCTCGCTCTCTCACCTTCCGTCCCTCTCACAGACAGAGAAGTGTGCACTCCGGTGGAGAAACTGTGGCATGTACGACAGAAAAGAGACAGATTTGAAGACGGCAAGTGAAAGGGAGAGGAAGAGAAAGAGAGATTGTGCAGAGAGAGAGGGAGAAATAAGGTGTAAGAAACGGCGAAGGGAGAGAACGAGTGATCGAGCGAGAGAGAGACAGGGTTAGACACAGAGAGAGAGAGAGACAGGCGGACTTTGTTGAGTAGAGATGGGATAACGGGGTCGATAGATGATCTGTGTCGTAGTCCATGTAATGGTGGGGGTAGCCAGTGGTGATAGCAAGGACTGGGTGATTTAAACTCAACTCCTGAGATCAGGCCCAATCCCCTCTCCTTCCCTGAAGATCAGTTCAGTTTAGTCAACACAAAGTCAAACAACAATATTGTTCACTCTGCTGCTCGGCGCTTCTTAATGAAGGCTTTTATTGTTTACAAATTCATGTGATCGATACAGTAAGTGGGATGGTTCCTTTCATAACTGGCCCCTGGGCAGAGAGAGATATTGAAGTGTGTCCCAGTAACCCTGCTGTGCGATAAGGTTGGAAAAAACCAGCCTGTTACCATAGCAACGTACCAATTCATCACTGAAATGTTGAACTGAAATTCGAAAATCCAGGATGGGTTGATTAACGAGTGAATTTGATCGATTGATAAATTTGGGTAAGGGGGTACTTCAGCACGTTCTTCAACTGCTTTCTGAACTTAGACTGTGTCAAGGCATAAATCGCGGTGTTTGTGCAGCAACTGAGGAGCTGCAGCATGAAGCCCAATTCACGCACAAAGTTATGAAGGTATACAGGGATATCTACGATATACCACATTCGGTACCATACAAAATACACCATTAACATTGACCATAACAGAATGAAATTGGCTGAGATAACAAACAGTAAAATCATGGATTTCTTTCGATTTCTCATTTCGGTGTCAGAACGATGGTCCACATTTGTGTGAGCCCGGAGTCTTCTGCGGGCTTTGCTGGTCACTGCAATGTATCTGACGGTGAAAACATTGAGCAATAGAATCAGGAAAAATGGCAGAGTCGGGGTGAGAATATTATGGACGAACTCAGTTGTGATCCAGACACGGGAGTCATAAACACCGATTGCTGCCACACAAAACCAGGGTGTGTGCCCCAGCTGATACCGAGTTGAGAGCATAAAATACCAGAAAATATTCTTTAAACAACTCAGTACAGTCACTGTTCCCAGAACCAAAGCCGCTGTGTTCTCACTGCAATATTTATTTTTCAGATTCTGGCAACAAATGGCCACAAATCGATCATAAGTGAAAGTGACGGTGAACCAGACAGAACAGTCAGTTGCTGCATAAAGCAGGACGGCGTGGATATTACACACGGGGATGGACTCCAGGAAATAAAAATTTTCATTATAAACAATGGGAATGTGTCTCATTATAAGGTCGAGGATAATGACCAGTAGATCCGCCACTGCCATGGCCCCTAGGTATCGTCTGACACATGGAGACAATTCACAATCTTTATAAAGCAGAACGTAGATGGTCACTACATTAACTGTGAGGAAGAAAAACAAACACATTATACATTAGCCTGGAGACAAAGTGACCAGTTTGACAGAGGGCCCAGTGAAATTTCCAAATGTGTCACCGCATTTAGAGATTTATGAAAATAATTTGAGGTCGAATAACAATACGCAAAGTCTGAATTGCTGGCAAAAATACATCGTGAACCACAAAATACCCTCCCTCCCCAAACACACAGAGACATATCCATAACAACAGGCGTTTTCTGGAATATTCCTACACAATCAATCACTCGAAAGCAGACACAAGTCACTTCCTTCCAGTTCCGAATATGGTGAGTGAAAACGTTTCTGTTCTGCGTGCTCTCTCGAAGCTCCTTGAAGACAAATGGAGTTCCGAAAATTCTGTCTTTTCAGCTAAATTGTGGACAAGAGTATTAAACACTTTAACTGCCTGAGGGAACTTCGGAACATTATCTCCTTCTCCCTGGAACGGGATCTCTTCCCTCGAGATCTTATCGTTTGCTCAATTCACTGAAGTTAAGCCCTTCACAAGTAATGTCAGGGACAAAATGTTCCAGGGAACGTCAGCTACACAATGACGGGTTGAGAATATGACGGGGAATGTCAGTTTTCGAATGTTTAGTACAGAATGTTCCAGGAAATGACAGTTGTAGAATGTCGGTTACAAAATATGCCAGCGAATGTCAGTTATGCAATGTTGGGTAGAGAATGTTCCTGGGAATTTCAGTGATAGAATATCGGGAGCAGGATATTCCAGGCAATGGCAGTTGTACAACGTTCTTCACAGACTTTTCTGGGGAAATTCCTTTGTACAATGTTGAGAACAGAATGTTCTGAGTAATGTCAGTTATACAATGTCCGGTACATAATGTTCCAGGAAATCTTCTGAAGGTATAGCAGCACAATAACCAACCTTTCCCTCCGCTATCTTGATGACTTTATCGGCGCCACACAGTTCATAAACTTCACCATCATATTGCACCCCGACCGCAAATTCACTTGCACGATCTCAGACACCTTTCCACACTCCCTTCCTGGACCTCTCCAACTCCATCAATGGTCACAGACTCAACTTTGCAACTTGTAGCTCACTGACACTCACAGCTCCCTGGAATATACACACACCCACCCTGCCTCCTGTAAAACGCCATCTCTTATTCTGAATACCTTCACTTCCGCAGCGTCTGCTCCCAGGATGACCGATTCCAACAAGAAATTCCCAGACGGCCTCCTTCTTCAAAGATCAAATTTTCCTCTCGAGAAAGGTGGACAATGCCTTCCAGCGCATCGCCTCTATAACTCTCCACTCTTGAAAACCCAAACTCCCTCTCCCTCCAAAACAATGTCAGAGTACCATCCAGCGCAACAAACAGCAGACAACACGCATCATCCTTCGCCGTTTCTTCCACCTACAGTCGGACACCACCATTCGGGATATATTTCCCTGGCCATAACAATCAGGTTTCCGGAGTGACCATTTCCTCTGCTGCTCCCTTGTCAGGTCCCTCCGCTCCCCACTCCCTCACCAGCCTACCCACCACTCCTGGCACCTTCAAATGCCACCACAGGAAATGCAAAACCAACAGCCATATTTTCCCCGCACCTCTGCCCAAGGCCGTAAAGGATCATTTCACATCTGGTATAAATTTACTTGCAGCTCCACACATTTGTGCCCGTCGATCCCGATGTGGACTCCTCGACATTTGGGAGACAGGATGCGAACTTATGGACCGTTTCAAATAATATCTCTGGGACAAAAGGATCAATTAACCCAACCCGCCCAATGGCTTTAAACTACAAATCTCCCTCGGTTGGCATGGTGGCTTAGTGGTTATCATTGCTGCCTCACGGTGCCAGGGACCATGGTTCAATTCCAGCTTTCAGTGACTGCCTGAATGCGGGTTTCCTCCAGGTGTTCCGGTTTTCTCCCACAACCCGAAGATGTGCAGGTTCGGTTAATTGGCCTTCTTAATTTGCCCGGAGTTTTCAGGGATGTGCAGGCATGCTGCAGTAGTCAGTTCTAAAGATAGCTTACAGGATTGGGTTTCCATGGGGTCCGGTTCGGAGTAATGGTGTGGACTTGTTGGGCCGACGACCTGTTTCCACACTGTAGGAATTCAAAGTTAAACTGCCCCACACTATCAAGGATATGCAGTTCCTTGGCCTCCTCCACCGCCAAAATTTGACCACCCGACACCTGGAGAAAGAACTCTTCACATTCCACCTTGGGAAGAGATGTACATGTTTTTGCAAATGAAAGGACTGATTCGGGATAGTCGAAATGGGTTTGTGCGTGGGAAATCATGTCTCATTAACATGATCGAGTTTTTTTTGGTGAAGTAACAAAGGGGATTCTTGAGGAAAGAGCGTTAATCAGTCTTGTCTAGCAAGGTTTGCCGTGGCACAGTGTGTGGTATTGAGGTGTCCCGTTGCCTGATGGCTGGACAGTTTGCTTGAACAATGATCTTTTAAAGGTTTTGCAATTGATTAAAGGCAAGAAGTGAAGATACAGGGAAGATCTTGTCGAGATGCTCATCGTCATCGACAATATATTGCAGACTGCAAAGTACATGGCATGGTCCCTCCACTCCGGGGATGTACTGGATGACAAAGTGGACACTATCAGTCATATCCTGTATCTGTTTTTAAGGGACCGTTACAGATTTCCATTGCGGCATACCTGTGATCAGTATCACGTCCAGCTCTTTTGTCCGCTTCCTTCAGCACCTTCAGTTTTTCGCCACTTTCCTCCTCACCTGTACAGTTCTGAGTGTGCATACGGCTTGCCCGTAGGGCATGGCTTTTTAAATTGATGTTTAAAATAGTAGCTCGAGAAGTGCGACATCTTGAGGTTATCCATAGGCCTGCTGTAGAGTGAGGTACTGAGTTGTTCGTCCTTGAGAAAGATGCTTGTGTCGAAGAATGATATTGATTCTAAACAGTAGGACGTGTTAAATGTGTGGTGGGATGGAACTTGTTTTCCCGCAATGTCGTTGATTCAGGCCCTCCTCACTATGTGTTCAGATGGATAAAGTGTCGTCTATGGATCTGGTGTGTCTCCTTGATGGGAGGCCCTGTGCAGCATTACGTCTTTTTCGACATTGCGCATGACCATTTGGCATTTTGGACTGTAAACGTGGTCCCATGCCGCTCTATGTGTCTGGATGAAGCATTGGCTGTCGAAGGTTTAGATGCTCTGTTCGAAGGTGAATCGAATTGGTTGTAGGATTTCACTGGGAGATTAGGACTTGTTGGTTTTGAGTACTGAGTCTATTTCAGCTATATCGTTGTCAAGGAGGATGCTGGTGCAGATGGCCAAAACATAAATTATGACGAGGAATGTTCTTCGTTTGGGTAGTCTGTGGATGTGAAGTTACTATAGCAAATCTGTCGTGTTGCAAAAGAAGCTGGCGCCCCCCTGTACCGTCGGTTTCAAGATGGGCTCGACATAGTCGGAGACGTTCTCACACAGAATGCTATTAAATGATACGATGGGAAATCTCGGTGTTTGGGATTTGTGCATCTTTTCAAGGCAGTCGAAGTTGCCGAAGTGAGAAGTATGGGGCAAAAAAGTGTGTCGTGTACTCAGGACGACAACATCAACAATCTTGATCATTCTTTTGACTTCACGAGTATATTCTTTCATCGTAGGCTGAAAGTTCATTTTAATGTTCCTGATTGAAAGAAATTCTGGAGTTTACATGTTAAAAAATCAAAACCGGCATTCTGACTGATGAAAGACTTAACAACAATCTCGTTTGTTCATTCAACTTCTCAATCCTGCTAAAATGTAACAGAAAGACGCTGTGGAGCCTCTTGACTCAGTGACAACGAATCAGGAGGAGGCCATTCAGCCTCTAAATAAATTTGCACGGTATCAGGAGTGCATTCGTTGACTTCAGGCAGTTAAAAATGAAGAAGAAGAGGGCATTCAGCCTCGTGAGTCTATTACATAGGAGCAGTGGGGTGCCATTCGGCCAATTGAGTATTTTGCAGTCGAGCAAAATGAGAACCTTCAGCCTCTCAAGTGCGTTAAACAGGAAAGTGAAGAGGCATTCAACCTCTCGTGTGTGGTACAGACGAAAATCACTCAGCCATTGGCCTTTTGACTGGGTCAGACAGGAACAGATAGAGAACATCAGGATCTCATGCCTGTTACAAAGGAAGAGGAGGAGCCCATTAAGGCTTTGGTTCTATTACAAGCAGCAGTCGGTGGCCAGTAAGACACTTACGTCTTTTATACAGGAACTGGAGGAAGTCATTTACAAATACATAGATGGAGGAAATTCAACGTCACGATCCTGTTGCGCATGTACAGGAGGAAGCTGTTCAGCCTCTCGAGCTATTTACATAGGTAGAGAATGAGGCTATTCGGCTTCTATAGTCTGTTATAACGGCTCAAAATCCGGCCATTCAAACCCTCGGGTACACTACTCAGGAACAAGAGGAGGTCATTCAGCCTCTCGAGCCTTGTATATAACATGACAGCAAGTTATTAGTACCACAGGCCTGGACTGAAAGGACTGCAAGAGTGAATTCAATTGCAAATTACGACACATGGAAATATTCGGAATTTATCAACGTATTAGTTGAATCATAACAAAAAGCAAGGAAGTCATTCAAACGCTTGAAAATGTTCTCTGAAACCAGGAACAAGCATTTAGCCCTATGGAGATCAAAGAGTGAGAAAAGCTGGAGGTCTTGCTGCCACTAAATGCCATTACACAGGAGTAGCAGGAGACTATTTATTTTCTCAAACTTGGTTGAAATCAGCGGAAGTGCATACTTCAACGATTTTAACTGAATTCAGAAGGAAACGTAGAGATCATTCATCCTTGCAATTGTTACCCCAGCGCAAGAACAGTTCAGTCAGGTCACAATGGTATCTTCCAACGTGTGATGATACTCCTTCAACAAGGTTCTTCTTTTTCCAGAGAAGTCATAAACGCAGCTTTGCCAAGCTGTCTGTTTGGGAGTGTTTTAGGGTCAATGTGAGTATAGCTAAAAGATATTCCATCAGGCCACGAACATTCAGGTTGCCTTTTTTCGAACAAAAAACGAATACACTTGTACACTGAAATGTGAGTTGACAGGTCTCCCAGCTCAGCTTCTATGGCATGGTTTAGTCTGGGGTTTAGCAGTCTGGCTGCTCACTGAAGGCAGTCAGTCCGTATTGATGCTGCTTGTCTCAAAGAAGCAAATCAATTCCGACCCTTTCTCTCTGAGATCTCTCCTATCAGAGCATGCGTTTGTTTTTTTTTCATTTTTTTCCCAAGGGTTGATTATGGGGATTATTGCAATTGTTTGGAACTGCATCATTAAACTGAGTTAAAATGTTGAGTTTTCAGATTTTCAGTCATTTTATATTGGACTCTCTTTAGTTAGTGTTCCATTGCATCATGCTGTAAATAAATCATTTTCTGTTTTGCACAAAGTGCTTTGACCAACTGCATCATGCCAGGAATATGAACTGCACACCTGCTTAAAACAATTCGCAAAGTTAGGGTCTGGGTATTCTTGAAATGTTTTGAGCGGGTCTTACCCGGGCCATCAACAGAAACAAGAGAACTGTTTGCGTGTGGCAAATGTACCAATAGGCGAATAATGTACATGAGTAGGTTTTATTCTGGTCCTTGACCTTGCTCCACCATTCAAGAAGTGAATGGAGGAAATTTTTGTCGTGTCAGTTCCATATTTCTCCACCCCCACAGCGATTACATTTGACCCGAGTGAAAGCCTCGGCCTCAGGAATATTCAGTGTTGTTTTCACCGTTCTCTACCAAATGTGTTTCAAACATTCATAACCTTCCGGGAGAGGAAGAAGTCGTCATCTCCAAATTAAATGGAAAATCCTTTTTTTCCCCCTTCAAGTCTCACATAGGTCGAGTCTCAGTCTCAGTATTAATTGCTGCTGCGTTTTGGGAAAGCAAGTCTTTGCAGGACTTATACACGTAATGGTAATGTCCGAGGGAGTGTTGCTGAACCAAGAAACCTTGGACAGCTGGTTCATAACTCCTTGAAAGTGGAGTCACAGTTAGATAGGATAGTGAAGAAGGTGATTGATATGCTTTATTTTGTCAGTCAGACGACAGAGCACAGGAGTTGGGAGTTGAAAAATCTTCAGGGCTTATGCCTGAAACGTCGATTTTCCTGCTCCTCGGATGCTGCCTGGCCTGCTGTGTTTTTCCAGCACCACATTTTTCAACTCTGGTACTCTGGCATCTGCAGTCCTCACTTTCTTACAGGAGTTGAGAGGTCATGTTGCGCGTCTGCAGGACATTGGTTAGGCCACTGTTGGAATATTGTGGGCAACTCTAGTCTCCTTACTATGGGAAAGATGTTGTGAAACTTGAAAGGGTTCAGAAAAGATTTACAAAGAAGTTGCCAGGGTTGGAGGATTTGAGCGATAGGGAGAGGCTGAACAGGCTGGAGCTGTACTCCCTGGAGCGTCGGAGGCTGAGGGGTGACCTTATAGTTGTTTATAAACTTATGAGGGGCGTGGATAGGGTAAAAGACAAAGTCTTTTCCTGGGATCGTAGAGTCCAGACCGAGAGGGTATAAGTTTAGGAAGAGAGGGCAAAGATATAAAAGACACCTGAGGCTCAACGTTTTTTTCACGCACAGGGTGGTATGTGTATGGAATGAGCTGCCAGAGGATTTGGTACAATTGCAACATTGAAGGGGCATTTGGATGGGTTAAGGAATAGGAAGGATTTGGAGCGATATGGGCCGAATGGTGGCAGATGGGACTAGATTGGTTTGGGATATCTGATCGGCGTTGACAGGTTGGACTGAAGTGCCTGTTTCCATGCTGTACATCTCTATGACCCTATCACTAATTGGGAACAAGTATTACATTTAGAAAGTGTTGATTTGGCTGTACAGTATTGATGTGAACTCTCATGCAGGGCATATTACACAACTGTTTTTCCTCTTTGAAGACGCTAAATTATTGCATTGGCAACAGCTCAGCAATGTTTCACATGACTGACTCCAATGACTGAAGTGTTAACGTCTGAGGAAAAGATAAACAGTTTGATCCAAAACGAATTTGGGGTTTATAAAAATGAAAAATGATTTTCTCACAACATGGCCCTGAAGCCGATAACAATAGAGTAGGGTATGCAGCGCCAATACGTGTTATGGAGCAGCAGGATGAGTCCAATTAACCTGGTTATTTATATAACACAGGAAATATTAGAGGCCACAAAGTCACGAGAGATTTTTGCACTCGAATTAGAGCACGCCATTCTGACCATTCAGCCTTTAGAATAGGACTTGGAGGAGGATGTGAAGGCACATTATAGCTTTTTAAAGGAACAAAGGAGATATTTCATACCAAGGTTTCTGTTGTATGGGAACAGGAGAATACAATCACTTCCTACATTCAATTTCTGAGACGTGAGAGAGAGGAGACCGTTCAGTATCATGAGCTGATTAAGCAGGATTTTGAGAAAGCCCTTCAGTCCCTCAATATGTTATATAGCAAAAAAGAAAAAAAAATAGATAGCACATGTCTTACGCCTCTTAATCATGGACAAGAAAGAGATAATCACACACGAAGGACAAAGCCGTAGGAATATGAGGAGGACATGCAGCTTCACAATGCCCTAAAATAAGAATAAAATGAGACTATAAGGCTAGAGAAACCTTTGCAATGAGAGCAGAACTTTTGTCTCATTTGTCTGCAACATAGGAATTGGAATAGAGTGTAGAGGTTATAAAGAGGAAGGATGTACGAATAAACAAGCTAACGGGGGATTTTTAAAATAAAAACGACAAAATATTGCGATTGACAGCAAATTTCTAGTATCCATTTATAAGGAATTAATAACAGGGTATTTGCAAATCAAACTGCAATCTATCAGAGCAGCAAGGTGTTTGAAGCGCATATCTTGCGCGATTAAAAACTTGATTTGTGTAAATATGTGCCAAGCCCACAGGATAATGGCAATCCTCCAGATGCAGTCTTACTGAACTTTCAGAAGGCATTGGGTAATATACGACGCAACGAATATTATGAAAGGTAAGATTAAATAATCGGTTTGGATAGAGAACTAGCTAACCAACAAAATGCAGAGAAACGGGAAATATGAGTCTTCTCTTTGGCAAGATGTAGCTCGTGAGGTGTCACAGGGTTTGATCCTTATGCCGCAAGTATTTCCAATTTAAATTAATGATTTGCTTTAGGGGTCAGAAAATGATGTAACCAAATTTTCCGATGTCTCTGAAGAGCTAAGTTTCAAGGAAGTAATCAGGATTCTACAAATTTGGTGAAGGAGCCAAAATTTCGCTGCATTATATCATCCATATTATTCAGATGATTAAAAAGGAAGCTTGTTATCAAAATGAAGTAAAATTTTAGAGACCGCCGTTACAGAAGGATCTGAATGTCCTCGTCCATGAATTATAGGAAACTAGCATGCTGGCTCAGAAATAACAAAAAAGGAAGGCAAACAGAATTGTCACATTCATTCAGAAAGGAAAAAAATGCAGTAGGGAAGTCGGTTCAAATATGCAAGGCATGAAGGAGACTGCAGCGGGACTACTGTCTACAGCATTGATGAGGAGGGATCTAGTTGCATTGCAGATAGTAGAGAGATCGGTTTCAGGGGTAAGAGGCTGTTTTATGAGGAGAGGTGGAGCGGTTCAATCCTGTACTCTACGGAATATTGAAGATTGTGAGCAGACATAACTGAGGTATGTAATGTTATGAAGTTGAAGGCGTATACTATATCTTTAAGAGAGAGTGAATGCAGTTGTGAACGGGGCGATAACACTCACCTGTGGTATGACTGGATGCTATCTAAGAGAGTACTGGAAAATTGGAAGTGCGTAACATTTGACTAGGAGATGGATTCCTGAGTTTGCCGCTGTCTTGACTACCGTTCGATTTAACCAATCAGTTTATATTATGCTATAATATAATAAAACCCAATCGAGATTGTATTTTTTTCTTTTTGCTAACTTCACATAAATGAAAGGATAATATGCTGAGGATAGAATAATGAGGAACTTTGAAAATTGGAGAAAAACCAATCAACATCAACACAGATGCAAGAAGATAGGAAACACTTGCTCCTGAAGGTACCTATCCATATGAATTAAACTGGCATTAAAAAGAAAGAAGACAACCCGGGGGTTCCACAGCCAGAAGAAGAAAGATACCGAAGATAACATCCGCTGTGTCGTTTGGAAAGTAAGTTTTCATAATTCAATATCGGTCTTATTGGAATAGCATATTGCTATCAATTTGAGGGCAGGCAATAAGAAGTTAAGAGAAAGGGATTGAGAGTTCTACATAGTCGCTGTTTAATGTTCAATTTTTGACATAAAGCATACATTTCTTTAAACAGCGTAAATTGGGAGTTCTCCGTCACTCATATTTTAACAGATTACGAGGCGAGGTGAGCTTTCTTGGGCGTTTGGATTAAGTCACAGAGAGTTTCCCCGACATGCCATAAAACTGGCGGCTCAAGTCCGAAATGTGAACGGCTTTCGACAGATCCAGTTTAAAATGCGGACAGATTTGAGTAGATGTGTGATACGGCCCTCCCCAGCATACTTAAACAATTGGCAGTCAGTGCTCTACTTGTTTACATAAGACAGATGTTCATTTAATTTCGGTATCCTGTGGTTATAAATTAAAATTGAGGGAATAGGCTCTTAAGATTGTGAAGGAGGGTCTGTGGTTTGAAGATGCTGCCAAAAGTTTCTTAGAAAATTTAGGCAATCAGAGGAAGGGCAAATATTTAGAAAAGCAAATCGGTTGGCATTAGTTTAAATCAGGGGCGAAAGAAAAGCTGAAATTGTAAGATTGTTGATCAAGCGCGTAGATATATCAAAGAAAGAGACACATACAGTGGAATTAGAATGAAAACCTTCAATAATAATTGATGCATATTGAGTTAGAAGGTTAAGATAAAGAAAGGAGACAGAGAAGATCCAGGAAGAGAGAGAGAAGCAGAGAAGCAAGACAGAGAAAATAAGAGGGGAGAAAGAGAGAGAAAGGAAAAATAAAGGGAGAAAAGTTCCTACCTTATCAAACAGAGAGAGAGGAAGGCAGGGAGAAAGAGAGAGATCACTTGAAGTTCAAGTTAGTTAGTAAAGTAAAGGTTTCAGGGTGGAGATGAAGAGAGGATTTAGTGATACATCCAAATATGTCAAAACGTTGACAAATGCTGATGAATAGATGCCCAATCGTGTTTTATTTAATTTGACAAGTAGCAGGGCAGATGGAGTGGTCACGAAAATTGTGCGTAATCCTTATTGAGACTAATCTGGTCGACAGAGAAAATGGGATATACGCACCACTGACAGGTGCACAGTCAAGAGATTGTGCATTTGTCAAACAGGCTATTTTGTGTGCTTGTGAATTTCAACCAGAAACGGATAGACAGCAGTTCAGAAACAGAAAGAATGGACCAAGTCTGAATTATGTTGAGTTTGAAAGAATGAACCACAGTAACTTTGACAGAAGAGAACGGAACATAAAAATAGATGAGACCTCCGAGGTTCTGAGAGAGATCATTTGACTGGATACTCATTCCCAGGGAAATACATTCAATCATGGAATGTTGAATACAACGAAACACGACAAGAAATGCATTTTGGAATGTCCACGATGAAACCTCGAAAAAAGAGATACCTTGATTTTTTTTTCATTAGACAGTCTCTACCAGGTGTTCATTCTAAACTTCCGCAGCACCTTGGAACCGCTGACAGATTCATTAAAGAAAAACATAAAAAAATAAAGAACAGAACTATGACAAGAGACATTTGAGAATTTAAACTCAATATAGACCACAGCAACAGGTTGAGCTACAACAAGTTTTCAAACCCTTCAAAGTTGAAATTGATACGAGAGATATACGAGTTGCAGCTGTACCGCTCCAGGAATATATTAGTGGATTTCACCGGCAACATGGCTATTTTTGAAAGAAATACAACGCCCACAAGAGAAAATGCTCTACAATCGAAACATACTTTTACAGTTTGGTACTGGTCTTCCAACAATTTGTCGTTTATGTGACGAAACGTGTTAGAGAGAGAGAGTTGTGCATGCCGAACACAATCGTCTTACATTCGTGGAAAGACTTAAACAGAAAAATATGAGACTATTTTGTTGGCATCATATATTACGAACGTTTAATTTAGAAGTTGTACATTTTGCGATTAGTACAAATGAGACAGAAGATGCATTATAATGGATTTAAAGAAAGAATATATGGATAAGATTGGACAGAGTCCAACGTCAGTACGCAGAAACGATTATGAACTTGGATAAAAGACAGATGTATTTCATGTAATGGGATTAGGACTTAGAAGAGAACCAAAATCGTCTTTTCATTATAATGGTTCATTTTTTTCTTAAGGTGTGGGGTGTTATGAAGTTGAAGTCACGGTACTTAAGAGAAAGTGAATGTTTTTCCAAGCCGAGAGATTACAAGCCCCTGTGATATGAACTAGTGCACAGTCTCAGAGTGTACTGAAGCATTGAAAATATGCAATATTTGGCTGTGAAATGGACACCAGAGTCGCTTGCTGTTGTGACAACAATTTGAGTTTATACCAATAGGTTTAACTTATGTCTCAGGATACTAAATTCCAATCGAGTTTGAATTTCTTGTTCTGCCAACATTAAACCAATGTGACAATCTGATGCTGGCCATACAATAATGAAGGCATTTTGAAAATTGAACAGAAGACTAAAGAAATTAGGAAACATTCCATCAAAGATACATTTTCACATAAAACTTGTTGGCAGCAATACGAAAGAAGACGGCCCATGGAGATCCAAGTTTGAAGCCAAAAGACACTGAAGTCAACAGCCACAGTGTGGTTTTGAAATTAAGTTGATACAATTTTAGTGAGTGTATTATTGGAATAGAATTTTATTATAGAGCAGGAGGTTGATAATGAGCAGTTAATCAAACGGCGCTTACGGCTATGAATACTTGTAGATTACTGTCCACTTTTCATGTTAAATCGTGGAATTTAGGAGTTCTATATCGCTCATACTTTAACAGAATTTTAGCCGAGGTGAACTTTTCTGGGTGATTGGTTTAATTAACAGAAGAGTTAACCGCCGTGTTGTAACAGTATGATGCAAAAGAAGACTGACAATGCAGACATACAGAGAATGTTTCTCAACGTGGGGGAATCTAGAACAAGAGTTGGTAGTTTTTGGATAGCGTATCGCATATTTAATACAGGATGATGAGAAATTACTTCTGTGAAATATGGATGAATCTGTGGAATTTACTATGGTCGGGGTCAGGGCCTGCTAGGACACTAAATAAATGAAGGTTCTGGACAAATAACAGCAACGTGGTGTTGAAACTGACATGAGCTCAAGCATGATTGCATCAAATGGGGGAGCAGGCTCGAGGTGCTGAATAGCTCGTAGTTCTTATTTTCAGATATCTTTTTCTGGAACATGCAGTCCATCAAATGTGCTTTACAGGAATTGGGGAAAGATTGTTTATTAAACCAGAAGCAGCCATTAGGGCTAATTCAGTCTTTGTCAGTTTGACAGAACATACATCAGTGCAGTCAGACAGTGATCAGCGTGAGGTCTCCACGTATTTGCAATCTGTATCAGTAATTTGAAAGAGCAGAAGCAAATTGCATAGCAACTAAATTTGACGAAGACACCACAGGAAGTATGAAATTATATTATCAGGAGGACATAGAGAGTTTTTAAATGGATAGATACATGTTCAGTTGATGAGCAGCAAGTTGGCATATGGACCACGATGTGAATTAATGTGAACCTGTGAATTTTTCATCAAGAATGGCAAGCAGAAGATCAGAAAAATGGAGAAGTAAATTACAGGACTTAGTGTAACAGATTGTGCTAAAGCGTCTATTCCCACCAGTTCAGACATTGAATGTGTTGCGCCACATTCCTGATGGTCTGTTCACTGATGTTCACAGTGGCCCCTTCGCTGTCAGTACACACAGGAAATTTTGACATTGTTGAGGGCGGTGGTAAGTGGTGACGCGGGAGGTTGTTTTGATTTGTGCATCAAAGGGTTTTTCTTTATCCGAGATGCCATCATTTATTTCTAAGTGGAGGCCCAAAGATGGGAACAGCTGACTGATTTACACGAAAAAGATTGTGGCTGCTGCCCAGACAGATTTTATTCATCAAATTGATTGCTGTGCATTGTCACTGTCCAACAACAATAGCGTGAGAGTTCCTTCCTCAATCACACCACATTGATATGGGGCCGTGTGAAGCCTTGCACAGGATTGCAAATCCTACTAAACTTGGAAACAAAGTATACATTTGGCAGTTCCCTCCTGAGCGAGCACCAACTGATCTAAATGTCCTTCATCACATGATAAATACATCATCTTTGACGTACTGGAAAATGAGGGTATGTACCGTCTCCTACCTGGGAAGTTCAGGATCATGGATGATGAATAATTCTGTGATCTTAACAAAACTGGAACCACATCGTACCCCTGTTGTGAAGCTGCAGGTTGCATTGAAGGAATTGACGCTAGTCTGCGTTCAGGGTCACCTCACACAATGTTCACACTTCGGTGTTGTTAGTAATCTGAACTTGGCAAACTCTTATATCTGAACTGGTCTGAGTAACCCCTCCAGTGCAACATATCCTGCAATCTATCTGCAAATATGTAATTTTCGTGAAAAGTTTACAGTTTCTGATTAACCATTTTCTGTGAAAACCCGATTTGGTTGGTGCACACTCCTCATTCCTATCCATCACTCACCCCTTACATGCACTCACTCCGTGGTTGCGCAGCTTTCCCTCTGATGCCTCTGCTCCATTTGTTCTTCGCAGTGACATCCCAGATGCTATCACTACTGTACCTATGCTCTGCCCTGAGTAGGGTCAGCAAACCCTCAGGTATAGGCGAATGTCTGAAGCAGTTCACAGTGCAATCTCTAGTAAAACATTCCCTATATTTCCACTAATGTTTCAATACCAGGAGTCGGTCAGTAGGTGCCCCGTGGAAAGTTAGATGCCTCGTCCTTTACAAAGAATGACCGAGAAGCTTCCTCGTGTTCCTGACTGCACGATCGGCTGAGAGGGGCAAGCACAAGCATGCAGTTGACAGACACAGACAAAGTTTCAAAGACGTGAGACAAAGCTACAGAAACTTCCTTGCTGAAGATGCTAAACACGTGGGAAACACGAGGAAGTGTGTCAACAGCCTGAAACGCACCATTGCATTGTTTCTGATCTTCACAACTCCAGTACTCAATGTAAAAATGAGTCAAAAGCCAAGATAATGTAAAGATGCAGAGGGAAATTCACAATTAGGACGCATATAAACAATTCACCAATCGATGATTTGTTGTGGAAAATTAGGAAAGGAGACAGGGAAGTAAGAATAACTGAGGAAGTGAAGTCGTTGGAGGGTGACAATCACAAGAATGCAAAATTGAATAAGAACATTGCACGATCAGTTGAAATGGTCCGTTACGTCACGTTCTCAAAAGTCCTTATAGAAACACCATAGACGCCATCAAGAAGGCAGGTTAAACTTAATAACTGGCAGGGTTTTGGACAAGTGAAAGAGATTGATTGAGGGTTGTTTCATTGATTGATTGAATGACAGCCAAGCATATGCAGCGTTTGACACCATGCCAATGCTTTGATCAGTTAACAGGACTATCTAGCCAGCATGTGGAGTATTGGAAGTCTTTGCCAGTGGTTTGCGATCATACTTTCAAATAATGACTGCCAAGCTGGGAAAATTTGTCACGCATACTGCAGCGCCACTAAATAGAGCTCATGAACATTTATGTATCTATATCTGCACTGCACCCGTTCAAGGCAGAAGAAAGAGAGAGAGAGAGAGAGAGAGACTGTGTGTGTGTGCGTGTGTGTGTGTGCGTGTGTGTGTGTGTGTGTGTGTGTGTGTGTGTATGCGTGTGCGTATGTGTGCGCGTGCCCGCGAGCGTGTGTAGCGTGTGATGGATTGGTTCGATGTGAAAGTCATTGTTTGAAAGAAAACACACATGTAAGAAATCAGTTTAAACTTAACAACTGGCAGGGTTTTGGACATGTGAAAGAGATCGAGTGAGGGTTGTTTCATTGATAGTTTGAAAGACTTGCTTTGGAATATTAAAAGAAGGTCATTGTCCGTCTGAAAAATAATATAACTACATCAGTGTGGACTGTAATGACGGATTGATGGGATTTTTTTTGTGAGATTGAAGTATTGCATCAATATTCTTTCTGCAGATTTAGAATTGGGAATGTTAACAACAGCAGATTATTGGCATCGTGAATCGTGAGCCCTTCCTGAAGGAGGGCTCATGCCCGAAACGTCGATTCTCCTGGTCCTTGAATGCTGCCTGACCTGCTGCGCTTTTCCAGCAACACATTTTCATCTCTGATCTCCAGCATCTGCAGCCCTCACTTTCTCCATCGTGAATCTGTATTTCGCAAATCATATTTCGAATAACAGATGGTTTCAGCCAGTGACATATAGTCTGGATGTGTCAGAAGTTTAAAATTTTATTGGTCACGGTACAGTGTCAGGATTCAGCTCATGGAAAACGGATTATCACACATGTGATTCATCTGTTTCAGCCTCAGATAGTGCCCAGACATTAGATGAAGTCATACGGAGAATGTTAAGTTTGTAATAAAAAAGAAGAGAGTGAACTCAGTGCTCCAAATATTTAAATGACCGTAATACAATGAATGGTGGTTCACAGCTGAAATAAGACACTTCCAGGACGGAAGAGGAAAAGAGTAATTGAACAAAGTCACTGATGCTGTTCGAACTGGTTTGTGAAGTGGACACCTGGTTTCAAAGTATCAGAATGATAATAACATTGGCAAGCAGAGTAGAGGATCTGAAAATAACTGGAATGCAGTTGAACATGATTTGTCGAAGTAATACGTGGACACCGAGATTCACCAGGAACATCAACGATAGCCTGGACAGGGCAGTCAACATTTTGAAACATTTAAAGTCGACATTTCAGCTACACTGCTCATGACATCTGCTATTACGTAGAAAGAAAACAATTATCCCTGGGTAATCTCCTATACATTGTTGCAACATTCCAGTCCGATATTCTTAGATTATGTTCCGTCCTTCCTCTCCATCTCCAGTTGCCAGAGCATTTGGACTGATTAAGAGAGGCAAATCTGTTAATAATCTTTAACAAAACTGAATTCGGGAAAGCAGAGGTGACGTTCTTGGGACATAACATTGGTCAAGGTCGGTTGACTCCAAGGAATGCAAAGAAGAAGGCCATCGAGAAATTTCCACGCCCAGAATCAAAGAAAGTGTTAATTTGATTTTTGGGACTCAACGGAATCTTTCGAACCTTGGCTCAAAACATCAGCAGAGTTGGGACACTATTACCAGATGTGTTGAAGGAGAACAGAAAATTTCGTCGGACAGAACAATGCCAGGAGGCATTAGACAGTTTAAAAACAGTATTAACCACCGAAATACATCAATTTTTTTGAAAGCCTTTAAGTTTGCCATCGATGTTAGTGACTTAGGAGTTAGAGCTGTATTGCTACAGAAAGTTGATGCTGGAATTGAACTGTCAATAAGTTACTTCTACAAAAAACCTCAACACCCAGCAGAGGAAATACTCAACGGTGGAAAACAGGCAATGAGTTTGGTCCTGTCCTTAAAATGTTGGAACGTTTATGTAACAAACAGTGTGTCGGAGACGGATGTGTACACAGACTACAATCTGCTTAGATTCTGAGAACGCTTTAAAAACAATAATACGAGAGCATTTAGTTGAGGCCTTATATTATAAGCGTTTAGTTACAAATCGTACATCTTGCGGGTTGTACGAATATAACACTAAATGCATTATCGCGCATTTTACTGATACATTATGGATGGGATTAGGGTCTATTCAATGTTTTATATGTACGTTGGAAGAAGTTAAGATGAACTTTGACTAAAGTCATATGTATGTCATGGTAATATCATGAAGGAATCGAAAAAATTCGGAAATCTTTTCGTTATGATGGAAGGTGTTATGAATTATAGGTGCGTACTGTACTTTAAGGAGAGTGAAAGCTGGCACAGTCCATGAAAAGCACAGCGTGCACTGAAACATTAAAGATGTATGATATGGTTCTGAAACAAATTGCTGAGCGTAGTTGATATGTTACACAACAAATTCAAATCCAGCCAGAGAGTATAAATTATGCTCCAAGATACACATCTGTGAATGAATTTGAATATTACTGTTTTAATGACAACAAACCAACAAGCCCGTTCGATGTTATTGGGCTATAAAATCAGGCAATTTGGATAGTTCAATAGAGCGGCAAAGAGCACAAACAGACTGTGTCGGCAGAACGACTCTCTGAAAGGTCAGTGTTCATATAAAATCTGTGAAGCAGAAGACCGACGAAAATGAGACAGGAAAATCTGTAGAGTAAGACACAAAGGGGCGACCGAAAGCTAGCTGGGTTTGAATGTTGATTTCTTTTTGTTAAAATTTATCGGAGTGGAGAACTTTTTTGCTTCATAATATTGTTGCAGTTTGGGAGGTAGATAAATATACCAAAGGAGGTTTACAATGTTGTAAGCATTTTTTAACTTGGAGTTAAAGAATAAATTATTACTTTTTCTTTAATTCGTGGGATTTTGGTAGTTCTTTGTCACTCAATCTTTGACAGATTATGAGGCGAGGTGAGCTTTGCTGTGTGTCTTGTTTAAATTAACCAAAGAGTTCACGCTGAGTCGTAGTACTATTGAAAATTGCCCCTTGTCAAATAATTTCAAAAACTTGCGGCATCATTCAGAGCATTGAGACTGCTGTTGAGAAATAGGGAGAAGCAATTTTGTATCTATGTGCCTGGCAGAGAAAGATTGCAGAAGGCCATTCAGCCCAAACTATCCTGTTACCATTTGAAGAGGTGGAATTATGGAATGTTGGTAGGTTTTGCAAAGGTAGTTGTTCAATCCACCGTGTTACGGCAACTGTACGAGGTTTTACTGTGAGGACAACTGGAGTACATTGTGCTGTTTATGTTTCTGTAACTGAGAAGGGAGCAAACTCCATCAGATGATTTTAATGTCTGCTCATTGTCTACGGATTGTTGTGTTAGTCAATGTATTCAGATCTGTTGAAGGGGAGAGGCAGAGATGTTTCAGCCTCTCTATTGTGTTGGAGGGACAGGAAGAGATCATTCACCTTCTGGAGCATATAACTGGCACACAGGAGAAAGTCATTCCACCTCTCTAGCCTGTTATACGGGAACTGAAGGAGGCCATTCAACCTCGTGATTCTATTAAACCGATACAGGCTTAGATTGACAGGCCTCTGCAGTTTGTAACAGTGCAACTCGAGAAGGGTATTCATCCTTTCGACTCTTACACTCAGTCGGAGGAAATGGATATTCATCCTCTGACATCTCGATAGAATGATAGAATATACACAGGGAGTGCTGTTCACTATAATATACACAGGTGCAAATGTCCACTGTGGGAAGGATGCTAATGTTCTTCGGAAGGATAGAAACTTATACAGCAGGGGCCTGCGACCCTGAATTGTATCTCCAGTATTCAAGAGGGTGAGAGTAGCGAAGTCATGAATAAAGCTTGAACGTCGCCGCAGTTTACTGGCAGGTGGGAAGGTGTTTGGAAGTTTGACTAGTTCAACAGTAGGTACATCTGGAATAAGGTCGTGAACCTGCAGCATGGATTGGTACCTGAGAGTTCGATGGTGTGGTCACTTCCGAGATATGGATAGAGCAGGAACAGGAATACCTGTTGTAGTTTCCAGGATTTCGATGTTTCAGTCAGAACAGGGCAGATGGTCAATGAGGAGGAGGTGTGGCACTGTTAATTAAGGACAGTATTACAGTGGAAGAAAGGACATTTGATGAGCAATGGTCCATCGAGATGTTGTGGACTGTGGTTCGAAACAAGATAGGAGAGGTCACCTTGTTGGGTTTTTTCTATCGGCCTCCGCAAAGTTTCCAGAAATGTAGAGCACATAATTGCAAAGATGATGCTGGATAGGAACTGAAGTACAATGGTAGTTGTTGCCGGGTAATTTAACTTTACAATTAATGATCGGAAACGCTGATGTTCGAGTTCCTTCGATCGGTAAGATTTTGTCCAATGTGTGCATGAGGGTTTCCTGACAATGTATGTATATAGGCCAACAAGAAGCGAGGACACATTGGATCTGGCACCGAGTAATGCATCGGGCCAGGTGTTAGATTTGGAGGTATGGGAGCACTGTGGTGATAGTGACCAAAATTCGGTTACGTGCACTTTAGTGATTGAAGGGATAGGGATTAATGTTTTTTTTTTCTGGGGGCAAGGCAATCATGATGTGAATTGCAAGATGGAGGATGCATAGGATGGGAAAGGAACTTGCAGAGGATGGGCACAACTGAAATGTGGAGCTTGTTCAAGGAATAGCAAATGCGAGTCATTGATAAGTATGTTCCTGTCAGATAGGGAAGAAGTGGTGGAGCGAGCGAACCGCGGTGCACTAAAGATGTTGAATCTCTTGTCATACGAAGAAGGACGTTCATGTAAAAGTGAGACCAGAAGGCTCAGTTATGGCTCTTGAGTGTTACAAGTTAGCCAAGAAGGATCTAATGAGACAGCTAAGAAGAGCCAAGAGGAGACATGAGAGGTAGATGGCAGGTAGCCTTAAGGAAAATCCTAAAGCTTTCTGTCGATATGTCGGTCAAAAAAAAAACGCCTAAGTGACATTTTAGGGACTGTCAAGGAAAGTAATGAAACTTTGTGAGTGGAGTCTGAAGAGTTAGAAGAGTCGATCAATGAATATTTTTCGTTAGTGTACAAGCAGTAAGAGGCCATGTATGTTGTCAATGAGAATATTGAGGCACAGACAATTAGACGAGATCGGATTGAAGTTCAAAAGGATGAGGCGTTAGCGACTCTGGAGCGTGTGACAATAGATAATCCCCCATGCCAAATGGGATTTTACTTCGGAGTTTCTGCGAAGCTGTGGGGAGGGGGTGGGTTGTAGAGCCTTTGGATTTAAGCCTTATGCAATACATATCGGCAGGAATAGTGCCAGATGCCGTGGAATAGCGAATACTGTCCTCTTGTTCAAGAAGGGGAGTAAAGGCAGCCCTGGTAATGATAAACCAGTGAGCCTGACTTCACTTGGGGGTAAATTCTTGGAAAGGATCATATGAGATAGGATTTATAGTCACCTAGAAATGAATCATTTGGTTAGGGAGAACCAACACCGTTTTGTGAAGGGTAGGTCGTGCCTTACAAAACTTATTGAGTTATTTAAGAGGGTTATCAAACAGTCGGATTAGAGTAAAGCAGTTGATGCGGTATATGTGGATTTCGGTGAAGCGTTTGATAAGTTTCAGCATGTTAGGCTATTTCATAAAGTACAGAGGAATGTGATTGAGGATCAGTTAACGATTGGGATCGGAAATTGATTAGTTGATTGGAAATGTTTATCCTGGAGTTAAGTGACTTGTGGTGGACTGCACAGATCTGTTTTGTTGCCACAGCTGTTCGTCATTTCTGATAACTGACGTGGTTGAGGGTGTGGAAGCATGGTTTATGACATTTTTATGTGACACTCAGTTCGGTGGAGTTGTGAACAATGCGGAAGGATGTTGCAGCTTGCAGAGGGACATCGAGAAGACGCAGAGCTGGCACCAGAAATTGCTAAATGGAGACTAATGTGGAAAAGTATGAGTTAATTCACTTTGGAAGGAGAACAGGAATTTACAGCTTGAAGCTAATGTTAAGATTCCTGTTACTGAAAATGAGCAGAGAGAATTCTGTGTCCATATGCACAGATCCCTAAACGTTTCCATCTAGATTGATAACGTTGTTCAGAAGGTGTATGACGTGTTCGTTTTGTCTGGTAGAATGATTGAGTTTCGGAACTATGATGGCATATCTCAACTGTCCAAGCTCTTGTTGCGGTCTCATTTGCATTATTGGGCATAATATCTTGTCACTGCATTCTGGGAAGGACATCGAAGCATTGGAAAGTGTGCAGAGGAGATAAAGCAGGATGTTGCCTGGCATGGAGATATGGTCTTATGAGGAAAGGCTGAGGGAATTGAGGGTCTTTTCGTTGGAGAGAAGAAAGTGATGCGGTGAAAACAACAAGATGATGAGTGGATTGGATAGCGTGAAGAGGTTTTTCCTCGGATCATGATGGCTGGAACGAGGGGCATAGGTTTAACTTGAGGGATGATCGAGTAGTAAGGGCGTGGAATGCCCTCCCTGCAATAGGAGTAGCCTCGACAAATTAACAGGTATTTGAATGGTGATCGGATAAATGTACAGATGAAAATGGGATAGTGTTGGTTCGATGGGTTTCAGATCGTTTCCAAACGTCGGTGCAACATTGAGGGCTGGAGGGCCTGTACTACGCTGTATTGGTTGATGTGGTATGTTATATTGTATATAATTACACTGCGGTCTCCTTGTCAACATGTGAGACCTTGGGACAAGATTTACAGAGCTTTCCTTCAAATCCCACAGTAAAAGGAGAACGGGAATATCTTTCAAACTATACACCCATTTCATGGCTGAACAATCTTTCAATGGACTTTGTATGTCCGTTAATGCGATTAACGATGGGAATTTTAAAAAAATGAGGAACTGCAGTCAAACTTTAAGTCCATTGAACGTGCTCCCGAATTCAATTAAATGATAGCAGACCCCTTAGCTTCACACTGTACTCCTCTTCTCTCCCCATCTGTTAGGTTTCGATAGATCTATCGACTTGACTCTACTTTATTTTCAGTGTCTTGGATTCCACAGTCTTAAGTGGCAGAGAATTCCCGACGTTCACCCGTCTATGAGTGAAGCCATTTTTTAGCAACTAAATGAAAACTTATCTGCCCATATCCAAGTCTGCGACCTCTGTGTTTTTTTAGATATTTCGCCAGGGACATCATGAACCTTGTTTCCATTCTAACTGATCCTGACAATCTTTTATATGTTTGACTAAGAGCTCCTCGCATTTTCCTGATCCTCATCGAATACAGGTCCACTCGGCCCAAAGACGTTTCATTGAACGAAACCATCATCACAAAGATCTGACTGATAATACTTCGCTGTCTTCCTCCAGAGGAAATGCGTTCTTTATTAAATCAGGGAACCATCACTGCCACAATACTGTAGAACATTTAAACGAGTTCACACCTGTACATTACCAGCTCGATAACTTTAATCTTGAACATGATTATTTTTGAAATCATTATTGACACCCCATTTATCTTGCAGTATTGTTTTCAATGAGTAATACACTATGACATTCAGATCCATTTTCAAAATTGTGTCGATCCACTTGGCGGTCTCTGTATACAGATTGACGCACCAACGTTATTCTCAATATTGACTTCGAGCTTCAGCACTCGCTGCCCTGCATGGACCTCAAAGGTCTGCGCAGAACAAAATGAAAGAAAGGGACATAAGTAGCTGTAGATCCATAATATTCAACAAACCACTTTGCCAGTATTCCACTTCAGTGCTTTGTATGCCGAAAAAAAACACAATGCAAGATGTCTCCTAATTGATCTGTACCTGCCATACACTTGCACATTGACTCCACTTGGCCAGAGCATTCTCGTGACCACTGACAAACCCAGTTTTTAGCTGTCAGTAGACTTGGACATATTACATTTGATTTCCTCAAACATTTGTTTGATACGCTTTGTGAATAGCTCGTATTCAAGTACTGATCGCTGCCGTATGACCACGCGCAGTATACTGCAAAAAACATTTTCTTACATGCCTTCAATATCCATGAACCCACGTGCTTTTACTTATCACACACAGCTTGTGACTACATCATATATCTTTGAAAATCCAGATATATTGTCACGATTGATTCGCCATAATACATTTACCAATTGGTTTCTCAAATATGATTCGGATATCAAAAATCGTCCTTGAATTTGTCTGCCCCGGTTAATTTCAGACCCAATAATTTCCCAAAACAGTTTCGTTACTAACTTCATTGCATTATCTTTTTTTCACAACAGACTTGTTTTCTTACTATTTCTGGAAAGATTCATTTTAAATGCTTTCTTCTGCGAAGACAAACCTGAAGTAGTTGCATCATAGTTCCACAATTTCATTGTTTTCCATTCTCTATGCTCCAGTTTTATACTTAAGGAAGCTGCACTTGTTTTCTCTTACGGTCCTCATTGGCATTCATTCAGAAGGTATAAGAATTCATTCGAATAACCATTTTAATGTACTCTCTAGAAACTCAATAATTCCCGTCTTTCACGGCTAAATGATTGTCCTTCTAATGTTATACAATCAGAGATGCATAGATACTGTAATGACAGATATACAGCACGATCTGCATTACTCCTATTTTCCATTATGAAGGCAGCAGCCGTGAATGTTTTAATACTTCAAATGTACACATAATTACGTTTTAATGGTGTGAGGCGACCCACAACAATTATTCTCTCAGGAAGTGAATTGCAGAAGCTAACACCCTCTGCTGGAATTACTATCATCAAATTCTCTTTAAATCCCAATCACATAATTACAAAAGGATGCTTCCTTTTTTTTGGCCCTTTGACTAAAAGCAACAACTGCTGTCTATCCACCCTGTCAATGTTCCTCATAATCTTATCGGTCTGAATCACGTCCCCATTAGCCTTCCCTGCTCTAAAGTACACAAGTCGAGTGTGTGGTACTGGATAAGTAAAGCAGGTCAGGCAGAATCAGAGAAGCAGGAGAGGCGACATTTTGGGCAAAAGCCCTTCATGAGAAAGGACTTCATCAGCCTCCATCATGCTTTTGCGTGAAACGATGACTCTCCTGCTCCTCGGATGCTGTCTGACCGACTGTGCTTTTCCAGCATCTGCATTACTCACTTTTTGCAAAGTCCAAATCGGAGCTTATCCAGTCACTCTTCATAACTGATATGCTCCACCCCTTCGAAAATCCTGATGAATCTCATCTGCACCCGCTCCAGTGCAATTGCACATATCGTGTAAGTTGGTGTCCAGAACTGTACATTGTATTTCATCTGTGTCATAACCATCTCCTGTGCAGCTCATTTAATCTATTGCTCTATGAATGAAGGCTCCGCCTATGGTGCCGGATGCCTTCTTAACCTGTCCAGTTACATTTTGGGATACATGGAGAAGCACCTTCTGAGCTTCCTGGTGTTCTGCCATTCATTGAATATTCCCCTGTCTGATTCCTTCTTACAAAGATCATCAACTCATTTTTATCAGGTTTCAATTCCATCTGCCATTGATCTACCGATGTGATCATCCCATCTATGGCTCCCTGAAAAAGAAGATATACCTGCTCACTGTCAACCACCCGGCGAATTATTGTTTGAAACACAAACTTACTTATCACACTGCCCATTCCCCCTCCCATTCACATCTATATCATTGATAGATACCACAATTATTCAGGGCCACAACACTGACCCTTGCAGTACCCATTGGTCACAGGTATGCAGTCATACAAACAACCATCTATTACCATTGTCAATCTACTGTTGATACTCGATGCGACTTGCATGTCACGAATTGGTCCGTCCTATCCTCTAGTTATTCTGTTTCACTTAACGATCTTCAGGAATAGCTGAATATTCTCCCTAATTTTGCCGTGAGTAGGTTTCCATTCCTCCATGTTCGTCAATCTCCTCCGAATTTCCTTCTCATTGCAATCTTACATGTCCACCCCCAATCCCACCATGATTTAACTTAAATGTCGAGTGAACAGCCAAAAAAGCTTTTGGTTAATTTCCACCATGTCATACGTTTTGCGAATTTTATAATCTTCAGTGTGATCACTACTCATTCTTTGAAACTGAAGAGTCCAAGTTTCATCATCTCACAATCTTGCCATCTGAAGGATTTATCTGTCCATTGCATTTTCCTGTGTATACTGTATTCTTTCTCAGATTGGAGCACTAAAAAGATACTCCTGGTGCAATCGCAGCTACAGTCGGTGTAACTCCTTCATAATGTATTTACATCTATATTCTGATTCCCTAACATAAGGACAAACTTAACTTTAACTTTCTGCTTTCTTGCATTCCTCTAAATACTCTTTGCGTTAATTTCATTTATAAATTCATTGCAGGAGTTCTTGTGGGAAGCCATCTCGAAATCCAAATATACCACTTCCATTAGCTCTCCGTAAGCTTTGTTGCAAGAAGCAAATTCAAACAATTCTGAAGTTTGTCAAGAATAAATTTGCTTTCAAAGATTCATGCTGTTTCTCTCCAAAGTTTGTAATAATGTCTAAATATCCAACACCATGTCATATCTCGTAAATTCCGACAATTTCTCAACAGATGTCAAGTTAATTAGAGTTTTCCACATTATCTCTTCTTCTCTTTGTAAACGGTGGATGACGTTGACCATATTCCATTAGACAGCTTGGCTGCCGGCATTGGCAAAATGTACTGGAATCTCAAATGCAGTCATTGACAGTGCAACTAATATCTCTATTGTTTATTTTTCTAACATGTTGGCAACAAGTCCACCTGGTTCGTCAGACTTAGCAATCGTTAAGCCACCGATATTTTGATACTTATGTAAATTAACTGTACGTCTTTCCATCCACAAGCCCCATACGAATACGTGGTAATTCTCAGAGATTTTCTGGACGATTCTCCAAGAAGACAAGTGGAAAATAACTGGTTAATTTCTCTACCATGGCCCTATTTTCCACAATAAGTTCTGCAATCCTGCTTACAACTTTACACATTTGACCTTGGTTCTATGTTGTTCTATTTTGAAATATAGATCAGAGGTTTAGGCAGCCTTTGTGTTTCCTATTCGTTTACACTCATAGAAGAATACAGCGCAGTACAGGCCCTTTGGCCCGCGATGTTGCGGCGATCCAAGCCCACCTAACCTAAACTAGCCCACTGTCCTCCATAAGCCTATCCAATGCCCGTTTAAATGCCCATAAAGAGGGAGAGTCCACCACTGTTACTGGCAGGGCATTTCATGAACTCACGACTCGCTGAGTAAATAATCTACCCATATCATTTGTCCTATACCTACCAACCCTTAATTTAAAGCTATACCCCCTCGTAATAGCTGACTCCATACGTGGAAAAGGTTCTCATGTCAACCCTATCTCAACCCCGAATCATTTTGTACACCTCTATCAAGTCACCCCAAACCTTCTTTTCTCCAATGAAAACAGCAACAAGTGCCTCAGCCTTTCCTCATACGATCTTCCTACCATAACAGGCAACATCCTGGTAAACCTCCTCTGCACCCATTCCAGTGCCTCCACATCCTTCCTATAGTATGGCGACCAAAACTGCACACAATACTCCAGATGCGGCCGCACCAGAGTTTTATACAACTGCAACATGACCTCAGGACTCCGGAACTCAATTCCTCTAACAATAAAAGCCAGTACGCCATATGCCTTCTTCACCGCACTATTTACCTGAGTGGCAACTTTCAAAGATCTGTGTACATGGACACCAAGATCCCTCTTCTCATTCACACTACCAAGTATCCGACCATTAGCCGAGTACACCATCTTTTTGTTACTCTGACCAAAGTGAATCACCTCACACTGAGCTACATTGAACTCCATTTGCCACCTTTCTGCCCAGCTCTGCAGCTTATCTATATCCCGCTGGAACCTGACACATCTTTCCTCACTGTCAACAAATCCACCGACTTTCGTATCATTCGCAAACTTGCTCACAGAAATTTCTAGCCCCTCCTCCAGCTAATTTATAAAAATGACAAGCAGCAATGGTCCCAAAACAGATCCTTGCGGAACGCCGCTAGTAACATCGCTAGAAACTGCACTCTAAGAGGAACCTTTACCATTAACTACTACCCTCTGTCTTTTTCCAGCCAGCCAATTCCTAATCCAAACCTCTAACTCACCCTCAATGCCATACCTCCGCATTTTGAGCGGTAGGCTACCATAGGGAAACTTATCAAACGCCTTACTCAAATCCATATACACCACATCTACTGCTTTCCCCTTGTCCACCTCCTTAGTCACCTTCTCGAAGAATTCAATAAGGTTTGTGAGGCACGACCTGCCCTTCACAAAACCATGCTGACTATCCTTGATCACATTATTCCTATCCAGATGTTCATAAATCCTATCCCTTAGAATTCTCTCTAAGACTTTGCCCACAACAGAGGTGAGACTCACCGGCCTATAGTTACTAAGGTTATCCCTACTCCCCTTCTTGAACAAGGGAACTACATTTGCTATCCTCCAGTCTTCTGGCACGATTTCTGTAGACAACGAGGACATAAAAATCGAGACCAATGGCTCTGCAATCTCCTCCCTTGCTTGCCAGAGAATCCTAGGATAAATGCCATCAGGCCCAGGGGACTTATCTATTTTCACCCTTTCCAGATTATCCAACACCTCTTCCCGACATACCTCAAAACCGTCCATGCTAATTAATTGTGACTCAGTATTCACATCGGCAACAATGTCCTGTTCCTGAGTGAATACTGACGAAAAGTATTCATTCAGTATCTCCCCAATCTCTTCAGACTCCACACGCAACGTCCCACTACTATCCTTGACTGGACGTATTCCTACCCTAGTCATTCTTTTATTCCTGACATATCTATGGAAAGACTTAGGTTTTTCCCTAATCCTACCAATTAAGGACTTTTCATGTCCCCTCCTTGCTGCTATTACCACTCTCTTCAGATCCTTCCTGGGTACCTTATAACTTTCAATCGCTCCAATTGAACCTTCACGCCTCGTCTTTACAGAGGCCGCCGTCTTCCATTTAACATGGGATTCCAATTCCTTATTAAACCATGGCTCCCTCACACGACCCTTTCCTCCCTGCCTTATACTTATCAAGGACACTCAATAGTTGTTCCTTGAACAAGTTCCACATGTCAATTACACCCTTGCCTGTTCTCTGTTTGGTTTGCTTGGCAGTTTCTTCAGCCACCGATTCTGTATCGTTATTTTTTCAGAGTTCTCAGTTTTCCACAATATGTGGAATTGTTCTGAAGCCAATTCCATTTATTAAATGCAGTGTTTAATTTGTTATGTTTAGCATCGTTGAGTCACCTTCTTTTCATTTACTGCGTATACCTTAGATTAAGATACATATCATTCAGACGTGCAGTATTTTTCTAAATAATAATTACCGCTTGTCTACAACTCCCCATTTCTGAAGAAGGGCTTGTGCCCGAAACGTCGATTCTCCTGTTCCTTGGATGCTGCCTGACCTGCTGCACATTTCCAGCAACACATTTTCAGCTCTGATCTCCAGCATCTGCAGTCCTCACTTTCTCTGACAACTGAATATTAAAATGAACTTTCAGTGCAGCCAACTTGACCTCTCGCCTCTGAGCTTCCACGATGTTTGATCGTAATGTTCAAAACTTCTATGTTGTATGCAGACCTCATGTAAAGTCAATATGTTGTTGACACTATTCCTTTAGCAACTGCTTTAAGCGAGGTTGTTAACTCGTCTTTCTGACCTCAAAACACCAAATCCGAATAATCTGGTCTCTCTATTCTTTCACAACATGCCATTCACCCTATCTCACATGCACTTACGGGATTTATTTTTCGCAGCATTATCAGTCACTTAGTTAATGCTGTTAAAACGCAACTTAAGATCGGTTTTTTTATTACTGCACCACCCACGATACTTGCGTAGCTCATTTCCAGAGCATAACAAGTGCAAAATTTGTACAACACTTTTGGTTTAAATATATAAATCACCAATGCTTGCTACTCCTTGCTATTTGTATTGTCCAGTCCAACCCATTCTGTGGAATCTGTTGGACATGGTCTGTGCTGGTATCTTGGACATTATATTCGTTCAAGCTCACCTTGACACTGAGGCGATCTGAAGAAATGTTTGGCAATAGAAGAAAAGCATGAATGAACTTCCCCACTCTGCGAGGTTAAGTGCCACTGTATTCCGTCTACTTCCTCAAAATCACTGTATATCTTTTATAGCACATACCACTGAACAGGGCTTGCACTCTACCACTCTTACCCCTGAATGCAGCACCTATCTTCGCTGATTCTCTCTGCCTGCTTCACCATAACCCTTACACTGAGAACACTGCATAGATTCAACACTATGGACTCACTCACTCCTGACACCTCAACATTTACACACACGTATACCATCACTAATATCATGCCACCCATTCATATAATCACTGCGTCCCTCCCTTTCTCTCGTTTCAGGTGAAATTGACTGCAACAGGATAGAAAGACCCAAGTCGGGTGGTGGAATGCTCGATATACATTCCCACACAAAACTTTCTCCGCTCTGTTCAAAGAACCATGGCACAAGATGCAGGAGACCAGGACAACTCCTATAGAGATGTGGAAATTTCTACGCCCTACCAAATAAGAAGCAATGTTCAATGAATAGTAATTTTCTCGTTAATCCCACTGTCTGTTCTGGCTGTCATTCCCAGAACAGCACCTACCTCATTTCACAGACACAGAAATGGACACAAACATCTTTAAACACTCCACTATATTAACATACGCTTTAATAGATGAAGATAGACGTGTGCGCACACACACACATATAAACCTACACGTAGTGGCAACACAGAGATACGTATGTCACGCACAAAGTGAAGCAAGCACATATAGAAACACACAACTTAATATACAGATAGCCACAGACACAAGCACATAGACATATGCACACCCAAACAGACACACAGAGACACGCTAGACAGTGTCTTTAGGATCAATTCAGATACTTTTTTTGATTAATAAGACCATCAGGGGTTTCATGGTAAAGGCAGAAGAACGATGTTGAGAAATATTAACACATTATTAAATGGCATCTCAGACTCGATTGGCCAAATGGCCTTTATGATCTTATGGTGTTATGCTATCTGATGTTGTATTGTGCAGAGACCAATCGAGGCTCTGTTTGACACATATTAGATTTGAAAGAGTCAGCGGTAATGTTGGATACGTTTAGTGTGGTGAATGGTTTATGTCTGTTCAAAAATAATGTGCCCTTATGTTTCAAAAGAGATGACGATTTGATGTCAGATAAATATCGTTTTAAAATAAAGGAACTGCATTGAAATAAGGATATCCATTTGTCTTTGGTGTTGTGCTAACTATGGTGTCCACATGCAACAGTGAAGAGATGCTAATTGAGAAAATTCAAGGCTGTCCTGGACTAGTACTTGCTGGAGAGGAGAGTCAGTGTTTATTGGGAACAAACAGATTAGCAATGGCCACACACAGTCGGATCAGCCATGAATATTTTGTATGGTGCCATCGAATGGCTAACTGCTGCTCCAATTCATACATCATTCGCCCAATCAACCCCTCGAGTTTGTGGCTGAGGTTAAGGAATACACCATGCCGCCGGTCAGGATCATTACAACGAGACGGGAGGAAACAGGTATGTCTCTCTGAACTGTTACAAGAAAAGAGAATGAAATAATTTACCTCAATAAGTAAATTATGCTGCACAGGAAGAGGCCATTCATACCGCCTGAGCGCCTACACTGGTTCAGCGACGTTGTCTCTCACAGGAAATATGCAGCAGAGATAAATGTTTACTGTCAGATAGCTAAGCTGTAACTAGTAGCGTACATCAGAGATCAGCGTGGGTCAGGAGTTCATAACAACTAGAAGCAGGACGACGCTATCGGGCCTTCGAGCCTGCTGCGCCATTCAATAAGATCGTGGTTGATCTTTGCATGGAATTACATCTACTTACCCGCGGCCTCACCAAATCACTTAATTCCTCTGACCGTGCCCCTTTTTTTTTAAAACAAAACATTAGCTTTGAAAAATACTGAAGTCATATCAATTAGTTCACGAGTGAAGTAATTCCATGGGTTAACAACCCTCTTGGTGAAGACGTTCCTTATCAATTCCTAAAAGATCAATAATCTGTTACAAAGATTAAGATGACGGGAACTCTATAGATTGAAGCTCAGCTAGCTCATGAACCAACATGGTCCTTCAATAAGTCGTCAAATGGTGGTAGTGAATGTACAATGTGATTTTAGGCCGTGGAGTTTGGTGAGCAAGCCTTCAGGAGAAATAACATAATAAGGAGTTGGAATCCCTTGTTAAACGGAAGAGGGCGGCCTTTGTAAAGATGAGGTGTGAAGGTTCAATAGGGGCAATTGAGAGTTATAAGGTAGCCCGGAAGGACCTGAAGAGAGAGCTAAGAGCAGCAAGGAGGGGACATGAAAGGTCCTTAGTTGGTAGGATTAGGGAAAACCCTAAGGCTTTCTATAGGTATGTTAAGAATAAAAGAATGACTAGGGAAGGAATAGGTCCAATCAAGGATAGTAATGGGAAGTTGCGTGTGGAGGCTGAAGAGATTGGGGAGGCGCTGAATGAATACTTTTCGTCAGTATTCACTCAGGAACAGGACATTGTTGTCGATATAAATACTGAGGCACGAATAAGTAGAATGGATGGCTTTGAGATATGTAGAGAAGAGGTGTTGGAAATTCTGGCAAGGGTGGAAATAGATAAGTCCCCTGGGCCTGATGGTATTTATCCTAGGATTCTCTGGGAAGCAAGGGAGGAGATTGCAGAGCCATTGGCCTTGATTTTTGTGTCCTCTTTGTCGACAGGAGTAGTGCCAGAGGACTGGAGGCTAGCAAACGTGGTTCCCTTGTTCAAGAAGGTGAGTAGGGATAATCCTAGTAACTATAGGCCAGTGAGTCTCACTTCTGTTGTGGGCAAAGTCTTAGAGAGAATTGTAAGGGATAGGATTTATGCACATCTGGATAAGAGTGATGTGATCAAGGATAGTCAGCATGGTTTTGTGAAGGGCAGGTCGTGCCTCACAAACCTTATTGAATTCTTTGAGAAGGTGACTAAGGAGGTTGATGAGGGGAAAGCGGTAGATGTGGTATATATGGATTTTAGTAAGGCGTTTGATAAGGTCCCCCATGGTAGGCTACTGCAGAAAATACAGAGATATGGCATTGAAGGTGAGTTGGAGGTTTGGATTAGGAATTGGCTCTCTGGAAGAAGACAGAGGGTAGTAGTTGATGGCAAAGGTTCATCTTGGAGTGCCGTCACTAGCGGTGTTCTGCAAGGATCTGTTTTGGGACCATTGCTGTTTGTCATTTTTATAAATGACCTTGAGGAAGGGTTAGAAGGTTGGGTGAGCAAGTTTGCGGATGATACGAAAGTCGGAGGAGTTGTAGACAGTGAGGAAGGATATGGCAGGTTACAGCGGGATATAGAGAAGCTGCAGAGCTGGGCAGAAAGGTGGCAAATGGAGTTCAATGTAGCTAATTGGAAGTGATTCACTTTGGTAGGAAGATGGATTACTGGGCTAATGGTAGACTACTTGGTAGTGTGGAAGAGCAGAGGGATCTTGGTGTCCATGTACACAGATCTCTGAAAGTTGCCACCCAGGTAAATAGTGCAGTGAAGAAGGCATATGGCGTACTGGCTTTTATTGGTAGAGGAATTGAGTTCCGGAGTCCTGAGGTCATGCTGCAGTTGTATAAGACTCTGGTGCGGCCGCATCTGGAATATTGTGTGCAGTTTTGGTCGCCATACTATAGGAAGGATGTGGAGGCACTGGAACGGGTGCAGAGGAAGTTTACCAGGATGTTGCCTGGTATGGTAGGAAAATCCTATGAGGAAAGGCTGAGGCACTTGAGGTTGTTTTCATTGGAGAAAAGAAGGTTTAGGGGTGATTTGATAGAGGTGTACAAGATGATTGGGGGTTAGATCGGGTTGACAGTGAGAACCTTTTTCCACGTATGGAGTCAGCTATTACAAGGGGGCATAGCTTTCAATTAAGTGGGGGGTAGATATAGGACTGATGTTAGGGGTAGGTTCTTCACTCAGCGAGTCGTAAGTTCATGGAATGCCCTGCCAGTAGCAGTAGTGGACTCTCCCTCTTTATGGGTATTTAAGCGGGCATTGGATAGGTATATGCAGGATAGTGGCTTAGTGTAGGTTAGGGGTGCTTTGATCGGCGCAACATCGAGGGCCGAAGGGCCTGTACTGCGCTGTAATGTTCTATGTTCTATGTTCTATGTTCAATGTTCTATGAGTTATCTGGTGTGATGGGAAGCATAAAACAGCAGTAAACAGTTTAAATGGAAGACCACTGCAGAACTCTTCGAGAGAGGTTTTTTTTGTGTTCCTGGTACATGAATATTATACAGTAAGCCTGCAGATGCAGCAAGTGATTTGGACGGTCAGTGGAATGATGGTGTTTCTCGAAAGAGTGTCACTTTAAATCGTAGGAATGGTTTACTGCATCTTTAAAGGGCATTACTGACAACACATCTGACACACTGTGTGCAGGTAAAATGCCTTAAACTTTAAAAGAATGCATAATTTCTGAATAAATGATTGTTTTCGCAGGTTTTGAAAGATGTTTCCCTTTACTCGTTGAGATTAGATTAGATTAGATTACATACAGTGTGGAAACAGGCCCTTCGGCCCAACAAGTCCACACCGACCCACCGAAGGGCAACCCACCCTTCTGGAAGGAAGGTCTCATTTTATGAAGAAAGATCAGTTTAGTTTATGGATGAGAGATTTTGTTGAAACATACTCGATTTTCAGAAAAGTATATCAGGTTGAACATATTATCGCTTGTTAAAGCGTCTAAAACACGCAAATGAGTTTAAAGAATAAGATCAATTGAAATTAACACAGTTATTATGAAGACATTAACCAATTGTTTAAAAAATGCAGACGCATGCAAACATGTTACCAATTTGGAATGCGAGGACTTTTGTTTTTGCTGATGAAAGCTACTGTGTAGGACAACAGCAATGATGCACCTGCATACGAACCACAATAATGTTCCACAGAATGTTCAAGTATATCACATATATACAGTTTGGTATTCAGTTGATATCATTGCATATTTCAACACAGAGCGGGAGAAGAATATTTCCAGCCTGAGAAGCAGAAGCTTATTCCAAGATCTGTCTTATTTTGTTCCTACTGAAACAAAGTTTGAGAAGAAAATCTCACAAGCATCTTTATCACTCGTGGAGGATTCCTGATGCAGGATTCATTAGAATCGCTACACTGCCTGACGCAAAAGGAATTCAGTTAAATCCAATTTTCTGGGAAAGAATACGATTACAGGAAGCTTATGCGGGCAGAAAAACCCCAGACACAGAATAATATTTGGGACGAGCTATCACTTTTTCAATTAGTCATAGAGTCATAGAGATGTACAGCACGGAAACAGACCCTTCAGTCCAATCAATCCATGCCCATCAGATATCCCAAACCAATCTAGTCTCACCTGCCAACACCCGGCCCATATCCTTCCAAAACCTTCCTATTCATATACCCATTCAAATGATTCTTAAGTGTTGCAATTGTACCTGCCAACACCACAACCTCTCGCAGCTCATTCTATACACGTACCACCCTCTGCGTGAAAAAAGTTGCCCCTTAGGTCTATTTTATACCTTTACCCTCTCACCCTGAATCTATGCCCTCAAGTTCTGGACTCCCCGACCCGAGGGAAAATTCGTTGTCTATTTATCCTATCCATGCCCCTCTAAATTTTGTAAATCTCTATAAGGTCACCCCTCAGCCTCCGATGCTCCAAGAAAAATAACCACAGCATGTTCAGCCTCTCCCTGTAGCTCAGATCCTCCAACCCGGGCAACATCCTTGTAAATCTTTTCTGAATCCTTTCAAGTTTCACAACATCTTTCCGATAGGAAGGAGACCAGAATTGCACGCAATTTTCCAACAGTGACCTAACCAATGTCCTGTACAGCCACAACATGACCTCCCAACTCCTCTACTCAATACTCTGACCAATTAAGGAAAGTATAACAAACTCCTTCTTCACGGTCCTATCTACCTGCGAATCTCCTTTCAAGGTGCTATGGAGCTGCACTCCAAGCTCTCCTTGTTCAGCAATGCTCCCTAGGACCTTACCATTAAGTGTATAAGTCCTGCTAAGATTTGCTTTCGCAAAATGCAGCACCTCGCATTTATCTGAATTAAACTCCATCTGCCACTTCTCAGCCCATTGGCCCATATGGTCCATATCCTGTTGTAATCTGAGGGAACCCCCTTCGCTGTCCAATCAACCTCCAATTTTGCTGTCATCTGCAAACTTACTAACTGTACCTCTTTTGCTCACATCCAAATCGTTTTTTTAAGTGACAAAACATAGAGGGCCCAGGGCCGCTCCTTGTGGCACTCCACTGGTCACAGGTCGCCAGTCTGAAAAACAATCCTCCACCACCACCCTCTGTCTTCTACCTTTGAGCCAGTTCTGTATACAAATGTCTCTTTGTTAATATTTCTGCAATTATGCAACGCTCAAAAGCTTTGTTTTTTTCTGTTTGCCTAAAGACGATTGCATTTGTGTATGCGCCTGTGTGTGTGCCTCTGTATATCTAATTTTACGGGCAAGTGACCCAGTATGAGACCTATTTCATTGGCAATAATGCTGACCTTCTTACCTTTAAAATTTGTTGTAACCAGTGGAGTAGTGGGACTGGAAATTTCATCGGTCACCATCCAACATTGTTCAGAACATGAATGAGAAATTCTCAAAGGGCTGTTCAAGTGGGAATTCTACTCACCAGAAGTTAGTGGTGCCTGGGTGTTTACTTTTATTCAAAGTTGTCTTTGTTAAACATTTGACAGCCAAGTAAATGAAGGAAAATGGTGAACAGTGAGAAAAGTGCTGTTAAAAAAATTGTCATATCAGTCATGATCTTAGTTTCTTGTGGAACAGTAAAGAAGTGTCTAATCGCCCACTCCTGCTACTCAGTCCACTGTCCTTATATTCTATTCAGCCTCTCAATCCTCCTGCACTTGAGCAGATCGAGCCCAATTGGTCGAAATAGCCAGTCCACAGTATCACAGGGTCTCACGTAGTTCCCTAAGACTGTCACACGCAGTTTGGTGTGGGAGCGAAATGTTATGACGAAATAAGGTCCGGGTACAAAAGATGCCTGTCGGAGTTTCTCCTCATTGAAAGTTGTGCTTCATTTGTTGGTCGTTTTCGAGACAAAGATTCACTCTGAATACAGGCCACATACACTTCCAGAAATAACTCATAAAATCATCTGGTGTCCCTGACTGCAGCATTGAGTAACAGAACGTCCAGGAAAATTACATTCATTAATTTTGCAATTACAGATTATGAAGACATAAGAAACAGGAGTAGGTATTTCGGACGATCAAGTTGCCTTGCCAGTGTATAAGATCATGGCTGATCTACTGTTGGTATCATCCCCACTATAATGCCCAATTCTTCCCATCTCACCACTCTCTGATTGTCAAAGTTCCATCCGCCTCCTCTTTAATGCTTGAAATGATCTACCTCCCCGAATTGTCTACTAAAGATAACTCTGGACATTCGCTACCCTCTGTGAGATGAAAACAATCCCCGGACATGCATCATTACCTATGGAAATGAAAAAAGAGCTGCACACAGGAAATCATCTGACCGTGACTTGTCCTAATATCAAGACAGCATTTGACTGAGTCTGTCAATAAGGAAGGAGAAAGTGAGGACTGCAGATGCTGGAGATCTGAGCTGAAAATGTGTTGCTGGAAAAGCGCAGCAGGTCAGGCAGCATCCAAGGAACAGGAAAATCGACGTTTTGGCCATAAGCCAGAAGAAGGGCTTATGCCCGAAACGTCGATTTTCCTGTTCCTTGTCACGAAGGAAGACCAACTCAATAGAATTTAATAGAATCACGTGTAATGTCCCCACTGGTTGGGGTCACTGAGAGCACAATTGAAGATGTTGGTGGTTGTTAGGATTCAATCCTCTTAGCCCTTTTCATCTCTGCAGGACAGCCGCAGGATAGTTCCACGGCACCAACTTCTTCAGCCGCTTTATCTATTTCTTCCCCCATCATTTGGCCATAAGTGGGGAAGACTACCCAATGTTCAGAACAATTTCTCACCCCTTAGTTCCTGAACCAGCCTTTTTCCATGTGGAACAAGATCTGGACCAAGGACAAATTTGTGTTGTTACAGTGTCAGTAACATTCGTGAAACAGCGCTGCCAGACAGCACATATCTCTACATTGAAAAACGGAGCTCATTCAGCATCTCAAGCTGTTTTGCACACGAATGCAGTCTCCCTATTCAGCCCATCGGAATTATTGCAAAAGAAGAGGGACAATCCGTTCAATCTTCCTGACTGTTGCACAGGAAAAGGAGGAGTCTGGTCAATACATCGATCTTTTAAGTAGGAACGAGCACAGACGAACAAGGCACTTGAAAATGTTCCATAGGACTAGCACGAACCATTTCAGCCCCACCAGACACTTATACAGCAACAGGAGGATATCACTGCCGTTCCTTCATGGCAAGCCAATGAAGCAGGGACTGCACTTATGGACTACTACATAACGTTCCAATTGGCTCCAAGCTGTACATTAATGTGGGGCGAGTTTACTCAAAGCCTTGTGTTTTCTGTCTTTCAATGGGGGTGGCGGGACGTTCTCACAGACATTGAAACTGTCCAGAATCATGCATCCCGTATAAAATATAAACATTCTAATGTATAACTGTGTCAGTGACTGTCCAGATTATAATAACAATTTGTCCAGCACCCTCGAAGTGCAATGCAACAACCTCTTATTCTGTCACAGCGCTACAGATTAATCTTCACCCAGTTATCATTGTCCCATCATCGCAGGGATTAGCCTGGTGGCACTCCTTGTCACTCTGTCTGACGTGAGGAAAAAATTCCTTATTATGGAGAGAAAATCTGTCCACAAAGCCCAAATATTGCCTCAGATTTGATCTCACTAGTTCTTCCTCCTCATTTCGCCGTCTCCGTTTCCTTCTTATGGCATTAAAAATCTATTGCTTCTCTATGCGCTGCAACTGATGTAAAAATATTTTTTTAAAAAAATCTTGCATCTGTATACCAGCATTAAAAAATGTCAGGGCTAGAGCTGCTGATAGGAATGAACATCACTCTCAGTGAGACAGTTAATGAGAAAGAACTTACCTGGAGTAAGGAATGGCCACCTCCGTGAATGGAAATTAGTTGTAGGAATATGGGAAAGTGGCAGAGGAAAGGTACTAGCTTAACTTTCCTTTTTTTCTCATGGGATATGTGTAGCCCTGGTCATTCGGTATCTAATGCTGATCTTGAACTCGATGTCATTTTCGGGTGCTCCACAGAAGGGTAAATAGTAAAACAGATTGTTGTGGGTTTGTCGTCACAAAGACACCTGACCAAGGAGGAATGACAAGTATCTTCCTCTAAAAAAAACATTCGGCTTGCAGATGCACTTTTAAATGCCAAATGGAGGAGGGTTAATTTAAATTCAACTAATTTCCTTCGTGGGCTATCAACAGATTATTACTCTGTGCCTTAAATGATTGAACGAACTGAACACCATTCATTGGCTTCCCATTTGACTGCATCTGTGGAAATAACTAGTTAACATCTTAGTTGCAAATATTTTGTAAACGGAAGTGTAGTTGGAAGGGACTTCACATATTTTTACCGGGCTTTAACAAGGGCTCAAATCATATTTTTTCGAGAAGTTGCACTGAGTCTGAGCTGGAGACTGGGATATGATGATTGGAAAGGATTGGTGAGTGGGCAAGATATGTAGATGTAAATCGGTGCACGAGAATAAGGGTCTTGGGGTTTGAAAATGGTATGATTCTTCGTCATATAGTTTTAAGTAACGTGGAAATAATAATAGGAAGTTAACGTATTTTTGATTAGAACTGTAAACGTTGACTTCCACTTTTCCAACTTTTAAATATCGTGAGCAGCATTTCAATTCAATGCAGTTTAATCGACAGATAGATTGACTTACGAGGAACACCAACTATTGCGATAATCGGATAGTAAGCACCTTGAATAATGAAAAGGATATCTTCAATCCTGAAAGCAAGTGATATCCAAGGCTTAGAAAGCCAGTAAAGACCACCGAAAAAACTCTTGTTCATTGTTGCAACATTCCAGTCTATTGCTCTCAAATTCTGATCCATTGTTCGTACATAGAGCCGATTGCTGTCAGATTCTGATCTATTGTTAGAACATTCCAATCACTTAATCTCCGACTCTGATCTCTCCTCCCCTCTTTCTGGATTTGCTGATCCCTGTTCGTGCTGTTCCCCTTCACATTAAGTGGAAGTACATTGGCAGGAATCCCTTATTCATAGAAGTGTCTAAATCTCGAGTGACACATTTAGGATCCACTGGGACTGACGTAAATCACAGTCACTGAACAAATCGTTCCAATTAACCCCTTTCAGTTGAATAATGTTTTATTAAAATTAAAACTCATTTAAAATTTAGACATTCCAGTTTGGATATATGAGGGTGACTGATGGAAGGAATGTTGAAGAAGTTGAATCGATTGTGTGTAACCATTCAATGTGGCTTGGGCATGCAATAATGCCTGAGAATTGTCGGAATATAAATATATTTCTGTTCATAAATTTAAACATTCATTCTGTAACTATTGATCAGTCAGTACAACATCAGTGATACATTGAAAAACTTGTTATACTCCATAATCCGCGATAAACACAATTCAGGTTTTTAATTCCAGGATCAGAGAGAGCAGACGAGGTCCATGCTACTGATGTTATCGATGTCAATGAACTGTGATGAAAAATTATTTACTGGGCTTCAATTAAATAGTGATTAAGACACTGGAAACGATACAGAAGACAAAGAGAATTAGAGGACATGGATGTTCAGGCTTGTGGCAGGTACAATAGTATTCTCCAATCATCATTACAGTAAAGTTACTTTTGAAAACATATACAAAGAGCAGATTCAAGAATCCATCTACAATGAGGAATGAGGAGAAACAATATTAATGAAATACGTTTATTCAGCTCGAAATGCAGGGGCAAAATGATTTTCTCCACATACTAACATACGGAAAGTACGAACAGAGAAGTTTAGTAAAAGTCACTCATAATATTGAGCTGTACAAATTAAAAATTTAGATTTCAAAACCCAGGGAGTTGTGTGCAAAATTTAACAAGAATTGTTTTGTACACAGGTGAGATAATGATTTGCCCTCCTTACTGAGATTCTCGACTCAAGTCTGTCACACAGTGTGAATGTTACCAGTTCTTGCTGCTGTTAGGCCAGTAAATTTAAATGAATCCATCTTACTAATGTCACTGAGCACATAGGCTGCCAAGAGTAACTAACGGAGACGATCGGTTAATAGCCACAGAACAAGTTACAAAGACGTGTCTCAAAGCGGTTTAAAAACCCCCGCCAAACATGGAGCTCCGCACTGGAACTGAAAGAACGCACGTGCCACATTTTGTTTTTATTGTTTCAGAGCTTTTTTAATGATGGAACTCAATGTTCCAGCGGAGTAACATATAGGGCCAGGGAAAGATGCAGGACAGTTATTCACCAACAAACTGGGCAATTAATTGATGGAAAACAAGTTGCACAAATATGCGAGGAGAGTGGAATGGGACTAGCTGGAGCAGTCAGACACCGACCGATCCAATCATAAGAACGAGAATATAAATGAAGGCATTACCAGATCAGCTGAAGTGGTTCGTTCTATTACATTTTCAATCCCGCTTACAGTAGTAGACCAGACACCATAAAGCCAGATGAGAAATGTGTTCAACATGGTCCACTGTCCACAACATGCTCGTGTGCAGCTTAATACAATCATGCAATCTGTGCAGAATGGAACACTGTGCAGACCTTTTAAGTACATTGGAATACATACTGATCCTATATAACTGTCCAGCAGCGGGGAACACCAAGACATCACTTGGCTGGTGGTGAGCAGGGCTCGACCTGTGAGATTCTTTTTAAATGCCCGGTGAGTGTGACCCACTGCACGCAGGCCACGAACCAGTTGCAAACGGGTAGAAACTATCAGATATCTCCGTCTGAAATCTGACTCTGCAAATGAAGTCATCTGAATAACGTTACTCTTTTTTGTGGAGGTTTGTCACAAGGAATTCTGTGACACTGGACTGTGTGTTTCATCCATTGCAACGATGCACACTAAGACAAACATCAACTGCACGTGAAGGACAATGACTTTTGTGAAAAACAGTCTTTGGTCTGCACAAAACTTGTTTTTGTTTCCTAGAAATAGGAATTTACCAAGTACAAATATTGCTGAATGGCTTATTCCAAGGTTCAGAACTACCTTCTGAGGGAAACAGTAATGCTTGGGGCAGTTGCTACTATGGTCCAGTTGTACCGACAACATTCCAAAGTCTTTCAGCCGAAGCTAAATGGGATTGCTTTACTTTTCTGAAACCCCAATTATCTCAAGGTCCATAAATATAGCCCTGTATGCGTCAGAGATGGCCTTGGTTTTTTTTGGATAGCGTCAAACTGTAAAGTTTGTTTGTTTCCTTGGTATGCTACAAGACAGAAACAAAACAGTTACAAAAATAAAAACTCTAACGAGCACAGTAATGCACTGATCTCGAACACCAGACTAGATATTTTTTAACCTCGGGTCCTTCAGTCTTTGATTGGAAAGAGTTCGATGCATCTTCGTTCCATCTATAAACCCGTGCTGTCCCTGGCCTGATCGTGTTTGATGGGAACAGTGTCGAGAAAGGTTCAAGTTCCATATGATTCCATGCGGTGCCTCTCCTGGGAGTGTTTGAGGGGGACAGTGTGGGGAAAAATTTACTTAATCTGTAACCCCGTGCTTTTCCCGGCAGAGGAGTGTTTTTATGGCACAGTGTGGGGAGTGACATCATCAATATCGAACCCAAGCTGACCGTGTTTTATTTTGTTTTATTTGACAAGGATCAGTTTAGGTGAAGTTTTATTTGATAACTAAGCCCACCTGTCTGTATCATGGCAATGTTTGATCGCAAAAGTGTAGACGTAGGTTTTAAACTGTATCTAACGAGTTATTATGCCTTTACCTCTGCGGTTCTATAGACACCGTGGGTTGTGAATTTTCTGAATATTCAACCCCATGTGAAAATGGCTGGACATTTGGTAAATTCTGTGTTAAACGACTTATCGTCCTGGATATGTTTCTTAGGGACTGTGGGGCAGTGGTTCAATGAATATCGGACATCATACTGAGAATGGACTTTCTGTTTGGCTTGTGCATCTGTAGGAGGATCTTTCAGTGTGTAACTTTCTCCGTACTGCTCTTGGAAAGTTTGATGGGGACTGTCCAGTGCAGTCTTGTAGCATCGGTGAAGAGAAAGCAGAATTAAGGTTCTGGAGGAGGGTCAGTGGACTGAAAATATTAACTCTAAGTTTTGCCCACACATCCTGCCAGATATGCTAAAGTTTTCCAGCAATCTCTACTTTTGTTTCGGAGTTCCTGCATCTGCAGTTCTTTCCCTTTTTTTAAATCAATATTTAAATTTACTTCCAGTTCGAAATAGTAGAGGAGGCAGGATATTATACCTAATTCCTTGATGTCTCTAACATGGGGGCAACATGAAGGTTTTATTTCCCTTCCCTTTAAAGGAGTACAGTGAGAGCTCCCCTCTGTCTGCCCTGTGCTATACCTGTACTGGGAATGTGTGCTGGAGACAGTTTATGGTGTGATATAATGAGTATCTAACTTCATGTTGGACAGGACCTGGGAAGTTGAAAGGGGTATTGCAGAGAGAGCTTTATGCTGTGTCTGAACACATGGAATACATGTTCTGGGGTGTTTGATAATCTCAATGATACGGACAATTATTTTATCTTTAGTTTTGGATGCAATTCCCTACAGAGTGAAAACAGTCCTTTCGGCCCAACAAGTCCACACCGACCCTCTGAAGAGCAACTCAACCAGACTCATTTCCCTCTGACTAATGCACCTAACACTGTGGGAAATTTAGCATGACTAATTCACCTGATCTGTACACCTTTGGATTATGGGAGCAAACAGTGGAAACGCACACACATTCGGGGAGAATGTGCAAAATCCACACAGACTGTCGGCCGAATCAGGAATCGAACCCGAGTTCCTGGTGTGGTGAGGCAATAGTGCTCCCCCCTGAGCCTCAGAAAAAGTAATTTGGAAAAGAAATGGAGTCACTCTAGGTCTAATCGTGTGCTATCCCTGACCTGTCAGCGCTTGATAGACAAAAGTGTAGTTTAAATTTCAATTTGTGTCTAACCCTTTCGCTACCTGTCTGGAGACTGTTTCATATAGGCAATGCAAAGTGAGATTTATTCCATATTCAACCCATGGTATAACTGCCGTTCAGTGTTTGATGAGTACATTGCAATATCGAGTTTTAATCTGTGTCTGATGTTGGAATTAACATGGACTGGGAATCCATGATGTAGGACAGTTTTGATCGTGCTTTAATTAGTATCTTATCCCGTGCTGCACCTGTCCTGGTAGTGTTTGATGCAGACAGTGTCTGTCAGAAATACTCAGCAACTAACCCCATGCGGAATGTGGCCTGGAAATTCAAAATTACTGGTGTAGTGAAATCTTCCCCCTCTATCTAACCCCATGCTGTCCCTTCCTTCTCTGTTTGATGGGAACAGTGCGGAGAATCATGTAATTCATATCTAACCCCATGCTAAATTTGATCTGGAAATTTTGGACATGGATCACAGAAAATTATTTCACAGAAGAAGCCCTTCGGCCTACGATGTTGTCCCGAGGATTATTGCTAATCATAAATAAAATAACCTACCTAACACACCCCTCAATTCACTGCTGTCCATGTACATGTCCAGCAGTCCGTTAAATATCCCTAATGACTATGCTTCCACTACCACCGCTGGCAATGCATTCCATGCATTCAGAACCCCGTGTAAAATAAACCTACCAGTGATGTCTCCTCTATACATTCCCCCTAATATCCTCCATCACTCTAATTCACTGAACTTCAGTAGCAGCAATGTTCACTGTCTACAAGGTGCTCTACAAAAGTTTTTTCAAGTCTCCTTCCCCGGTACCTTGTAAAATCATGGCAATCTAGAAGGACCAGGGAAACAGATGCATGGGAATACCAGTATCTGCAAGTTCTTTTGCAGACGATTCATCGTCGTTATTTGGAAATATGTCTCCGTTTGTTCGGTGTCATTGTTTCAAGATCCTCTCGTTGTAAAAGGTCCTATAGAAAATGAAAAACAACAGTTCATGAAGACAACTCGCCAACACGTTCACAATGGAAACGCCGAAATGTGCAAGGAATACTTGTCAATCTGGTGATTCCGACACCACATGAATGAATTAAGTTTAAAAATACATTCAAACAGGACCACTGCTGGATGCTGAGTTTGGGTTTTATGAGTGTAGTCTGGTGACGTTCAGTTAAGACTGTATTTGTTATGCTCAGCTGGAGGGATATTACATTTGAAACTATTTATCCATCTTTCAGAAGCATGGCCTCCATAAATATTATCTCCGTGAACACTGATATTCACGGGCCTCACGATTCACTTGCGAGATAGACGCAATAAAAATGTACTAGTATCTAGACTGTCCAGCATTTAGACACTGTTACTTTATTGTCATGAAAAGGAATGCATATTAATATTAGCATGCAATACGAAGAGAATTAATTGCCCATTTTTAGTGCCAGTGCACTTAATAATTTGATCTTGGTTGCTTTATCAGAAACATTGTTTCAAAGAATCTTCTTGTGATTTGTGCACTGTATTCATCATATTCCAGTGATGAAATTGAACAAAATTAATGGGTGGATTTTTCCTAATTGAGCAATAAAACAATGGCTATTATCAAATGATTTATGACGTCCAGGAATGGAACTTTGTTTCTAATAGTCAGAGCAATGGTGAGACTACTTACAATGAAGTTTCTGTCTAGAGACGCACACAAGGAGGATGGGCTGGGATTATAGAACATAGAACAGTACAGCGCAGTACTGGCCTTTCGGCCCTCGATGTTTCACAGACCTGTCATACCAATCTGAATCCCATCAAACCTACACTATTTCATGTTCGGCCATATGCTTGTGCATTGACGACTAAAACGCACTTAAAGTTGTCAAATCTACTACCGTTGCAGGCGAAGTTTGTCATCAAAGTAGATTCCCTTTACTCTTGGCAATGACCTTATGGAGGAGACCGACACTGAAAATGTTTCATGTGGGATTAATTGTTGGACGCCAAGTGCTGTAGGAGTCAATCACCTTTGTAAAGCCTTCATTCAGGAATAATTCCAAGCTGCAGAATTTCAAAGCCTGCATTAAACACCAGAAGTCATCATCAGAGACAATCTTGCGAGGCATTTTTGTCGGCAGGTCATTTGTATGAATTTTAAATTGTGTTTGGACTCGCACTGCGCCCTCTGCTCGTCCATTGACCAGTCTACCTATACATTGCATTGTTTCTCAGGGACATCTCGAACAGGTATTGTTGCAAACAATTGGGTGAATAATTGTCCAGGTTAGGCTTAGACGCTCCCTGGAAAGATTATAGACGTGGTCAGTATTTTGGAGGTAGTGGAGAAACTCAAAGGCACTGTGTTTATATTTAAGCTTTTCTGAAGCCATTTTTTCAGGTTTGTTGACTGCAAAATGTTGCGTTCGCTGATCTGAATATAAAATCAGATGTTTTTGAAAGTCACTAAATTGTGCAATAAATAAATGGTACTCTGGTAATTTAAATATTGTTCATTTCAATTATCCTCGAACTAAAACAATGACGATGGTTTATTTTTGCGCGCCTAAGAAGATAAGTGATGTTGACTCTTCATTGTAGAACATATAAAATTGAGCTGAAATACATTTCTCACAGAGTAGTCAAGCAAAAGTTGGACATTTACTGTAACGTAGTATTCTGTCAGCATGATTGTGTCCCAACAGCATCATAATCATCATAGAGTGTTAGAGGTCTACAGCATGGAAACAAACCCGACATCTAACCTCTCAATTTATCACAATTAAATTAGATCCCCATGCTTGAGTTTATTTTCCATATTATTCCTTAAGTAGTCGACTCATGGACGTGACTGAATGATTTATAAATGACAACATTGTCCTAATTTCCACCAGTATCTCTGGCAACCTCTTACATAATCGGCACACTGTCTGTGAGAAAAATAATCCCGCTTTGAACTCTTTTGTATATTTCCCTGTCGCTTGAAACGTACGCTCTCCAGTTTTAGATTCCCCTACCACAGAGAAAAAACATTTTCCATCTAAATTATATTTGCTTGTCATGATTTTATAGATATCTAAAACGTCGCCACTTAGTCTTATATGCTCCAGGGGAATAAAACCCAGCCTGTGCAATCTCTTCTGAAAACAGAAAACTTTCAATCCAGGTGGAAGCTTATTACATCTTTCATGAATTAGTTCCAGTGTAATCATATCATTTCTATACTGGATTGCACACAGAATTTGAAATTTGGCGTCTTTTACATCTGCCAAAAACAACTCTTAAACTCAATGCTATGCCCAATGTAATATAGCATACCGGTACACTTTTCACGAATCTGTCTGCATGTGGTTCCACTTTCAAAGAAATATGTGGCTGCAACTCGAGGTCCTTTTGTTCCGTAACACTGCCCAATGCCTTACCAGTTACTGTATTCATACCACTCTGGTTTAACCTACCAGACTGCAGCACCTTGCATATACCTAAACTAATCTTCATCTGCAATTCTTCAACACGCGAGTCCAGGTGAGCAAGATTTCCCTGCAATCCCATATAAACTTTTTTTTACTGTTCATTATGACACCAGTCTTGGTATTATCTGCAAACTAACTAATCATAGCTCCTGAAATCTCATTCAAATCATTTATATAAATGAGGAACAGCATTGGACGCAGCAACAATCCCATGGCACGCCACTTGTCAAGGGTCTCCTGTCTGAAAAACACCCCTCGACGAAGAAGTTCTGTCTTCTCACGTCAAGCCAATTTTGTATTCACTGGGTGAGCTGTCCCTGGATCCTACGAGATGTAATCTGCGCAACAATCTACCAATTTGTTCCAAATCAAAGTCCTTGCTAGAGTCCGCATACACAGTTCCCTCATCTACCTTGTTGGTCACACCTTTAAAAACCTCAACCAAATTCGTGAGACATAATTTCCAAACCGACGAATCTATGTTTACAATTTCCATATGAGTCCTTGTCTCTTCAAATGCACGTAGCTCCTGTTTCTCAGAATGCACTCGAACAAGTTACCCAACATAAATGTTACACGCACCAGTCTATAGTTCCTAGACAATTTCCTGCAGCCTTTCTTAAATAATGGCACAACATTAGCAAATGACCAGTCTTCAGGCAATTCAGCAGTTGCTGTCGATGATGCAGCTGTATCTCTGATAGACCTTGTTCCACTGGAAAGACGGAACCAGGCAGAGGTGGCAGCTCCTTGGTATATAGTTATGGAGTGATCAGTATTGGTGCCAGGTCCCAAGCTGTCTCAAGTAATTCGGTTAAATTGGGCAGGATACCTGCCACTAAATACTCTGTACCAGAGCACCAAATTCAATATTTCATTTTAACGAAGTATGGAGTGTGGAAAGGCCCGAGAATGTACTCTTGTTGGGTGGCTTCATCACCAAGACAGGCTCCACAACTTCAATGAGATCGAGCAATTGACGTCGAAATATCCACGAGGCTCAGTCAAACATGACGAGCGGCAGAATCATACTTTGCACAATCTGCAATCTCACTCTCCCGTGCATCTCCCAACATAGTCATTAGTAACTCAGAGACTTATCCTGTTCAATGGACAGTACAGAAGGACATGCCCAGGAGCAGCACAAGCCAGAGCTAGATTATGAGTTGACAGGAACATTTCATGGCCATATTCGATACGTTGCAAGTGATGGATAAAACCATCCCTCAATCAATTGGTCAGATCTATCCCTACGATCCTGTCACATTTAGTTGGACATTTTGCTGGAAAATGAAACAGAGTCATTTGAGGAGGAGGCTGCTCCTCAACAAATGAATCCTCCATTATGTGAGATCCATGCACATCATGGTTAATTAAATAAAGCTGGAACATTTGCAACAATACTCATCTAGAAGTGCCAATGTGATGATGTATTTCAACCGCTTCAAGTTGTACACAGCTTCACAATGGCTAATGTTCAGACAATTTAATTAACTCTGCACGATATAAGTGAAAGACCAGAGGTGTTAGAAGGAGCGTATGCTGTTGACTCTGACAACGTTGATCTGCAGAAATAGTCCAAAGTCGCATGACACCTGTTTATAGTAATTAGGTGACCAAACAAATAAGCTGTGCTCCGAATGCGTGTAATTTAATTTAAACCTAGTGCACGATAATCTGGTTTCGCTGACTTCTGATCTTTCCACTCTTGTCCAACATCTCCGCATTCAGGAATTGTGGAACTCCTCGCCAAGCTATTCAAGTCCAACAAGAATAATGACATCTACCAACAATGTGGTTAATTGTCTATGTGTTTCCTGAAGTTAGAAAGCAGGACAATTTCATTGCAGACAGTCATTGACTGGTCTGTGTAGTCTCTACTATGTAAATTCTAAGGAAGCTGTCAACGATATTATGATCAATCAGCAACAACCTGTTCAGCAACGTTTAGCTAGTCTTCCATCAGGATTAATGAGCTCCACACCTCATTACAAGATTTGGTCAAAAGTGTGGAACTCGAGGAGAGTAATTCCTGCATTGAGAGTAAGTACTCTTACTATCACGGCACGATTTGACAGAGTGTGACAATCGGACCCGAGCAAGATTATAGTTTATCAAAATCTGAGAGAAACGCTCTGCTGGTTGAACAAATCAAATGTGAAAAAAAAGGTAGTTGCTAGTGCCAGGAATTCAAAGTCCACAACATCTCTACAGGCATTCCTCAAAAGCGAGAGAGAGAGAGAGAGAGAGAGAGAGAGAGAGTCCGCAGCTGAACGAACTTCAGATTCTTCAATGATCTTGCCTCCATCCTAAGTTCGGATGTGTTCACTAATTTTATCCTCCCGCAGATCCTGAAATAGTCAATTTTCCTTTGCAGCAGGATATGGAAAATATTCAGTCGGACAAGTGTCAAGTATAATTCGCACACTACAAATACAGACAAGTACAATAATAGAGAATCAGACCATCCATCTTAGATGTTCATAAAATAACCATCATGGAGTTCCTAAAAAAAATGTTTAAGAGCATCCCGGTGCTAACATTGCCCACCATTAAGAGTCAGTAGTCGCAGATCAGAGCTTGTACAAGTTGAACGAGATGAGAGGAACGTGTTTGACTGTTGTTGGTTTGTGGAGATTTAACAGGATGTTGCCTGGGCTGGAGAGTAACAGTTATGGAAACAGACTTGAGAGATTGGGTACGCTTTCCTCAAGGCAGAGGAAAATGAGACGGGAACATGAAAGAGATGTATAAAATTCTGAGATTTTAGACGTATAGATTGGAAGAAAGCTTTTCTCTTCATCGAGGGATCAGTGACATGAAGCATAAATCTCACATCGGGGCACAAGCCATCGAGAATCTTGGAGGAAAAACCTTGTAATGATGTTGGTTGTGGGAATATGTAACTTACTGACTGTAAAGCTGAATGGACAATTTTTGTCTTATTGTCTGAGAGGGACTTGATAAGGTGAAGTTCATTTTCTTTCTAAGTTGTACATTGCTGTCACTCAATGTCTGCCAGTTAGCTGCGTCCTCTGTGCGTCTAGCAAATGAGAAGCTGTCGTCCTCTGTGCCTCTAGCATAGGAAAAGCTGGTGCTGAATGTTCTATTGGCAGGTTGGTTGATTTGTTACATAGAGTGAAGCCAAGTAGCGCATGCATTCATTTCTCGTAATAGCTGTTTGTGTTATGACGTCATTGCAACACTGTCCTCAGTGAGCTTTCAGCTCTCACTGCCTGTTCACTTGAAAATGTAGAGTTACGGGGGCAGGCACAGGAGAGGAAACACATCCCAACCAATGTCATTAGCATTCATTCCAGTAAATTTATTCAATTTGACAACGCGGTAGTTTGAGAAGTGCGGCAAAGCATATTTCCATGTGGATGCACACGAAAGGAGATAGAAATTATGATTGTATCGAACCGTCCCGAGTAACACTGATACAGAGAAAGTCACAGCCATGCACAATAACAGAGAATGAGAAAGAGAGAGAGAGAGAGAGAAAGTGACGGGGTGGAGAAAGGAGATAGAGGACGAGAAATGATGGAATGCCCAACGGAAAGACACAGGAAGTCGGAAGGACAGATCGAGAAGGACCAGGCTCCATGGGGTTAAAAAGGGGATTGCAGTAAATGGGAGACAGAGAATTGGAAGGTGACAATTTAGAAGCAAATTATTGAAGGCAAAGTGAAACAAGGAGCAAAATTCGTTCAGCCAAATTCTCTTGAGGTTGTCAGACGGTAAAAGGAAGCCATTGCGTCCACCATTCGCCCATCGTGCCGGTTGCAGTGGGGCCGGCGGTTTTTCAGACCCTTGCTCTGTCGAAGAAAGTTTTTTTTATTTATATAAACAATTTGAATGAAAAAAAAAGCGGAAATAGCAGGTTGGCGGACAACTCAGAAATAGCTGGCCTTTTGGACACGAAGAAGTTTACTTAGGTTATGAAGGGATCATGATCAATTCGTTTATTGCTCCGAGGAGTAGCGGATGGAGTTTAATTTGAACAATTGCGGGGTATTGCGTTTTGTAAAACAAACAGGGTTGGACATATATATTAATAGTAGGGCCCTGAGTGCTGTTGAGAAACAATGAGACGTCTGGTTCAAGTACATAAATCTTTAAAATTTGTGTCAAGTATACAAGCATGTTTAAGAAATTATTTAGCATGCTTCTATTCACTGTTCAGTCCTCTGAGTATAGGAAATGGAAATCATGTTGATGCTGCACTGCGCCTTGTGATGTGCCTTATTGACCATGTCTGCAATTCTGGTTGTACTACATTCGCAAGGATATTATTACATTGGATAGGATTGTGAACTGATTCACTGAGATATTGCGGGGACTGGGGTGTGTTCGTTACAAAATTTAGGCTGGAATGCTTGGGACTCATTTCACTGTGTAGTGGGAAGTTGATGGATGACTTTATAGAGCTTTATACAATTATGACAGAAATGAACCATATGAATAGCCGATTTGTTTTCCTAATTTCTGGAAATTCAATATTAGATTCCACATTTTTACTGTGTAAGGAGAATTTTTGGGGGTAATGTTATTACACAGAGAGTGGTTTGCATGTCGAACGAATTACCAGAATAACTGTTGGATGTAACTGATGTTGCAGCATTTAAAAACATTTGGATTATAGCACGAACAAGCCATGTTTGGAAGGAAGTAAAACAGATATTGCTGTAAAAGCAGCATCTCTGTAAATAAATCAGATTTGATGTTTCGCACAGAGTGACCCTTCGTCCGAGAGTGAGACAGACAGAAGGAGACGGATGAAGCGAAGAACTAAAGAACAATAAGACTGTTTCAATATAATGCAGTAAAGATCGAACGAGATCAATCTGTTCAAGGTGGGGTAAGGAAGAGAGGAACAAAAGCAAAGAAATAGAAAAGTAGCTTGTGAAATGACGAGAGAAAGACAGCATAAAAACAGACAGACAGACATAGAGAGCGACACACATACAGACAGAGAGACAGACAGTCGGCGAGTGTGAGATCAACGGGCACAGAGGGCGATGGGGACAGGTAGAGAGAGAAAGGCAGTGAAAGACAAACAGAGAGGGTGATATACAGAGAGAGAGACAGAGAGAGACAGAAACACATAGAGCGACACAGATAGAGATATGAACATACAAAAAGGGTGAGGGACATTTAGAGATAGATGAATTCAGAAAAAGAGGCAAACAGATTGATGAAACGGGACACAGACAATCAAAGACATACAGAAAAAGACAGAGATGACAGCAGATAAGAATAGCAACAAAAGAGGGACAGCGTTGGTCTGAGCTTAAGAGACTGAATTTCCCTCGTGCAAGTCAGTTATCTTTGATTTCCTGTCAGAAATATTCTGAGTGGCAAAATATCTTCCAGGATGGGGCAAAATAGAGCCTGAGGTAAATACTGTCGTGTATACAGAGCAGATGAGGCAGAATAGAGTGCAAATTCCGATCCATCATCCATTGATTCACTGAGTTGTCACCATCTCACGAAGAGGAGAACTGAAAGGGCAGTGAGAGGTTATAGAGTGAGCATTTCGTGTCGTCCACATCATTTAGGAAATGATACAATTCTATGTTTATCAACGATGTCGTCCTCCATGCAAACTGGAGGCAGGAGCTAATATAGTAAATTGATCAACTTTCTCTGTGGAACGGAGACCTGGCACTTGTAACCGTTCAATGTTCTTGGGGTGTTGTGCTGGTGGGGATCGTGGAATCCGACTCCTGAAGTTCCAAAGGTCAGAATAAAGCTACAGGCTTCATACATGCCACACAATCGACTCGTAATATGACCAGAATCCCCTCCGTCACGGCAATCTATTACTCCTCAGTCTGTACATCCTAATCCCCTTCAATCACCTCACCCCACTTCTCTCTGTCACTACATGCTACTACATTCCAGTCATTGCAGCCCGATTCCTTCAGTCACTGCATTCCACTTCCTCAGTATCTGCATCCTACACCACATTTGGAATTACACCCCACTATCCCCATACACGATATCCCACTCACCTTAGTCACTGTATTCCAATCCCCATCGGTAATCGCATCCTACAGCACTGAGTCCGTACCTCAGACACTCTAAATTCCGGATATTCAATTTCAATCCATCACTACATACCACTCTCCATCAATCATAATTTCCCACTCCCCTGAGTCACTGCATGCTAGTCGTTATCATGCACTAATTCACACCATCATCAGTCTTTATATCAGAGGTTCCTTACTGACTCCATTCCACTCTCCTAAATTGATGTATCTCACTCCCTTTCAGTTACTGTATCCTACTAGAACTTAACTATTAGATCTCATTCCGCTCAGTTACAATATCCAACACTGCCTAAGTTAGTACAGCCCATTTCCCTCAGTCATATATCTCAGTCCCCCTCTGTTAATGAATGTCACTTCCCTCATTTCAACAACTCTCTCTTCAATGTCAGGACAGTATCGAGTGAGCTGGTTCAAGACCAGGGACAATACGTCGAGAGCAAACCATACCATCGAATGTCAATGCTGCTGACTTGATTCAGGAAGCAACAATTCTGCAACGTTCATGTAAATTAAGGCTTTGGAACGGAAAATGAATCATGAAAAAAAAAGTTCCTTGTCCTTTGATATGCAGATCGGGTTTAGTTGTTTGTCGTGAATTCTAACTGAGATGACAATTAGGCTGAGGGAGTTTGGAAAAGGAAAAAGATTTTCCCTAACTGCACACGGTTTTCTGAAACGAGCAGCGACTGATTTACATGGAAAAGCTCGGCCAGCACAAAATTAGTAATTCATCGGTTGTTGAATCACGAAATAATCATAGGTGAAATTAACTTGGGAGACAAAAGATAAAGTTGAGTCCCCCTTCATTCAGAAGGAAACGGGTTTATCACCGTTTTTAAAAATGGGGAAAACGAAGTGTTATTTTTCTTTTGCCAGACAACTTGGATAGAAAACGATGTTCTGTTCATGCGGTATCAGACACAAGCTATTTCAAACAACACATTCCGCAATATGTGCAAATAAGAGAGAAATGGAAACGAGATTGGTCGCGTGATTGTGTGCTCACAAATCTCAGAAATGCAAAACTTTTGAATGGATGGCAATGTCCACTTCACTTCTATGCTTGGCATGCACTGAGTTTCACGGTGAATCGGATGGGGCTGGGGTGGTGATTCTGAAACAAAAGAGCCAGTAATTGATCAGGAAATATATGCTATAGAAGTATTAAACTATCGGTTAACACTGGGTCAGTCAGGATAGAAGGGATGCATCGAGATGCATTGGCTGACCAAATTGACGTTTCAATATAAATTCCATGTTTTTCTGTATTACTATGTGAAATCTGGGCGTCGCTGGCTGGCCAGAATTGATAGATCATCCCTATTGGCCCTTGACAAAGTGGTGTTGAGCTCCCTCCTTGAATCGCTGCAGTCCACTTGCTGTGGTCTGACCGACAACACTGGGACGGAGGGACTCAAAATATTTCGACCCAACCCCTGTGAAGGAACGACTGAATATTTCCAAGTCAATGCGGTGAGTGCCTTGGAGGGGAACATTAAGATTATGGTGCTCCCAAGTACTTGCTGCCTTTGTCCTTCTAAGTGGAAGCGGTAGTGCGTTTAAAATCTGCTCTCGAAGAATCTTTGATGAATGTCTGGAGACCATGTAGTAGATATAATACACTGCTGCTATTGAAGGTCGGTCATGAAGTGATTGAATGTTTCTAGATGTCCTGCCAATCAAGCGGTTTGCTTTTACCTGGATGGTGTCAAGTCTCTTGAGTGTTCTTGCAGCTGCACCCATTCAGGTAAGTCTGGAGTATTCACCACCACCCTGACTTGTGCTTTGAAGGTGGTGACGAGACTTTGGAGTGTCAGGACGTGAGATATGTTGCAGTATCCTTCATCTCTGACCTGTTCCTGTTGTCATTGTGTTTATGTGGTGAGTTCAGTTGAGTGTCTGTTAAGTACTTTGACAGTGGGGATTGAGTCTTCGTAACACAGTTGAATGTCAAGGGGCAGCAGTAAGAGAATCTCTTATTGGTAATAGTCATTGTCTGGCATTTTTGTGTCGGAAATGTTAATTTCCACTTCGCTACCCGAGTGTGGAAATTGTCCCGACCTTGTTGCAGTTGAGCACAGACCGGTTGAATGCCTGATGAGTAGCCAATGATGTTGAAAACTGCAATTATTGGCGAACATCCCCTCTTCTGAAATTATGACAGAGGGAAGGTAATTTATGAAGCAGCTAAGGATTGTTGAGGCCCAGACGCCACCCTGAGGATCTCCTGCACAGATATCCTGACAATGGGATGACTGCCCCTCTACAGCCACTACCATCTTGATTTGTGCCAGGTATAACTCTAACCCCCGTTCCACATTGACACCGATTTTGCCAGGGCCCCTTAATGCCACAGTCGGTCAATAGCGGCCTTGATGTCATAGGCTGTAAATCTCACCTCACATCTGGAATTCAGCTTTTTTGTCCATGTTTGAATTAACGCGGTAATGAAATCAGGAGCTGAGTGACGTTAGCGAAACACAAACTAGGCATCACTGAGCACGTTATTGCTGAACAGATGCTGCTTGATAACACTGTTGATGAACCCTTTCATTTCATGTTCTGATGATCCTGACATCCATGTTTCCTATGAGCCTGCCCTACTAGTTGCCCACTAATCGCAGTGTTCTGAAAACATGTCCTTTCAAATGAACCTGTTTCACTCAAACCTGGCATTCTTTTTTTATAACTTTGACACTGAAAGAGACACCTACTATAAGACTCTTACAGACTCAGGCACGAATCCACATACTGTCATGAGAGAACTGGCACTAACTGAAAAAGGCACACTTATACAGCCACTGACAGGAATTGTTTTTATGACACTGATGTGAAAACAGGCACTATCATCAATAGACACCTTGGCACTGACAGAGACGCTGATACTGATGCGGACACTGACATAAACGTGGAAACTGACACAGAGATAGTGACTCTGTCGCCAATACTGACATTGATACCCAGAGACCGAAGGACACTTACAACGACACTAACAATAATTGAGACAATATAACTAATGCATACGCTGCTTCTGATACATATCCTGCTTCTAATAGCGGTAATGTCTTCAGTACAGACACTAACATTAATATAGACAGTATCACTAACAGAGACATTGACATTAACGCTAACAGTGATATGCACAGTAATAGATATAGTTTTAGTAATAGAAACTCTGACACTTAAGGAAACTCTGACACAAGTAGAAACACTCAATCGTAGAGACACTGATGATAACAGTGATACTATTAGAGATTCGGAGAGAAATATATTTCTGACCCTGTGTCGATACTTCGAATTACAGAGAATTTGTAGTCAGCAGAAACATTGACATTAATAAAGTTTCCAACACGGTGGAGACTCTGATTCTAATTGAGAAATGGACATTAACAGATTCTAGCAATAATAGAGGGACCGAAGGTAATGGAGATTCCGACAGCTCTCTCATGAGAAGTCTGACACTGATAGACACCCACTTAATCAGGCACTAGCACATAATAAATAATCCATTCTTCATACAGGTCCTGACTCTATGGATAGACTGACGTTAATAGAGACGCTGTCCTAATAGAGACTCTGATTCCAATGGAGACGTTGATAGTAATTGAGACATTGACATGAACAGAATTCTGAAATCAATAAGCTTTCTAAGAGTAATATGGATTATGACAGCAATGGAGACTCTATCCCTGATAGACACACTGACAATCAATAAAACAATGACAATAAATACTCCCTTTCTTACAGACGCTGACACCAACAGATGCATTAATGTAAGTAATGGTTGAGTTTCTTAGACGAATTGACACTGACACTGATAGAGAACTAAACATCAATTCACTAACAGTGAGAGAGAATTCTGAAACAAATAGAGGTTCTAACTCGATTAGGGATGCTGGCACATAATGTACAATTGACAATTAATTAATGAAACCGTTGACAAGAATAAACGCTCTAATGCTGCCAGAGTTACTGGATACTTAAAGAGACATTTTAGAATTCATGGAGATGACATTAAATTCTAAGTGAGAGAACTGGGGCAGGATAATAAAAAATGGGAGAGTTGATACAGTTCCAGAATTTGTACAGCATTTGTAAATGGGAGAATTGATGCAGGGCATAAAAGCCATAAAAAGAGTGATAGTTATAACTAGCACTGGGACACACGCTGCACTCTAACGTGTCCATGCTTAATTTTAAGAATTCTGGCAACCCACGACCAAACTGGAGATTTATTGCAATGAACTAATAAATGGAGGAATTAGGCAAGGGCTGATACTAATAGGAGAATTTGGAGCGGAGCACAAAGTAAAGGGAGAATTGTTACAGAGCAACAGTAATTGGGAGATTAGGGGCAGGACAACAATGAGTGGTTGATTAAGAGCAGGACACTTGTAAATGGGAGAATTGAGCGAGGGCACCCGTCAATTCTCAGACAATCCGGTTGCACTGACTGTCTAACACGTCACTGATTCATCTCATTGGATTCAAAAAGCTAATCTTAACCAGAGCCGAGAATTGGCAGGCTGCGAATATCAGCACCTACCAGCTCGCCAATACAGGCTCAGTACTGGTCGGAGGAGGCAGAGGATCATCTCCGGTGCTGTTTGGAATCGGCTGATTGGGCCGTGTTCAAACAGTCCACAGGTACTTTGGGCAAGTACGCTGCCACCAGCACAGGCTTTATCAGCAAGTGTGTGGATAGTTGCATACTGAGGAAGGCAATCCGGGTGTTCCCTGACAGGAAAGCCTGGATGTATCAGGACATACAGGAACCTGCTAAAAAAAAGGCATGAGGCTTCAGATCAGTCTACCCATTGAAATATAAGAAATCCAACTATGACCTTCGCAGAGCCATTAAGACATCCAAGGACCAATACCAATACAAACTAGAGACACAGACAGACAGCCGACGATTGTGGCAAGGGGTTAATGACATCACAGGTCTAAAAAGAGACAGTTAAATTTCGCAGGCGATGATACGTCCCTCCCCGATTGTCCAATCGCCTTCTAAGCTCGCTTGTCGGCAGAGTTAACAACTATTCAGCCAAGTCCTGATGAAACTATCCCAACAGTCACCGAATCAGAGATCAGATAATTTTCCCTTCGTGTGAATCCAAGGAAAACGATGTGAAGTACCAGGCCGTGCACTCGGACCATGCACAGATCAACTTTCAGAGATCTTCTGGAACGTCTTAAAAGTCTCCCTGCAGCAGACCACTATCCCTGTCTGTTTCAACAGGGCCAACATCATCACTGTCCCGAAGAAAGCTCATGCTACATGTCTCAATGACTACTGTCCAGTGGCCGTAATGTCGCTGGTCATGAAGTGCTTTGAAAGGCTGGTCATGTCATCAATTAACTCCAATCTCCAAATATTCTTGATCCACTCCAATTTGCCTATCTGACAAACAGATTCACGTTAGGTGTCACAACACTTACCCTTCATTCCTCCCCAGAACATCTGGACACCAAGAACAGCGCCGTAAGAATCCTATTCATTGACGATAGTTCAGCCTTCAACACGACTCTCCCCTCGAGACTGATTTCAAAACATACAATTTCGGACTAAGCCCCACTCTCTCCAACTGGATCTTCGGTATCCTGACGCACAAGCCACAATCAAAAAAGACTGGAAACAATATTTCATCCTCCATAAAACTCAACAGTGGAGCCTCCCTGAGGGTGAGTTCTCAGTCCCCACTCTGCTCACTGTATTCAATGCATACCGAAGACAGGGTCCCCAAATACCAGACTAATGCCATTCACAAATTAACTGATAATAGCACCATGGTCCGTATAATGTCAGACAGCGACAACCCAGACAACAGACGGGAGGCGGAAGACCTGGAAAATGCACTACTGAGAACAATCTTGCTCTCAACCCCTGCAAAAGGAACTCATAATTGAATTTCGGCGGGACGCTGCTCATGCTCCTCCGCCCCAACCACCCAAACACACATCTCACATATCAGCAGCACAGTTGTGGAACGAGTGGAGAGTGTCAACTTGTCAACTTCCTGGGACTGGTCATCCACAACAAGCGTCCTTCGACTGTTCACGTGGGCGCACTGATTACAAACCCCCAACAACGTCTCTTCTTTTTCAGGCAGCTGAGGAAATTTGGCATGACGGCGTATACACCTTTGCCAACTTTTATAGGTGCGCCATCGAGAGCATTCTCTGGATGAATCATTACCTGATATGGCGACTGTACTATTCAAGATTGGAGACAGTTGCAGTAAGTGGTGAACTTGTCCTGGATAATCACAAAGGCCACACTCTTTTCTAATGAATCCATCTGCCAGGGTCGCTGTCTAGGAAAGCCTGCTAGTATTGTTAAGGATCCATCCCACCCTGGCAATGATTTTTCTATAAACTCTACCAAAAAGGAGATTGCGGGAGAAGTTAAAGAAGCCTGATCACATGCACTAGCCGGTTTTACAGCAGTTTCTACCCGACTGCTGTTAGAATGCTGAATGGACTCGCAAAATCGTCAAATTCGCCTGTACATGTGTTATTGTGTTTGCCGCTGTTCACCTGTTATTTAATATCTATGTTCCTTAACTACTTAATATGCCTGTATTGCTCGCAAGACAAAGATTTTCACTGTGCGTCGGTACACATGACAATAAATTCAATTCAATTCAGGAACATCTCTGAATGTTCTGATGTACAATAAGGGTGTGCCAGACATTTGGATGGTCAGTCCTGACACTTTGCACCACTGTCATTTCGGAATGTTGCCTCTGTCTCCGAGGCATGTCCTGAGACGTTGTGTCTTTGTCAGATGATTAGACTTCAGGGACTGCATCAATGCCAGATAGTCAACACAGAGACAATGCTCATGTTAATACGGTTACACTTGAACGAGTGCCACATTCACAATAGGTCATCTAAAGGTAGCCCATCTTTGTCAGTTTTGAGCGTATAAGCAAAACAGGGTCATATTGATCTGGTGCCTCATTGAAGTGGGGTCAGAACTGAGATGGTGTAACACCATTATTGGTCAGTAATGACTGTTTTTGATTCATTGGCCAGGTAAGCGCGTAGCTGAATAGGCAGCATTTATTGCCCATCCCTAAATTTCACAGAGGCTGGTTAAGAGTCAACAAAACTACTGTGGTCTGAATGCACAGTTAGGCTCGACCAGATAAGGATGGCAGGTTCCTTCCATGAAAGGTATTAGTGATCCAGACAGGATTTTACCCGCGATCGATAATGGATTAATGCTCACCATTAGAATCATACTTACAGATGTTTTATTGAATTCAAACTGTACTGCGTGCTATGATGTGATAAGAACCCAGTTCACCAGGACATTATATGGGCCTTTGGATAGACAGTCTAGCGATAATACCACTAGGCCATATCTGCTCTTTCAGAAGCTACGTACTGAGGTAGAACCTTGTTATCGGAAATGCAGTGCAATGTGTGTTTCTATTTGTCAGTGGGTCAATTCTGAGGCGAACATTCTAATTCTACTCGGTAAGGGGGGATGCTCCTGGATAAGAGGGAATGTGCTGCATTCTTAGAACTGGCGGAGTGTCAGAACTGAGTGAGTGCCTGATTTCTGGACAGTCAGCCTTGAGGAATTCGTTCATTGTAAGAGAACGTGTACTGAAGCCGTGCCTGATCATCGCAGGATCTTTTCTGACGCAGGTACTCAATGTAAGCGAGTCAGAATTAAGATAGTGGAGGTCGGTGTTGAGCATTGACAGAGGATATGAACTGAGTGAATGCTTCATTGTCATGATTTGAAGATGCTGGTGTTGGACTGGGGTGTACAAAATTAAAAACCACAGGTTATACTCCAACAGGTTTAATTGGAAGCACGCTCGCTTTCGGAGTGCTGCTCCTTCATCAGTTGGGTTGTGAAGGAGTGATGCGACGAAAGCTAGCGTACGTAAACTGGTGTTGGGTGGTTTTTCATCTTGCTTAATTGTCGAATGTCAGTTCTGAGGCAGTAGTTATTGTCGGATTGTCAGTCCTGAGAATGTGACTCATTGTTCGGTGGAAGTATGTCAGGATTGAGGAATGGCCTCACCATCACAGGGTCAGAATACAGTGAGGGCCTCATTATTACAGGGTCACTACTGAGCAAGGGCCAAACATTTGGACAGTTGGTTCTGAAAATGTAACCAATTTCAGTTGATCAGTTCAGAGGGAGTGCCTCACTGCCAGAGGTCACGCTCTCAATGCTAATCTAACTGACTCCTGATTAAAAGGAAATATGATGCAGGAATTGGTAATGAAAGAATTGGTACAAAGAAGTGGAGCCCGAATGGGAGAATAGTTGCAGGAACGGCAAAATGAAAAAGCTATACAATAAACGATATCAGAAAATTGGAATATGATACCACAAGGTCATGTAATGTCAACAATATCTGGCAGAATTGAGGTCGGGTTTCAGTAAATGTTTAACATGCTAAATTGCCCGTAATGTTCATCGATGTATAGGTTAGTTGCATACATCAGTGGTAAATGCAGACTAATGAGTTAGGGGAATACGTCTGTGTGGACAACTCGTTAGATGTTGGTGAGGATGTGATGGGCAAATGGGCCTGTTTATACACTGCAGGTTCACCATATTATATGTTTTATGTTCAAAATATTAAAAACATTTGGTGAACGGCAAAATAATTGGTAGATTTGAGTCAGGACATCAGAAAACAGGAGAATTGGTGTCAGGTTAACAATAATTGGGAAAATGGGTGCGCATCGGTAAATGGGAGATTTCGCTGCACAATGCCAGTACATTAGAAACTTGGTGAAAATTGCCAAATATATGAAGAGTTAAGCAGACCAAATAGGAGCGTTGGTGCGTTTCATCAATAAAGGTATGGTTTGTGCATGTGTATTAGTGTTGAAATTCGATGCATTGCATGCCGAAATTCAGGCATTCTTGCAGTGGACAGCTAAATGGGATAATTGTTGTCCAGAAATACAAATGGAAGAATTAGTGCACATGTAACTGAATTAGAGAACTCGGGCATGGCACCAGTAATTGTGAGAATTGACGAGGGCAACCCTATGAGAATTGGGTTAGGACATCAGTAAATGGATAAATAAGCATAGTGGTATGCGTCAGTGTGATAATTGATGGGCATAAGCAAATGAGAGATTTTGAGCACACTGCCAGCATAGTACAGTAGAACATGCAGAAGCGCTAATATATTAATGAACTGAAGCAGAGCATGTCTAAATGGAAGAATATGAACTAGGAATAAATAAAAAGGAAAAATGTTGCTAACATCTGTAAACTGGAGATTCGCTTCAGCACATCAGTAAACGAAAAATAAATGTTGAGCTGGGTACCAATACGTGGAAGAAGTGTATCAGAGACCTATTGAAATGAATACAACACCAAAAGAATGAGATGCAGCGCATCTATAATTGGAGAGGTCCTGTAGGTGCCATTAAACTCTAAGTGGGATAATTGCGGCACAATAATTCTCAAAGGAAGACTTGGTGAAATTCCAAGATCTGTGCAGGTTTGGTAAAAGGGAGGATTGGTGTGGGGCAGTGGAGCATTAAATCGAATCACAGTGGTGTACAGCATGGAAACAGACCATTCGGTCCAACTCAGACATGCCTAAATTTAAGAATTTTGGCAGCACACCACAAAATTGGAGAATTATTTCAAGGAACTAACGAATGGAATAATTGCGCTACAGCTTACTTAAATAAGAAAATTTGGTCCAGAGTATTAGAGAATTGGAGAATTCCGGCGTTGTAGAAATAAATGGGAAAATTGGAGAAGAACAATACTGAATGGGAGAATTAGAGTAGGGTCTGAATGGGGAAATTGGGCTAGGGCACTCTCTCAGTCCTCAGACAATCCCGCATCATGGACTTCTGACACGTAACTCCGCCAGGACTGAATCTCAGACAATAAGACAATCCTTCATTTCTGACCCTCTGACAAGGACGCACTGTCTCAGCATTAATCCTCTGTCAGTTGTTCAGAACCTCAGTACTGACCCTCGACTTGTGTAGCACCCCCTCATTTCTGACCCTACTACAAACTGGACCTGACTGAGCATTAACCCGCATTTACTAATGTACGCAGTGCCTCAGAGTAACCAGGTCAGAAATGAGGACTCCTGCAGCTTTCAGGAGTGAGAACAGAGTCAGTACTGAAGCACTGTGATAGACCTAGCATTAAATGAGTACTTCCTTTTCAGAGAGTCAAACATAAGGAAGTGTCTAATTTGCAGAGTTTCTGTCTGGAACCAGCACTGTAAGTATTTCCGCTCGATCATAGGGTCTGTCCCGGCGAGTACTGGAATGCCACTCCTGAGGCATTCACTCTTTTTGTTAGAGGGTCACATGTAACTGAGTGCATCATTATCAGAGGGTACGATTGAGGCAGTATTTCTGTCAGAGGGTCAATATTTCGGGATGTTCTCTGATTCATAAGGTCAGAATGGAGGGATTGCATTAATAACAAAGTGTAAATACTCAGCCAGTACCTCTTTATAGAATTCCTACACTGTGAAACAGGCCAAGACGCCCAACCAACTCCACGCGGACCCTTTGAAGAATAAACCACCGAGTCCTTTAGGCGAGCACATTTCGCTATGTTAATCTCTCACTATTACTGTTGAAAAATGTGGTGCTGGAAAAACACATCAGGCCAGGCAGCATCCGAGGAGCAGGAGAATCGAAATTTCGGGCATAAACCCTTCTTCCGGAATGCGGCTGGTGCCAAGCAGGCTGAGATAAAGTATAGGGGAAGGGACTTTGGGTGAGGGCGCTGGGAATACGATAGGTGGAAAGAGGTGAGGGTGAGGTTGATAGGCCAGAGGAGGGTGGGGGCGGAGAGGTCGGGAAGAAGATTGCAGGTCAAGAGGGCGGTGCTCGATCCGGGGATTGGGATTGAGATTAGGTGGTTTGAGGGGAATTAGGGAAGCTGGAGAAATCTACATTCATCCTGTGGGGTTGGAGGGTTCCTAGGCGGAAGATGAGGCACTCTTCCTCCGGGCGTCGTGTGGTCAGGGCCTGGCGATGGAGGAGGCCAAGGACCTGCATGTCCTTGGCGGAGTGGAAGAGGGAGTTAAAGTGTTCAGCCACGGAGCGGTTGGGTCGGTTGGTGCGGGTGTCCGAGAGGTTGTCCCTGAAAAGTTCCGAAAGTAGGCAGCCTGTCTCTCCAATTTAGAGGAGACCACATTGGGTGCAACGGATACAGTAAATGATGTGTATGGAGATGCGGGTGAATTTGCGATGGATACGGGAAGATCCGTTGGGACCTTGGAGGGAGGTGAGGGGGAGGTATGGGCGCAAGTTTTGCACTTCTTGCGGTTGCAGGGGAAGGTGCTGGGAGTGGAGATGGGGTTGGTGGGGGGTGTGGACCTGACGAAGGAGTTGTGGAGGGAGTGGTCTCTCCAGAACGCTGATGGGGTGGGGAGGGAAATATATCACTAGTGGTGGGGTCTGTTTGAGGTGGTGGAAATGACGGTGGATGATACGTTGTATCGGAGCTTGGGGGTGTGAAATGTGAGGATCAGTGGGTTCTGTCCATGTGGCGATTGGAGGTGCGGGGTTAAAGGTCAGAGATGCGAGAAGTGGAGGAGATGCGGTCGAGAGCATTGTCGACCTCGTCAGAGGGGGAATTGTCGTCTTTGAAGAAGGAGGCAATTTGGGCTGTTCGGTAGTGGAATACTCTTACTATTACACCTAATCACCACATCCTACAAATAATGTTTAATTTAGCATGGGCAATTCATTTTACTTGTATATCTTTCGATTGTAGGAGGAAACCGGAGCTCTCAGAGGAAACCTGTGCAGATACGGGAGAATGTGAAGAACTCCACAACTAATCGCCTGAGCCTGGAATCGAACCAGGGCCTCTGGCGCTGTGAGGCAGAAATGCAAACTCCTGAAGGTCAGTGTCGAATAATTGCAGCATTGTCAGAGGATCTTGTCTGAGGGAAGGCCTTATTATCAACATGGCGATGATGTGGGGCAAGAGACTTTTTGTCAGATGATCAACGCTGATAAAATGCCTTGTGGTAAAAGGATCAAATTAAGTGTTTGACTCATGATTAGAGATCAGCACTGAGGTACTTCAGTTCTGTAAGAGATCAGTACTGAGGGAGGGCCTTTTCCTCAGATGATCAAGTTGATCTATTGCCTCGTTTCAATGGGGGAAGAATTGAGAGAGTGCTAGATATTTCCACGATCAGTACTGAGGTCATGCAGCACCTTCAGACTGGCAGTCGTGAGGGAATGTCTTTTGGTCAAACGCTCGACTTGTGGCAGTGTTCTTTGGCAGCAACTGAACACCCATGGTGTTGACCCACAGACAGGGCGACAATCCCTTAAAATTGGTACTTCAACAGTGCAGAGCTCCGTCAGTGATGACACTGTGAAAATGCAACAGTATGACCCTTCAGAACGATCTCACGATTGTCCCTCTGACAGTGCGGAACTCTCTTAATGTTCTAACAGTGCAGCTCTCCCTCAGTACTGATGATCGAATAGGTTGGCAGTTCCTCAATCTTGCCCCTCCGACAGTGGAGCTTTCCATCCATCTCTGTAAATGCACCACCCCCTCAATCTTGACACTGTCAGAGAACAGACGTGTCAGTGCTGAGTAGCAGCATTGCATTTCGATTAGCGGGTCCATACAGGATTGCGGGCCTCATTGTTAGAGGGTGAACATTGAGATATTGAAGCAATGTCAGAGCACCAGTACTCAGGCACTGCAGCACTTTATATAGAGTTAAAGCACTTAACTCTGCATAACTGGCAGAGCTTCAATACTGAGGCATTTCCTAATTTTATGGCTAACAACATTGACTGAGTGCCAAACCAATACAGGGTCAGTACTGAAATGCTACATCACAGTCAGCAGGTCAATTGTCGAGCAGTGCCACCGTTTCAGAGGAGCAAAAATGAGGCAGTGCCTCTTTGTCAACGATTTAACAGTGAGGCAGTGTCCCATTGTAAGGGGAACAGAACAAAGGGGGTGTAACATGTTTACAGCGTGCCTCCTGAGGTAGAGTAGGACTGACAGTCCAGAAAAAGAGACTCATTATCAGACCATCAAGACTGTGGAACGCCTTTATGTCGGAGATGCATTTCTAAGAGCGTGCCTCTCAGCATTTATTAAGAATTTAAGGCTCCATCAGATGCTTCTTGTTGAGGAGGAAAATTTCAAGACTAGAGTCGAACAATGGCAGATTATCACACAATGACTGACTCCCTCAAGACTGAACCTCTTAATGCGTGTTCCTTCCTCTTTTCTGATGTGCACACTGGAGGAGAGCCTCATTTTCAGAAAATCAGATTTGTGGAAGTCCCTCATTGTCAGGCAATCAGAATGTGGTGAAGACCACGAATTTTGACAGTCAGTCCTAGGATTTTGCACCACCGTCACATGGTCAATTCAGAGGAAATGCCGCAATGTTAGAGATCAGTCCTAAGGTGATGCCTTTTTGTCAGAGTCAGTGCTGAGGGATTGCATTACTGGTAGTGGGTGAATACAGGATGCTCGTCTTAATACGGTCAGATGTGACCGAGTGCCAAATTGTTAAATGGCAGTCCTGAGGCAGCCGATCTTTGTCTGTTCTGAATATAATGGTAAAACTGGGTTTGACTGAACCGGTGTCTCATTATGTAGGATCAAGAACTAAGAGGGTGCATCACAATGATAGAGATGATAAATATTATTGTGGTTCTATCAGACAGTATGTCCTGATGGAATGCCGAAATGTCAGAGGTTTAGTACTGAGACTGATCTCATTGGCAGAGGCCTGTTCTGAGGGCGTGCCTCATTGTAATGGGGCCAGAATTACGGTCGTGCTACTCAATTAGAGGGTCAGTACTGAGATATCGCAGCGCAGTCAAAGGATCATATTTGAGTCATCGTGTCATTGTCAGATGCTCAGTTTGCACACGTGTTTCTGGATGGGGGTCAGAAATAATGTCGCGATTCATAGTCAGAGGGTCAGTTCTGAGGCAGCAGTCGTTGCTGGAATGTCAGTCCTGAGAATGGGTGTTACTGTTTTGGGGGAGAGTGTCATTATGAGAGGATAAAATTAAGCCAATTCACTTTAATTGCATCAGACTTGAGTGAGCGACATACTTTAAAAGGTTAAATACTGAGGCGGTGGTGCTCTCTTAAGCAGGCAGTACGAAGCAAAGCCAATTTTTCAGAGCGACAATACTGAGAGAAGGCTCATCAGTCAGAGGGTCAGTACTGATGGAGTACCATTTTGTCAGTGGGTCATACCTGAAGCTGTAGCACATTTTTGGAGTTTCAGTTCTAAAGGAGTGATAGTAAGATATGCTCTGGACTGAGCCATTTCCTTTTGCGGGGTGAAGTGTTTGTGCGGCTAGAATGGTGGGTGGGGAGATATAGGCCGGTACTCCAGTGTTGCAGCTCGTTCAGAGGGTCAGTACTGATGTGGTGCAGCATTGTCGCATGCTCAGAACTGTAGGAGTGCATTACTTTTCGTGGGTCAATACTCAGGTATTATTGTGGTATTCAAGCTCTATCAGAGGGTTAGTCCTGAGTTGTTGCAGCACATTCAGAAGGTTAGAACTCTGGAAGTGCACTATTATCAGAGGGTTATTGCTCAGACAGCACTGAGGTATTCCAGCTCTATCAGAGTGTTAGTATTGAGGTGTTGCAGAACAGCCAGATGGTAGAACTCTGGGAGTGAATTATTGACAGTCAGTATTCCGGCAGTTCCTCATTAGAATGTGATCAGAATTGAGGGAGTGACACATGATCACAAGGTCAACAAACAGGTATCGCAGCATGAGAGTCAGTGTGAGGGAGTCCTGCAATGACAGGCAGGCAACACTGAGCCGGTGCGTCATTGTCCTGAGCTGGTGCAGCCGTCGGAGGGGACCCGTAGTGAGCAAGCGAACTTTAAGAAGTTCAGTCCTTAGGAAGTGATTGATTTCAGAGCTTCGGTTTTGAAGCAGTAACTGTAGCTAAGTGCCGCAGGGACAGTACTGAGGCAGTGCCTCATTCAAAGTGGCCAAAATCGAGGTTGTGGCACACATTCAGGGTCAGTTCTGAAAAAGAACAAAGAACAAAGGACAAAGGAAATTTGCAGGTCAGGTTCAGGCCCTTTGGCTTTCCAAGCCTGAACCAATACAAATGTACTGTCAAAACCTGTCGGTCAATTCCCAAGTGTCTGGATCCCTCTGCTCCCCATATACTCATGCATCTGTCCAGACGCATCTTAAATGAATCTACTGTGCCTGCCTCGGCCACCTCTGCTGGCAAAGCATTCCAAACGCCGACCATCCTGTGTGTGAAGTGCTCGCCGCGTGTATCCTCCTTAAATTTTCTACCTTTCGCCTTGAAAGCGTGACCTCTCATGACTGAATCGTTCACGCTGGGAAAAAGCTTATCTGTATCCACTCTGTCTCTGCCCTTTATGATTTTGTAAACGTCAATCAGGATAGAATCCCCGACCATCTCCTTTTGTGTAATGAATATAAACGTAACCTACTCAACCTTTCTTCATACATAACACCTTCCGTTCCAGGTAACATCCGCGTAAACCTTCTCTGCACCTTCTCCATAGCGTCCACATCCTTCAGGAAATGTGTGCTCCAGAACTGTGCACAATATTCTAAATGCGGCCGAATCAATGTCTTGGACAATTTTAACATGACCTACCAGCTTTTGTACTCAATACCCAGTCCAAAAAAGGCAAACATAATATATGCCTACTTGTCCAACCTATCCACGTTGTATCTTTAGGGTACAATGGATCTGCACTCTCGGATCTCTCTGTCGATCAACTTTTCAGAAGACTCTTTCGTTCATTGCATAATTCGCTCTAGAATTAGTTTTGCCTAAATGCATCGCCTCATATTTGTCTGGATTGAAATCCATCTGCCACTTTTCCGCCCAAGTCTCAAGTCTACCTAAACTCCTGCGTTCTCTGACAGTCCATTATGCATCGTGCTACTCTACCGATCTTCGTGTCATCTGCAAATTTGCTGATAATTGATCCGTGATATGGACAACAGTGGCCCCAACACTGACGCCTGTGGAACACCACTGTTCACCTTTCTTCATTACGAGAAACTCCCTTCAACTGCTACTCTGTTTCCTTTCGCTCAACCAATTCTTCATCCAACTAACCAGAACACGCTGCACACCATGTGACTTCACTTTCTCCATTAGTCCACCAGAGGGAACGTTATCAAACGCCTTCCACAAGTCCATGTATATAACATCAACAGCCCTTCCTTCATCTATCAACATTGTCACTTCCTCAAAGAAATGTATTAGGTTTGTCAGGTTCGATCTCCCCAGCACAAAACTATGTTGCCTTGCACTGATAAACCCTTTCTTTTCTAAATGTAAATGCATCCTATCCCACAGTTCCCTCGCCAGGAACATTCCCACCACCTATGTCAGGCTCACTGGTCTGGCGTTACACAGAATATCCCTACTACCCTTCTTGTACAGGGGGACAACGTGAACTAACTACCACTCCTCCAGCTCTTCACCTGTATTTAAGAATGTCATGGTCCAAGCTACTTCATCTCTAGACTCCCTCAGCAAACCTGGCACACATCCCATCCGGTCGTGCGGATTTGTCCACCTTAATAACCTCAAGCCTCCCCATCCCGTCTTCACTACTTATGTCAACGTGATTCAGTCTAACCAAACTTCCATCTCCAATCTTAAGATTCATCATGTTCCTCTCCTCAGTGAACACTGATGCAAAGTAATCATCCAGAATCTCACCCAATCTCTCAGGTTCGACACACAGTCTTCCTTTATTAACCTTTCGTGGACCAATTATTTTCTCTTCCTGCTTTGGTATTCTCCTTCATTCTGCTTCCAAAACTATTTCCTGACCGCTTTTAGCCCGCTTGATTCCTTGTTTAAGACTTGTGCTAGTCTTCCGATATTCATCCAGGGCCCGTTCTGTTCTTGGCTGTCTAGACCTGATGTATACTTCCCTTTTCCTCTTGGCTCGTCGTAAAATTCATCCTGTATTCCATTGGTCATGAATCTTGTCTTTCATATCCTTTGCTTTCAATGGGTCATGCCTATCCTGCACAATCTTTTATCTATATTTAAAAACCTCCGACATCTCAAATGTGGAATTCCCTTAAAGTAGCTCCATCGAATACACACTTCCGAGGGCCTGCCTACTTTTGATATAATTAGCCTTGTTCAAGTTTAGTACTGTTCCCTCTCCTTTATCTACGTGTCTTCTAAAATACACAGAATTGTGGTCACTGTCCCCAAAGACATCCCACGCCACAACTTCTACAACCTGTCCTGTCATATTCCCCAGTCCCAGGTCCATTATGGCTTCTTCCCTCGTCGAACTATTGACATACTGCCATAGAAAACTCTCCTGGACGCTTCTTACAATTTCTACATCATCCAGATTCTGGCGCTAAGAGTTTCCCAGTGAATGTTGGGAGAACAAAATCTCCCATCACCACTACACTATTGCCTCAACATCTTTCCATAACCTGTTTATGTATTTGCTCTTCGACCTCACGCTCACTGTGGGGAGGCCTGTATTACATCCTCTTTTTGTAACAAGTGCCCTTGTTGAGAGGGTCAGCACTGAGGGAGCAAATTATAGCCAGCGGTTCAGTACTAAAGGAGAGCCTCATGTTCGGGTGTTCAATACTGAGCGAGTGCCTGACGATTATGCAACGCAGGTCTGAGGTGGTGTTCGTTATTGAAGGTCCAGTCCGGTTGGAATCCCAGATTGTCAGCGACTCAGTACTGATGGAGGGCCTCATTATGTCAACATGAGAGAGTGGCACACATCTGCGTAGTCAGTACTGAGAATGTGCACATAATCAATGGGTCGGTTGAGAGGCAGTGCCTCATTTTCAGAGGTCACCCAATCAATCTGACACTCTGACATTGCTTCTTAGTACTGACCCTGTGATCGTGTTGCACTTACACAATTAAGGGTCTTTCACAATGGAGCACTGCCTCAGTATTGGTCATCTGACAATGCTGAATTCCCTTAGTACTGACCGTCTGACAATGATGTTATGCCACATTTCTAACCATTTGGCATTCCTGACACTCTATGCATTTGCCCGACCCCCTTTATTTGGGATAATTTAAGTAGGGTATCAGGAAATTGGAGTCATAGTGCACAATGCCACGAAATTAGTGCATTGGAGAAGATCACCTCCAGATGGTCGACTAAGGTCAAGGCATCAGTAAACACGAAAATAGCTGCAGGCTGACAGTAAATGGGAAATTTTCGTCAGTGGTCTAACAATTAAAGAATTGTAGCAGAGAAGCATTAAATTTAAGAATTACTGCATCAGTTAATGGACGATTTCGTGCAGTGCACAACACAATTTTGGAAATTCGGCACTGGACGAATAATTCCATGTAATTAGTGAAGGGTGTAAGGACATATTTAAATTGGAGAATTTGGAGGAGGGCATCAGATACTGTTCGAATTGCAGTAGGACATCTGTAAATTGTAGAACCTTTTTACAGAATTGGGCAATGCCACCACTAAGTGCATTGAAAAATTGAACTGCAAAATCAGTGAACAATAAGTGGGAAAATTGTTGCAGAGATACTCAAAGAAAGAATTGGAGCAGGACGTCTGGAAATACTGGAGGAAAAATGATATACGATATCATTCAGTGATAGAAATCTGTTCCATGTGGTGCAAGGGGCTAATAATTTAGAGCAACAGAACAGATCGAAGTGGGACAGGTGCAGTAAATTATTGCAGGGCATCTGTAAATGAAAGACAGTCACTGTGCCGTCCCACAATTCTGATTGTTTGCCAGTGATGCAAAACCATATTACTGACCTTGTCAATGCAAACACGCCCACAATTCTAACGCCTGAGGCACTGCAACAGCATTAAACCTCTACCAATTAAGCTGCTCCTTCACAACTGAACCTCGTGCAATTGGTCGCAGCCTCAGAACTGACCAATTGACAGTAACGCACTCTCAGATATCTGACCATCTGACTCCGAAGCACTGACCTCCGTGTTGAAGATCTGATGTGCAGCAAGACCTCCTCTAATTCTGTAGCATTCTCTCAGTTCTGACCTCTTTCCAATGGGCCAGTGCCTCAGCATTGGCACTCTCATAAATGGGTATTGCCTCAGAACTGAATCTCCGACACTGTCGCAATCCCTTACTTCGACCCTATTGAAATGAGACTGATGGGTCAGTATTAAGCGTCTACCACTGATCCTAAAATCGTGCTGCACACGCCCAATTCTGACCATGTTATATTGAGACAGCAGTTCATATTGACCACGGTTATTAACGGTATCCATCATTTCTGACCGTCTGACAATGAGACACCTTTTCGAAACGTGTGGCAAAAACTCAACTTTGACCCCTTACAATAAGAAACTGCCTCAGAACGGACCTTCTGACAATGAGGCTCTGCCTCATTCCTACCCATCAGATAATGAGGACTTTACACAGAACTGATCCTCTGGCAATGCAACATACCTTAGGACAAACTTTTTATTGTGGAATTCCTTGCATTCTTGACACCCTTATAATAAGGCACTGTGTCAGTATTGTCCCTCCGATAATAAAGCATTCCCAAATATCCCAGTCTGTGATAGAGCTTCAATACCTCAGCCCTCACCTTCTAATCATATTACTCTCCCACAGTTCTGATCGCAATGCATTGAGGTACTGCCTCTGATATAATCTGCTAACAATGTGGAAAACTTCAGAATGAATGTATGACAAGAAGGCACATCATCGTTTTGAACCTCTGCTAATGAGGCCTTGCAAAACCCAATACTGATCATATAATTTTGATGCACAATCGCAACTGTCCCTCACAGTGAGGCAATGCGTGAGGACTGACCTTCTAAAAATGTGGAGGTCCCTGAGAAAACATTCCCAGGCAATGGGCCACTGCCACATTGCGGACAGTCTGACAATGACTCACGCAATCCGGACTGACCCTCTGATAGAACTGCAGGTTTGTAATACAACGACGTACTGCCTCTGTATTTATCAATTTCATTTTACACTGCACTATTTTTGCTATTAGCTGATATATTGAAGCAATAATGTTCAGAAATGTGGGAATGCATCATTGTCAAATGTTCAATACTGAGTTATTGCCTTGTTATGAGAGTTTAAGAACTGAGTGAGTCTCTCATTATTTCGGGGTATGTCATGTCGTACTGCAACAATAAATGAGAGAACTGGTAACTGTAAATAGTAGCATTTCGACAGGATAATACTGAATTGGAGAATTAGAGTAGAGCACATCCAAATTGGAGATCAATAAATGGGAAAATTGTGTAGGGCAGCAGTTAGTGCGGATCTTTTTCACGTTATCGAAAAAAGTGCAAAATTTGTGTGGGATGCCAGTAATGGAGAGGACTGGAGCAGAGCATGTGGTTTGGGAAAACACGAACAGGTAATCAGTAAATAAGTGAAATTTTGCAAAACAAATAACCAAGTGGAGATTTTAAGATACGAATTTTAAAACAAAATGTGAGAAGTACACGATTACCTGGAAGATGTGCTTTAGGGAGCAAATAATGTGATAATTTTGCAGCTCACCAGAGGGACGATTTGTGCTGGATTGTTGAATGTGAGGATTGGTGGAAAGCAGGGCAGCCCGTGGAGATGTACAGCACGAAACCACTCTTCATTTCAACTCGTCCATATCTAAACTTAAGCATTCTGGCAGCGTACCACTGAAAGGGACAATCGTTGCAGGGGATTGTTGAATGAAATAATTGTGCTCGAGCTTTCTGAATTTGAGAATTTGGAGCAGGACATCAGCTAATGGGAGGATCGTTACAATACAACAGTAAATGAGATAATTGGGATAAGGCAATAATGAATGGGAAATTTGGAGTAGAACACCTCTGAATGGAAGAATTGGGCCGTGGTAAGCTGAAGCAATTCTTTAACAATTCTATAACACTCACTCTGTGACAAGTCACTGCCACAGGACTGAAACACTCACAGTAAGATGCTTCTTCATTTCCCTCTATCTGGCAAAGAAGCACTCCCTCAGTCCAAACCTTCTGACAGTTTCCGTATCTTAGTCAGCACATTGTTTCGGCCACTTTCGGAATATTGTCTGTATTTATGTTCTCTTTACTATTGGAAGGATATTGTGAAATTTGAATGGTTTCGGAAAAGATTTGCAAGGATTTTGCCAGAGTTGAGGGTTTGAGCTCCAGGGAGGTGCTAATTAGGCTGGGCCTCTTTTCTCTGGTGAATCAGATGCTGTGGGTTGACCTTACATAAATTTATAAAATCATGACGGGCATGGAGAGGATAAATAGACAAGGTATTTCCAAATTCATGTACATCCTGTCATTCAGGATACCCTCCAGCAACTTGCCCACCGCCGAAGTCAGGCTCACTGGTCTATAGTCCCCCGGATTGTACTTACAACCCTTCTTAAACTGTGGCATCAGGATAGTCAACCTCCAGTCTTCCAACACCTCACCTGTGACTATCGATGATACAAATATCTCAACAAGAGGGCCAACAATCACTTCTCTTGCTTCCCACAGAGTTCTCGGCTACACCTGATCAGGTCCTGGGGATGTATTCACCTTCACTTGTTTCAAGACATCCAGAACTTCCTCCTCTGTAATATGGACATTTTGCAAGATGTCACCATCTACTTCCCTATCGCTTCTATATTCCATATCCTTTTCCATGATATATACTGATGCAAAATGCTCATTAATTATCTTCCCCATTTTCTGCGGCTTCACACAAGTGCCGCATTGCAGATCTTTGAGGGGGCCTATTCTCTCCCTAGTTACCCTTGTGTCCTTAATATATTGGTTAAAACTCTTTGGAGTCTCGTTAATTGTATTTGCCAAAGATATCTCCTGTCCCCTTTTTGCCCCCTGGTTTCCCTGTTATGTATGCTCCTTCTTCCTGTATGGAATTCTTACTATTCACTCGATCTATCCTGTCTATACCTTACATATGCTTCCTTCCTTTTGTTAATCAAACCCTCAATTTATTTTGTCATCCAGCATCTCCTATACTTGCCATTCGTTTCTTTCACCCTAACAGGAATATACTTTCTCTGCATTCTCGTTATCTCATTTCTGAAGCCTTCCCATTGTTCAGCCGTCTCTTTACCTGCGACATTTTGCCCCCAATCAGCTTTCGAGAGTTCTTGCCTAATACTGTCAAAATTTGTCTTTCTCCAATTTAGGACTACAACGTTTAGATCTGGTCTATCCTTTTCCATCATTATTTTAAATCTAATTGATTTATAGTCTCTGGAAGCAAGGTCCTCTCCCACTGACAGCTCAGTCACCTTCCCTGTCTTATTTCCAAGAGTAAATCATGTATTGCACCTTCTGTAGTAGGTACATCCACATACTGAGTCAGAAAATTGTCTTGTACACACTTAACAAATTCCTCTCCATCGAAACCCTTAACATTATGGTAAACCCAGTCTATGTTTACTTATCGATAAAGGTACCCTGGAGAGAGCGCTATTTTCAGGCAGTGTTCCTACATGCTGGGAGCTTGGCAGTTTTCATCGCAACGTTGCAATTTTCCCGTGTCTTATAACCCCAAAGCATCGGATTGTGAAATTGGCTTTTCAGATTGTCAATAAACTGAATTCAAATTAGATTGATGTTTGATGTTTTCGAAGAATAACTTAAACATATTGTCCTTATTCTCATCGTTTATTGTCGTTTCCAGGGAACCAGTTGCCATAGCTACCTCATTATCTGGAGCACATCTTACATTGAATCTTTCTGAAGAATATTTGATGCTGTCAGTTAGTTTGTGCAAGCTTTTAACTTTATTAAATTTAGTGTACATCCATATCTTGATGACAGCAGTACCAGTTGATAGCCTTGATATTGTCATACGAGTAGTCACAAGTAGATGCTATCCTTATCTAGCAAATCTCAACGGTTACCATAGGAATCATCTCAACAGGCACCAAAAGTTAAAAGACGTTTTTTAGAAAGAAAATGCACACGGAAAATCCTATCTGCTTATTAATCACGGAGCTAGAATATCCAAGAAGCATGGCACCGATGCAGGTACGACTTACGTTAGTTGGTTATTCAGTGCAGCAAAGCTGCTAACGTGGAAACTTACTGGTTACCACCGCTGTCCCACAGTGTCAGAGACCTTTGTTAAAGTCCAAATCAAGGAACCATCTGCAAATGTTTATTTTTTATGTTCTCTCTATATGTGTTTGGTCTGCCCCTGCCAATCCAAAAGTGTGTGGATTTTCCATGCTAAATTGTATAATCCAACAGTTAATTATGCGCATAAACTGTGGAAAATGTTGGATTATAAAGGGGCGGGTCGGTGTCGAATCCTTCTCAGTGGGTCGTGTGGAATTGATATGGCAAATACTCCACTTCCACACTGTAAGATTCTATTCACCACTAATTGGTGCTTGAGGTGCCTGACGAGATGACCAATTCTGCTGTCATCCTTCTGAAGTTTAACATTACCGAAGATTCTACGACGTAACTATGATGGTGACAAAGCAACATATTTAAGAGGAGCCACTTTGCCGATTTTCTGACGTGCCCATGTGAATGGTTATTATCGGAGCACGTTTCACGATATTGATGGATGCTGTGAGGATGTCGCTAATTTACCCAAAGACTTAAGCAATCTTTATAAATGATACTGCCAGATTAATTGATTTAATCAAATGTCTCCAATGGGTCGCGTCTTTGGGCATGACCAGAAGAAATATCTTCACAAAGACTTATGATCCGTAATTTTGTTACGTAAGAAAATTATTCACTACCCTTTTTTGTTAATAATCATTCTTATCGTCACTTTGCCTTATTGAACAGACTGCACCATGAAAGTTAAGCTGGGGCATAAACAATGTCCCTGGATAATCATAAGACAATCGTCAGCATTATGACTTCGGACGTTATTGTCAATGGGTGATCATATCACTTAACTGTCATCAAGCCAGTGATAAAGGAATTTTCAAGTTTATGTTTCAATGCCCAGGTACTGATTAAGAAACTTTTCTGCTGAATTTCATTACCAGTTCAACAATTTATTGCAGATTGGACATGAATTGTTCAGAAGGTGATTTGATAATCCACCATTAAATTTGCACACTATAATATTTAAGACAGCAAAACTGATTATGTCTTTCTCCACAACAAGTATTCCGTGCTAAAGTGTTGAAATTGTGGCTGAGTGTCCAAATAATAAAAAAAATGAATTCGGATTATATGTCGCGTTAGGATTGTTTCAAATACTTAAATGGAGCTTCGATACTCAATGGCGTGGTTAAAGGACAGTTGAAGAATTGGATAAAAACAAAAATAATACTTGGAGCTCAAATATTACTTGCACACTGGAAAATAGAAAACCCGAAGTCAGGTTTGGTTTATTTCCGCATGGCTAAGAGCCAATAGCGGTGATTGGCAATGGGTATGGATAAGAGCAGAGATTAAAATGGGAAAATAAAAGGAAAGGAAAGGATTATTGTAAAACATGGCTGACAGTAGAAAATACGCTTGCAGGAACAATAGACTATATGGATAACAACAAAATTGATATTTCTAAAAAAATAGTAAATGTAGATTCGATAATTAAACTATTGAGGAATAAAACGGGAATAATTACGAGTGACACAGGGCATCAGCATTGCACAGTATGTCAGGTGTGTACAGAAATCCAGAAAGTGTAGGACAGATCGTGAAAGAAGTTAACATTGAAGGGAAACAGGCTCTGTTGTAAACGTGAAAACAGCAATCTGGAATTGACAAGAAAGTAAATGATATGGTGCTTAATTAATGGCAGCGTTGCATTTAATCTGTATGACACAAACATGTTAAAATGCATTCTTTTTAAATGTAAATTTCTGAATTTCTCCGAGCTGGAGTTCTGTGGTACAAGCTTGAACAAATTTACCTTGTTGCACTCTCTACAGTCCTAAAGATATGATCTTTGCAAAATCCCCTGTCAGTGGGTCATGACATTTCAGATTGTGCTCGAGCATTATTCTGCTTCTGTTGATGGAATGCAAGAGCTGAGCACTTACTCTGTTGACTCGACATGTAAAGCGCTAAATGCGGTAAAATGAGCGCATAGAAGCATGACAGAACACAGCAGAAAAAATAAACAATTGTGTAGGATTGCGTTGATCAAAAGGAACGTTTCAGAGACATCTTGGCATATCATGAGGGAAGGAAGCAGGCGAGCAGCTTATTAGGTTATCTCATACTTGTGGCAATGAATCTGCATGATCTCCTCGTACTTGTTGGCGTTTATGATGGATGACGTAGGGGAAATGGAGAGTTCTGTAAAATAGAATGGGCCTAAGAGTAATCACAAAGATTTGATTCACCAAGTGTAAAACATAAATCTGATCAAGTTTTAATTTTATCCAATAGGTAATTGCACTAATGGTGTTTATGCGTCAGAAGAAACAGGTCTCAGATGGTCTGCTTTGGAGATCGATGTTAACAGCATCCAAAACCGAACCTTCACAATCACTCAGTGGATTCCATTGTTGTTTAATCCATCCTCATGAATCACAACTTCCCTTTTCACACAACTTGCTGGCACATGATCACTCTGCATTATTGGGTGCCTGCTTTACAATGACGTGGGATCATTTCCAAAATTTAGTCCTATAGATGCAAATTTGAATTAAAAATTTAATCCATAATGTCAATGATGTTACTGCAGCAGTGTATAATAATGTATATAATAAACCGCACAATGTTTCTGATTGATTCCTTGGTGCAACCAGCAAATCCTTCAACTGTGTTTCTTCATGAATAGATGACCGAGTAAATCTCTTTCTACACTCTGACAAGATGAACAGATTCTCTCCAGTGTGAAGTTGCTGTCGTCTATATGGATTGGATGAGCAAGTGAATACAGACTTAGAGCAGGAGGTAGCTGGTTTGCTCCCCTGGCTTGTTAAGAATATTTGAGTGTTTGTGTTGTGTCATGAGGTTGCACATCATGGTGAAATATGATGCCGCTGTTGCTCAGGGAAAGAATGAAGTGAAATTGTGTCTTGTAGGCACTATGAAAACAGTTCAATGACATATAGTGAGCACTGAAAGGGCATGACCGGAAATAGAAGCAAATCTAAACAATGGTGCAGTACCACAACTACGGTAAAAGGAATGTCAGAGACAACAGGACAAAACGGGAGGGAAGGAAGCGTCAGAGATAGCTGGCCAGATTGTTTCATTCTTCATCGCAAAGTCCCTCTATGAGTCCCTCACACTTGTTGGAGGTAAGGATGGAGGATATAGGTACATACAGACTCGTTTAAAAATCTGCATTGCAGAGATTTGATGCAGACTGTATACATCATCTATTTCAGATAAAATTGATTTTTTAAGGCTGGAAAAGACAACCAGACTAAAGACATTTATAGACATTTCCAGAAACAGGTCTCAGTAAGCTTATTGTGGAAACAAATGTCAACTGCCTCAAAATTCTATGCTTACAAACAGAAAGTGACCGAACTGTCGTTCATTAAATGTTGAAAAAACAGATAATCCTTGTTAATACACTGTGCAGGGAGGCAGTTTCTATCAGGTACGAACTTGAACATGTGCAACGATTTTCCAAAACCGAGTCCTCCAGAGACACAATTACATTTAATTTCTAGAATAAGAACACTTTCAATATAGCACGATTTAATAACATCTTTGCAAGCATCCAAAGATCAATGTGCATTGATTGGGGTGAGCAAGAGAAAGCATAAACATGTAGCTGTGGTTATTTGTAAACTTTCTGGTGTCTCGGTGGCTGGAGTGACCGAATAAACCTCGTTCCTCACACGGAGTAAGCGAATAGTATTTTTCTGATGTGAATTGGCTTTTGTGTTTGAAGTTTCAATGTCTGACAGAGCTCCCTGCCCACAATCAGAAGAAGTGAAGGGCCTGTCCCCAGTATGACTGCGATGGTGAGTTTCTTGCTTGGATGGGTAAAGATGTAACTTCCCAGCATTCCCACATTTCAATGGTTTCACAAAACTGTGAGTGTTTGGACATTTCAGATGAATTATTCCAAAAGTGGCCAGGTGCAGATCAAGGGGTTTCCTTCCTTGGAAGTGGTGCTTTCGCCTTCAATGTGCAAAATCCTGAGTCGGCATGATTGTGATAAAGAGTGACTGTAAGATGCGGATGTGGTTCCATTTTGAATTGTCTAACTAAAATTCGTCCTTTCAAAACGTAAAATCAGCATAGCAGTGAGGGAAAAAAATGAACGTTCACACTTTATAAAATACAAGAAAAAAAAGTTGATCATTTGTAAGCTGATACTGGGGAGAAAAAAGGCAACGTAATGCCATCATACATTTCATTAAATCTCTGCAATGCAAACAGAGGCCAGTCGGGCCGTCGAATATTCACTGATCCTCTGAAGATTATACCACACAATCCCAGGACCCCCACCACACTCTGTCCATAACTCGACATTTAGCACGGCCGATCTGCCTACTCTGACCATCCCTGGACTGTGTGATGACACCAGGGAAACCCACAATGATATGGACAAAAAGAAACTCTACACAGTCAAGCATGAACCCTCCCCTAGAATTAATTACAGTTTCGTGGTACTTCATGCAGCTGTGAAGACCACTGTGCGACATTCCTCACCATTTTAACTCAAAATGGATTAAAAGGCTTAGTAGAAATACATGTTATGAAAACATTAAAATTGTATATGTAAAAGACTCCTTAAACCTCTCTGACCTCCTCCTGTTTTCATGTTCAATGAACTGGCATCTTATACAATACTGTTTCGCATTGGTTTTATGTTCCTCAATGATAAATTTTCATATGCCTGAAAATACAAGTTGGGTTTCAAATATATCCAGAATGCGATATAAATGCCCACTCGTGTTTGCAAACATACATACATAAAAGTTAGTTTATAATTACAGCCTAACAATTGTCAAAAGGTCAACATTATGTGAGCATCATCAGCACTTGCATGGCAGTGGTTCACGTGGCTCATTCTCGAAGGCTCGACCGACATCTCAGAAGTGAGGTCTTCTTCTCCAACTTTGCCTATATATGAGATTAAAGCTTTATTCAGAATGAAACCTTCAGTGCAACAGGATGAAACAATTCGATAGAAATAAATGTTATAAAATCAGCCTAATCAACACTGACTAGGCAGTGACCATTAGAAATCCCCATGTACATCATAATTTCATTCACTTGACAATCGCGTATTAAAAAACACAAGATCCCTCTGCATTGAAATTCCTCCGGATTTCAACACAGCAGCTTCTCCGTCATTTTCACTCCAGAGAAAACTGCTGCACAAAGAAACCACCTAACAAGCAGCTGTCACCATCATCAGACTCTAAGAAGCACTCAGCCATGTTCTTGGACTGATAGATGCAGGAAGAATATGGAGAATTGATATTATCACACAATTACATACAGACACAGATTGCACGGGGGCACAGTTCTAGGAAGCAGTCAGCAACATGGAACCAGGGAAACAAACACAAACAGGAGGAGGAGCACGGACAGAGCCGGACTTTATATTACTCCCACAACTGTCATCCAGAGCTTCTGAGTTTATCGAGTTCACTGAGGTATCAATAAACTGGCAGCTTGGTCAACCTTGATCCTTACCAACCAAGTTGCAACATCGTCCAATAAGTTTCTCTCTGGAACCAGCTTGTGGGAGGTGAGTGATTTTTCTGCCTTGTGCCATGTCTCAGATAGTTACTCCATTCCCTCACCTATTTTCCTGTAGATACAGAATGTGGGTGGCTGTTGGGTTTTCTTTTGCTTCACTCATCTGGGCAGGTAGAGTTAGCGAATTTTCTGGCTGTAGACAGTCTCTGTCTTTCCCCAGGTGGTCCTTTCTCGGAAATTCTGACGTTCTCCGGTTGTCTCTGGGTGTCTATTTATCGCGGTAGTTCTTTTAAACTTTCCTACTCATCGCAGAAACATTAATACGCCATTCAATACGTTCTACAATTCCACCGGATCATGGATGATAATCAAACTCAATTCAATCTTCCTCTTCTCTCCACATATCCATTGATCAGTTCAGCCGTCCAAACTACATATCTAAATCTTCCTGAGAAAGTATCTTTTTTTTAGTCAACTCTTTGCTGTGATAGAGAAGTTCAAAGCACCCAGTGTCATGGTCAAAACAAAATCTTCTTTTTCACATTTCTTCTATCACGCCGTTTGATCATAGCTTAAAATGCTCTTGACCATGAAGATATAGTGTTCGTGGGAATAGTTTGAGATGGGGAAACTGTATTTAATCCGGTGGACACCCGAACGTCAAAGAAATCCACTGAGGTGAAATCCACAGAGAAGAGCCAAGAGAGATCGGGGGGGGGGGAGAGAGAGAGGAGACAGGGGAGTCAAATTCCCAGAAGGTGTTGCTGGAACCAAACAACTGGTGTGTATTTTCTCAAAAGCATCGTACTGATTGGAGACAAAATAACAGATATCAGAAAATGTTGAAAGATGATGGGAACTTTCTTATTTGTTTTTGAGCTCGACTCATCAGAAACTGTTTAAAAAAAACATGCAATTATCAAGATTGGCAGGATGCACAGCTATCCAGGGAAAACCCTAAGGATTGCCTTAACAACTCGGCTATGACATTGGCAGCGAGATAATTTCATCTCACTTCGAATTATATTTCATCTGTTGGTATTTTCTAAGTTTCTCGCTGATTGTATATGCTTTGCCTTGAGGATTGCTGACATCCCGTCCACATCTCAGCCAAACACGTTTGTTAACTCTTTACTTCTCCAGAAGCATTTTCTTTGATTTGGTAAAGTGAGCCCTTTCTTTGTAAACTTCTTCAGCTCTTTCACCGATAATTCTCTTTGTTTACTTGGAACCCTCGCCTTGATCACAACCTGAACCATTCAGCTTGTTTCTCTCCCCACGGTAATGGATGAATTCAGAGTACACAGGAGAAAGAAGAAAGCGCTTCGGCCAATCGAGTGTGAACCAGTGAAAAGAAAAACAACCAAACTGCTTTAAAAACGTTTCCAGCATTTGGGACATTGCCTTGAATACCTCGGTATCGCATGTAAATACCGAAATGCTTCTCAAATGTTGTGATGATTGCTGCATCTACAACAAATACAAAAAGTGAGCTCCAGATTCCCATCACTCTCCAGAATAAAAACACCAATGTACTCCAAATCTTCTACCCATTCCTTCAGCCAGGCCCCTGGACATTCATGCATTCACCATGAGGAAAAAATCATTCTGAGTCTCCTGTCTATGTCTGTCATCACTTATGCGTCTCAATCATGTCCCCACAGTCTGATATGTGCCAAAGAAACTAAGCCCAATTTATGAGGGCGGTGTAATTCCTTGATGACGGAGAGAAACCAGCCTGTCCTCCGCTGAAAATTCTGGGGAGAATGATCGATCATTATCACTAAAATCTTAACCGTTTTCTGTGCATTCAAACCAGCGCGGTTTCGGGCATAGAACCCACAGCCTGCGTTCTCAAATTGGGATTGGGAGAAAGAGGAAGGTGAGGTGTAGAGATGTACTATAAGTTCCACAGCTTCAAGTAATCCATTTCCATTTTCTAGATCAGTGCAGTGAGTTGAGAAACACAAACCGACCCAACTCCAGTGAAACATGCATTGGCAAACATTCATTGTAAATAGCTCTTCCGGCTTTGATATCTTCCTGGACCTGTCACTCACAACTCATTTTCCTCCAAGTTCACACAGCAACTTTCCAGCTTGCAGCTTCCTGGCCCGTAATTCACTCGTACCCAGGTGTGCGATAGTCCAAAACGAGGAACTCAGAGAACCTTATCTGTTGTATCGATAATCTAATCCAATCATGTTTCTTTATGCCGTTATCTTTTCCCAGAGTTTCTCACCTTCAGCCGTTATCTCTGTCTTCCAGTTTAATAAAACAATTTTATCTTCATTCCACTGGCGATCATGTGTGTGTCTCTCTGTGCGTGTTTGTGTGTGTTTGTGTGTGTCTGTGTGTGTGTGTCTGTATGTGTCACATTTAATGTCCTGTTAACATTTCTAAGACTGGAAACATCAGCAGTGCTTTTCATTCCACAGGACAAATACACGATCGGAACATTATCAAATAATTCAGTACATTTCGGTGTATGTTTTAATGTTTCCACTGAAACTTTTAATTTTCTCGAGCCCTTTCTCATTTGGGCGTTGAGAAACAATATTGTACCCAAACAGAAGAGATTAGAGGATAATTCTACAACTTACCAACAGAGGGTGAGTAGCCACTTTAAAGTGATTATAAACCGCTTCTTATGAACTTATGCAGACAAGATTAAACGGTAACAACGAATTAAGCAAATACTCCGATGCAGTTGATATTTGCCGCGCTTATGTTTCCTGTTAACATTTCTAAGACTGGAAACATCAGCAGTGCTTTTCATTCCACAGGACAAATACACGATCGGAACATTATCAAATAATTCAGTACATTTCGGTGTATGTTTTAATGTTTCCACTGAAACTTTTAATTTTCTCGAGCCCTTTCTCATTTGGGCGTTGAGAAACAATATTGTACCCAAACAGAAGAGATTAGAGGATAATTCTACAACTTACCAACAGAGGGTGAGTAGCCACTTTAAAGTGATTATAAACCGCTTCTTATGAACTTATGCAGACAAGATTAAACGGTAACAACGAATTAAGCAAATACTCCGATGCAGTTGATATTTGCCGCGCTTATGTTTCCTGTTAACATTGCCAACAATAATAGTCCTGGATATAATGCTACTTCTAATATATGAGATAATCTTAGGAGCAGTTTCTCAATATTTTTTTAAAGAATAATTTTCGCATTGATCAGGAGCAAACGTCCTGTTGAGGTAAAAGGTATAACAAAGCATTGAGCAGATGTGTGGTAGTTTATTTTCACTGCGTACTTCACTGTGATATGACAGAATTGGATCACAATGCTGTGCACAACAAAATTATCATGTTAAGCAAGCTATTCAAAACGATGAAAATGACCAGGAAAGAAAATACAACGTAAGGAGCAAAAATAGAAATTCTTCGAAATGCTGAGCAGTTCTGGCAGTGTCTGCGCACAGAATCAAAGTTAACATTTTGGATCGAGTTGCCCTTCTAGAGGACTGGATCATTTGTGATTTGTCTTCACTGATGCTACCAGAATTTCTCTGCTTTTTCAGCAATTTTTGTTTTGTTCTTTTTTACAGTATTCACAGTTCTTTCTGGATTGCAATAAAAATAAACATGGCATAAGCAAAACAATGGGTAGACGTAATACGTGGTTATGTGAGGGGTTATTTTGTCCTTTCCTTACATTCCATGTTAATCTTAAACTTGCTAGAAATGTGTGAAAGTATTGCAATTGTATTTCTCAGCAGAATGGCCTGCAGAGGAGGAAGTCTTGCCCTTATTCCCTCTTCTGCTCGTCACCATCATTCATTTATTTTCATTCAAAAGCTGATTAAAGTTAATTATAAACATGATTTTCACTTAAATCTCATTCACTATATTGACAAAGTGAGTTTCAATGTGATAACAGATTGCACAGTAGACATTACTAATAGAATATCTATTTTGTTTTAATTGGTGAAGGCTCACTTTTACACTTTTTTGCAGTACAATTTTAATTATGTTCAGCACTGTCTAAATGAAATGTTTTAAAAAGTTACATCACTGATGTTTATGATTTTTCATTTGCAATTTCAATACCTTATTCAGTTGAATCTCTGTGAAAGATAAACCGAAGAGTAATCTTGTAAACATTTCACGATATCAAGTATTCCATCTATAATTGTATTCATATCAACGACAATGTTTTTATTGTCTCTGGGTCATGAAAGTTTCAGATAACGGTGAATTTCTAACTGTTCAGTACAGAGCGCACAGGACGTAAAACTGTGATACCATGGGCTACTCAGGAAAAAGGAACAAGGCAATGGTCTGTGATTTGACTGCCTCAGCATCAAGTCAATTCCACAGAGAGGCTGCATTTACGATCTAGTCCATCAGCAAGTTGACTTTCAAGTCACATCACTTACATTTTACCAGTCAGTTTTCCATTCGTACTGTTGTGCAAATATATTTTCATTCTGAATGAATGAGAGAAGCTGGTCTCACCTTTCCTTTCATTCATTCAGAGAAAGTGCGCTGCTGTGGCTCAGCTAATATGTATTGACATTTTGTCATTGTGCAGATAAAGGTGATGCCAAGCTTCCTTCTTGATCTGCTGAGTAAATATTCTGTGGGTGGACATGCAATTTCATGAGAGAGGATGTTTTCAGATGTTCAGCCTGAAATAATGAAGGACTGGCGATATAATTACAAGTTTGTACATGTTGAAGCGGACATTGGAGGTAGTGATGCTCCGATATTTCTTCTGTCCTTTTCCTTCAAGTTTCTATGGTTATCGATTGAGTACAAGTGGTAGAAAACAGATGGCGAAGTTTTACACTGCATTTGTTGTTGGTACACACAGCAGCGAAACGTTTAGTGATTGTGAATTGGATGCTAAACAGGCATTTTACATTGTTGGGTATGGTATTGACATTCTTGTGTTTTGTGTGATGTAGTTCAGTTTAATTTCGGTCAACAGCAACGTCCAGTCGTGTGCTTAACATTTAATCATTGAATGTAACTCGCTAACTGAAATCACATGTCGATTAAGACAAATATTCTGAAGGAAATCTTGTGGAGCAGAATTAAAAGTGTGCACGTGCATCTGCAAACAGTCACCGAACCTGCATTTGACGTTTGCATTCAGTTTCGACAAGAACCATGTGCATGACAACATAGGAACTAGCTATTTCATTTATGTATCGACATTCAGTACGCAGTGTCAAATATACATAATTTAGTTACGCATTTTTATGACAGATCATGCACACCAAGATTTGCCATGTTAAATAGCATCTTATCAACTCCTATTATAAGTCAGCAAAGGCGCAGTTCAAGAATCAATTCAATGTTGTCATTCTGAAGTGACAGTCCTGCGATGAGTGAATCAAACCGAATCCTATCAAAGGTGAGAATAATTGTGAAGAACTGAACTGGATCACACTGAATGTGAACGTGACAAACAGAGCTGGAATCATAAACGGTAAATATAAATTCAATGAAATAGATATACACTCTAACTTGGAACGACTCTACAACCGTTATTTTGAACACTGCTCAGATTTATAACAAAGCAATTTGAAAACCATTTGAGTTTGGACCCAGACTGGGTAATTTATTTCGACAGTGTCATGAGGAATTCAGTTCTTCAACAGCTACACAATCAACAACTCTCCAATTGTCAGACCTTAACAGCTCCTTGGTGACATTCTGTCCACGTTAAATGTCCATGTTGTCAGTACTGACTGAACTGTAATTTCTGTGCCTCATCCAAAGTTTCTGACCGCAAAGTCAATTCTGACGAAGGAAAGTCTTGGCAAGCATATTTCGTAAACAGAAACTGTGCAGATGAAACTTAATAATACAAAACTGAAAATTCACGTGTCGCAGGCTGGCGGAATACAATCCAGTCCTGGTGGTATTAAACTGGTCAACCTGAAAGGGAAAAAGCCGATTTGAAACTGTACACCCAAAATGTCGACATGCTGAACAAAACTAGGTTTTCTGACTTGACACAAACTGGGAGTCACATGCTTACGCTTTATTAAGCTGAGCTGATCCGGAAATAAAAGGGAAAGTGAGTACTGCTTGATGCTGGAGATCAGAGTGTGATGATGGAAAAACACAGCAGGTCAGGCAGCGTCCGATGAGGAACAGAATCGACGTTGCAGTCAAGAGCATATTCAAAGCGAAATGAATACTTCCGAACAATGTTTGTTTGAAATCAAGGCATTAACCTGGGGAAATCTCAAAGCAAAGCAGTCTTGCCAACTGTTCCTTCGATACCAAGTCTAATTGTCTGACTCTATCTTATGCACATAGACGTCTAGATGTTGTTATTAAAAAAACACATTTGTTTCACTGATTTGACATGCAATCAATTGTAACAGATGAATATCTGGAGCTATATCAATCCTGTTTTCACGACTGGATTGTTCACAGTGAACTGAATCGTGAATAAAAATCTTACAAACCAAAACGCCTGGTGGTTTAAACGCATTTTCACCATTACTACATTACATTTATTTTAAAAAATACATGTTACGAAGGTACATATTTGACGTCATTGAGCCTTCCTAGCATATTCCGTTTCCAAAAGCAATTTAACAACAAAATTCATTTTGTAAGGAAAAAATGGAAGTGGTAAAGGTTTCGTTAATGAATGTCGTCAATAATTGATTTCTAGTAATCTCCATGGAGACTGATATTTTGTGTATTGATGTCAATCTTTGCGTGCCATGTTGCTAAAGTGTAAGAATAAAGTACTGTATCAGTAAGTCAGCGGCCTGTGTTTTGGTGTTGTCTATGCGTTTCGCTGTTCAGAAAACTCTCTGTTGTATTTTATAAGTAAGCATTTCTACACAATTAATGGCATTTCCTAGTTCTGTACAACAAAATTGTTAATTGATTCTGCAACATGATGAACCGGATATGAATGTACATGTCACATCTTAACCACCTGCCTCCCATCAGAATTGCATTCCTGCCTCATGCTCTGTCAGAAACATTGTTGTATCCATTCAGATATCCATTCAGAAGTCTAATAACCCAGTCCAATGAGGAGAATAGGAGAAGCAGACAAAATCCAAAGTTTTAAACTTTGCCATTTCGACAAATTTATTTCTTTCATATATTTAATATTTCTTGAGTACTTCCTGTCTGATCGAATTACGAACATTAGTTATTTGTCAGGATTAGATATGAAGAAATCAAATGTTGTATTAGAGGAAGCCAGATTCATGCTTCTGCTTTTGAGTTCTCGGATCAACCCTTTTGTTTGTGCAGGGATCCAATTTAAATTCAGGTTGGAAATTCGAAATGAACTTAAATACCAATTTGCCTAATCGTGAAAAGATGTAAATTATTAGCATGTTAAATACAAAACAGACCTTACTCTACACATCATTTAATTCTCATCATCTACTTGTTACGTACCCTCATCTGTCAATTGGCAATTGCAGACGCGGAAAAAAAAATAGTTTTCCAAACCGATTGATTACGGAGAAGGACAATAGACCTTGCGATCTTGTGTAAGGTACTTGCTGAGAAGATTGGCTCGAACAGAAAGCACCAACCCATCATTATTCTGATAAAGCCTTCAGCATAGCAATGAGAGAAGATGCTCCAATGCAATGGAAAGGTCATTTCCTTGATGTTTCTTTTTTACGTTTACATAGTCATATAAGGCTGTTTGAAAGATTTGCCCGGGCACTTTTCACTCCCATTATCCTCCTTACCATTTCCTCAGTCATTCCAACATGAATCGGGTTACCCTTGCTGTTGACTTCAAACAGGAGTTTCTTGCAGCGACATGGATAGATTTTGACTGCCGTCCAAATGTGAAGCCATATAGAAATCATGACAAATGTGAAACAAGTAAATATTTAAAAGATATCAGATGTCAAACTGTCATTAATAACCAATATGAATACACAATAATGAGAAGGGGGGGAAGGAATGACAAGAAGAGAAGGGTGAGCCAAAGAGCATCCAAAATGCAGGGAAATTTACTCACTGCATTGTTGAACTCCGTCCAATATTAATACGACGTTAAATGGATAATTAAGGCCAATTAGGAAAGACTCAAAAGTGATATTACGTTGCAACTCGGAGCTGCGACAAAAAACTGTTTCATCAATCAGTTGCACCTGTCTTTCTGTAGGAGTAAGATGCTGCTAAGGCCCTGGCGATGGAGGAGCATATTTAGGCAACTGGTTCATTTAAAATTTTAAGATGAAGCATTGCATAAGCGTTCAGTATGAAGAGTCAATTAGGCAACGGAAGCAGAAATTGAAGATGTCTTGGCATTAACCATCTCCTCTTCCATCACATTTCGTACATTGTGAATAGATTGGAGAATTGGATAAGTTATCTGTTTGTGCCTGAATGCTTGGCAAAATAAATCTGCCGATTAATGTTTCAGCAGTTTAATATCGGTGCTAGGAAGATTTTTTGAGCCACCTTGCAAAGATAGGAACAATTTTTATAAGCAATGTATTTGAGAATTTAGAAGCACCATCATGATTTAGTTCAGGAAAAACGTTGCCGAAAGGGCTAATGTTTCTTAAAGTGGCAGTGTAGACTGTGGATGAATGGGTGGCCGTTCATCTTTGTTTGGGTTGCAAAGGAGGGAAAAAAGCCCGAAAGATACATAGCCATACGTTTTCGCGTCATTTTGTATTCAACACAGAAAATCTCTTCCATCCCAACGTATCTGAAGTTATCAAACATTAATCGACTCAAGGACCAAAGTGGATATCTATGTATTGGACCACAGCAGGTGGCACATTCTCAGGGAAGATTTCTCCTCTGTGTTTACTGTTCAGAAAGACATGAAGGCTTGATAATTTGGTAAAGTTATTGGTGAGGTCTGAGGAACAGCCCATATCACAATTGAGGAGGTAATCGATGTGTTATAATGTATAACAGTGAATACATTTCCAGGTATTGACCATATATGTCCAACAACACCGTAAGAGGTAAGAGAAGAACTTGTGGTGTCTCTCGCTAACATTTATGCATTATTGGTAGCCATAGGCCAGGTCCGAGAAGACTGGAAGTTACTGAATGTTGTGCTTTCATTCGAGAAGGCACGGGAACAAAACCTTGAGTGCTATATACAAGTAAGCTGAACATTTGTGGTCAGTAATTTACATGAGAAGATCCTGAGAGACAAGATATAAATGCATTTGGAAAGACGGGTATTAGATCAGGAGCTGTCATCGTGGCTTTGTGCGTGAGAGATGACGCCTCGCAGTTTTGTTCGAGTTCTTTGATGAAATGACCAGGACTGTAAACGAGGGCAGGGTTTTGAAGTAGTCTCGATGGATTTCAGTAGGACCGTTGATAAAGATCCACACGATAAGCTGCTCTGCAAGGTTAGACCGCATGAACCCATGGCGAGTTGACAAATTGAATATACATTTAGCTTCATCATCGGAAGCAGACTGTAATAGTGGAAGGATGCTTCGCGGACTGGACAACTGTGAATGATAGAGTTTGTCAGGTGTAGGTGCCATGGCCATTTCTGTTTGTTATCTCGATCAGTGACTTAGATGACAAAGAAAAAGACACGGTTTGCAAATTTGCAGATGAGATTAAAATTCAGGTGTAGAATACAGCGAAAAAACTTTCATGAACTGCAAATGGATCTTGGTCAGCTTGCGAAATGGGCCAAGAGAAGACACCTTAAATCCATTGATGTGAGGTCTTGGGTTTTAGACAGTCAAATCAAGAAGGAATTTCTTCATGAATGGTCGGGCCTTAATGAATGTTGTGGAAAAGAGGGATCTTGGAGTTCAGGTGCACAGTTCTCTGGAAGTAAAATCAGACATCGACAGGACAGTGAAGAGTTTGGGAGAAGATTTGTATCTCGGGTGCTCGTTGTTGTGGTTCTGTTCGCCTAGCTGGGAATTTGTCTTGGAAACGTTTCGTCCCCTGTCCACTCATAACAGCACACAAACCAACAGCAACTCTCAGACAACAACTCACCAGAACGAAGGACCGGATACCCAACATGAGCAAAACCAATGTCGTGTACAAAATCCCATGCAAGGACTGCACAAAACACTACATAGGACAAACAGGAAGACAGCTAACGATCCGTATCCATGAACACTAACTAGCCACGAAACGACACGACCAGCTATCCTTAGTAGCCACACACACAGATGACCAGCAACATGAATTCGACTGGGACAACACTACCATTATAGGGCAAGCCAAACAGAGAACAGCCAGGGAATTCCTAGAGGCATGGCACTCATCCACAGACTCGATCAACAAACACATCGACCTGGACCCAATATACCGGTCACTACAGTGGACTGCTGGAACTGACAACTGGAAGCGGCAGAGACAGGCCACTATAAATGCCGGAGGAAACAGCACAGAAGCGCTTCACAGGAGGCTTCCAAGCACTGAGGATGTCACCTAGACAGGGGATGAAACGTTTGCAAGACAAATTCCCAGCTCGGCGAACAGAACCACAACAGTGAAGAAGACATTTGCAGCACTGTTCTTGATCAGTCACGTCATTGTGTGTCAACGTTGGGAAATCATATTGTCGTTGTACACTTCCTTGGTGAGGACGCACTTGGAGTTTTGTATTTGAAATAAGTCGCCTTGGTAGAGAGAGGATGTTATTAAACTGGAAAGAGTACAGTAAATACTTACAAGGATGACGCCGTGGTTCAAACGGCTTGAGTTAGAGCGAGAGGTTGGACAACCTGCGAATTTTAATTAGAACGGAGATGACTGACTTATAGAATTGCGTAAACTCATGACTGGTATGGATAGGTGAATGCACTCAGTCATTTTCCAGGGTTTGAATCCGATTAAGGTTAAAGGGAAAGAATTAAATGGCAATTTATGCAGAAACGTTTTTACTCGGAGAGTGTTCTGCATTTGGAATGAGCTGACAGCCTAATTGTTTGAGGTGAGTACATCAACAACGTTTAAAGCATATTTGGAGAAATACATTCATACGAAAGGTTTAGAAGGAAATGGGCAAAGCTCAGGGAAATGGGGTTAGCATGGAAGAGCACATTGGTCTGCATAGACCAGTTTGTGCTGAAAGGCCTTTCTACATGCTGCAGAACTCGATGACTCCATCACTTTACTGGATACTATTATTCCATGACACCGTTCTTAACATTTTACATTTTGGCATTTTAACGCATTACCTCATTGCTGCTTTCATTTTGCACAGTACTTTTGCCCCTACCGGCTTGTACAGTGGAACGTTTCAGATACACAATACATCCTGGATGAAAAAGAAAATCCTGAATCGCCTAAATATTCCTGCCTTTTGGCTAAGTTGTATGCCACAGTCATTCATGTCTGTAATAAAGAAATTGTGAAATCCTATCTAAACTATCTCCTCCCCTCCTATTTTTGTGCAGACTTTTCAAATACTCCTAAGTTTTTCGGGCTCTGAGGGAAGCAACTCCAGCCTAAACAATTCATTTTGCAATGGTAATGCCCATTTTTGCAGTCTGAGTGCATTGTCCTGGCTTTTAAGGATTTCCTTCTTGTTTTCCACAACGATTTTAGTGCCATTACCAAACCTCCTGCATTAGTGTCTAAGTCAATGATGAATGCATCATTTAACAAGAGATACAACATCGACCTTTGCAGTACACATCAGGACAAAATCTTCCAGTTATTGAAAAAAAAGTTCCCATTGTTCTCTGTTTCCTGTTCCTAAAGCAATTTTGCACCCAGGTTAAAATGATATCCTCGATATGATGGAACTTTATATTTTCTTTACCCGAAGTGTCCTCCAAGAAAGGTTGCAAAAGTCATCATAACAATCTGATCTATTCTTTCAACTGAATCGATGTCACGAACACATTTGATTAGATTCTTTGAAAACATGTTCAAAGTTATCAGATATCAGTGCCTTTTTAAAAGTATATTAAATCTGTCTCTCTGTCCCTTTTGCCCGAAGCTTCACTGCATCTAATGTTCAAATCGATGGTCGACAATTTATAGTTCTCTGATTCATCCCTCTTGCCCTGCTTGAATAAACAGACCACAATTGTTCTTTTCCAGTCAAGTCGAATTTCACGACTGCTGAGAGAGCATTTGGAAAACAATCAAAGAATCACACCAAGTATCCTGACCAATTTTAGACCCATACCCGATAGTGCATTTCTTCCCGTGTCTTGATATCATGGATGTCTCGAGGCGCATGTCCACGGTTCTGAAGGTGCAAGAGTGAACAGCTACAGAAGGTGGTGCATACCGTTCTCAATGGAATAACAAAGAAAAGTGATGGAGGCGTATAAAATGGATATAGTGAGTAAGGTTGAAAGCTAAAAGGGAGAGCAAGCAGAATAGTGATCTCAGGACTGCAACCGGGGCCACGGGCTAGTGAAGGGAGGAACAGAGAGTGAGTGCAGGTAAGCATACGTCTGCAGAGCTGTTGGAGCAGGGACAGCTTCAGGTATGTGAACCATTAGGATTCATACTGGAGAGTTTGGAACTTGGAATATGAAGAAAAGTTGCACCTCAACTGAATCGTTAACAGTTTCCTCTGAGGTGGATTTGCTAGAGTTCTTTGGGAGGGGTTAAGTTAATTTGGAAGAGGATGGGAACCGAAACTACTTTTGCCAGGTTGGGTGGGTGGCAAACAGGCAGATACAAAATTCAGAAAACTGTGAGGAATGATGTACAGTGGAATGAGAAATGTTGAGCCAGTATAATTGGTTTAGCGTTGCGTATTTTAATGCAAGAAGTGTCAGGAATAAGGTCGATGAATTAGAGCATCATTGTATATTTGTGTCATGATGTTGAGACCATCACTAAAACTTGGGAATCAGAGTGGCAGGAATGTTTGTTGGGTATTTCAGGGTTTATTTGTGACAAAATGATTAGAGGAGGAGCCAAAAGAGGTGGGGGTGGGGCGGGGAAAGGCGCATTGCTAATCAGGGAGAGTACCACAAATACAAAAGGGGAGATGACGAGGATGGTTTTTCTGCAGGGTCAGTAAGGTTAAAATTCAGAAGCAGGAAAGGAGCAGTCACCTTAAGGGGGTTTTTCTTTCGATCCTCCAGTGAAAATAAAGACACGGAGGAGCTGATCGGCAGACTGATTTTCGAAAGGTACAGAAGTGACAAGTTTGTTGTCATGGGTGACCTCAAATTCTTCAATATTGGAAACTCCTTAGTTCAAGAAGAAGATTTTATCAAGTGTATGCAGGAATGATTCGCGACTCAATATGTATGTCGGTGGACTCCGGGAAGGCCATATTCGATTTTGTGCTTGGCAACGATCCAGGATATCCCTTAAATCTCGCAGTGTCAAGCATTTCGGTGATAGTGATCACAACATCCTGACCTTGACGACAGCCATGGCCAAGAGTACGAGATATGTTCAATACTTTAATTGGGGAAGGGAGAAAATCAATAACAATACGTGAAACATATATTGGGAACAAATATCCACAAACAAATACACTAATGGACTGTGCAGTTTTTATTTTTTCCGCAACAATTGTCCGAGTCTTGGTTACATTTTTTCCCAATGAGGCAAGAAAGCGATACCAAAGTGAATGAACCTTTTAAAACAGGACATGTGGAAATTGTAGTCAAAAGGAAAAAGGATGATTACTTAATTTTGATGCAGCAAGGATCAGACAGGTTTCTAGAGGTCCACAAGGTAGCCAGAAAGGAACTGTTTGAATGGACACAGGAGTCGGAGAAGTCGGCATGGAAAAGTCTTGGGTGGTAGAGTTAAGGAAAACCACAAAACGTTATTTAATATTGTGGGGAAAACGATGATAACAAGAGTGAGGGTACCGCCGATCAAATATGGTGTAGGCAGATTGTGACTTGAGTACGTGGAGTTAGGGTCGGTCCCGATGTAACAAATTGCTTCAGTACTCACTAGTGAGGGGACGTTATCGTTTGCCAGGACAACATGAAAATATTTGTTTCAGATGATGTGGAGTATGTGTGGGTGTAGTTGAGGAACAACGGCAAAAAATACATAATGGAAATTAAGTACAGACCTCAGAATTGTGATCAGGATCAGGTGTGCAACAGGGACTGGGAGATATATATCGTGCATGTTAGAAAGGAAAGTTCAAAGTTCGTGAGAAGATTTGTAGCTCGGGTGCTCATTGTTGTGGTTCTGTTCGCCGAGCTGGGATTTTGTATTGCAGACGTTTCGTCCCCTGTCGAGGTGATTTCCTCAATGCTTGGGAGCCTCCTGTGAAGCGCTTCTGTGATCTTTCCTCCGGCATTTGTAGTGGTTTGAATTTCCCACTTCCGATTGTCAGTTCCAGCTGTCCGTTGCAGTAGTCGGTACATTGGGTCCAGATCGACGTGCTTATTGATTGAATCTGTGGATGAGTGCCAAGCCTCTCGGAATTCCCTGGTTATTCTCTGTTTGGCTTGTCCTATATTAGTAGTGTTGTCCCAGTCGAACTCATGTTGCTTGTCATCTGCGTATGTGGCCACTAAGTCGCCATACTGAGCAATACTAGAAATGATTGTAAAAGAGTCTTTCAATACATAATAAACAAACAAGAGGCAAAACTAGACATTGGGCCACTCCAAGTTGCTGCTGGAAGTCTTGTTATGTGAGACAACGAAATAGCTGAAGACATTAATAAGTACTTTGCGTCAGTGGAAGAAATCAATAATATCCCAACAAGTATGGAGAGTCAGGGGACCGAGTTGGTTATTGTAGGCATTACAAATGAAGAAGTCCGAGAAAAGCGATGGCATTAATTTCCGAGTCCTGAGGGATGCGGCTGAGGAAAGGTCGGAGGCATAAGTTGTGATCTTTCAAAGGTCACTGGAGTCGGGGAAAGTCCAGTTGAATGGAAAATCGCTGTTGTAACGACCTTGTTCCAGAAATGATCAAGACAAAAAGATGGAAAATTACAGGCAAAATACTCTAACTTCGGTAGTTGAGTTAATAGTAGAATCCATCGTTAAGGGTGAGATTTCTACATTCATGGAAATGCAGGGTCGGATAAGGACAAGCAAGTCATCATGAATTTCCTAAGGTAAAGCTGTGCCTGACAAATCTGTTTGAATTCTATGAAGAGGTAATAAGTCAGTCAGACCAAGGAAACCCAGAAGATGTTATCTATCTAGACATCCAAACGGCCTTTATTTGAGGTGCCTCACGAGCTGCTATTAACTAAGGTGAGGGTCTGAGAGGTCAAATTGAGCTATTGGCATAGATGGAGGATTGGCTGTCTGGCAGAGGGTAGACAGTTGGGATAAATTATTTTTTGTTTGGAATGGCAGTCGGTGAAGAGTGGGGTCCCGCAGGATTCTGTGCTGGGGCAGTAGCGTTTCACATTATGTAGTGGATGAAGGTACTCGGGGCATTCTGGCGAAGTGTGCCGATGATTCGAAGTTACATTGACAGGCAAGTAGTACCGAAGAGGTCGGAATGCTGCAGAAAGATTTAGACAGATCAGGAGAGTGGTCCAGGAAATGTCTGATGATATTCAACCTGAGTAAATGCGAGGTCTGACACTTTGTGAAAATAAAATGATTAAAGGCATTGTCTATTTTCTAACTGGTGAGAAAATTATTAAAGCCCAAGTGTAAAGGGACCTTGGAGTGCTAGTCAGGAATCTCTAAAGATTAACTTGCAGGTTGAGTCCGTGATTAAGAAAACCAATGTAATGTTGTCATTTACCTCAAGAAGGTTGGAGTGGAAAAGCAGTGATGTGCTTCTGAGAATTTATGAAGCTCTCGTTAGGCCTGATTTAGAATACTGTGAGCAATTTTGTCCCCCATTTCTTAGTGAGGACACACTGGCATTGCAAAGTGTCCAGTGGGGATTCAAATGAATGATCCATGGAGGGGTAGGCCCAACATACGATGAAAAGCTGAGGATCCTGGAATTGTATTCATGAGAGTTTGGAAGGTTGGGGGAGATGAAATAAAAACGTACACGATAATGCATGGCTGAGAAAGGGTGGACTCTGAGAAGTTGTTTCAGTTCAGCGGGAGTTTTGGACCCGTGCCACTGCCTTAAAAGTAGAGAGGGTCAAATTAGAAAGGAAATGAGAAGGCATTTCTTCAGCAACAGTATGATTTGACGTGCAGAAATCATTGCTACTGAACAGTGGAGGCGTGGACATAAAATGCCTTTAAGTCAGAGATTGATAATTTCTTGGTCTCACAAGGAATTTGGGGCTAAGGGGAGAGTGCCGATGAGAGGAATTGGAATGTCCATCAGCCATGATTAAATGGTGGAATGGACCTATGGGCCGAATGGCCTGACTTCCACTCTGATATCTTATGGTGTTTTGTAACAGGCTGATAAGCTCGAACAAATTTATTTTAAAAACGACGATGCGATTAAAATTTTGAAGCACATGAGAATAGATGAGCCTCCTGGGCAAGAGGAGATACAGATAAGGTTACTACTGTAAGAGAGGGAAGAGATTGCTGTCCCTTTGGTGATGATCTATGCGTCTTCATTGTTCACATTTTAGTTTAGTACCAAATGAATGGCCAGTCAGGCTTACGTTGTTGGTGGGAAAATTATTAGAGAGTATTCTGAGAGACAGGATTTCTACTTATTTGAAAAAAAAATCAGTTTGATTCGAGATTATGAGCATGGCTTTGTAACGGTAAGAACATGCGTGACAACCCTAACTGAATTCTTGCCAAAACTCCTTGATAAAGGTAGAGCAGTGGCTGTGATGCGTATGGGTAATAGTAAGGCATTTGGTCAGGTTTCCGTGGTATGCTTATTTATAAATTAAGGACGCAGTGAATACAGGAAACCTGGATGCCTGCATACGCAACTGGCTGGCCCATAAAAGATCGATTGTGACAGTAGATGGACAGTATTTTGCCTGTAGCTTCGTTACCGGAGGTGTTTTGCAAGGATCGTCGCTTTATTATGGTTTTTGTAAATGACTTGGACGTGGAAGTGAAAGGATGGGTTCATAAGGTTGCTGATGACGTGAAGGCTGTTGGAGCTGAATAGTGTGGAGGGTTTTCGCAGCTTGCAAAGGATCATTGGCAGGATGCAGAACTTCACTAAGCAGTGGCTGTTTCAGTTCAAACAGAAATAGTGAGAACAGTTTCATTTTGGCAAGTCGAATATGAATGCAGATTACAGAGTTAAAGGCAAGATTTTTGGCAGTGTGGAGGAGCAGCGGGTTCTTGAGGTATACGTCCATAGTTCCCTCAAATATTCCACCGAAGTGGATTGTGTTGGAGAGAAGGCCTTGGCTCTTTTAGTTTTCATTAGCAGCCGGATTGCGTTTCACACTCACAAAGTAACGCTGCAGCCCTATAAAGCCCTGGGTACATTACATTTGGAATGTTGTGTTCAGCTCTGGTCCTCTCATTATCGATAGAACGTGGATGCTTTGGAGACGGTACAGAGGAGATTTATCGGGATGCTAAGGACCTGGAGGACATGTCTTACGAAGAATAGTTGGGGAAGATGGGGCTTTTACGAGTGGAGTGAAAATGATGAGAAGTGACTTGAGACAGATATCAAGATAATGAAATATATATCTTAGTACGTTTTCCCAGCGCAGAAATGGCTATCACGGCGGATCATAATTTCCAAGTCATTCAGTAAGGTTAAGGGGTGATGACAGAGACAGTTTCTTTCCACACATTGTGCTGGATGCGTGCGACGCAATGCTAGTATTGGTAGCTGTCTCAGATACCTTTGGGACATTGAAGCATGTTTGGATACACACATGCACGATAGAAAATTGAAGGATATGAAGGTTAGTTTAATTGTAGAGTAGGACAAAAGGTCGGCACAACAACAAAGGCAGAAGAGCCGATTCTGTGCTTTACTGTTCTGTGTTCCACAGGTCGAAAGGAAGTTCACGAGATTGATCCTAGGAATGAAAGGCTTAACATATGAGAAAAGCCTGATCACTCTGGACCTGTGTTCGTGGGTATTCAAAAAGTGATGGTGTAAATGACTAAAACTTAAAGAATACTAAACTGCCAAAGCAAAGTAGAAATTGGGAAGATGTTGCCATGAGCTGAAGAGACAACAACCCGACGGCCCAGCCTCAGAGGTAAGGGAAGACACTTTTGAACAGAGATGGGAACAAACATCTGATCAAGAGATTATTGAATGTGTATAATTCCTTACTGCAGAATGCTATGGATAATTCAGTATTAATATGTAATTAGTATTTCTAAACAGAAATAAATTCTTGATTGCTCAAGTTGACAAAAGTTAAAGGAATAGAGTGGGAAAGTGAGATTGAAAACCCGATCAGCCATGATTGCAAGGCGGAGCAAACTCATTTGGTCGATTGGGCGAATTTATGTTCCTATGTCTTATGGCCTTACAACAATATTTTGCGTTGATTCTCAATGGGATAAACGTCATCAGTCTGTCGGTACCCTTCAATTTTTAATAACGTTAAAAACTCTAGTAATATATACATTTTTAAATTGAAATTTCTTCAGGTAAATATTACTTTCAATATCTCTTCAACATCGGAGTCACAGAGATGTCATCAAAGCTGATATAAAACTTAATGATACTAAACAAAATCATCGTAAATTGACTTATTTTTTGCAATTGACTATCTTTCCAGTTTTGTTCTCCAGGGAGCGTTGGAGATTTTCGCTATTGTCTTCTCGTATTATTATTGAATTATATAGATTTTATTTCGTCGAGAATAATTAAACTTATTTGCAGATGATTTTAAACTTTCAAAGCACTATAAGCTCTAACAAGGGCTAATCACTATTCAGAGTTACAAAATCACAGAGTCATATTGCAAGGAAAGTGATCCTTTCGCCTTTTTCCTCGATTCCAGATAGTTTTCCAAAACTGAACAAACCCCATTTACCTCCGTTTAGACGACAGTACGATCCAGCCGCTCCTGACAACTGAAAACTTCCACTATTGATAACATAGTGGGAAATACTTTTTCTATCTTTTCCAGTTTAATGCATGCCTGTTATGGCAGGGTAAACAGAATTGTATACGATATTCCGAATGTGACCTCCTCATGTCTTGCACACTGCAAGATGACATTTCAACGTCTGTACTCAATGCTACAACCAATGAAAACAGACGTGCCAAATATCTTCTTCAAAGCCCAGTCTACCTGTAATGCTTCTTTCAAGGAAATATACACATGTATCCGGACTGTCTGTTGAGCAATGATCCCCAGGACATTACCATTGTTTTGGTACGTCCTGCTTTTGTTTCTCTTCCCAAACTGAAACACCTCCCATTTATCCGAATTAAACACCATATGCCAATTGCTTGTCCATTGCCCAGTTGATCAAGTTGTAGTATTCGATTACGTTCTTCACTGTTATTGCATCAGCAGTTTTGCTGTCATCTGCAAACGTACAAAATTAGTCTCCTATCCTTTCATCTTAACAGTTTAAATAAACGAGCAACCGTGTCCTCTAATTTGTTGGACTGGCCAGATCAATGATAGGTCAATATCATCTGGAGAACAGCGATGTGATATATATTGATGAAACGACCGATACGTGATAGCATAAAACAAAGGGCAGCATTTTAATCGTTGTGCAGAAGCACGTGAGTGGTTACAGGTGAATCTCATTAAACACAGTATAGCGTTTACATCAGTTAAGAATATATATGCTATTCCAAACACCAATAATCAATGAAAGGAAAGAAAACCAATGAGGATGTTTTCAACATTAACAGGATATAAATTGGATAACAGCCAGGGTATTTTGCACATAGGTTCATCGGGGCATCGTAAAGCACCTTTTAAACTGGGACCACAGACATCGGGGACAAGAGCAGCACACCTGATGGAGATATCTCCGAAATAGGATTATTGCTCTTGTGAAGCAACTATATTTCAGTCCTTAAAACAACTCACCATCACCTTTTCAAGGGCAGAAACGTTTGGGCGACAAAGCATGAACCTGTCAGCAATGCTCAAGTCCCATGAATTGATAGTCAGTGTTCACATCTTAGAGAGGATTATAAATTTGTTGTGTGTGTGGAGAAGAGGTTTGCAAATATGCTTCAGGATATGCAAGAGTTCAGTAGAATTGAAAAACTGCAGAATTTCTGACTTTTGTTTCTCATATCGGAGAGGCTGAGATGACATCTATCAGAACTTAATGGCATTGCCATGGCACGGGACATGGGAGTAAAGGAAACATTTTTCCCAATAGTAACAGGATGGACAACATAATACCCAGTTTTATGGTATTTTGGAAAGGAAGCAAAATCAACGCAATAAGGAAACATCTTTTTCTCCTGTCTAGCGCGTATTTAAATATGGAATGCATCGATTGGCCTGGTGGTTGAGGTTAGCGAAATTGTAGTATACAGCAGGCATACAAACGATCATTTAATTTTTGGAAAAATGCAGGGTGAGTGACAAATGTGACAAGATGAAGATTCAGCCAAAGTTGGCAGGAAGCTGTTGTAGTAACAATGGATTCAAAGTTGTTAAGAGGGCAAAAGGTGTATTAGGTTTCACTTGTAGAGGGTTTGAGTTCTGTCGCCGCAATATCATGTTGCAACTAATCAAAACGCTAGTGCCGCCACACATGATATATTGTGTACAGTTCTGGTCGCCATATTTCGGGAAGGATGTGGGATCATTGGAAACTATGTGGACATTTGCCAGGAAATTTCGTGGTCTGGAGGGATGGTCTTATGAGGAAATGCTGTGAGTCTAGATCTGCTCTCATTAGAAAGAAGAAGGCGAAGAGGAAATTTGACAGAGGCATGCAAGATGATCAGAGGATTATATAGGGTAGACAGAGAACGCCTTCTTTCCTAGAATGATGACGTCAGCTATTAGGAGGGGTAACAACTGAAAATTGAGAGGTGATATATTTAAGACTGATTTCAGAGGCAGGCTCTTTACGCAGAGAGTGGAAAGGGCGTTGAATGCCCTGCCTGCCAATGTAGTCAAGTCAGCCATACTAGGGAGATTCAAACCATCCTTGGATAAACACATGGATGATGATGAGATAATTTAGGGGGACGAGCTGAGATTAGGTCACAGGTCAGTGCAACATCGAAGGCCGACGGGCATCTTCTGCGCTGTATCGTTCTCTGTTCCATTTTCTATGTTCTAAGTGATTTGCTTTTCAGCATGAGAACAATATAGTGAGCTTCTGTTAAATTTTCGAACCATATGCAAACACCTTAAAATTGGACAACATCTTCACTTTGTCTGAACAGCAGTAATTAATTTATGATGAACATTGGGAAATGTAACTTGTAAGATATGGAGTGGGAGAAAATGTCACAGTATTGAGGAAGTAATCTCAAATTAATGTAATGATGCAGATTTATTGATCACACAAATGAATCAGCGTGCCATTATATAACATTATCAATTATTATCGGATAAATGTTTTGAATACTTTTATGAGATAAAATTGTACGACATGAAAAGTTCTCAAGGCAGTTCAATTTCAAGTACCCAGCACGCACTCGAGTGATCATTACTCAATACATTATTGAAGTTTTGTAAGATTTCCTCTTCGAGATTGTCAGGCAGTGTTTGTACGCCTTGACAGTGATCGATAATGGACAAAATATTTTGCTTTGGACCTCACGTGTTTTCGAACAAAACAACACCCTCGATACCTTTTGAGCTTGGATTATCCAATTCATTACCGAAAAAGACATTTCTATTTATTAATAAATTCTGGACCGACTTTGTTCACCTTTTTTGCATCACATTGGTTGGTACCTTCCATCACACAAACGATCATTTTCACTGGAGGACTTTTAAATTGAGGAGTCCTTACCTCGAAGATGCCAGTAGTGTGAAAGAAGAACGATGGTGGTGATCCTGCTGAAAACGCCAAATTTTTGGGTTATTTGCAAGAACGGCAAATAGGAGTGAGACAGACACCAGACAGGAGTCTTAAAGGTTGTCTTCACAGAAAGCTCTTCTAAGTACATCTTCAAGGTAATGTTAAATCTTCTGTGAGTAGAGGTGGCGTTTAATAAGCATTGCAAACGATGCTTCCGGGCGATGTTTGCTAATTCAGCATTCCTCCAGTTCTCTGTCCTTACTGCGGTATACGGAAGTTATCTTTATAAATTGTTTCCTTATTTTATTTCACTTTCACAGTGAGCATGACACATACAGGAAGATGTTTCTACCACGAGTCCCTTGTTAACTTAATCATATTGGCTGTCAGGCTCCACCATAGTTATCCCAAACTACAGATGCCGCCCTCCATACAACTCGCTCCTGTTGTTATAAAGTTGAAGGTGTGTACTGTATCTTTAATAGAGAGCGAATGCAAGTCCCTCGAATAGGGTGAGGCATGAAATATGTCACACCTACAAGAACTGGGGGAAGAGGTAAGTGGTGGGCTCTCGTTTTCATTCTGATTCCAGGTGCAAGTTAAAATAGGGAAATGTAATATTTACTGGTGGGCTTACTGGGAGAGGACTAGTTTCAAATTTAAGACTATGGGATCATGCTGTGCAGGAACAGAGGCTGTCTTTTCCTCTATATTGGCAGAGGTCATTTGTTCCAAATTTAGACAAGGTAGAGTTCGGGAGGGGGAGGAGGGCTTTCTAACCATAGCTGGTGAAGAAACCAAAACCTTCATGCTCCACCAACATTGTTTGAGCTAGTGGCATCCTACTGTGCAGAATTCCCCTTGGCTCCAACAGCAGCCCTCGCTTTAGAGAGCTGTGGCTTTATAGGCTCCGACAGGAAACAAAATGAATCCCGTGATAGTTCTCCATCAGGGAGACCTTGCTGAGCAAATCCTCGCCCTGTGAGTCGCCCTCCCGCAGCTAACCTGTCTGAGTTTGATGACGATCTGGTTGTCGATCATTTGCATAGTCCCTCTTTACCCTCCATCCTGTATTTACCCCGCCCTCTTAATGCTCCCTCATACTACAAATCGTAATATTGACATTACAAAAGTTTTTGAGATGAAACGCTAAGATAGGAACACTGGCAAATGCGAGGATGGAGAGAACATTTCAATCGAAAAGTGAATGAATTAGAGAACAGAGAGGGAGGGTAATCGATTTCCGAGGACAAGAAAATACTGACAACAAATGAAGAGGTAAATAAGGACAGATAGAATGACAGAGAGGGAGGGAGATGGAGATTCGATTGTGTGTGTGTGTGTTTGTGTTTCAGAGAGAGAGAAAGAGAGGAATAAACAGGAACAGAGATATTGAGACATTGATCACATCTTGAGAGCACAAGAAAGCTGAACAGTGAGAGGCATTGCATATTCACACAGAGAGGGAGAGAGCGAGAAAGAGCGAAACAGGCAGGCAGTGACACAGATCGAGAGAGACATATTGATCAAATCTCTAGAGCAGAAAATGGCTGCCCACAGATGAGAAGAATGATCTGGACAGAGAAAGTGGGGAGGGGGTGTGGGGGTGGTGGTGGTGGTGGGGTGGAGAGAGAGAGGAAGAGAGGAGTGAAAGATAAAGGGGTGAGAGAGAGGCACAGCTACAGAAAAGGGGGTGCCTGTACAAGTGATACGATGCTCCGGAAGACGAAATCACGTGCTAGCCAAAGCAGAAATGAAAGAAGAGTCAGGATGAATGAGTGTCTTGAGAGATGGTGCAGGAGGGAAGTCTTCAGATGTTTGATATAAGGAGTCCCTTTCTGAAGAAGGGAGTGCTATTACAAATCAGACGGGCATGACCAGAACCAATATCCTCGGTGATGTTTTGCTAATGCTTTTATGGGGGGTTAGTGTTAATGTGGCATTGGACTGTGAAACAAATAAAGATGTTAGTGTTCAGTAAGGCGGTAGTACCTAAACTGTGTAAGGAGTTCGATAACGAAGTCAATATGACAAATTCGACAGGTTGGCAGGGTGCCGATGATGAACATAAAGGGACAGGTGATCTGAGGTACATTTGTTTTAATGCAAGAAATGTATGAGATAAGGCAGTAGACCGAAGAGTATGTATTAGCAACTGGGAGTACGATATTATTGGTATTACTGATACTTCATTCAGTGTAGGGTAAAATTAGCAAATAAATATATCAGGAAATGGCTGCTTCAGAGGGGATAGAGAGTGAGGTAAAAGGCTGGAGGAATTGCATGACTGGTCAGCGAAGATATCACAGCTATGCTGAAGGAGGGCACGATGGAGTAATCGACAAGTGAGGCAATATGGGCAGAATCCAGAGATAGGAAGGCTGCAGTGACAATGTTGGTGCTGTACGACAGGCCTCCCAACAGCGAGCGTTAAACAGAGGTGCGAGTGTGTCGACAGATTATGGGAACATGTTGGAGCAACAGGGTGTTGGTGGCGCGAGATTTACATGTTACTAACATGGACTGACATTTACTCACTGTTCGCGTTCACATGAAGCGGAATTAGTAAGTATACTCCGTAAGCATTTTAGGACCAGTTTGAAAATTACCCGTTTCGAGATGAGGTCGTACTGGACCTGGTGTTGGTGAATGAGCATGACCAACTCGTTGATGTTCAGTAGGGGATAACAATTCCATCTTTTTTAGAATAATCATGGCCAAAGGCGAGAGTAAACCAAAGAAAGACTGCTAAACTGCGGGCAAACCAGCGATAAAATTAATCAACAGGAGCTGGAGAATGTAGTTTGGCTGTCGGAGTTTGTGGTTGAATCCACATTTACTGTAGGGAAGGCTTTTAAGGACAGGTTGAAGTGAGTGCAGGACAAAGGTGTCCCTGCGAAACTGAGGGATGGAAGTGGTAAGAGCAGAGAAACTTGGATGACACATGAAACTATTAATCGAGCAAAGAGGAAAAAGCAAGAAACATACGTATGGTCTAGGCAACAGTGGAAGGTCTGAAAGAATATCATGAAGTAGGATCAATATGAAACGAGGGATGAAGACAGCTAAACGTGGTCATGAGATATCTTTTGATAACAGGGTAAGGCAAATGCTAAAGCGCTTCATTCGTTAATAAAGAGCAAGAGGTTATCGAGTTGAAGGTGTGACCCACTCATGGACAAAGGAGGAAAGTTATGCTGCGATTCTGAGAAATCAGTGAGATTCTGAATAAGGACTTTGCTTCGACACTCACTGATGTTAGCGACATGATGGACGTTGAGGGGAGACACCGATGTTTGATTATTTCAGGTCAAGTCGGCATTTGGAGGGAAGAAGTGTTGCGTATTCTAAAATGCATAAAGTGCATTAGTCTCTATGTCCGATAGGATCTATCCCAGATTCCTGAGGGAAGTGGCAGAGGAAGTTGTTGTTGCCTTCACAAATAACTTTTCAGTGTCCGTGAAAACGGGTGAGTTTGAAGAGTCATAGAGTTATAGTGTCAAAAAGAAGCACGGTGCAACTCGTCTATATCGAGCAAATATCACATTTGCCAGCACTAGGCTCATATTCCTCTAGACCTGTTGAACGCTAACTTGGTGTTGTGTGATTTTTCACTTTATCCACCTAAGTCCAGCACCAGCATCTAGAGATCATTACCTATCCATATTTCCATTCTGCTCTTTTGGATCAGCCTCCAACACTTCCTCTGCCACAGTCTGGACGACTGGAGAACTATGAGGTTTGGCCTCTTGTTTAAGATGAATAGCAAGGATAATCCACAAAATAATAGATCGGTGAGACTCACGTCAGTGTTAGAGTCTAGATTACAGTGGCGCTGACAAGGAAGGCATGTCAGACAGCACACGAGGACGCTGAAAACCGACATTGCAGGCAATTGCCCTTCATCAGGATTGATGTCATGTCAGTGTTTGGCAAGATGCTGGGGAGCATACTTATTGATAGGATAAATTTATAAATGGAAGGAAATGTGCTTATCAGTGATAGGCAATATGGTTTTATGCAGGCAGGGTCTAACTAATAGAATTATTTGAGGAAATTATAAAGGGAATTATTGAGGAAAGGGCTGTAGATGTCATATACATGACTTCAGTCAGGCGTTTGATCAGGTTCTTGATGCGACGCAGATGGAGAAATTGAAGCTGTATTACATCCAGAGTGGTCAAACTAGTTGGATAGAGAACTGGCTGGTCAACAGGACACAGAGAGGAATACTGGAATGGAGTTTGGCAAAATGAAGACCTGTGACCCTGGTGTTCCACAAGTATCCATGCCGGGCCCATTGTCGCTTGTGATATACATAAATGATCTGGAGGAAGATGCAGTTGGTCTGATTTGTAAGTTTGCAGATGACACCAACATTGGGACTGTCAGAGAATGTATAAGACCACAGATAGAAATGGCAGATGGAGTTCAACCTGCACAATGCGGGAGGTTTTTTTTTAGATTAGATTGCCTACAGTGGGGAAGCAGGCCTTTCAGCACAACAAGTCCACACCGACGCACCCAGCCCTATTTATCTACTCCTTTCTAATGCACCTACCATTATGTGCAATTTAGCATGGCCAATTCACCTGACCCACACACCTTTGGACTGTGGGAGGAAACCAGAGCACCCGGAGGAAACGCATGCAGACGCAGGGAGAATGTGTAAACTCCAGGAATCGAACCCGTGGCCCTGGCGCTGCAAGGAAGCAGTGCTAACCACTGAACCACTGTGCTGCCCTATTTGTCAGAAATAATTCTATAGGAAATTTATGGTAAATAAAAAAAGCCCTGCACAACATTGATGTCCAAAAGTCTACTTGAATCGCTGGATTTTACTGCAAACGACATTTTCCTGCACAAGAAGGAATTCACTGAGGGCTCATCTGAGCTCCACCATGAGGGCGCAGACCATCGTGTCTTCTGGACAGTTGAAGGCATGCACTGTCACTTGTGATCCGTGGTGGGGCACATACGAAAGAATGCTCCCCTGCGCACACTGGCAATCATAGGTGGCGCTGCCACACCCACACTCCCTCTCCCTAAGACAAAACTGAAGGCCATATCAACGGGACCAAAGTCAGGGTCTTCTCGTCCATTCGAATTTAGCAGGGAGGGACTGAGCGCCTGGCTGGACAGAACGTGTGGAAGAAGACATTATATGTTAAATCACCCCAGCATGGACATGCCTCTGTGACCGCGTCGGCGTCACCCCAGTGTGGGAACCGTGATCACCAAACCCCAATTCGATGTGAAGCCCTGCCCTTTGGAGATGACATCGAGACATCCATGCTCCCTGTCCCCATGCCCGACACCCTCTCCATCATGGCCATCCTGTGGTACCCTTGCCCATTTAACTTGGCTGAAGAGTCCCTGATTCAGGCCCTGCAATACTCCCGCAGACCCCAGCACCAACCTCGGGGAACCCGCTGCTGTTGTACCCCATCATGCAGCACCTTTAGCTTTGGGTACTGAACAGGCAAATGGGCCCATGGCTGGCCTACCATCACCTGATTGTCCCGGGGCAGGACAGTAAGGTACACAAATTGGCTCACCCCGCACTTGTGATGCTTCCTGCCTTCACCCATCTAATGATATCTCGTGAAAAGCTGGGAGGATAAGCTTCAGGCTGCATGAGCAGGAGAGCGGGCAGGGAGGGAAGAACGTTTCCCATGCTTCCCGGAACCACAAGGAAGAGGCAACACCCCAGGATGAGGAGGAGTTTCCTGCCATATGCCGACAGTGCGAAACCTACCCAAAAGGAGTTTGCACTTGCTGCCTCCTTCCTTTCTTGTAATGTGGCCTGACAAACCTGTAATCCTTTTGGTCGCAGTAGATTCCCCTGCCTCCATCATTCGACCAGCCACCTCGGATGATCTATGCCCCATGTCGGCCTCAGTACAGCCGGTTATAATAACTTTAATATTGCCGGATCATCGAGTAATGGAGTAGAGGAAGATGTTATCCTCACTCCCAAACTGTTTTTCTGAGCGTCGTTGCTCTGGGGAAGGACCTCTTCCCCGAGGAGTTTTCGTCCCGGTTTTCAGAGGTGATCGGAGCCTCATTGGGTGACGAGGTGAACTCAGTGAATTCTGGAAAGGGTTGCACTGAGCAAGTTACGAACGGTAAATCCGGAGGTGGTGTGGTTGCGGGTTTCAGTCCAGCGGGCTTACGCGGATTATGCCCCAATCTCACTGTGGGGAAGCAGCTGGTGACGAGTGCGACGTCCGGATGAGGGTTCTGCTTCGAAGCTGGGCACTGGGGAATACGTGGCATCCATCTCTAGCGAGGTTTTTGCTCCCAGGCGCTACCCACCGAGCCCTCCCTCAATCCCTCTCGAGGAATGCCGCGACATTGGAAAGGAAATCGACAGATGGATTCCCGCTGGCGCTCGACCAGTGGTGTTCCTTTTTGCAATTTCATTGATCGACCCAGGCTGCTCACCCAGCAAATGGACGAAACGCTCGTAAGTGAAGGCATGTCAAGAATTCCGCTTTGCTCTCCTGGTGAGGCTGAGGGAATGATGCAGCTCTCACGAGTCGTCTCAGTAACACTGTACCAGTTTAATTGTATTGATGGTGCTTGTACAAAACTGCTGAAATTAAGACAAAGACAGACAGCCCCAACATCACCGGCAACACGGAGTCACAGTGCAGATTCCAGAACTTCTCAGTTCTTCGAGATGGAAGTATGAGCGTGCTTCCTGCAGAAAAGCACAGTACCCTGCGAGATGAAGCCACTCACTTCCTTGAGGGTCAAGGAGGTGTCTCAATGAATCACCTAACCTGCAGATCGATCTCGGTGGCATTCTTGTTGGTCCCGCAATTTCAGTCGGACGAAAGGGAGCCTGTGCCAGGCAGTTTGATTCACCTAACGGTTCGGCAGCGCGGTGCGAATTTCAATTTGAGAACGTTTCGACTTCCTTGGATGAACCGAGGCAAACATGCTTCGACATAAAAATGTCTATGCATTTCGCTTCCATTAACAAGAGCCAATGCTTTGTCCTTGGGCGAGATTTTAACTGTGTCCTTCGAGGACAGGGACCATGGTGGTGCCCAAGATGTTTGAGCATTGCGACGGTGTGAAGGATTTTGTCAAGTCGCTCAAACTGGTGGACATTCGGAGGAATCTCCATCCTGACTTCATCGGCTTCATCTTCGGAAGGACTGGTGTTGAAGCATCCAGAATCGACAGCCTGCATGTTTTGCGGGCGGACATCTCCTGCTTTCCAGCGTTCTCCATGCGGCAGGTATCGTGGGCAGAACTCCCTCTGTTCCGCGCTCATCTCGGTCTGCGTCCTGATACATTAAAAATCTGCTGCTGGAGTACGAACGGTTCCAGAAATTGCTTGCCAGTACCGGCCCGCCGGGAGAAGGTAAGAGGGGAAGGTTCCCATTTCTTTGGTTATGGTGGGACGTGGGCAATGCTCAGGTCCGCTCTTTCTGTCAAGGAGTACTCAAGGGGGTCGAAGAAGAGGTTGAAATTCGGGATTCAGGAGTTGGAGAAGGAGGTGATTGACCTGGAGTCATGTCTTGGTGAACCGGATGAGGCCACAGCCCTGTGAGGCGTGTACGAAGAGAAGAAGGCCGCGCTCTGAGACGTGCAGATCTTCTGTTTCCAAAGCACATACATGAGTTCGTGGATCCAGCTCCTCCCAGACTAGGACTATGGCAAGCTGGAAACAAAGTGCCGCATCCATTAGAAGCTCCTTGTGCTTCTGCCACATGATGGATCTCCCGTCTTGGATCTGGAGGGTATCAGGCCCAGATGCGCTCCTCTTACATGGCTCTCTTCACTCAATATCCGTCCAGGGCGGATACCCACTGGGTCTATGGGACATTTTCCCACAGCTGAGGCAACAGGTAGTGGTATGGGACGATGCTCCTGCCACCTTGTGGAATTGACCGGCGCCCTCGACTGCTCCCGATCTCCAACTCCCAGCGTCTGGATGGGCTGGCTTGGAGTTATTTATGGTGTTCTGGGACATCCTAAGGAGCGACGACACATTAGTCATGATGAAGTGTCGTACAGCCGTAGAGTTGTCCCTTTCTTGACGTGGGCGCTCATTGTCCTGCTGCTGAAGAAAGGGGACCTTTGTTCTTTCAAGAACAGGCGTGCGGTCTTCTTCCTCAGCAAGGATTACAAAATTTTCACCAGGGTTAGGACTTCTTCCTTGATTTCTGTGCTGGCCGTCATGAATCAATCAGATCACTCCAACATGGTACAGTGCTGGAGAATCCACGACAACGTTCATCTGGTCCTCGACCGGATGCATTTCTGTCGAAAGGCTGGTCAGCTGAGTCCCTTCCTGCCTCTCGATCAGGGTCTTTCATTGACTGTTTGTGTTTGCTTTGCTTGTTCTAAGTTTACTTCTTTTTGTTTCCTTTAATTTTAGTTGTGCTCAGCTGCTCCACCAGCGAACACCACCACTGCTGCTGCTGCAGCTTGGGCCTGCTGCCACAGCTGCAGTTTAGGCCTCATTTACACCTCAATACTGCTGCTACTGCCTGGGGCTTTTTTATCCACTACTGTCTGGGGCTAAACTCTACTGCTACAGCCCATGATCTACCTCTACCACTGGTGCCTGGGTCCCCACCTGGCCATGAGACTATTGTTGCTGCCTGTTGCCTGCCTCTGCCACTGATGCCTTGGCCCCACAATCATTCAGGTACTACCACGGTTATCTGACTTGGCCTCACTCTGCGTCTACTAAGTGAGCCCTACTAATATTTGAGTTGGGTTCTGCTGCTGTCTGGTCCTGCCACTACTGCGACTGCCTTCTCTGCTGCCCCACCAACTTCTGGGACTGTTGCTGCTGATACCTTGGCCTTCTGAGGCAGGAATCGCCACTGTCACCTGGGACCTGCATGGGGAGTCATCCTCTGTGGCTATTAACAGCAGGACAGTGCAAACCTCAAAATGGCATGCTTGAGCCGTGCCTATGCCGGGGAAGCTTCTGTCGAGGCGAGGCGGCCCTTTCCCCTGCTACAACCCCAGTCCCGTTCAATCAATTAAGACTCCGGGTGTGAAGGCCTATCCCCTTCTCATCATGACCTTCGAGGCATAGAGTAAAGCCATGTCTACTACAGTCAGCCCACAGGTCACCGTCGCTGCAGCCCACATTTACGGGAAGGCCGTATCTTTGCTTCTGAAAGAGCATGTGGTCCACCTGGCCATGCAGAGAGATCTCAGTATGGGCGGGACATCCCTACCTGTCGACCAATTGGAGGCATGGCCCAGAGCGTCGTGATCTCCAATCTCTCTATGTATACTGCCAGCAAGCTCCTTCTCCCCAAATTCAAAAGCCAGGGAAAAACCAGTCCGGTGTGCAACTGTTCCTGCACAATCTGTGGGACCCTGTCCTGAAGCAAGTTTCCTCCTTACAGCTCCGTATGTTTATTTGCTTGACTCAGGAAGAGGTCACTTACGGGTCCTTTACCCTCCTCCGTGAGGACAGGGCCTCCCGTAGCAAAACCATGACCGTGTCGTACCAACCACCAGGGCGTCTCTGCCAACTCATGCAATGAGACAGCTGAAACCGTGATCCAAAAGACTGTAACCTGCCCCAACCTCCATATCCCGGCTCTGACATCGGGAAATCCGCTGCTAAAGTTAATTCTTATCCTGGGTCCTGGGAAAGAAGCTGGACCACTGTCCCACTCGAAATCGCCTCAGAACCCAGAGGTGGAACAGGATGTGACAAAGTTTGCTCTACCTGCCCTCGCCATGTCCCTGTTTTCCCATGGCATGTAGTATTCCTGGAGAGGCTGTGGAAGGAACATCGGGCCCAGTGACCACCAATGCGTCCCTGGGAGAAAGGCACCACGCTCAGGAAGCCATGGGCTTCCCTGTGGTGCAACAGTGGGCTCTGTCCCTCCCAGGGAAATGATCCCACGCCCCATCCTGCGTATCGTGCACCATAACCTAACCAACTCGATCACCGGATACTGCAGCAGGTCCTTCTGCTGCCGGCGTTCCGCCATTCTCATGGGACGAATCAGAACCAAACGTGGGCGTCTGTGCAGGTCATAAGGTTTTTAGCAACGTTGGTCATGGGCGGTGGAGGAGAGGACAGTGTTACCTTTAGTCCTCCCTTCCAGACTGTTTAACTGCATGACGTGGCCTGGAGGTGGACGTTTTTCCATCAGGGTCAGGCGTCCCCAAGTCGGGACAGGAGTAGGGTTACCAACCTCGGCTACACGATGACTTGACCTCGGGGAATTTCAGCAATGGGTGCGCTGAGACGATTAGTGCCTATAACCCTGAGGGTGGGGTCCCTGGGGTTTTGAGATAAATTGGTGGTGCCAGACCATCACCCACTCTCACATTGGTGTCGTGGCTGGAAGCCGAGGGTGACTGCCCGGAGGAGGGTTCGGGCTCTGTTCTGGACACAGCGATCATGCAACGTCTGTTTGCAGCGAGGTTTATGATTCCCGATTGCATCCCTACCGACCTCCCCCTCGACCGCGAACTTTGGGACTTTGTTGAGGAAATTCATCGTCGTTGGAATAGATCCCATTTGGCATCGACCACTTGAGCTGCTTTGAGCTGTTATATTTGTCAACTAAGGCTTCTCAAGCTTCTTGGAGCTACTATACTGGTCAACTCAGGCTTCTCAGCCAGCAACTGGGCTGGACGTACAACAATGAAAGCAAATCAGGATGTCCTTGGTTTACTTCTGGTGAAGGCGAGGGAGTTTTGGGCACATGCTTTTAATTGTATTGGTGTTGATTACACAATAAAGACTACCAGAGCCAGCCTCAATATCACCGGCAGCAGGGAACCACACCACAAATTCCGACGTCCTCAGTTCATCAGGACGGGAATTATGCAGTGTGCTGCCTGCACGAAACTCACGCTACCCCGGGAGATGAAGCCACCTGGCCCCGGAGTAGAAAGGGAAGTCTCCGTGTGTCACCTCCGCCGCAGATTTACTGGAGTGGCTATTTTGTTTGTCCCACGTTTTCAGCCAGAGACATCGGTTGTCTGGGACGCTCTGCTAGGCACATTTGCTTCACGTGCCGGTTCGGCTGGGGCCGCAGTGCTTAGCTTTTGGAATGCTTATGCTGCCTTGGAAGAATCGAGGCAAACGTGCTTCTATGTAGAAGTGTCCACTCATCTCACTTCCATCGTTGAAAGCCAATGCGCATTCCTCAGGCGAGATTTTAATTGAATCATCGATGACAGGGAGACGGCGGTGCCTGGACAGGTTTGGCTTTGGGGAGGGGATTTGGAGAATTTGACAAGTCCTGCGACCTGGTTGCCATCTGGTGGAAACTTCTTTTTCACTCAATCGGCTTCACCTTTGGTAGGCGTGAAGTCAGAGAATCCAGAATCTACCACCTATACATTTACCTCCTGCTTTCTGGCAGCCTCCATGCGGCAGATGCCATGCATGAACTATCACCTGGTGTGGGTGGAATTCCTTCCATTTTGGCGTCCTGTCGGGTACACGTCCTGGCACGTTAATAACTTGCTGTTCGAGGACTGCTCTGGGACACTTTTCATCAGTTCTAGGCCATCTGGAGTAGGAAGAATGGATACCTTCCCTCGCTGAGGAAATGGTTGGACATGGGCAAGGCTTAAATATGCGTTTTCTTCCAGAATAACGCGATGGGGCCCACAAAGAGGCAGAAATCCAGTATTGAGGTGTTCAAGAATGATGTGATCGATTTGGAGTGACAATTCAGACAGCCTGATGTGGAATCTGCCCTGCGGGAGTTTTGTGAAGATTGGAATACCGCGCTCTTAGACCTGCAGCTCTTCAGGCCCCGGGGCACATACGTGAGATTCAGGATCCAGCTCGTCCAGAACTTGGATAGTGGCTTCCCATTGATCTACTCGTTGGGAGAAAGAGGTGCATCATCAGTCATCATATTCTTGGGCTGCTGGCCGACGACAGGTCCCTTGCCTCGGATCAAGAGAGTGTCAGGGTCCAAATTCGCGTCTCTTCGCGGCTATGTTCTCTTTGGATCCGTCCAGCGCAAATGCTTAATCCGCATGACAGGACTATGCCGAGTGCTGGTTTTTGACCAGCTGGTGCTCATCATAGTGAAGCAGCAGCTGGTGTTTTTTTCCCTCTTCCTGGCTTTGTTACTGGCAGAGAAAATTGGTTTCACTTCTTCTGATACCAGAAAAAAAGACGAACTGCGTCACATCACAGGTTCTGAGTCTCCCTTTTGAGGAGGGTGGTCATTCGCTGGTGTGCCTCCGTGACTTTCTGCCTACAGAACTTGTCGTGAAACCTTTGCATTGAACCTCCTCGAAGGCTGAACGCCCTGAAGACGTATTTTTCACCTGGGTGTGTAAACTCAACTACAACACACAACTCTTGTTTATCGACAGTCACTGTCGGGAGTTCGCCCTCAGGACACTACCTATCTTTTACCAGTACCTGATCACTGTCTGGAACATGGTTGAATCACATCACGTCTAACCGCTGGCAGAGTTTGTGGTTGTTGTCAAGGAGCCATTGCTCAGGAATCTGCATCTCTGTACTCGCAGGTTCGAGTGGCTGTCAGAGGGAAATACGGTCCTGCTGAGTGTGACCAATGTCGGGAATGTGCTGGGTGGTTGATGGTTGGGATTGACGCTGCTACAGGATATAGTTAGCTGGGTAGCGGTATACGTCCGGTTGGTGATCACTGCCATTCAATGACTTAAAACAGCACTGCTTAGACTCGACGTAGTGCACGAGTTGGAGGATGCTCAGGTGTGCGGTGGAATCCGGTCTGCACATGCCCCTGCTCGGACGGAATTTCACATTGACGGCATGGCCCCATGCTGCCTCCAGGCGACTGTGTCTCACAACGTGAGCCACTTCTGGAGATTTACTTATGTCCGTTTTAAAGGTGCAAATCGAAGGGCCCCAAAAGACTGATGATGCACGCGATTCATCTAATCGCATTGATTAACCGCCTGGACGTCCTTGGCTTGCTCATTTCCAACCGGTTGGTGGAGATTCCTAGCAGAGGGGTGTTTATGAAGGGTTCTTCCTCTTTCCCTCGGGCTCTGGGAAGGAGGTTGTCACACGCACTAGTTCTGTGTGAATGGAGATTGCGGTGGTTCATATCTCCCAAATCAACTCTTGGTTCTGTGGTGCTGTGGAGTCTATGGGCCCTGCCTATGTTGGGTGCGAGCGTTTGCACACGTCTTTTAGTTTTCTTAACGATCTTTCTTTATGATTTTAATTGCACTTCAGCCCCATGCTCTTGATCTGTGAGCAACCAATACGGACGAGGGTGGTGGGTGGGGTGGGCAGGTCAGTAGATCTCCTCGTGGGTCAGCTCCTGCGCCTGACCAAGCTGGCCATAAACAAGTCCAAGCAGCGGGCCATGGAGGTGGTCGTAATGGCGGACTACCTGGCACTCTTCTGTGGTTACGTTTGGGTCAGGTTGCACTTGGAGAAAGTGCATGCGTTTTTCAAAAATACTCTCTCAGTATTTGTGAACAGATTGTCACTGCGGGACACGGAGTGCTATATTTTCTCCTTCAAATGTATTTTGAAATGATCTCAGCACGACCATTCATTTTTCGTTCCTTTCGCCATTCTCCTGAAAGGAAATGGCATTGTTTTTCACTGGCCAAAGGAGAAGGAAGTAATATAACTTGCACAATGTTACTATTACTGAATCCTTGCATTTCCAGACGATCAGGGCATTTAGAATCGCCCAGTTTGAGGGATTGACTTAGGGCTTGCTCGCACGGCCCGGGTACTCTGCACAAGTGAAGCAATGTTGGCTGGTGGACAGGATATGGGCCTCTGTGCAGTAATTTCAGAGGGACATTATGAGAGTTGAAGGGGCATATGAACGGCGAGGGATGAAGTACAGAGCGATGCACTATTTTGCGGTCAAGCTGGAGTGGTGACTTAGAGGTGGAAGCAATGACAGAGCGACTTCAACCAAACTTTTGAGCTCGCTCTCGGTCCCCTCCCCTTACCTGAGGTCGGGGACTTGCGGCAGATCTGTCTCTCTCCAGCTCAGTTTCTTCCACACAAAGACAAACAACAATATAGTTCTCTCTGCTGCTTGTCATTTTCAAATGATTTTTTTAAATTTACAGACTAGTTTGAGATACAGGAAGTGGAATGGTTCTTTTCTCACTGGCCCTAAGCGGAAGTGTGAACCTGTAACCTGGGGGTCAGGTTCCACAAACCAGGACTGCCTCGAGGTCGTTGGCATAGCAACAGGATTATTATCGCTGAAACATTGCACTGAAATGAGAAAGTGCTTAATGCAGTGATTACTGAATGATTTTGATTGCTTTATTAATTTGAGTAAAGGGATATTTCAGCACATTCTTCAGCTGCTGCCTGAACATAGTATTTGTCACGACATAAATTGCGGTGTTGGTACAGCAACTGAGGAACTGCAGCATGAATCCCATTTGCCGCACAAATGTCGGGAGATGCACAGAATCATACCCAATCCGTTTCATTCTGGACCATATAGAATACAGCATTAACATTGACCATAACAGGATGAAATTGGCCGAGATCACAAGAAGTAAAATGACGGATTTTCGTCGATTTCGCATTAGTGTGTCCCCATTGGTGTGAGCTCCGTACCTCCTACAGGTTTTGCTGGTCACTAAAATGAGTCTGACAATGAAACCGTGGAACAAGAGAATCAGGAGAAACGGGAGAGCCGGAGTTATAATGTGGTGGATGAACTCGATTGTGACCCAGACATGAGAAGATAGAACATTGTTTTTTACCTTACAAAACCATGGGTGGTTCCTCAGTGAATACCGAGCAGTGAGCTCAAAATACCAAAAAATGTTTTTTAAAGAGCTCAGCACAGTCACTGCTGCCAGAACCACAGCCGCCGTTTTCTGAGTGCAATATTTGTTTTTCTGCTTCTGGCAACAAATGGAAACAAATCGATCAAAAGCGAAAGTGACAGTGAACCAGACAGAACAGTCATTAGCTGCATAAAGCAGAATGGCATGGATATTACAAACAGGGATGGACAACACGAAACGAAATTTTTCCCGATAAATAATCGGGATATGTCTCAATATCAGGTCGAGGATAATAACCAGCAGATCTGCCACAGCCATGGCCCCGAGGTACGATCTGACACATGGATACAATCCACAGTCTTTATAAAACAGGACGAAGATCGTTACCACGTTAACTGTAATGAATTAAAACAAACACATTATACATCAACCTCAAATAACTTTACCAGTTTGATTGAGGACGCAGTGAAATTTTCAAGTGAGTCACTGTAGTCAGAGAATTACTGATATAATTCAAACTGTACAGATAGTGGCATTTTCTTAATTATTTACAGAAATTGAATGTAAAATGCAAGAAACACTCCCACCCCAAACACACAGAAGCACATCTATAAGGTTTCTGGAATATTCCAATACACTCGATCAGTGGAAAACAGACACAGGTCACATCTATAGTTCCTAATACGAAGAGTGAAAAGTTTGTCGTCCTGAAGGATTACCTTTCAGTTCCTTGAAGACAACCGGAGATGGGAAGATTTTGTTTTTTAGTCCGAATTGTGGTCGATGCTGTGTCGCAAAGATACTTCAACGCAGGGAGAACATATTCTCATCTTTAACTAGATGTGGGGAACTTTGAAACAGTGTGTCCTTCTTCCTGGAATGGGATCCCTTCCCTCAGAATCTTATCTTTCGTTCAATTAACTGATGTTCGGTCGTTTACAAATTATGTCACATGTGAAGTGTTCTACGGTATGTCAGTTATCGAATTTACCTTGATTGCCAGTACAGAATATTGTAGATAACATCAATTTAACAATTTTCTGGATGATGTCATTTATCGAAAGTTCCAGTTCATATTTATACAATTCCCAGCTCATTAAAAATAAGTCACCCAGTAGGCAAAACTAAGGGGAAGGAATAGAATTGTTTTTTTCTTCAAACTATGTACAATTAAACTCCGTCATGACGTCTTACAGCAATTCAAACATGCTTCAACATTCAATAAGATTACGGCTGATCTGATTACGGCAAGAACTTTCAGTCAGAGAACTCCCTGCTTCCTGCCTCTGTGCAGCTGACGCCCGGATGTGTTTTTACTCCAATTTGCTTCACGCATGTATTCAGGAGGCATTTTGCCTGGGGATGGGCACACCAAACGTTTTATTACATCAACTTTATATATATTTATACATATAAACACAGTTTACATACAGCAATCAAATTAGACATTTCTGGTTCTCGGTAATACTTGACCCCGTTGATATTCATGAATATCTCTGTATCTGACTCAAAAATAGTCTGCCTCCTACGGCCTCTGGGTAAGAGGGTTCCAAAGGCCCAAAACAATGTTTAAATAAGACAAAGTGAACATTTTTTCATCAAGGGGAGGCCATGCCTGACAATTCTGCGAGAATTCTTTTAGGAAGTAACGAGCAGGTCAGACCAACCAGAGCCAATGGATATTATTTACGTTGGCTTCAATAAAGCCTTTCACAATGGGCCGTCCACGATGCTGGTGAGAATCATTAGGATCCATCCTGTTAGATGCAAAATAAGACCATGGATAGAAAATTAACTCTATGGCAGAAAACTGAGAATGAGGATGAAAGAGACATTCTCACGATGGCAGCCGGTGACAATTGCTGTTCCGCTTGGTCAGTGCTGCGAACACAACTATACCATTCTATCATACATTAATGACCTCGATCAAGGAAGTGATGGTACTCCGGCTTAGTTGGCAGAAAAGACAAGATAGTCAGAGGTACAGGTAGCATTGAGGAAGTAGGAATGCTGCAGAAGAATCTGAGCAGTGTATGAGAATGGGCAAAATGCATGGACAGATGAAATGCAACCCGGGAAAATGTGTCTTTTTTGTGCTTTGTTACGAATAGAAGCATGGGCTATTTTCCAAATGAGGAAATGCAAATCTGCTTGGGATTTCTAGATGAGGGTTCTCTTCATTTAACTTGAAGGTTGAGTTGTAGTGAGGAAGGAAAATACAATGAGGGCAGTTATTTTGAGAGTAATTGAATATAAAAGCACGAATAAATCTTTGAGGATCTATAAGGTTATGGTCCAGCTACCTTTGGAGTATTGTGCGAAATGTTTGGCCTTATATCTCAGGATGAATGTATTGTCCTTACAGAGTGTTCGGATGAGATTAATGAGAATGGTCTCAGGAATGACAGGCTTAACATATGAGGAATATTTGAGTCCTCTGGATTGATACTGGATGGAGTTTATAAATATGCGGGTGATCAAATTGGAACAAATACTAAATGGCCTGGACCCCGTAGATTTTGGAAAGGTGTTTTCATCTGTCGGAGAGACAACCCAAAGGGCGCAGCCATAAAACACGCAGAAGACCTTTCAGAACGGAAATAAGGAGATAGGACTTCAGCCAGAAAGCGGTGATTCTTTGAAACTGATTGATAAAGAAGGTTGTGGAGGTCACAGTAGCAAATATATTTAAGATGGAAAGAGATAGTTTTGATTTTAATGAGGATCAAGAGTTATGGGGGAAAGCGAAAGAATGGAGTTGAGAAACTCATCAGCCATGACTGAAGTTTGGAGCAGACACGATGGGTTGAATGCCCTAATATCTATTCCTATGCCTCACAGTCTTATGGTCTTACTCCAAAAAAGGAAAGTAATTGCCCTCATATCTGTAATAAACTGAATACGTTTTTAAGCTTAAGACAATACGTAAAAACGTTCTCGCTAGCTGTACTTTCAATCAACTTTGAAACCAATTTTACTGAGAACACATCCAGACGTCTGCGTGTGAGGCTTTCATTGTGGAAATATAGCAGTTTCCCCTTGGAATTACACGTGATCTTATTATATCATACAAGAACTTGAGCAGAGTGGATCAGATGGATCCTCGATGGGTCTTTGTACGGTCCAAAACAGTCATCATTCAGATTTGCACCTTTGTTTGAGGAAGAGTATTTCAGTGTAAATAAATCTGACTGAGTTATTCCTATAATTCAACCTGACTCAGTCTGAGGCCAATGTCATTCATCATATCAACAATGTGTTTATATTTACAATTTGTTGTGACCAGTAGGGGATTGGGAGCAGAAACGAAAACAGTCACTCTCTTCACACTCAGACAGAGCAGGGGTGAGGTTAAATGAACAAAGTGGGAATCCATTGAAGTGGAAATGCTCTTTCGCAAATACTTGTAATGACTGAATATTTAAATTATGTCGAGACAGATTTAGTTTAATTTTTGGAAAACAGATATATTTTGAATAATTGGGGAGGAGGAGAATAGTGCAGCTGGGATCACTATGCAATTATCTACAATTTGTTTGCTGGTGAAATACTGTCAAAGCGCCGAAAAAATAACACGTTCTCAGTTCAATGCTCTCATGATCCATTCAGTCCATCGCATCAGCGACACAGAATCCGCTCGAGTCCACTTTGATAGTTAATTGTAGATTGGTATAATGTTCTTTAAAAATCCATACTAGGGTAATAAGTGGCTGCGTTCACCCCTCCAGTGCCACTCGGCAAGCCTCGCCACTCTGCAGCATCTGCTCCAGATATGGGTCATGCTGCAGAGTTAGGTTCATGCTGCCTGCAAGCCCCATACCTCACCTGGAGAGAACTCAATGAAATCATCTGTCTCCGTGAATGTAATATTGCACTAAATGGTTCAGAGAAAAACAGTTACTTTCCAATATCAGAGCACAATAATTCGGAACAGGAGTAGGCCACATTAACTTGCACTTCCTCTCCACTGCTTAACTGCATCCATTACCCCCAGTGTGGTATCCTCTGCTTTGGAGCAACCAATCACAAATTCGGAAACGAATTCAGGGAGCATCTATTGTCTACCCGTTCCTATCAAAACCACATCATGGTTGCCATCCAATTCATCTCCCCTTCCCACTGCAATATGTGCATCCTGGACATGTTCCACCAGCAAAGTAAGGCCACACGAAAATTGAAGGAAGAACGCCTCGTCTTTCACATCGGTATTACAGCCTTATGAACTCAACATATTATTCACGACTTTACAAATCTCGGAACCCGCTACCCCAGCTCAAGACCTGCCTCTCCTGACTCTTTGGCCTGACCTAAAGTGTCTTTCCCGCCTCTCCGCTTCACCATTTCCAATGACCTCATACCTGCATCCACTTATTAATTTCCATTGACCTTTCCACAGAACGGCTCCTATTATTTTTTTCTCAGCCCTTTTCCCTCCCCCAGTCTTGCTGAATGGTTGTGCCAAAAACTCGACTCTCGTGCTCCTCTGACGCTGCTGACTTGTTGTGCTTTGTCCTCTTTTATCAACTCTGACCTTTAACTGTGCCCCGTCATTCAATAATGACATGGGTATCTACTTCATGACTCAAGTCCATTTTCGTGCCAACGCCTCGCACCCCTCCACACTTCTTGCATCCCTCCACCCAATAAATCATCCAACCCAACTATAAATTTTTCCAGTGGTCGAGCCTCCACAGCTCTGTGAATTCCAGTCATGTACTACCTTCTGTGAGAAGATATTTCTTTCCATTTGTGCCTTCACTGAGAGTACATTATTCTGTATCTTTGTCCCCCAGTTCGAATCTCTGCCGAGATGTAGAAAGACTTCTTGTTTTATCTGCAATGAATAAACGCCAAGCTATTTACGTTCTTGGTAGGTCAACACAGGAATCTGCTTAATGAATCAATCTTCTTTCTTTCTGCACTGAGGTGCTGGTTTTATGTTTCAAACCCTTTGCAGTGCACTAATTTTGGGAATCTCTCGCCATTTAAATCTACCTTTTGGCTCTTCCGGCCAAAGTTCTTGACTTCACTGAACTTACCTCTATCCCCTTGCAGACTATTTACATCTTTATTGTGACAGGCCCTCTCATCAATGTTTGTGTCATTCGCAAACTTTAGTACAATATTCGTTCAGCTATCCCTTTCAACACATCAGCATAGATTACATAGGTAACTGATGCTGTCGGAATGATGTGTGTCATCTTCTAGTAAGATATATTTTTTTATATACGGATGGATTTTCATTAATCAACACTTATAGAATCCTAGCACTGTAGAAGAATGTGATTCTGCCCATCTGTTCCACAACTAACTGGGAAGAGTATGCCAGACTCATCCCCCCTCCACCATCCAATTCCTGTAACCCTATTTCCCGTAACTAATGCATCATGCATGCACATCATTGGACTGTGGGATGAAACCGGCTTGCCCGGAGAAAATCCATGCAGGCACGGGAAAAATAAGTGAACTCCAAGCAGACAATCGCCTGAGCCTTGAATCAAAGCTGAGTCGCTGCGCTGTGAGGCAGTAGTGCTAACTAATGAGCTAGCATTCCGTCCCAGATGACTCTCCACTCTGTGTTGTTTAATTATTTTTCCATGCCAAAAATATTATCCACCATTTTATGAGCTCCTGTCTTTTGCAAATTCTCCTATTTCGCACTACCTTAACGAAATCCTCTGAGAAGATAAACACAAATATACTATCTGCCTATTCTTCTTTATCATGTCTGCGTCTCAGGGAACCCATTATTTTGCTTAATTTACGTGACAAAATATGAGTTCCCTTTCACAAAACAATGTTGACTCTTAGTTGACCTGCAATGCTTTCCTTCTTAATTCATTTGAATACATCCCAAAAATAGATGCTTGGCGAACTATTCTTAAGGTTCCTGAATTCAGTTTTTCCCTTCTCAGAGGCTTTCCAATTTTCCTGATAACTCATGGAATCCGAATAAACCTGTTGGACAATAAACCAGTGTTGTTTGAGTTTTTACTTTGTAAACCCAAATCCAAAACGTGCGTCTTCAAATCACTCCTCAAATTGAGGCAGGTCTGGGATATTACAGCCAATGCCGACACTCAATTCGCAAAAAAAGCTGTATTAGTTGCTGCGGGCTGGTTTACCTTTATTCTTATGATTTTGTCACGTAAACGTCTTGTCCCTTTTGTTATAGGCAGTTCAAAAAGAAACTCCTCCCATTACCATTTTGCTGATAAGTTGAATTACATATATTATCTTCCCATATGCCGATCACTATTAAAATATTTTCACAGAGGCTGGTATCCCTTCGTCAAGTCACTTTCCATTTATACATGCATAGTACTTGCCCATGGTCTGGCTATTTCGCAGACAGGTCTCAGAGTGAGCAGACGCTCTGTCACTCCTGTTTATATCTGTCAATCTGGAGTCTCTGTTTGGACCAGGTTATCAACCCCAATCGGGAAATCAAAATCTATGTCGTCCAGCCGGCTCATCTTGTTCCAAACATTACATCTCGCCCTCTCTCAGGGTCCAAATGCAGACTTGTTCAATTCCTTGTAGACTGTCCTGGGCAGGTCTGACTCCTGCCTCACAGCCTCACATTGTACCTGGAGCATCTCCGAAAAAAAAGATCCACGACATCAAGCAGTCGAGTTTTTGAGTATGCCACATCCACCATGCCCATTTCATCTCAAGGATTCTTCAACTGTATGTGAATGGGGAGAATCCATGGGTTCCAATAACCTTTGTGGATGATCGGAGGGGCAGAGTATGCTTGTTTCCTAGCCCACTTGCAAGACGACAGCTTTCATATGGTCGGAGCACCTCGTCTGCCTGAACTTTGGACATCACTGCAACTAACATTTGGTCGACCATGCCTCTTCCAGATGCAGGGTCATGTGACTCGTTCGGCAGGAAACTTCATTCCATGAAATAATCTGCTTCACTCGCTGAGAGGAGTCGAGTCCAGCATTGGCGTTCCTGATTCGGATTCCTGGCACACAAGCGGACTTCGACCAGTTCTGAGACTATTTCGAATGCATTTTCACCACGATCCATTGATACCATGAAATATTATTTTGTATCAGCTTCCCATGCAGGACGTTGTCAAAGCCTTTGCTGAAAAATCCCATCGGCATACTCTAAAAAAATGCAACCAAATTAACCAGGCATAATTATCCTATGATAAAGTCATACTTACTCCCCATGACCAAACCTTGCCTCTCGAAATAGCAATTGAATTGCTTCTTGCCTCTTTCCTGCAATTGTTTCCCTTTCAATGATGTGAGACTCATTTGTCCATCATTCCCAGGTCTTTCCCTTCGAGTTTTCTCTGTAAAGTGGAATCAGATCGTCTGTTCTTCAGTCATCTGACACTCCCTCTGTTGCCATATTCAACTTAGAAGTTTGGATCAGGCCCTTTTCTCTGCCTGGATGCAACTCATCCTGACTGGGTATTTGTTGAATAAGAATCCAGAAAAAAACCAATGCCTGCTCTCATCTTTTACCAATCTGATCAATCTGTTCACAGTTCATGTACTGAAATTGTGTGCCTGCATTCTCCTTCTCCAAGTTAAAAAAAAATGAAGTGCTAATTTTTAGTCAGTTGATTTTCTCTCGTATCTAGCAGAGAGCGTTGGTACCTTGTCAACTATATTTGTGCGCTGGTAATTTTGTTCACATTGAAGGACTTGTAAAATTTCTTGGGATTCTTCATCTTCTTGCCTGTCCATGCTCCGAAAAAGTCGGAACTGCAGATTCTGGAGACTGGAGTCGGAACGTGTGGCGCTGGAAAAGCACAGCAGTTCAGTCAACATCCAAGGAGCAGGAGAGGTGATATTTTAAAGCATAAGCTCAGCATCACGAATGTCCAAGAATCAAGAGAGTGCTGATGAATGTCTTATCCGAAAACGTCAACGATCCTGCTCCTCGGTTGCTGCCTGCCCTGCTGTGCTTTTTCATCAAGTCACTTATTACCTGATTCGATATTGGTCGGGCTGGAATAGCACAGCCTGTCAGGCAGATTCCGAGGAGCAGGACAGTCTACGTTAAAGGCATAAACCCTTCATCCTGAATGAGGCACGGGTGTCAAGGGGGCTGAGAAACAAATGAGAAGGGGTGGGGCTGAGAGAAGATAGGTACATGCAAGTGGGGGTGGAAGTGTAAGGATGGAGAGGAGACTTTTTGTCTGTCCATACTCCCATTTTAGTCAATTTTGCTGTGTGAATTTTCTAAGTTTCACTGTGATCAATTCTCACTTTTTTGAATCTCTCGAAAACAGAAGTTAAAATTCCTTACCAGACAATCTTGCCATGTTAGGGATTAATCCAGATAATGTCAGTTTCATGCCCTCTGTGGTCATTATACGTTTCCTTGGATATGGAGACGAAAAGTGGAGATCATACTCCAGTTACAGTTTCTACAACACTATATGTAACTGATGCAGAATCTCTTCCAATTTTCATTAAATGAAAGCCATCCTTTATTTTACCTTTGCACTTGCATATGTTCGTCCCAATCCCTCTCACTTCAAATATATTCACAAACTCATTGTGCGTAGTATTAAAATATACTACCGAATATCGGGTTATATTACATCCACTGCTTCTCCATTGTCGCTATCCATCAGAAAGATATTCAACCAATTAAAGAAAAGTCGATTATATTTTCCCTTTCATATATGCTTCGTAATTTCCTCCTATGCTGCTATTATTTGCTCAATATCCAAAAAGACACCCGAAAAATAGATTCCAAAATACTCTTGATGATAAGGTGACTAATTTGTTTTTCACGCTCCCTATTCTACCCTGTTTAACTAATTGGATTGACATCAAACCTCCCAGTTGTCCTGTATGTCTACCTATATTTGCAGAATATATGAGGAAATAACACAATAATTACAAATGCAGTAAATATACCGACTGATTCTTTCTCCAAAGTTCTGTTATGAAGTACACGTGACCCATCAATTCTCAATCCAGCTATGTTCTCAAATACTGCCATGTTACTGATACGAATGATTTCTTTTTGACCACTTAATTCCATTGTTCAGTTGGTATTTCTGGGAGATTTTCTAGATGATCTGCAATGAAGGCAGACACCAAGACACGTTCTACTTTCCGTGTAATTTCTATGTTCTCCATAATAAATCATCCTTTTCGGATGTTCACCCACTGTTTCACACACTTGACATTGTTTTATTTTGCTTTCAAACATTGATAGAAGATTTTCATGGTCCTTTATGTCTTTTCTTAGTTTGCATTCAAGTTTCTTTTCCATTTCCTTGTCAGAATGTTGATCGTCCTTCGTTTCGTTCTAAATTTCTCTGAATCCCCTGTCTTATTCCAATAAGTAGTATTTTGCTGAACCTTTACTTTTGATCTAACGCAATTTTTAGCTTCTTTTGTTGACCATTTCTGAGTCCGCTTTCCTTTTTGCTTTTTTCATCTTTAAGGAATGTCTGTACATTGCACACCTGTTACAAATAAACAGACATTGCCTGAATTCCATTAACTATTATTTCTTAAACTTCTCCAATTCACTGATGCCACCTTGCGCTTGATATAGTCGTGGCGTGCATGGCTCAGGATTTTAACCTTATTTTCGAACAAAAACAACTGTGACCAAGTGCCAGTTAATGTTCAATACATTGTAATCAATGTTCCCAGAAACTCCTTTGCAGAAAGATTTTTAATTATTTGTTCAGATCACACATTACCAATGCAAAAGTCGGCCAATTTCCAGCTCGGTTTTCAATATACTGTTTAAGGAAACTATTTCATACACACTATTAAATCCATTTTTGACAGTATTAGTACTCTTGTGCTAACGCGATTTAGATCGAATTTATGTCGTCTATAATTACTCCTGAGCCCACAACCATACATAACTAATTTCCTGTTGTATAAGATGCCCACTACTTGTACTGCAGCTTTGAAATGGACATACAATTACCATTAATATTTACTTCTACTTACTATTTCTGAGCTCCACCTTAACAGATTCTGTGGAATATGAACGATACAAGCTCGGGAAAGATAAATGGCAGAATTAAAAGAGGTATCCAGCGATACCTATCTTGACGTTGAGATAACACACTGGCTTATTTTTTACTTCTTATCAAGTATTATTATGACAAGGTTTGTGACGGTTTCTGCTCAGGTTGAGGTTTACGGTGTAGGTTTGCTCGCTGAGCTGTAGGTTGATATCCAGACGTTACATTACCTTGCGAGGTAGCATCATCAGTGTCGACCTCCAAGTGAAGCGATTCTGTTGTCTCCTGCTTTCTATTTATATGTTTGTCCTGGATGGGGTACCTGGGGTTTGTGGTGATGTCATTTCCTGTTCGTTTTCTACGGGGTTGAGAGATGGTATCCAGATCTATGCGTTTGTTTATGGCCTTGTGGTTGGAGTGCCAGGCCTCTAGGATTCCTCTGGCATGTCTTTGCTTAGCCTGCCCCAGCATAGACGTGTTTTCCCAGTCGAAATTGTGTTTGTTTTCATCCGTGTGTAGGGAGAGAGGGTCCTTTTTTATGGCTAGCTGGTGGTCGTGTATCCTGGTGGCTAACTTTCTTACTGTTTGTCCTACATAGTGTTCGTGCAGTCCTTTCATGGAAGTTTGTAGACGACATTGGTTTTGTCCATGGGTTGAACTGGGTCCAAAAAGTTTGAAAGTTTTTCTTTGCGAGTGTGGATGGGTTCATGCGCAAAGCCGTCTCCGAGGGGTCTCAGTCGTCTGGCTGTCATTTCTGAACCATATTTGATGTATGGTAAGGTGATTAGAGTTTCTGGCTGTGTTTGATATATTTGTCGTGGTTTGTTCTTGAGGAATCTGTGGACTGTATTTTTTAAGTATGCATTCCTCTTGAAAAATAAATTTAAAGGGGCAACATTTGCTATCTTCTAGTCTTCTGACACTATTCCTTTAGACAATGACAATAGAAGGATCAAAGCCAAAGGCACTGCATTCTCCTCCCTGGCTGCCCAGATAATCCTAGGATAAATCCCATCCAGTCCAATATATTTTCAGACTTTCCAGAACTGCTAAAACCGTCTCCTTGTGAACCTCAATCTCGTCGAGTCCAGTCGCCTGTATCTCAGTAATATGCTTGACTACATTGTCTTGTATGAGTGTGAATACTGACGAAAAAATGTTAATTTCGCGCTTAGCCATCTCCTCATACACAACTGACAACTTCCCAGGGTGGCCCTTGATTCGATCTCATCTCAAGAAAGTCATATTTGATCTCTGATATATCCGTAGAAAGCCTTCGGGTTTTCCTTGATTCTTTCTGAAAACTACTGCTCATGTCCCCTCGTGGCTCTTCTCAGCTCTTTCTTTGGATCTTTCCAGCTCACTTCTAAGTCGCAAAGCACCTTATCTTAGCCTTCTCTTCTCATTCCAACCTAAGCCTTTTCTGTCTCTTGACAAGAGATTCAACTACTCCTTCGCTCAACTACTTCCTCCCTGCCGGACCAGTACATACTTATCAAGGATACCAAGTAGCTGTTCCGATTAAGTCCCAGAATTCAATTTGTGCCCATCCCCTGCTGTTTCTGCCCCAATCGTATGCATCGAAATCTTGCCTTATTGGATTGTAATTGTCTTGCCCCGATCTATAACTTTTACCCTGGAGTATAACAATCACTTTACATGGCTAAAGTAAACTTAGCGATTTGTTGTTACGATCACCAGAGTCCCCTTTTTCTTCTGAGCAATAGGGACTCAGTTCCAGACACCGATACCCCATGGATTATTCCTGGTAAGTCGATCTCACAACAGTGTCCATAAAGGTATACATGTTGTTGAGTGCAACGGCCTCGGGTGATCCCTGCACTGACTGCAAGTTCCCTTTCCGTCACCTGAATGTGACCCGTCCGCCTGCTTCTATTCCATGAGGTGTGATTACCTCCCTGTAATTTCTCTCAACATCCCCCTCCCTCTCCGCAATGATCCATTGTTCATCCAGTTCCAGCTCCAGTTCCTTAACGCGGTTTTCAATGTCATCGAGTTGAGTGCTCTTACCGCTGATGAAGTTAGCAAGAATTGAAGCAGGTCACCCTTCCCCCCACATTCTGCAGGAGGAACAATCAATTGCCATCACCTTCATTCCCACATATCCAAGTTTCCAGACATCTCAAAAATAAAGAATAATACGAAATCAATTACCTTCCCAAATATGTTATCTCACTTACTCAGCCATCTCCAGCTCAGTGCGTGCTCCGCTTATTCACGAGAAACGTTTTAAATCAGTGATTTAGCTTCCCTGCAGCTCGGTCGTCGTTGTTCCCATTTTTCCTGCTACCAAAAACAAAATAGAGCGTCTGGGCCTCGAAGCAAGTTTTTAAATCAATGATTCACCTCGCCGGCAGCCCCGTGGTCGTCTTTCCCGCTCTTCCTTCTGCTGAATGTAAAATCTCAGGAAGACATTCATACTATCAATTTTATAAACCGGTAAGACATGACCGGATTAAACCAAATTGGAGCAGCCTATTTACAGCTTGTGCCCGTCACATGGAAATTGAAAGAAAATATAAAGATTACGGAGAGGAAAGAACTTAGGACGATCATCTTCACTGGGGATTTAAATGTAGTGTACAAACGATGAGTATTTTAAGAAAAAAATGTTGTATTTCATTATCAAGGAATGCATTACGAGTTATTTGCAACATCAAACTACAAATCATCAGATTCCGACAAACAGCGTGGATAATGGAGATCCTGGAGTTGTAAAATATCTGGATTTACAGAAGGAATTTAATAAAATGCCGCAAGAAAAGATTGATACGTCAGATAAGCGCACGTGGCTTTGCAAGTAATTCATGAGCTTTGTCCAGTTTTGGGGAAACAAACAATAATGCATCGACGGAATAGTGAACATAAAGCTGAAAATGTGTTGCCGGAAAAGTGCAGCAGGTCAGGCAGCATCCAAGGAACAGGAGAATCGACGTTTTGGGCATGAGCCCTTCTTTAAGAAAACTCGTGAAAAGAAATACCCAACAACAGATTATGGTCCACCAAATTTATTCAGAAGAATTGCTTTCAGGGCGTTAGTCCTTCGTCAGGTGATTGTGGGGAATTAGATTGTAAGACATATAATTTATAGCAGAAGTCCACAGTGGGTTGTAACTGATATTATATATTGGAAAATACACAGATTGTTTGTTAAGTCTTTTACAATGACCATGTTGCTTTAAGGTCTTTCATATGTAAATCACAAGACATTTTTATTTAATGTTAGATTGTCACGTGCAATTTAACAATTGGTGTCATGTCGGCCCAGGTAAGGTATTGAAGGCGTTTACTCCTCCTAAGGCTGACAATGTCATAATGATCATACTGATTCTAATCCAGAAAAGTGATTCACAGAATCTTACATGGATTCATTCAGTTTTTCAGCGAAGTTAAATATAATTCTGCAAGTACTCCGAAAGCTAGTGCTTCAAAATAAATCTGTAGTGCTCTAACTAATGTGTGTTTTTTTAAGCTTGCACAACCCAGTCCAACACCAGCGTCTCCAAATCATGACTACCATGGACAGAATAGATTAGTCGTTTCGTTGTGGGCAATATTTGGGGTGCTATAAATGTCGGTTCTCTGGCCCCAATTGTTTAAAATCTGTATTATAACTTTGATTTGGGTTTACGAAATACCATACCTTCATTTTCATTTGCAAGTACATCGGTGTAAAAGTGCATTGCAGATAATATGTCAGAAATTTGCAACGAAAGTTTTATAAATGGATATTGTGAATGGACTAATAATTAGCAGATGAGTTCATTTTTTTTCTATTTTGGTCAGAGGAATATGAAGATACGTTATTTTCTAAAACTGCTTAAGTGCAGACTATATGCGTCAACTCGTACATATCACAGAAAGCTGACATGCAGTCCAGCAGGTAAAGAGAAAGGCAAATGCAATTTAAGAGTTTATATCTGAAGGGAAAGAGTGTAAACGTAAAACAGTGTTGCTGCAACTGTGCAAGACATTCGTGAGACGGCAAATGTACACTATATGCAGTTCTGGGAGCCTGACGTGAGAAGGAATTTGGCTCCGTTACACACAGTTCAGAAGCAACCAGATTGCTTCCAAAGATGAAGAGATTGTTGTATGAAGAGATATTGAGCATTTCAGGCCAACATTCTCTGGAATTTAGAAGAATGAGCGGGGATCTCAATAAAAGATGTGAGATGACAAAAGTGAATGAAAATGTAGATGTGGAGTGGAAATTCCGTCGCGTGAGTCAATCGAGAGCAAGAGGTCATGATTTTAGGATAACGTCGAGCAGTTTTAATACAGGTGTAACGAGATCTTAATTCTCTAAAAGAGTTGTGAATCTGTGTAAATGTCCAGAGTGCAGTGGGTTCTGGGAAATTGAGTAAGTGAAGGGTAATGGAGAGCGAGCAGGGAAATGCAAATAAGGCCGGAATGAAATCAGACGTGATCATATTCAATGTCGTAGCAGACTTGAAGCGGACTATTTTCCGACTGATGTTCCTCGTTCTTATTCAGCCCCTCGAATGTGCTGTACAGGATTAGGACATAGAGAAGTAGAGCACAGTACAAGCCCTTCATCCCTCGATGTTGTGCCGATCTTTTATCCTACTGTACACCAGCTTCATTGCACCTTCTTCCATGTGCGTTCCAAGAGTCGCTTTAAAGTCCGGAATGTATTTGGCTCTATTGCCACCGCAGGCAGTGCATTCCACGGACCCGCCACTCTCTGTGTAAACAACCAAACTCTGACATCTCTCTTAAATCTACCTCCATTCACATTAAAATTATACCCCCTTGCAATTGCCATTTCCACGCTGGGAAGAAGTCTTTGGCAATCTAGTCTGAAAATGGAGCAGCGCTCCGAAAGCTCGTGTTTCCAATTACACCTGTTGGCCTATAACCTTGTGTTGCGTGACTTTAACTTTGTACTCCCCAGTCCGTCAACAACATCTCCAAATCATAGTCCATCTATGCCTCTCATCGTTTTGGATATCTCGATAACATCACAATTCATTCTTCTTCGCTGCAATGAGAACAGTCGTAATTTGCCCAACCTTACTTCATAAGACATTCCCTCCAGTCCAGCCAGTATCCTTGTAAATCCACTCTGCGCCCACTCTAAAAGGTACACATACTTCGTGTAATGAGTCTAATGGAACTGCAGACAATACGCCAAGTGCACTCGAAGCAGAGTGCTATAGAACTGTAAAATAGCACAGCAGTTCTTAAACCTATTATACCAGGAAATGGAAGTCAAGAAACAATACGAAATAATAACAACTTTATTAACTGGAATGATAAATTTGAGGAATTGATGGACATGGACTATAAGATCTCTCTATTTATCCAGACTGTCACAAAGTTGGACATGTTTACTGAAAACTGTATCGTTTATCAAGGATATTGTGTTGATTTTTTAATCAGAGGTTTCGTAAACATCTCCCAGTTCAGATTCGTCTGGCATGGTACAGATATTGAAGGGTATTGAGAGACATTCATTTGTATGTAAACAAAGAAGACATAAGACCAAAGTGGTCATGTTTTAGAAGTGACCTCGAAAATGAAAGGCGGTTCATCAACTTTCTAACTGAGCAGTTCGGTCCAGAACTAGTTAGGAGTTCAGCTGTGTAGATAGGCTCTCTCTCTCTCTCTCTCTTTCAGCACTTCTAACTTCAAACTGTAAGCATTTGTTCCATTTAAACAGATATTTAGGGGGCTTTGCTTATTGGGACTATTGCATATATTTGGAACAGCATAATTAATCTTTGGATTCGCTGAGTTCCGTCAGCGATCGTTTTTCTCTTCCTTCTGCTTCATTGTGTAAATTTGTGAATACATTGTGTCTGTTTTACAACCAGGCAGTCAACCTAGGTATCTTACTCTGCTTATTTTCACTGTACAAGTATCGAATCTAATTGCAAAGTTGTGGTCTGGGCTGGCTGCTTAAGAATGGTTTGACTGGTCTAATTGATTTCATAACAGTTCGGAGGGCTCTTTGCAAGATTTTCTACAGTGAGTAGTAATTGCCAGTGTCTATAGTTCGGATTTTTCTTTTCTTGGGTGGACAGCGTTTGGGATAGTAATGATTCTTTCAGTCGCCAAAAGCTTTATGTATTTGGATGCCGTGACTTTGGAGATTTTGCAAAAGATGAAAAAAACCAAGTTGCAACAATTAGCAGACAAGCTGGAATTGGAACTGCCTGCTTATGTGAGGAAAGTAGAGATAATTACAACAGTAGTTTCGCATTTAAAATTGCGAGAGAAACCATCAGAAACTATACAGGCAGCGGGTATTCAATTGCAAATGAAGAAGTTTGAGTTATAGACGAGAGATAATAAAAGCACACAAGAAATGAAACAGATTGAGTTACGATTAAAAGCAGAAGAGAGTGAAAGAAGAGAGAACGACGGAACAGAGAGAAGAAGGGAGAGCAGCAGAAGACAGGGAGTAAAGAAAGAGTGGGGAAAGGAAAAGAAAAAAAATTGAACTTCAATACTGACACTTCAAAGGGAAAGTCAGCTGAAGAGGCTGGAGATAAAGACTTAGGGTATGATTCACAAGCAAGAGAGTGAGGATGAGCAAATCCCTGGTTTTCAGAAACCGAGTGAGAAACTGTTTGTGAACGGTTATATTCAATCATTTCCAAAATTTGATTAGAAAGATGAGGAAGCCTCTTTCCTCGCATTTGAAAAGGTGGCTAATCAGATGCATTAGCCAGTGGCAATGTGGGATTTGTTGATACAAACCAAACTTGGAGATAGGGCTCGTGAGTTTTTCGCATCCTTATCAGAGGAGGTACCTGGGGAGCATGAGGAGGTGAAAAAAGACCATGTGCAGTCCACATGAACTATTACGAGAAGCCTGCAGACAGGTCAAAACAATATTGCGTTTGTAAGGATCACATACAGTAATTTCGGTAGCGGATAAGAGCTTTAAAGAGAGAGCAAACCTACGATGCCCTCAGGGAGGTAATTATTTTGGAGGAATTCAAATTCACTGCCTGAAGTAGTGCAAACTCGTGGAAGAGCTGAGAGTTAAAAGTGACAATTTTAGCAGGTGAATTCTCCGATGATTATGAGCAGGATCCTTAAACTCGGTTTGGCTTCCAGAATTAAATACAGTGCATGAGGGATTGGAATTCTGGGAAAGAGAAATTCTGACGTGGAAAGTGAAAGGCAGATCTCAGTGAACATCAGAATATTAAACGACCATACGGTAAAGAAAAACCTTGAGGGGAGCAAAGAAGTTCAAAATGGGGTGTTTTTATTGTAATAAGGTGGGGCACAGGAAATCACAGTGTTCGTGAGCAAGGAGAAAGCCAGATGTAGGAAAACGGCCAGGCCTTGAAGTTTTTTTGCACAATTAACAAAAACACAATGCAAGTTAAACAACTTTCTTCGTGTCTACGAGATGATCAGAGGTTGGTCAGGGAGAAAGTGCTGGATTTGCTTAAAAGAATACATGAAAGGGGAACGTTTATTCAAATAGGCCAGAAGTAGCAGGGAAATGGGTTACAATATTAACAGACACAGGATTATCTCAGTCTGTAATGCTGAAAGATGAGGAAATATGTACTCCAGAGGGACAATTGCCAGAAAAGGTACTGGCAACAGGAATTTATGGTGAGACAAGAAGTGAGGTTAGCGACTGCAGAGAAGAGTGGAGAATTTGTGGTAGGCTGACTGGACAAATACTCAGCTCCACGAATACAATTTGTGCTTGCTAATGATAGAGGTGATTCAGCGGTAGGCGTGATTGAAAAGCCAGTGGAGAAGCAGTCAAGTGAACACATGAAGTATGTTTATCCAGAATGTTTCCCTGATTGTGTGGTCACAAGATCACAAAAGCACAAGCTGAAACAGACGAAATCAGGGATAAGTCTATGATAAATAGGATGAAATAGCGATATCCAAGAGGTTTTTGATCAGCAAAGAGGGACAGAACGGGTGCAAATAGGTAAGCATGCAGTAACGTTGACTCTGCTAGGCTAATTTAGTTACAGCAGAAAGATGAGATGTTGTAACAGTTGTCACAGAAAACATCTACAGACAAGAAAAGTGAAAGCATCTCTTTGTATTGTTACTTAACAACTGATGCCTTATAACGAAATGGAAAACATCACACATTCAAGCAGATCAGAAATGAGCAGAGATTCATCAAGTTGTTTGGCCATTAGGGTACAGAAGGCGGTGGTGCGAGTGATGCATCAACTACGACTTGGAGTTAACCTAGGGCTAAAGAAAGCACTTGCGAAAATACAAAGATATTTTTTATTGGCCTGGACTACACAAGGGTGTCGTTGAACCTTCCCAGACATTTCACATATATTAGCCAATCGGAAAACCACAGGCAGTAATAAATCTGCACATTTAATACCTATTTCAGCATTTGAGAAACCTATCAGAAGAGTTTTGATAGATTGTGTAGGCCCACTACATCAACCAGAAAGTGGGAATAAGTATTTATTAATAAAATGGACGTGTCGACTAGATTTCCAGAGGCATTCCCATGACGTAACATCACAGCTGAAAGTGCTGCAGTAGAATTAATTATTTTTTTACGAGATACTGTCAACAAAGGAGATCCAGTTACATCAAGTATCAAAAGTCGCATCCAAACTATCCAAGAATGTCATCGCTAAATTGGGAATAAAGCAGTTCAAATCTACTGTGTACCATCTAGTATCGCAGGGAGCGCTGGACAGGTGGCATCAATCAGGAAAGATCATATTGCCCGCTATTGGTCAGGATTATCCAGAATAATGGGATAAGGCAGCTTCATTATGTATTTTTTGCGATGAGAGATGCATGTTAGATATTGACCAAATTCAGTCATTTGATTTTTTTTTTGTGCATGCAGTAAGAGACCAGTCAAAAATGGTTGAAGTGAAATTATGAGTCAGAATTCAGAGACCATCCATTTTGACTTTATGTCAAGTTTTAGAGAACGATGAAATAAAACTGGAGAGTTGGCTAGACAACATTTAAAATTATTAGAGCATTAAATGGAACAGGAACGGGTGCGAAACCATAAATGCGCAATCTTACAATTGGGGATAAGTTATTGGTGCTATTTCCACCCTTAAAAATTAAGGTTGAGTGGACCTTATGAAATCGAGAAGAAATTTATTGAGGTGAACAACTTGAAAAGGCCTCTAGATGGGAAAAATGCCACAGAATGCGTTGTGTATATTCTCAAAGTTATTTTGACAGGGCAGGAAAGAAGAACCAAGTGGAGACGATTCCTATTTGGACATTCATTTAATCAAATTCGCAATGACGACATTGCCAAAATTTCGTCAAATTGTTGAGTTACTTTCCACAGGAAAATAGAAATGAACTGAAATAGTTATTGCTATCAAATGGGGAGATATGCAGAAATACACTGGGAGGTGCTGATCCAACTATGCATGATTTAAAGGTGATGATTTTCCTATTACGCAAAATTCGTATGGACATAACCCTCAAAAGTTGGCATAGGTTCTGAAGGAGATACAGCACATGCTGCAAGATCACATAATCGAAATCAGTAATGGAACCCAATGGGTATGTGTGGACTATTGATAATGCAACGCCGTTACAAAGACTGATGCGTATCTAATTCTACAATTGGAGTCTGTGTCGAAAACGTTGGCCAAACACTTTACGTTTCTAAGTTGAACTTCCGCAAAGGCGACTGGCAATTAGTTCTGTGAGGAAGAGCTAAGGGGATTTCGGCTTTCATAACGCCAAACGGACAATATCTCTTCAAAGGTATGCCATTTCGGATGAAAAACTTGCCAGCCACTTCTCAGTGACTGATAGAAAAAGGTCGTTTTCGGATTATGTAACTATGTGGTATATATTGATGACGTGTGACTTTTAGTCAGTCACAGAAGGAACATTTACAGCAGTTCTCGAAATTGTTCGACAGACTTCCGAAGGCAAGCTTGGTGGAAAATCTAGCTAAGACTGACTTTGCCAATGCCCAATACACTTTCCTGGGCCATTATTTTGAACATAGACAAATGGCCTCACGGGATGCGATGACGAATGTAATTCAGAAATTTCCCACACGGTCAATGCAATAAGCCATATTCTAGTTCCTTGGAATCGAGCGGAATTTACTGAAAACGTGTGCCAAATTTTAGCAGTGTGGCTGCTCCACTCACCGAATTGTTAGAAAAAAGGCAAGACGTTTCAGCAGTCAGGGAATACCAAAAGACGTTTGACAGACTACAAACTGAGTTAACCACTGCCACCGTATTAGCCATACTGGATTGCAGGAAGCCTGTCAATGTGACTGTCGATGCCAGTGATGTGGATGTTGTTGCGGTTCTCGTGCAGGTGGATGACGAGGGTATAGAAAACGAACAATTTTCCAAGAAGCTGAACTATCATCAACAGAAGTATTCAACGGTGGAGCAAGAGACTTTAAGATTCGTGTGTTTTGACAACTAATTGGAATTTGGAAGGATTTTAAATATGAAGACACCTTTTGGCATTGATGGTTCTTTTTTTAAGGGGGGGGGGTATGGGAGGTTTCCCAAATCTGGTTACATTCTCCTAAAAAATATTTTGTTTCCTCAAGTATACTATGAACAAGTTTGTTTTTTTCAGAAAGTTCGCAAATATTTTTTTCAGTTCCGATTAGTCTGGTTTGGTACAGAGATTAAAGGGATGCCTTTTTGTTTTTATATAAACACATGAGACTTCAGGCCAAAGTGGTCATGTTTTAGAAATATCTGTATAATGGAAGGTGAGTGGTCAGCTCTGTAGTTGTGCAGTTCAGTTCAGAACAAGTTTGGAGTTCATCTGTGTGGACGTGCTCTCTGTCTGCTCCTGCCCTTCTATCTTCAGCGTGTAAGCATTTGTTAAATTTAAAAAGGATTTTAAGGTAGGATTGTTTATTGGGACTGTTGCATATATTCCAAACAGTAGAAAGGAATCAAGTTTGGATAGACGAGGTTCTGTTGGTCTTTTTTATTCTGTTCTTTGTTTCTCAGTGTGTCATTTTATGTTTGTTTTTATGTTTAAAAACGCTTATTTACTCAGGTTAACTTTCACCGAAGGAACAAATTGCAAAGGTCTAGACGAAGCTCCCTGCTTGAAAATATTTTGAATAGTCTGACCTAGTCCAGAACGACGATGTCAAGAATCCTGCCTTTAACCCTGTATCCTGTATTCACATTCGACCTTCCAAAATGAATCATTTCACACATTTCAAGATTGAAGTATATCTGCCACTTGTCTGACAAGTTCTGCATCCTGTTAATGTCCCGTTACAACCTCCAACTCTACACATTACAAATCTCCATCAAACGTCACGTCATTGGTAAAATTTATAATTCACCCATCCACGTCCTCATCAAAGATATTTATAAAACGCACAAAGAACAGAGATCTCAAAAGCGATCTCTGTGGAATATTACCAATCAACAAGCTCCAGGCTGAATCTTTTTTTCCATCGACTAACACCCACTGTCTTCTATGCGTCAACCAATTCTATATCCACACAGCCAGATTTCCGTGTGCCACGGCTCCATAGTTTGTAAATGACCCAAACGTGGGAAGCCTTTTGAAACGCCTCGAGAAAATCCATTTACACCAAATCCACTGCTCTAGCTTCATCAATGTGTTGCATCATGTCCTCAAAGAATTCAACAATGTGTGTGAGCTGTGAACTACCTTTCACAAATCCATGTTGAATATCTGTAATCATCTACCATTTTCCAAGTCGTTCTTTCTCTCAAAGTCCTCTCCAATAATTTGCTCATCAACGACATTAGATTGACTGTCTGCAGTTCCCAGGAACATCTTTTTATGTCCCTTTTCTGAACAAGGGAATAACAGTCGCCTCCCTCCAATCATCTGTCACTACTCCAGTCGACAGTGAGAACACAAAGATCATTACCAGTGTCGCAGCAATTTTTTCTCTCACTTCCCGTATTCGCCTGGTCAAGGGACTTAATTAGCCGATGTTTTTTGAATTATTTGGGTGGGAATGTCCAAGACATGATTAGTAAGTTTGCATAATACACGAAAATACACAGTATCATGAACAGTGAAAAAAGTTATCAGAAATTGCAGCAGGATATGGATCAACTGGGGAAGTTGGCTGAGAAATTCAAAATAAAAATTAATATAGATAATATAGATAAGTGTGAGGTATTGCATTTTGCAAAGTCACATTAGGGTGGGAGTTCTATGGCAAATGTTGCGTTCTTAAGGAATGCAGTGAACAGGGAGAATTTGAGTTCAGGTGCACGGTTCTTTGAAAGTGGGGTCAAAAGTTGACAGCGCAGTGAAGAAAGCTTTTGGCACACTGGCCTTCATCTGTCAGGACACTGGGTGTGGAAGTTATTTTGCAGTTGTACAGGGCGTTGGTGAGGCCGCACTTGGAGTATTGTGTAATGTTAGAGGGGAAAGAATGAAAGCGAACCTGAGGGGCAAGTCTTTTACACAGAGGGTGCTACGCATATTGAATACGGTGCCAGCAGAAATGGTTGATGCGGATACATAAACAACAGTCAAAAGGCGTTTGGACAAGTGCATGCATAACAAATATTTAGAAAGATATGGGATATAGGTTTTGCGTGAGTGGGCATTTTGTTCGGCATTGACCAGTTTGGGCAGAAGAGTCTTTCTCCGTTCTGCAGGACTCTATTAATCCATCAGTCAACCTGACCACAGCTCCAGACCTGTAAAGCTGTCAGACAGAAGTTGCAGATGGTCACAAATTCGTCAGGGTCATCAGAAGCAGATCTCAATTCAGACATTATACAGGAGGAGTATGACACGACCCTGGGACATTCTGCCATTATTTAAACCTTTAAGTTACCTTAACAGTGGCAGCAAAGCCAAGGGAAAATAACACAGAAGAAAAACTACTCACCATTCAACAGCCACTCACTTAATTGCTGCCCGTGAAATCACAATTCAGTTTCCTTTGAATTTACCTTTACGCTCCTACCTTCCTCGTTCGACTCCATTACTTCACTGCTGGTCGTCCTCCTAACGATAGCCCGATATCCAGTTTTGCCTACACTTAGACGTCCAGTATAATTTCAAACACAAAGCAGCCATTCTCAAATTGGCTGCTTTAAAATAGCCACTCTGCTATAGTTTGCTTTGTTATTTGTTTCTGGGCAGCGGCTGAGACAACTCCTACCAGAATCCTCTTCATTCGCTTCTCAGACTTTGTTGGTCGTCCTCACACTGTTCACTGACACCAGCTCTTCTGCACTCACTCCTGCATTGCAGTGAATCTGACCTCCTCCCAAAATGTTCCACAGTCGCTTGTCATCAACGTCCTCTCTTTATGGGACGAGGTCGTCACTGGCTGGACAGCATTTATTACCCATCCCTATTTGCACCTGAGAGGATGGTGAAGAGCAGCCTTCTTGAATTGCTGCAGTCCCTTAGGAACCGACGTCCGGGATTTTGACTCAGCAGCGGTGAAGAACAACGACATATTTTCAAGTCAGGCTGGTGTGTGTCTTGGTGAGGAACTTGCACGTGATGATGTTTTGATGAATCTGATGCCCTTCACCATCTCGGCAGAAATTATAGCTGGTTTGGACAGAGCTGTCTGAAGATCTGTGCTGAAGATTCACAGTGCATCTTGTCATGAAACGCATTGCTGTTACTGAGCGTCACTGGACGCTTGTGGACGTCGTGCCAATCAGGCACGCTGCTTTTTCCTGGATGGTGTCAAGCTGCTTCAGTGTTCTTGTGGTTGCATACAACCAAAGAAATAGAGATTAGATCATCACACTCCCAACTTATAGTGTTGTAGATGTTTTACTGAGTCAGGAGGTAAGTTGTTCATCACAGTTTTCCTAGCCTCTGACCTGCACATGCAGCAACTGTCTTAATGTGCAAGTCCATTTGAGGTTCTGGTCAATGATAACTGCAAGGACGTTAATGCCACGGGATTGATAATCACAATTATGTCGACAATTGTAATGGTAACGCCATTGAAAGTCAAGATGCCGTTGTGAGATTTTCTCTTAATGGTGCCAGTTATTTCCTGGCATTTGTGTGGCTACGCAATGCTACTTTGTACATGGCAGCACAAGGCTGGATATAGCCCAACACTTGTACATGGACTGCTTCAGTATTTGAAAAATGAAACTCATAGAATACTACAGTGTAGAAGCAGGGCATTCGGCTCATCACGTCTACACTGACCATCTTAAAAGTAACCCTGCCCAACACACCCCACCACACTATTCCGAGAATACCGCTTTTCCCATGGCTAATTTCCCGTCGTCTACACATCCCTGAACACTGTGACCAATTTACAATGACCAATTCATCTGTCCTCATATCTTTGGACTATGGGAAGAAAGCGGTGCAGTCAGAGGAAATTCACGCAGAGGAAGAATTTGCACACTCCATACAGACAGTCATCTGGTAGTGGAATCGAAACGTGCTGCCGTAAATTGTGCTGAACATTACGCATTCAATTACAAACATACCCACTTCTGACCATATGATGGAGAGAAGGTCGTTGAAGAAGCGGCTGGAGATTAATGGCCGAGGACACTACGCAAAGATACTCCTGCAGTAATGTACTAGATCCGAAATGACTGACCTCCACCACTCTCAAACATCGTCCTATATGCCAAGATTGACTCCAAGAAACGGAGAGCTTGCTTTGATACTCAGTGGTTACACTTGTGCTTCTGCTCCTTGATGCAAACCTAGTCAAATGCAGTCTTGATGTCAAGCGTGTCACTCTCACGATACCTCACGAATCACTTGCCTATGTTTGAAAGAAGGCTGCAAAAAGGTCAAGAGCTGAGTGGCCCAGGCGCAACTCAAAATGGGCGTCACCGAGCAGGTTATTGTTGAGCAGGCACTATTTGATTAGCACTGTTGATGATGCCTACTATCACTAAACTGCTTATCAAGGATAGAAAAACGGGACGTAATTGACCTGTTTGGGTGTGCCCTGCTTTTCGAGTACAGGACATATATGGGCAATTTTCCATTTTATCAGTTATATGCCTGTGCTGCGTCTGTGCTGGAAGAACACAAGTGTTCAGTACTATTGCTGGAATATTATCAGGTCCCAAAACCTTTTCACGATTCTCTGCATTCAAACATTTCTTGATATCGCATGGAGTGAATCGAATTGTATAAAGACTTGATTTGGAGATGCCAGTGTTGGACTGGGGTGTACGAAGTTAAAAATTACACATTACCAGTTCATAGTTCAACAGGTTTAATTGGAAGCGCACTAGCCTTCGGAGCGACGCTCCTTCATCAGGTGATCGTGATGAAGGATGAAGGATGAACCAGCGTCGTTCCGAAAGCTAGTGTGCTTCCAATTAAACTTGTTGGGCAAGAACGTGATGTTGTGTGATTTTTAGCGTTGTATAAAGACGTTGTATAGCGTTGTATAAAATCTTTGTTGCTGGGGCCAGTGAAGAAGGCCTTGGTAGAACGTCCATTTGGCACTTGAGTTGAAAGATTGATGCGAATGCTTCAGTTATATACTTTCCACTGATGCATTGGTCTCTTCCATCATTGAGGGTTGAGATACTTGTCGAGCCTCCTCCTCCTCCAATGAGCTATTCAACTGTACGTTCCCTTTTTGTAATTGATGTTCTAATCTCTTGATTGTGGGCATGCTTAATTCTATCATCTACTGCTTACGTTGTTTGGTGTGCAATTAGTCCTATTTGGTACCTTCACCAGGTGGACACGTCAATTTTAATTATGTCTGATCCTCTCCTGGCATGCTCTTGTGCACTCTCCATTGAATAATGGTGGATTCCGTGGCTTGAGGATCATGACTGAGGTAATGATATCCCAGCCATGAGGTTTCCGGTTGTGCTGTAGTACAGCTCTGCTGCTGTTGATGCCCACTGCGTCTCATGGATGATCAAACTTGAGGTGCTAAATCTGTTCAAAGTTTGTCACATTTAACAAGGTCTGTGTGCTACAGAACACGATGAGGAAGTTCGCAATGTTAAGGCAGTACTTCATCTACCCAAGTAATGTGCATTAGTCACTATTACAGATACTATTTACCATCATGGACAGATGCATCTGCAGTTGGCATATAGATAAGGATGAGTTTGAGTTTGATAATATTGTTGTCACATGTCCAGGGTGCACTGAAGAGTGTTGTTTTGCCTGTTATACAGACAGATCAGAACATAAAAAGTGCATAAGGGTCGCAAACCGAGTGTTATGTACAATGTTACAGCTGCAGAGAATGTGCTGAGAGAGATCAAAATTAACATTTGAGGAGTCCGTTCAAAAGTCTAACAAAAAAGGGGAAGAAACTGTTCCTGAATTTGTTTGTGTGTGCATTCAAACGTTTATATCTTCTGCCTGACGGACAGGTTCGAAGAAAATATAACCTGAGTGGGAGGGGCTCCGACGTTAGTTGTTTTCCCGTGGCAGCAGGACGCATGTATGGAGTCAATGAATGTATGACTGATTTTTAAAAAATGGAATGGACTGTGCTGACAAATATCTGTAGTTCCTTGTGATATTGGGAGGAGCAGACGCCAAACCACACTGCGTTGCATCTAGAGAGGCCGGTTTCTACGATTCATCTATAAAATTGGTAAACGTCTTTGTGGACATGCCAACTTGCCTTTGCCTCTAGAGGAAGCCAAGAAGTTATTGTACCTTCTTGACTTGAAAATGCCGGTATTGGACTGGGGTGCACACTGTTAAAAATCACAGAACACCAGTTTATTATCCAAAAGGTTTAATTGAACGCACTGGCTTTCGAAGCACCGCTCCTTCATCAGGTGGTTGTGCAGCATAATATGAAGTGAAACTTTCATGGTATTCGAGCAGACAAAAGAGTCAACAAACAATCAAGATAATTTTCAATGTCTAATTTAGGTTACATCAAATTGTAAAGTTCTGCTATAAATTCTGCGTCTTTCAATTGTGTCCTCCATAACCACCTGATGAAGAAGTGGCACTCCAAAAACTACCGCTTACAATTAAACCAATTGGACTATAACCTAGTGGATTGCGATTTTTAAATTTGAACATTCTTGACAGTTGCATCAGCATGGTTGGAGCAGGACAAATTGTAATTGATCATTACTCCCAGGAACTTGACACCCTGTACTTTCTCTGCCTCAGCATCATTCATGAAGACAAGTGTGTGTCCTGTCCTCCACTTCCAAAAGTCAATGAATGGCTCCTTCATTTTTTCTGATATTGATGGAGAGTGTGCTATCTTTACACCATCCTGCAAAACATTCTTTTTTTGTATACTGTCTCGCTGTTGTTTGAATTCTGACCTACAATTGTGGTGTCGTCAGTAAATTTGCAAACGCAATTAAGGCGGAATTTGAACACGCAATTGTCAATGTATAATTTTGTGGACCAATATGCTTTTCCCTCTTCTTGATTCTCTCCACACCTGCCGCAACCCATTCTAGCAGCTTTGTCTTTTACAATCCAAGCTTTGAGATCAGTAGTGCTCCTGCCAAGCTGATCCTGGAGATGGACATAGAAATGCCCCACACAAATTAAATTTGTCCTATTGCCTCCCTCAGTGTTTCTTCCAAACAGTGTTCAACAAGAAGGAATACTGATTCATTAGCCGAGGCAGGGTGGAACGTAGAACAGGATGCATTCAGGGATGGTGATGATACTGGCTGATAAATTTTCCAGACAATGTGATTCCATAAGAAAGACTATGTCTGGCTGTTGCATGACTAAACTGTGAGATAGCTCTCGCAAATTGGACACACGCCCCTAGATGTTTGTACGAAGAACTATGCTGGGTAAAAAAGGTTGTTTCTGCAATTGTCTTTTCAGTGCTTATGTTCATGCTAAGTGGTCCGTGCAGATTAATTTCTCTGTTGAGACTGTGTAGAGTTGGAGAAAACTAAGTGGTTTGCTCGTCCATTTCAGAAACAGTTGAGTCAATCACATTCCTGCGGCTCTGTTGACTAATATTGCGCAATCAACACAGTACAGGATGATGAACCAGGTTTGAGGGACTGAATATCCTACTCTTGCTCAAATACGTAGCTACTACTAAATCCATGAGAGAATATGAGGCTGTGATATCTGAGGTGTAGATAGCCACACACATCACATCTTATTGCAGACTTAACCAATCTTAGAACAAGAACGAGTGAACACTTGAGAAGGGTAGAAGTGTCACTCAGCTGGGCAGACGATCAGGTTCAAACGCCACCTGATTCCAGAAGATTGTTATACGTTTTCTAAACAGTTTGATTTAAAACCATTTTTCAATATAAGGACTCACAGTTAGTGATGGCCTGCATTTGTAGTCACCGTTAGCCATAGCCTTAGACATTTGCAGGCAGCTCTCATGATCTGCGAACTAGCTAAGTAAAACCTTTTCGTGGGATTATCACACAATCTGAGCGTGGTTGCAAAAACTGTGGAGGTCATTCATCCCATCGCATTTGTGCCGGATCGCTCCAAAGCCAGTTCAGTCCTCCTACTGCACCTCTCACAGCAGATGGGGGTTATTCTCAGTACATCCTGAGTTTGTGTGTGCATGAGGCATGTGTCATATTCTCTGGATAACACATCACTGTGCTCACATCTGTGGGGCAGATGCAAAATCTTTACTGTGCAACTCGCATCAATTTATTCAGCGGTTGTTCTGTTCTTCATTGTCTACTAGGAGCCCACAGCTTAACTGGTGAGTTAGGTTTATATTGCCGAGCGAATATCCAAAGCATTTCAGCCATATTTATCAAAAGATGAATGAAATCAGAATCTATTCTTGCGATTTTCTTAATTCAATACTGTTGTAGATACGGCTGGGGCGGTACGAATTACGTGCTGTACGAAATGGGGTACAGAGTCTATCCCTGTTGCTCAGAATGGAAGGGTGGAGATCAGCAGAGCAGTACCAATTGGGGACTATGCAAATAGGGGGACAGATGGGAGGTTCTTTTGGAACGAAATTGTCTCAGCTTTTTGCATTGCCTGCCAGGTGTCAGGGTTAGTGAAGTCCTGGATCTTTTGTTGGGATTCTTTAGGTCGAGGGGGACAAGCCCCAAGTCGTGATCCACAGAGGAACTATTGATATAGACAGGAAAGGGATGGGGATTTATGGAGGAAATCCAGGGAGCTAGTGTGGAATCTGGGTAGTAGAAATATCTGAGAGGGGCTTGGACACCTGAATAAGTCGGGCTCATTCTGGGGTCAGTGAACCTTTTCATTTAGGATGGTCTACACCTGAACCAGAGGGGTACCAATTTCCTGAGGTGGGAATGTTTGCGAATGCTATTTGGCATGGTTTCAGTTAATTCAGCAGGGGGCGGTAGGCAGAAATTGTTGTTCCTGTGTTCAGGACGTTCAGAGTAGTGAGGAGAGAATGTTGGTTTCAAGGTCGTAGGAGTTCATGGGCAAGCAGGAAGGTGGTTTTGAAGTGTATTTATGTCAATGCCAGAAACATCTGAAATAAGGTGGTTGGGCTTGTAGCATGGGTTGGTGTCTGAGACTTTTATGTTGTGGCCATTTCGGAGACATAGATAGAAGAGAGACCGAAATGGTTGTTTCAGGTTCTAGGATTCAGATTTTTCAGTCAGAACAGAGAAGATGGTAAAGGATGGGGAGTTGACATTATTAGTCAAGGAAAGTATTATGGTATGAGTACGGATGTTTGAACACTCGTCTACTGAGGCACCATCGGATGAGGTTGAAAACTGGAAAGGAGAGGTTAGCCTGTTGGGAGTTCTGTCCAGGGCTCAGAATAGTTCCAGGGAGGAAGAAGAAAGGACAGGAAAGACAATTATGGACAGGAGAGCAACAGGGTAGTTGTTACGGGAAGATTGAACTTTCCAAATATTGACTGGAAACACGATAGTTCTAGTATTACAGATGAGTCAGTGTTTGTCCAATGTCTGCAAGATGGTTTCTTGACATATTATGTAGAAAGGCCAACAAGGGACGCTGCCACATTGGATTTTGTTATGTATAATGATCATGGCCAAGTGTTAGATTTGGTGGTAGGTGAGCACTTTGGTTATGTTTACATTAACGATGAAAAGGGATAGATATACAATGTAGGGCACGATTTAATGCTATGGAAATGCAACCATGGGATGTTTTAGGCATGATTTGGGATCCATAGGATGGGGAAGGAAACTGCTGTGGATGGGCATGATTGAAATGTGGAAAGTATTCACCGAACAGTGACTGCGTGTCCTTCATAAATATGTACCAGTTTGGCGGAGAGAAAGTGTTGGAACGAAGGAGCCATGGTTCCGTAAAGAACTTGAATCTCTTGTCAATGGGAAGAAGGAGGGTAATGTAAGTATGATCATGAAGGCTCAGTGATGGCGTTTGAGAGTTACACGTTTGCGAGAAAAGACCTAAAGAGAATGATAAGAAGAGCCAGGAGGGGACATGAAGAACTCAATGGCAGGTGGTAACAAAGAAAACCCGAAAACTTTCTATCGGTAAATCAAGAATAAAAGAAAGTATTCAGAAATATTAGGGCCAATCAAGGATATTAGTGACAAGTTGTCCGTGGAGTCTGAGGAGATGTGGAAGTGTGAAATGAATGTTTTCCGTCAGTATTCACACTTGGAAGATACAATTTTATGGAAGAGAATACTGAGGTACCGGCTACTGCTGGCATAGAGTCATAGTCATAGAAGTGTACAGCTTGGAAACAGACCATTCGGTCCAACCCATCCACGCCAAACCGATATACCACCCAATCTACTTCCACCTGCCAGCACTTGGCCCATAATCTTCTAAATCCTTCCGACTCAAATGCCGATCCAAATGCCTTTTAAATGTTGCAATTTTATTCGCGTCAATGACTTCTTCTGATAGCTCATTCCAATCATGTACCACCCTCTGCGTTAAAAAGTTGCCCCTTAGGTTTCTTTTATATCTTTCGCCTCTCAGCGTCAACCTAAACTATCTAGTTCTGGATTCCGCCACCCCAGGGAAAAGCCTTTGTCTATTTATCCTACCTATGCCCCTCATACTTTTGTAAACCTCTATAATGTCACCCCTCAGTCTCCGACGCTCCAAGGAAAACAGCCCCATCCTTTTCAGCCTCTCCCTACAGCTCAAATTCTCCAACCATGGCAAATCATTGTAAATGTTTTCTGAACCCTTTGAAGTTTCACGCATCTCTCTGATAGGAGTGAGAACAGATATTCCAACAGTGGTCTAACAAATGTCCTGGACAGCCATAAGAATACCTCCCAATTCCTGTACTCAATACACTGAATGATAAAGGAAAGCATAGCAAACGCCTTCTTCACTATCCTTTCAATAGAGAGTCCACTTTCAAAGAGCTGTGAGCCTTCACTCCAAGGTCTCGCTGTTCAGCAACACTCCATTATAACTTACCATTAGGTCTTGCTAAGATGTGGTTTCCCAAAATGCATTTATCTGCATTAAACTCCATCTTATACTTCTCAGCCTACAGGCCCATCCGATCAAGATCCTATTGTCATCTGAGGTAACCTTCTTCGCTGTCCAATACAACTCGAATTTTGGTGTCATCAGCAAACGCGATCTCTTATGCTCACATCCAAATCATTTATATAAATGACGAAAACTGGTGGACCCAGCATCGATCTTCGTGGAACTCCACTGGAAAAAGGCCTCCGGTCTGAAAAACAACCTCGTTCCCAAGAAGAGGTGTTAGCAATTCTGGGAAGTTTGAAAATAAATAAATCGCCTGGCCATATGAGATTTAACTCAGCAAACACTGGGAAGACAAGTCGGAGATTGCAGAGCCTTCGGGTTTGATATTTCTACATCGCCATTGTCTGCAGGAATATTCACAGAAGAATAGAGGATAACAAATGTTGTTTCCTTGTTGAAGAAGGGGAGTGGAGATAACTCTGTTATTTATATACCAGTGAGCAATAATTCGGTTGTCGATACAGTTTTAGAAAAAGTTCTGAGAGATAAGATTTATCATAATCTAGAGAGGAACAAATTGACGAGGGGTAGTCAGCACGGTTTCGTGAAGGGTAGTTTTGCCTTACAAACCTTACTGAGTTGATTTCCATGCTGACCAAACAGGTGAATGAGGGTAATGCGGTTGTTGTGATGTATATGGATTTCAGTTAGATGTTTGTTAAGCCTCCGCACGGTAGGCTATTTCACCAAATAATGCAGCAGAGGATTAAGGGTGATTTTGTTTGGATCAGTAAATGGCTTGCTGAAAGAAGACAGAGGATGGTGGTTGATAGGAAATGCTTATCCTGGAGTCTCGTTGCTCGTGGTGTAACGCAACGATCCGTTTTGAGACAACTGCTGTTTGTCATTTTTATAAATGACCTAATTGACGGCGGAGAACGATAAGTATTAAAGTGCGGAAGACAGGAAAGTCGGGGGAATTGTGGGTAGGATTGAAGAATGTTGCAGATTATAGAGGGCAGATATGGGCTAAGTAGTGGAAAATGGAGTTTAATGTAGAAGAGTGCAAGGTAATTCACTTTGAAAGGAACAACAGGAATCAAGAGATAAAAATCACACAACACCAGGTTATAGTCCAACAGGTTTATCTGGAAGGACACTAGCGTTCGGAGCGACGCTCCTTCATCAGGTCATAGTGAAGGGCACAATCCTAACACAGAAATTATAGCAAAGATTTCTAGTGTGATGTAACTGAAATTATACATTGAAAAGTTGATTGTTAAGCGTTTCATCTGTTAGAATACAGTGACAGTTTCACTTCTTTCATAAGTAAACCACAAACCTGGAGGTATCTGACTTTTTAGATTAAATTCAATCTGAACATCATGGCAGAGACAGAGAACACAGGGGGCCAACAGCTTCAACATATTGTCAAGCTATCACCATCGTTAACAGCTAATCCGAGAATACAATATTTTAAAAAAAAAGTTTTCTGATTTACCCATGAAAGAAGAGAAACTATCACTGTATTCTAACAGATGAAATGCTAAACAGACAATCAATTTTTCAATGTATAATTTCAGTTACATCACAACGTAAATTTCTGCTATAAAATCTGTGTTAGAATTGAGCCTTCCACTATCAGCTGATGAAGGAGCGTCGCTCCGAAAGCTAGTGTGCTTCCAATTAAACCTGTTGGACTATAACCTAGTGTTGTGTGATTTTTAACTTTGTTCACCCCAGTCCATCACCGGCATCTCCAAATCAGGAACAAAGAGTACTGCGCTCATAGTAACATTCTTGTCAGTGTAGATTAGCAGGCATGTCTCGGTGTTGAAATACATAGATCCCTGATATTTTTGACACCAGCTAGATCAGGATGTTCAGCAGGCATACGGTGCGTTAGCTTTTATTGATAGAGGTATTGAGTGGCTCTGGTGCAGCCACATTTAGGGTATTGCCTACAGTTCTGGTCACCATATTATCAGAAGTTCGTGGAAGCTTTGGAAAGGATTCAGAGGAGGTTTACGACAAATGAAGCCTGGAATGGATGGAAAGTCTTTTGAGGAAAGGACTTGGGACTTGACGCTGTTTTCGTTAGAGAGAAGAAGGTCGAGAGGTTTCTTAAATGAGACATATATGATAATCAAAGGTGTAGATAGGTAGATAGTGAGAGCCATTGAGCTCGGATAGTGAGGGGCATAGCTTTAAATTGGGTGGTGATAGATTCAATATACATATCAGAGGTTGTTTCTTTGCTCCCGAAGTCGTCAGAGCATGGAATGCACTGCCTGCAATAGCAGAAGGCTCGCCAACTTTAAGAACATTTAAGTCTTCGTTCGATAAATATATGGATGGAAACTAAATCGTACAGAAGAGATGGGCTTCAGATTGGTTACTCCTGACGGCACAACATCGACGGCAGAACGGCCTGTACTGCGCTGTCATGGTCTCTGTTCTCTGTATTATGTTGAAAATTGGGCCTCAGATTCGCACAGTGTATACTAAGAATCGTACACCTATTACTAAAATCAGGAAAATTTGTTTATATATGCATTCGGAGTAGGCTATTCCATCCCTCAGCCTGCTGCATCATTTGATAGGATCATGGTTAATCTGATTACGGTAGCACTTTTATTTTCATTTCTCGATTATAACTCCGAACAGCCTTGTTGATGTGCATTTCGATAAGAATGGACTTATTACAGTTCGCTAGCATGACTTTATGTGAAGCAGTCTCACAGATTTGATTGAGTTCTTTGAGGAAGTGACGATGGTGATTGATAGTGGTACGGCTGTTTATGTTGTCGACATGGAGACACTAAAGTATGTTAAAACGTACCTCATTGTAGACTTGCTCAGAAGCTTAAGTTACATGGAATCCATGCTGAGTTGGTAATTTGGATGCAAAATTCACTCGGTCATAGCAGATATAGACAGTTGTGCGGTCTGTTTTCTTTTCTCACTGGGGGCCTGTGGCCAGTCGTATTTTGCAAGCGTCAGTCCTGAGACCTCGCTGCTTGTTATATATACAATTGGTGTGGATAGAAATACAGATGGACTAATTAGTAAGTTTGCAGATGACATGCAAATTACTAGAAATTTGGATAGTGAGGAAATCTATAAGAACATAAGAAACTGGCGTTGGAGTAGGTCATCTGGACCCTTGAGACGAAGACTCGATATCAGTCAAGAAGCAGACACTCGGGATATATTATTCTTGACAATTTGACAGAACCTAAATAGGGGAGTCACACAGTGTCAAGTGCTGCAATTTATATCAATGATTTGGATGAGTAGAATTGATGCATTATCACTATGTTTGACGGTGGCGTCAACATAAGTAGAAAATTCAATTATCAAGAGAAGACAGAGAATCTGAAACTAGATATAAACAGGTAAATTCAATGTAAAACAGTTTGGAAGGTAGAATATATTACGAAACATAACCTGTCCTTGCATTCATGCAGCGTAAAAGGCAGTCATTACTTAAATGGGAAGATTCAGATTAAATTAGAAATAATCAATTGCCTGAACAATTTTGAGGAAACGCAAGGGAAAAGGGACCATTGATTGAGACTTCCTTGAGGAGTGAGATGTTGAAGGTTCCAAATCACATGAAGTTTGAATAAAGGCATTGCCAGGTCAGTCGAAATGATGCGTTCCATCTAATTCTTAGTCTGCCTCACATCAACAGATCAAATACCAAATACTGAGCCAAGATGACAGCCCACCATGGATAGCTGTGCTGACGATGATCGCGCACTTCTCAGTAAACTGGGCTATCTGCTCAGCTCATGGGAACTATTGCAAACTTTGACAGTAAATTGCGTCTATACTTTCAACTAGATGTAATTTTGGCGTGATGTCCGTTACACAACGTGGAGTATCGACCGATATTTTCTTGTGTCAGTATTAAGATTCAGGTGTGTCAGAATATTGGCCTCATTAAGATTATATTTCATAGTTCAAGGGTCAAATAGCAGACGGGATTCGCCCACAACGTATATGGGAACATGTGAATTGTAAGAAGTAGAAATTATCAGGTTATGGCCAATGTGATAACAACAGTCGTGATTCGTGTGTTTCATCCTCAGATATTGTCCAGGGATGAGATGGAGCCAGAGGAAGAAAATGTATTTTGTGATCAGAGTAGAAGACAATGAGTTAAATGTTCTCGATATTTAAGATTTGGGAGGTGCCAGTGTTAGACTTGGGTGTACAACGTTAAAAATCACACAACACCAGGTTCTCGTCCAACAGATTTAATTGGAAGCACACTGGCTTTCGAAGAGACGCTCCGAAAGCTAGTGAGCATCCAATTTACCTATTGTAATATAACCTGTTGGTTTGAGATTTTTAAATCGATATTTAAGTAATAAGAACAGTGATACAATTATTCAACTTTTTCAGCAGAGAATTATCAGGTAAACATCGTCTCCCATGGTGGACACTGCGAGAATCAATGGGATGGAGAGTGAATAAACAAGTTCAATGATACGGTTAGCAGTGGTTTGTGGAGTGAATTTCTGAATTCAGAGAGTCAACAGGAAGTGTGAAAGTGATGAGGAATGCACAGCACATAAAAGGAACAGTAATAAAATCATATATGTGGACAGAAACAAACATGACAGTGAGACTTACCAGGGATACCAACAACAGCCAGAATAGGATAATAAATATATTGAATAATCGCAATTACATATCGGATCCGCGTCGATAATGACATCCAACCATAATATGTAGAAAGGTACCAAACATGCCAGGTCAAACTCCTGTCCATTGTTGCAACATTCCAGTCTATTGTTGTCACATTCTTAACCATTGTTAGAACATCCGAGTACAATTTTCCCAGATTCTGATCTCTTCCCTCCCTTGCTCTATGGAGCTACAGCTCTCTGTTAGTTAATGCTTACGCTCATAGTATTGGAAAACACATTGAACGTCACCCGTTTATCATTAAAAACTCGAAACCCTTCACTGGAATAATTAGTATCCATGGAAACTGACATTAATCACAGTTACCAAACAAACAGATCAGTTAACCCTTTCCTTCCATCGCTTTTGATATCACATAAAAGGTAACATTTCCTGGGTCTAGATGCAATAGTTGAGTTTTGCTGAGGGATGGACCTTAAATCGTTCAATCATTTTCATTTTTCTTCCTTATATGTGGGAGTAGAGCCAGAACAGTGCAGGGCTGTATATGTTCCATACTGTATATAAAATATGACTGGGATAAAGTAACAGACTAGCTGCATAAAATGATAAGTGGGGTGAATTTTTAGAATGCATAACCGAGGGTAACAATATCTTATGTTAATTGACTTTGTGTAAGACAGCGCTAAAATCAAATATTTCAGAACATTCAGACATCATTCAAAGCATTGTGGCTGCTGCTCGGGAACAGAGGACAGAATGTCGGCCCCACTGTGCCTTTCCCAGATGGAAAGGGGGACACCATTCGAGCTTATCCACTAGGAGAGGTGGAAAACTGAAATATTCACACATTTTCCTAAGGAAATGTTTCAAAACATTCGGAAAAGCTACTGCAGCTTTTCGGGGTCTCACTGAGAGAACACTTGGAGTGCATTGTGTTGCTTGTGTCTGGGTAACTGAGAACAAGGGACCGCCGTAAGTGAGAGTTGAACAGCTGCTCGAAATACCTGGTTGCTGTGTCATTTAATACCTCGAGACTGTTACAGACTTACAGAAGGATTTCATTCCGTCTCTGTATTTTGTTAGAGTTTGATCGTCTTTTATTAGAATATCCCTTATTTTGAGTATCCTTTATTGGCACATGTTCTCAATCACAGCAGTGCTGGAGTACAGTTTATAGTCTTGCCTCAAGTGGCGCTATCTTATGTACAAATTACCTAGGTACAAACTTACATAAAAAGTGTGCAGAATAAAGAAGAAATGTAGTTGATGTTACTTTGCAGTGATTCATAGTATCCTTCAGAAATGTGACAATTACAAAGGTGGAACTTACAGTCAGAAAGACAAATTACGAATTAATGCTACATAGCAGGAGCTCAGCGCAGGGTTTCCACATGTGTCCTGATCGACAGCACGAGATCCAAGTCAAAGCAATAGTCACTAGTCCGCTTCAAGCCTACAGTCTGGTTCTCAGCTGCTCCAAAGTAAGTTTTCTCCAGGACTGTGTTCCCCTCACAAGCCTCTGCTTTGACTCAATTTCTTGTGCCAGCCTCTTTTCCGAGACTGATTCCATGTGCTGGCCTCTACTCTGAGTTTCGGCTCCAGGGCTCTCCAGCTCATCCCTTCACCTCCGGGTAAGTGTTATTGAATAAAAATGGATAAAAGAAGGAAAATAGAGGAAGAAAAGAAAAATAATGTTCGGAGCAGGGAGCTTTGGCTGGAGAGCGCATACTCAGCTACAATCCTCTTCGGCACGAAGACGAGTAGGTCATTAAGCCTCCCGAGCCTGTTGCATAAGAATAGAGAGTAATTCGTCTAGCCTACCATGATTGTTACAGAGGAGGAGATGGTCATTCAGCCTCCAGAGTCTCCTACACATGAACAGGAGGGGTCCATTCAGCCGCTTGAGCCTGTTAAACAGAAACACGAGGAGACCAATCTTCCCATTGAGCCTGTTACATGTGCTGTTACCACTGTCTGGCAGAATCGATGCATCAGGGTGATGGCCCAGGGCTGGGAAGAGCAGTATGTAAATTGTATAATTTCACAACTACTGATCGTATCCATTATGCACAAATCTACTTCACAGTCTTGGCCTGTTTACCCTACCTCCATATATTCTTTCCATCCTTCAATTTCCAATCCTGGTCACTCAGCTGCTAAACCTACAGTATGATCGGTACATCTGGCCTGTTTTAATATATTTGCTCTTTTATTTAACTTGCCTCGATGAAAAGATGGAAAAGAATTCTGGGCAGAAATCAGAATGGCTGAATGGTCTGGAGGACGTTACAAATATAACAAGGCTTCTGAAGGCCCGGGGATATTAGTGGGGTGTGCATTACTCTAGGGACTGGAGAAAATTAAGTACACAAGAATTGGTTAAGTTTTGTTTGAAGTGAAACGAGAGGTGGACGAGCCAGGTCAAAAACATGGCTATGGAACTGAAGCGTCCTACTACTCACACTATTGTTAAATACGAGATTCCATTCACATCAGCTGAAACGCACGTGGTTCTCACAAGAAATAGTTTTCAATTGGATCGTTTCAGGAAATGAGAACTCGTTCTAATCTGAGTTTCTCTTCAGTTGAGCACTGGTCACGAATTGACATATTTGCGTGGTTTTCTGCATGGAGTCATTTCACTTGAAGCAGACTGTCAGGTGACACGCACGTGCTTGTAATAGAATGGTCCGTGTCTTCACACACAAATTGGCTGACAAACAGAAAGAGGCAGCATGCTTTCGGATTAGAAGATTGATGTGAAGGGAGAAACGAGACGAACAGTTTGTCCATGTCTTTAAATAAAGGAAACAATGATACCTTTGAACAAAACTGCACTAAAGCCAGTAAAGTGAGCAGCAGCTGTCCTGGACAGTTATATTAAGAACATGCTCAAGAACAAACAAGCAAATAATCTCAGCACACTAACGAAAAAACAATTGCGCCACTAAAAGCAGAATGACCAGCTGCAAGATGTAGCTCATAAATTTCCTAAGCAGGCATCAGTATAACAGCTAAATTAATAATGTTTCTATTAGTTTACTCAGAACATTTTAAAAAAGTTCCAGCAAGAAATTCTCGATTTGTGCTGGTAGGTTTCTATATATATATATAAACCAACGCTTCATAACGTATTAAAGAAAACAAAACATTTAGACCTCGATGTGAAGTTAACTACCTTTCGGAAAATTATTTTTCTTTTACACCCTGATGGAAACAACCACAAAAATCTGAAGTTGAAAGAGTTGAATGACTTTCACACTTTATAACAGAAATCAATATTACAAATCTTTTAGCACTTAGTTACGAATGAATGCAATTCAGTGAATACAGGAAATCAAACAGTCCTTAATAGTCATGAAGTCTTAAAGAGATCTGAGGGAGTTACAGCCAGTCACTTCGGAATGCGAATGAATAATATCCAAAGAAAGTCCTCAAGGACTCGAGATTATACTACCTGATAAACACCATGAACTCATAGGAAACTGAGGCTGCCCATAGCGTTTCGCTGCATTGATTAGAATTTTAACAAGTTGGTTGCATGAATTAGGCGTGAAGCGCTGTAAATACGTTGTATGTTATTATTGTGATATAGAAGTGTTAAATATAAATGCTACTTTCGTCCTGTACAGGTTAGAGTATGTCATTGATCTATCTTCTAATCCTAGCGAAAGACAAAGTGTATAACTGAGTTTGCACGTCGAGCCCAGATTCAGGTAAGATCATTTGGCCTTCTTCGTAATGGAACTCGTTCCCACATGAATGAACCTCCAATTTACTGAGTTCTGCCTGCATACTGATTCTTCTCTTCCTGTCGGCAGAAACGCACCTCCAGACACTGACAGCATTACGGTAACAGCACTGAAGATTTTCAGCCGAGAAATTGTCACTCCGCAGCCAAGCAGTTCCAGTACAGTTAGAACATTAATCCCGACATGAGAAATTGGGCAATTGCCCTCATATGTCCTGTACATTCGAAGTAGGATAAATCCATTCTGGCCAATTCTCGTCCGTCAGACTTCACTCGACCCTCATTAAAGTGATGAACGGAGTAATCAACACCACAATCAAGCAGCACCTGCTCATCAATAAACTGCTCAGTGACGCTCAGTTTGGGTTCTGTAAATACAAATCAGTCTTGAGGTAATTTCAGCCTCTGTTCAAACTGATTTTCAGAGGCGAGTTGAGAGTGGCAGCCTTTCATATTAAGGCTGCATTCGACTGAGTGAGGCATCAAGTATCAACAGAAAAACTGGAATCAATTGTTTTCAGGAGAAACATGCCAGTGTCATACCGGACAGAAAGGATGATGGCCGTGGTTGTTGGAGCTGAGTCAAGACATCGCTACACCTGTTCCTCGGGGTATTTTCAGCTGATTTATGAATGACCTTCCCACCATCATAAGTTGGTATTGTTGCCAATGAGTGCACAATGTTCAGCACCATTTTCCACTCCTCAGATAGTGAAGGCCTCGATGTCCAAATGCAACAAGATCTGGAAAATATCCAGGCTTCGGCTGACAAGTGGCAATTAACACTTGTTCGACATGAATACCAGCCAACGTCCATCACCAATAAGAGACACTTTAACCATCCCCCCTTGATATTCAATTGTATTATCAAAACTGCATTCATAATGGGAGTTCCCGTTGAGTAGAAATTCACCTGGACTCGCCACATAAATAGAGGAGTAGGTCGGAGGCAAGAGATATTTCGACAAATAACCACCTGAATCGTAAAATCCTCGCCAACGTCGACAGGGGACACGTTATGTGTGTGATGGATTACTCTCCAGTTGCCTGGACGAGTTCAGTCCCCAGTACCACTCAAGAAACTTGGTCGCATCCAGTACAAAGGGACCAACTTGATTGAAACTGCATCCACAAGCATCCGTTCCCTTCACCACTGGCGCTCTGCAGCAGCAGTGTGTACTATCTACAAGACACACAGCAGAAATTCACCAAAGATCCTCAGACAACACTTTCCCATTCCACGAGAACTTCCATCTCGAACGACAAGGTCAGCAGATATAGGCAAACTCCACCACTTTCAGGTTCTCCCGCAAGCCACTCACATAACTGCTTTGAAAGAATATTGTCGTTCCTTCTCTGTTGCTGCGCCCAAATTTTGGAATTGCCTCCCGAATGTGATTCTGGTTAAACCCATACCGGGTGGACTGTAGCAGTTCATGAAGTCAGCTTCTCAAGGGCAAAATATGACGGGCAAGTAATATTATGGCAGGAACACCCGCATCCACCCAAATGAATGAATAAAAAAAAGCTTGTCAAACTGTAGGTAAACCTCACCATGTGTTGAAAGCAGCATCCTTAATCCCTTTCCCAGTTTTAAAGAAACCATTCCGTCGTGTGTAGGGGTGTCAAGTAGTGAGTGTCGTGGAGAAGTGGATGAGTGAAGGCAGGACAGTCAAAGAGAAATGGATCATTCCCAACATGAATTTCCTCCTGTTAGATGAACAAACTCATAAATGATGGAGAATGCAGACTCCATACGTTTGCACCTGGAGAATGATAAACAGAGGCACAGATAAAGATTGCTCAGAGAATGAAAGACGTTTATATTAGGAGTGGCTGACGTCTGTGCTCGTTCTGGACTCAATGCAGTTTAGAAGGATGAGGCGGAATTTCATTCAAATTTATAGACTACTGAGAGGCCTGAATAATGTAGACATGTAGAAGATGTTTCCACGACATAGAAAGACTAGGATATAAGGGCACAGGTTCTGAGTGGAAGGACCACCCTTATTAACTGAGGTTCCGACTAATTTATTCAGCCAGCAACTGGTAAATCTGTGAAACACATCACCGAAGAGGGCTGCAAAGGCCAATTTGTGTGTATTACAGGCTGAAACAGGTAGGTTCTTGATTGGTAATGCGTTCAAACATAATGAAAAGAAAGTCGGCAAATGGGGGTGACAAACAAATCAAACATGACAGAATGGGAGAGCCGACTCGATGGTCGAAAGGTCTAATGCTACACCAACGTATAGTCGATTAAATAGACACTTGGATGAAACACGTTAATCGAATATGAAGCGAATGAAGGTAATTCAGTCCCAATAAAACAAAGCCCATTTTGTTTAAATCTGGAGAGACATGGAAAAATAATAAGTGAAGGTCAAATTTATTGGCCAATGAAATGATTGAACTGCCAGGGTAATTGGAGTTCTCCTGTGTCGGACTGAGCAAAACATCCCTCTAATCTAAAACCCAGCATTTTGAATAACAAAGAAGCAGATGGACTGAGCTCTAGAAAAACAAGCAGACACATAGAAGGCTGCCTGGAACAATTGTTCTCCCTTAATTTCCAATGCACAGCTCCACCAGAAATCAACCATGCCTAACATTCTAAACTGAAACTGACCTTTACACCTCACATTATATATAATGGCCTTTTTGAACCTATGCGGATAATGGACACTCAACTCAATCAAGATTCATTCGCAGAGATATCGGGCATTCAGCGTCAATCAAAATGCATTCGCACACATTAATTGTCAGGAAGCCAACTGACCTTAAGGAGAATACCAGAAACAAAATGGACAACATAGATTTGAGGGTACAATACAGAGCTATAAACCGTTAACCCTCATATGACCTGACGGACAGACTTTCCAACAACTTTTTTTTGATAAAGAGCTTCACCACAGGTTCCAGGCCTACTCAACAGCTTCAGAACCAAGAACCACGGAGGCTTAAAAGAGATGCTGAACAGAGACATCAAACAAGAACATCATCTCAATAAAGACATCCGAGAGTTGATATGCCAACCAGACGCTATCAGAGCAAAACCTTCCAAACACAGGGCTATTTGGAGGCAAGAAAATCGAAGGCGAGCACCTCAGAAATTGTACACATTTTAAAACGGTACTTCCCTCGGTGGGGAGCAGGAAATCCTGGAATTCCAAAGTTTCCAAACAAGCCGTCAGGGAGGCTATGGCAGGTGTTGTCAGTTCATGGGTCCCTTTGGGTAGGAATGCTGAAGAATGTGTCTGTGATTAAAACTGCTGTTTGTCTTCTAATAGAGTATAATGTGCATTTAATTACTATCCTTCGCAGAATTAAATTTGCCGTTATTTCTTGCATTCTACCAACCTTGTGTATTGAATGAACACAGAATTTTCTTTTTTTTGCCCAGAACAATCGAACTGTTGCTTTCTTCGTGTTTTCGCCATAGTTTTAAGACGCCATTGAGGTTGGTCTCTTATGAGAGAGAAGCGACTGGTTGTGGTTCAACTTGAAGGGCCACCACAGCTCCGGTGAGGAAGGAGATTCCTTCATGTTAACCACTAACCAGGAATGGGAATTAAATACACACTGTTGGTATCATATTGTTCTGTGAACCAACAGCCCAGCCAACTGAGCTAAACCGTTTGCCGTATTACTTTTGTATTCATAAGGAAGTCCAATGGCTGAAACAAGTATTTGGGAGTGATTCAACCCACCTAAAATAGGCAAGTTACTGATGACAATCTAGAGACCGGACAGAGGGCGTCTTGATTCTACTCTCAGAGTCATTGGAATTCTCCTGTAGCATTGATTCCTAACCAATCTCCACCCCAAACAGTTTGATTTGATTTTGCGTAGACAACAGGAAATTAAATGTCGTCACAAAGAGAATGTTTGCAGTTCATCGTTCATATCTAAAATCGTTTTGACGGAATGATATTGAAAAGTACCGCTGACAGTGAGAGGAAATGACATTGCTGCATTTGCTCCATTCCGTATCTCTGTACATAGGAAAATGTTAGGATCACAGTCTACAGAGGGAGGAATGAAGTGGAGAAAATTGGTTTTCATAAGTGAAGTGGTATGATGGTTTTCACACGAAGCGGGTTTGTGTACAGCAACACGAATATCTTCCTTAGTTTGAGGAAATTTCGTGGATTAAAGTTGGATCGAATATGCATGGTGACAGATTGGAAGTGGGGAGGCGTCATGGGACATGCACGTCCTAATCCACCAGTCGCAGTACACAATCACGCAGGTGGTGAAGAAGTTAAGTGGTATGTTGGTGTACTCAATGAGCGGAATTGAGTACAGGAATATGGATGTTTGGTTTCTGAAAACTTAATGGGATTAAAGTTAGATAAATCCATAAATATTAATAATCTATATCGCAGAATACATCAGGAATTAACAAAAAAAAAACCTTTGAAAACGTTAGTGGTCATCTTTCAAGATTCGATAGATTCTGGAATAGTTCCTACAGATTGCAGATTTGGTAATGTAGCCTCAATGTTTAAAAGGGGATGCAGAGACAAAACTGTGAATTTTGGACCAGTCAGCCTGATGTTGGCATTGCCCAAAATATGCGAGCCCATTATGAAACAATTACTCACTGAGCGTGTGTAAAAGAATGAAGTATTATGCAGAATCACCATGAATTGCCAAAAGGGAAATCATGTTGCACAAAACTATTGGAATTGTTCGGGGATCTAAACAGTGTCATTGATTAGTAGAAACCAGAGGGTGTAGTTTTCTTGGACTTTTTCTAATGGCTATTGATAAATCCTACAGAATAGATTTGCATATAACCATTACGACTCGTGACATTGGGGACGGTGAAATGTCACGGATAGAGAACTGTATGGTAGACAAAAAAAAAAGACATTTTCAGATACTTATCTGGAAACTTACGACATGCCTGTACCCCAGCTTTTCATAATATCTGAATCAGTGAATCAGTTTAGAAGTAAAAACGTGGATGGTGGTATGTTTGAAACTGCGAGGTGTAATGAGATCTGGACATCCTGATACACAAATCTCTGAACAGGTAGCAGGTGGAGATTAAGTGAAGTGGTGTGCTGATCTTATCAGTGAGTGGATTTGGGTACAAGAACATGAATGTTTTGGTGAAATTGGGCAGCACTTTGGTGATATCACAGCTGGGGTAATGAATGCAATCGTTGCTCAGTGACAGGAGATAGAGGGTCGATGTAGAAAGTTGTTTGTATGACTGGGTCCAGTGTGTAATCGGGTCACTGGTAGTGTGGGCGCCGTGGCACAGTGGTTAGCACTAATGCCTCACACCGCTAAGGACCCGGGTTCAACGTCCGATTCAGGCAACTGTGCGTGGAGTTTGTACCGTCTCCGTGTGTGCGTGTGGGTTTCCTCCCCCAGCTCAAGAAAATGCAGATTAGGTGAATTGGCCATGCTGAATTTCCCGTGGTGTAGGAGAATGGGTCTGGGTGGGTTGCGTTTTGGAGGGTCCGTGTGGACTTGTTGGGCCAAAGGACCTGTTTTCACACTGTAGGTAATCTAATCATAAAATGTAAGGAATGTAATCAATTACACAGAGGGTTGGAAGCAACTGTTTACCATTGCTTCTATAAACAGTCGCTTTTGCAGATCCAATCGTGACTGCATCACCTGGTAAGTCACCTATGTCTCCAACCTGGTTCCTGAATATCGTCAAAACACTTTGTGAAATGTCCAAAATGCTCAAATAAAGAAAGAAATTGATTCAACAAAACGGGTCCCACATTGAATCTGAGGCATGGAGATTGGGTAGGTGAGACATAATCACTGCTGTGCAGAAAAACACTTTAGAATTTCCAGAGCAATATTTGAGCTACTCGGTTGTTGTACTAAACGTAGGCAGGGCCGAGCACCATATCTCCTGACAATACCCATTGTGACGGTTTTCTGCAAATTAGCCAAATTAATATGATGTCAGTTACATTTAAAATAAACTTGCCCTATCTGACATAAATACCGTGTGAGATAAACTATTGAAATCATTTCCACTGTGCAAGTACTCTGACATGTCGACAAATTGTTTATTTGTAAGTAGATCTCTGCACAGAAAGATTGTGAGTTCTGTTGCATATCTTTTTTTCCCTTAGTTAATATATGGTCAGGTTTATTTGTGAACTCTCTGCTGTTGTGTGTTCCACCCTCATCCACCACTTGTATCAGCTTCCCCGACTTCTGCTGGCATCGCATTCCAAACATGCACAACTCACTGTGTGAAAAGGTTGCCTCTTAGGTTCCTTTTATATCTTTCCCCCTCACCCAAACCATATGTCCTCTAGTTCTGAACTCGCCCACCCCAGGGAAAAACACACTAGCCTGTTTGTCCTATCCATGACTCTCATGATTTTTTAATCTTCGATAAACGTCACGCTTCACCCTCCGATCATCCCGGGAAAACGCCCCAGCCTCTTCAGCAAGCTCAAACCCTCAAAGCCTCGCAACATCCTTCTCACTCTTCTCTGAACCTTATCAATTGTGAATTGGTTACGTTATTGACAGCAGGAGGACTCAAACCATGCCTCTGTTCCTTCTGAAACAGACTCCCCCACTTTTGAACACTTCGCCATAATACCATATGCAGCTGATTTCATTGCAAAAATCAGTCCCCTATATTCGTTCAAGAAATCTGGAACGTGGCATTTATCTCTTTGTAGAAGTTGACCGCAGTTATTCACAGATAATAATTCAAGATTGATCTGTCAGTGTGCCCTCGTTCCAATCTACTGCAGTTCTTACAGTCCGTCGGCCAGTGCTTTCCGCTCCGGGTTTTTTGAATTATCGTGAATCTTTGCGTTTTTTTCAAAGTTTATCCATTTCGTTATCAGATGGGCTTCTGCGAATTGCACGGTTTAAATTTGGAAGGGCATGCATTTTATTGCACTCACAAATATTTGAATTGTTGACTCCACAAATTAAACGTTAAAAATTGTTTTGAAGAAATATTCCTCTAGATTTTACGATAAATGCCTCCAAATCGAGCTGAATGCTGTATTAGTGAGATCTGATAGTATTAGTGCACATGCCTTAGAAATTATTATGTCAAGTTGAAGACGTTTGTTACGGACCAGACCATGTTTCCATAAAACATTATAAGAAGATATTCCTTGACTCTGGCTTTTACCTTATTTCATGACAAATAAAAGGTTCTACATTCCAGACGTGATGCAAATGGTGAAACGACTAGTCTGTAATCAAATCGCACGTTATTCTTTCACCACAGTTAAAATAGAACCAAAAACAGAAGAACTGGAAAAACATTCAAAACACTTAGCAAAATAATATGTGATTTAACTTCTATGCCTCAACTGCTCCAACATATCAAAACTGTCCAGTTTCTCCTTGAAACAATTTAGGTAACTCCGATTGGAATATTATGAAGGAACTTGGCTAGGCATACCAAAATACCGTTGTTGTCAAAAGAATACGAACACAAGCTGGGACCAAATCAAAGCATTCCAAACTTTATTGATGACAAGCCTTAATTTTCAACAATAATTCTAATTGACCCATCACCGTTACAAATATTATGCCTCTCATGTGGATTTACGCAGTTGCTCTTTCTCTGGGGTTGGGAAGCTGCTGTCTCTCTCTCTCTCTCTCTCTCTCTCTCTCTCTCTCTCTCTCTCTCTCTTTCTCTCTCTCTCTCTCTCTCTCTCCCCCATCCCCTCAATTTTCCCTCTCTCTGGTTGGTCAACTTGTCTCCACCTCTCGACGTGCTATTCACCTCAGAACGCCCAAGAATTGACCTCAGAGAGAGTTGTGCAAGTGAAGCCAGGTATTTTTACTTTCTGTTGGTTTTCATTTGAGAAAATGAGCTCCAGTCATCCAGATGGCATTTCCACAAAGCGAGGTGGAAGCAGATCCAACAACAACTCTGTAAGAACAATTGTATTAAGATGCAATAAATATGATGGAAGGTAAATTGGAAGTTCCTCAATGGACCAGCCCAGTCATCAAGCGGTGGACTCGCCACATTCCTGTGGGAATCATTCTGTGATTGTGAGGTGGATTGATTTCATAGTAGCCTTGCACGAATTATATCATTTCACATGTACTGGCAATGTAGCAGCTCAGCCTCTCCTCCAGAACCTTCACATCCAGGAGCACACAAAAATCTCCAATTCAGCAACAACTCGACATCTCGACGTCACAGATGACTGTGGGCTGCAGAAACCAATACCAATAAACTTAAGAAACCTACGCACCTCTGGTAATAAACAACGCATGTTTGGCTTGAAGATGGATTTTGAATGAATTCTTAAAGTGCTAATCACACTGCCGCTCTGTCTCTATAAGAAAAACTTCCTTTGAACTGAGAACTGTGTCACACCCCTTCCCAGTGTATTTACGGATTGGCTCTGGAAGAAGTGGATGCATTCGTGGTCACCGTTCAAGAATCTGTAGACTCTCAAGTCGGTCCCATGGATTGGAGAGCAGTTACGTAACCCCACTTATTCAAAACAATGATGTAGAGAGCAAACAAAGTATTAGATGTTTTGGACTGACTTGAGATGTGAGAATATTTCGGGAGCCAATCGTAAAAAATGTAACAACAGAACACTTGGAACACTGTGTGACGGTCAGCACGGATTTAGATAGGGGAAATGATACCTAACATATGTACTCCAATGTTCAGAGATTACTTGCAGTGGGTTGTTATAGAACATAGAACATAGAATAATACAGCACAGAACAGGCCCTTCAGCCCACGATGTTGTGCCGAACATATGTCCTAGCTTAAGCACCCATCCATGTACCTATCCAAATGCAGCTTACAGGTCGCCAATGATTTTGGCTCTGCCACTCCCACAGGCAGCGCATTCCATTCCCCCACCACTCTCTGCATAAAGAATATAACCCTGGTATCCCCCCTATATCTTACACCCTTCACCTTAAATTTATGTCCCCTTGTAACATTCTGTTGTACCTGGGGAAACAGTTTCTGACTGTATACTCTATCTATTCCTCTGATCATCTTATAAACATCTATCAAGTCACCCCTCATCCTTCGCCGTTCGAATGAGGAAAGGCCGAGCAGTCTCAACTGATCCTCGTACGACCTATTCTCCATTCCAGGCAAAATTCTGTTAAATCTTCTCTGCAACCTCTCCAAAGCTTCCACATCTTTCCTAAAGTGAGGCGACCAGAAATGCACACAGTACGCCAAATGTGGCCTAAACAAGGTCCTGTACAGCTGCAACATCACTTCACGACTCTAGAATTCAATCCCTCTTCTCATGAAAGCTCATACACTATAGGCCTTCGAACAAGCTCTATCAACCTGAGTGGCAACTTTCAAAGATCTGTGAATATAGACCCCAAGATCTCTCTCCTCCTCTACCTTACTAAGAACCCTACCATTGACCCTTTTTTCCGCATTCTTATTTGTACTTCCAAAATGGACAACCTCACACTTGACAGGGTTGAACTCCATCTGCCACTCCTCAGCCCAGCTCTGCATCATATCTAAGTCCCTTTGCAACCGAAAACAGCCCTCCTCACTATCCACAACTCCACCTATCTTCGTATCATCTGCAAATTAACTGCCCCACCCTTCAACTCCCTCTTCTAAGTCATTAATAAAAATTACAAACAGCAGAGGACCCAGAACTGATCCCTGTGGAACTCCACTTCTAACTGGGCTCCAGGCTGAATATTTACTATCTGCCACCACTCTCTGACTTCGACCGGTTAGCAAGATTTCTATCCAACTGGTCAGATTTCCCTTTATCCCATGCCTCCTGACTTTCTGCAAAAGCATACCATGGGTAACCCTATCAAATGCCTTACTAAATTCAATGTACACTACATCCACTGCTCTACCCTCATCCACCTCCTCAAAGAATTCGACAAGATTTGTAAGGCAAGACCTACCCCTCACAAATCCATGCTGGCTGTCCCTGATCAAGCAGTGTCTTTCCAGATACTCAGAAATCCTGTCCCTCAGTCCCCTTTCCAAACCTTTGCCTACCACCGAAGTAAGACTAACTGGCCTCTAATTCCCGGGGTTATCCCTATTGCCTTTTTTGAACAGGGGCACAGCATTCGCCACTCTCCAGTCCTCTGGTACCACCCCCGTTGAGAGTGAAGACGAAAAGATCATTACCAACGGTTCTGCAATTTCCTCTCTTGCTACCCACATAATCCTAGGATATATCCCGTCAGGCCCGGCGGACTTGTCTATCCTCAAGTTGTTCAAAATTTTCCAATACACCTTCCTTCCTAACAAGTATCGTTTCTAACTTACCAGTCCGTTTCACACTCTCCTCTTCAAAAATACGGTCCCTCTCATTTGTAAATACTGAAGAAAAGTACTCATTCAAGACCTCTCTTATCTCTTCCGACTCAATACACAGTCTCCCACTACTGTCCTTGATCGGACCTACCCTCGTTCTCGTCATTCTCATGTTTCTCATAAAATGACTTGGGGTTATCCTTGATCCTATTCGCCAAAGATCTTTCATGCCCTCTCTTAGCTCTCCTAATCCCTTTCTTCAGCTCATTTCTGGCTATCTTGTATCCCTCCAATGCTCTGTCTGAAAACTGTTTTCTCAACCTTATGTCAGCCTCCTTTTTCCTCCTTACAAGACATTCAACCTCCCTCATCAACCAATGTTCGCTCACAAGAACATCTCTTTCCAGCCTGACAGTTACAGACATATCAAGGACACGTCGTATCAGTTCCTTGAAAATGTTCCACATTTCAACGACATCCTTCCCTGACAGCCTATGCTCCCAACCTATGCTCCTCAGATCCTGTCTTACAGCATCGCATTTACCCTTCCGCCAATTGTAAAACCTACTCTGTTGCACGTACCTATCTCTCTCCATAATCAAGGCAAAAGTCACAGAATTATGGTCACCATCACCAAAATGTTCACCCACTAACAAGCCCATCACTTGTTAATTACCAAGTACCAAATCCAATATGGCCTCCCCACTGGTCGGACAATCTACATACTGTGTTAGAAAAGCTTCCTGGACACACTGCACAAACACCGCCCCTTCCAATCCCTTGATCTAAAGAGCTTCCAATCAATATTTGGGAATTTTAAATCGCCCATGACTACTACCCTGTGGCTTCTGCACCTTTCCAAAATCTGTTTCCCAATCTGTTTCTTCACATCTCTGCTGCTATTGGAGGGCCTATAGTAAACACCCAACAAGGTGACTGCTGCTTTCCTATTTCTGACTTCAGCCCATACTCCCTCCAAAGGCAAACCCCCCTCGAACTGCCTTTCCGCAGCCGTTATACCATTTCTAATTAGCAATGCCACTCCCCCTCCTTTTTTACCACCCTCCCTAATCTTACTGAAACATCTGTAACCAGGAACCTCCAACAACCATTCCTGTCCCTCTTCTATCCACATTTCCGTGATGGCCACAACATCGTAGCCCCAGCTACCGATCCACGCCTGAAGTTCACCCACCTTATTTCTGATACTCCTTGCGTTGAACCGAGTTGGAATGTTGTCAAAGGCCATTGCAAGGGAAAAGAATGGGGATGGGGTAACATTCCGTGCTACGAAAAGTAAAGCAAACCTGGGATCACGGGCCGGTGCTAGAATAGTACAGATGGAATGGGTGCACAGGCCATTGGTGGTGGATGAAAGCGGGGATGTGGTCACATCAGGAAGACAAGGAAACACAGAGGGGACTGGGTTGCAGGTCATTTCTCAGGGAAAAGAGCAGAAATTGGTTCAGAGTCATTGTTAAGAAGATGGTTCCAATGGCGTTGGGAGGGATGTCTTCACAGTCCATTGCAGGAGAAATGTGTGGAGACAGATTCATAGGCAGTTACAAGGAGAGCAGAGTGGGAATGCGCTCACAGTCCTTTGCTGGGAGAACAGACGAAGATTGAGATCACATGGCGTTGGTAATGGAACAGAGTAGGGATGGGGTCACAAATTGTGGATGAGAGTACAGGCCATTGCTCGAGGAACACAAATGAGGATGGTCTCACATGCTGGTGAGAGAGGTAGAGAATAGGGATGGGTTCACATGCTGTTGAGAGAGGTAAAGAATAGGGATGGGTTCACAGGCCAAAGTAAGCGGAGCAGAGGAGTGATATGTTGACAAGCTGTTGCTTTGGCAAAAGAGTGGGGATGAGATCACAGAAGGTTGTGAGGAAAATGCAGAGGAAACGGGTCGTAGGCATTTCTGGTTAAGCAGAGGGGAGTCTGTATCCTAGCGCAATACCATAGAAACAGTGAGTAGGTTGGTACAGAGGCTGTCTCTAGGCTGTTGCTATGGAAGCAGAGTGAAGATGGGTTTCCAAGAAGTCGCGAAGACCACATGGTGGGGACCAGTTAACACGTAGTTGATGGGGTAGGGCGTGGGAACAGTTTCATACGGCATTGCTAGGGAAATACAGTGGCAATGGGTACACAGGCCATTGCAGAGGAAACAGTGAGGGTACTGTTTCACAAGCCGTTACCAGGAGAATAGATTGAGACTGGATAACAAGCAGTTGCTGGGAGAACGTAGTGTGGATGGGTTCGAAGATGTTTCTAGGGGAACAGAATGGGTATGAGTTCAGAGTTGCTGGGAGAACAGGCTATGGTTGTGTTTACGGGCCGTTGCTCGGGGTACAGAACGGGGATGCAATCTCAGGCAGACCAGTGGGGATTGTTTCACAGGTTGTTGCGAGGGGAACCGATTGGGGATCAGTTCACAGGGCGGAGCTCGGAGAATACTGTGATTATATGCTCACACCATTGCTCGGTGAAGGGAGTAGAGATGGTTTCACAGAACGTTGCCTGGAAAATGGAGTTGGCATCGGTTCACAGGCAATTGCTGCGGGAATGGATTGGAGGTGTGTTCCCAGTCCATTGCGTTGGTTACTTTGTGGTTACGGGTTCACAGGCCGGTCCTAAGACAACACAGTGGAATATCTTTCACAGATGGTGGCTGGGAAAACAGACTCTTGTTGTGGTCAGAGGCCGTTGTTAGGGCACAGAGTGGGGATAGAGTTACAGTTCACATTTCCTGTAGAACAGTGGGAACTGGGTTCACAGTCGGTTGCTTTGGGAACAGAGTTTCAGGCACAGTTGCTAGGGGAATAGAGCAGGAATGCTTTCACAGTTGGTTGCTTGGGGAATGTAGTGGGGATAGGTTCACAGTCTTTGCAAAGCATGGAGAGTGTGGATGGGTTCACTGGCATTGACAAAGGCACAGATTAGGAATGGCTTCACAGGCCGTTGCTAGAGAAAAGTGTGGAGATTAGTTCAAAGGCAGTTAATAGGAGATCAGAGTGGAAATGGGTTCACAGTCTGTTGCTGGGAGAACAGACTGAGCCTGAGATCACAGGTTGTTGACATTGGTGCAGAGTCGTGTTGGCGTCACAGGACGCTATTTATGCAGTCACAGGAAGTTTCCAGTAGAAACACTGAAGCTGGGTTTTCAGGCTTTTGTTGGGTTAAGGACTGGGGGATGTAGTCACAGTCTGGTGTAACGGAACAGAGGGAGAATGGTTTCACAGAAAGTTGCTAGCGGAACAGAGTGAGGATGGCCTCATAGGCGTCGCATGGAGAAGTGAGTGGGATTGGTTGACAGGCCGATGCACGAAGAATGGAATGGGGATTTGTTCGGAGTACGTGGCTGGAAAATACTTTGGTGATGGGTTCACAGGCATTTGTTTGGAGAACAGAGTTGGGATGGGGTGTCAGTCTGTCGCCAGGCAACAGAGTGGAGGGTGGGGACACAAGCGTTGCTCGGGAACAGAATGGCATATTTCAAACGAAGTTTTCTGTGAGAACAGTCTAAGATTGTGGTTACATGTTGTTGCTAGGGGTACAGACTGTGACTGGGGTCACAGGCCGTTGTTGATACAATAGTGTGCAATGTGTGGATAGGCTTTTACTAGAGAAAAAGAGTGAGTGGTGGATCGGACACAGTCTGTTGCTTTGGAAACAGAGCAGGAATGGTTTCACATATAGTTGCTCAGGGAAAGGTGTGGGGAAGGGCTCACAGGTCTTGCTGGCGGAACGGACTGGATATTGTTTTACACGCTGTTGCTCGGTGAGATGTGTGGGGATGTGTTCATTGGATGTGACTTGGAGAAGACTGTAGTGGTGGGTTCCCAGGCATTTGTTGGTCGAAAACAGTAGGACTAGTTTCACAGAAAGTTGCCTGGAGAACAGAGTTGGAATTGGTTCACAGGCAATTGCTACAGTAAATGTTTGGAGATGGGTTCACAGACCATTGTTCATCGCAATGTGGTCAGGGTGTCACAGGCCATTGCTATGAGAACAGAGTGGGAATGATATGTGGATCTTGTTCAAGGAGAAGCTATTGGGTGTCCTTGATAAGTATGTACCAGTCAGGCAGGGACTAAAGGGTTTTGTGAGGGAGCCGTGATTTAATTAGGAATTGGAATCCCTTGTGAAAGGGAAGAGGGCGGCCTATGTAAAGATGAGGCGTGAAGGTTCAGTTGGGACGATTGAGAGTTATAATGTAGCCAGGAAGGATCTAAAGAGAGAGCTAAGAGCAGCGAGAAGGGGACATGAAAACTCCTTAGTTGGTAGGATTAGGGAAAACCCAAAGGCCTTCTATAGTTATGTCAGGAATAAAAGGATGACTAGGGTAGGTATCGGTCCAGTCAAGGATAGTAGTGGGAAGTTGTGTGTGGAGGCGGAGGAGATTGGTGAGACACTAAATCAATACTTTTCGTCAGTATTCACTCAGGATCAGGACACTGTTGCTGATGTGAATATTGAGTCACAAGTGATTAGAATGGATGGGCTTGAGGTACGTAGGGAAGAGGTCTGGGGAATACTGAAAGGGATGAAAATAGATAAGTCCCCTGGGCCTGATGGCATTTATCCTAGGATCCTCTAGGAAGCTAGGGAGAAGATAGTGGAGCCATTGGCCTTGATTATTAGGTCGTCGTTGTCTTCGGGGACAGTGCCAGAAGACTGGAGGAGAGCGAATGTGGTCCCCTTGTTCAAGAAGGGGAGCAGGGATAGCCCGAGTAACTATAGGCCAGTCAGTCTCACTTCTGTTGTGGACAAAGTCTTAGAGAGAATTTTAAGGGATAGGATTTATGAACATCTGGATAAATAATGTGATCAAGAATAGTCAGCATGCTTTTGGGAAGGGCAGGTCGTGCCTCACAAACCTTACTGAATTCTTTGAGAAGGTGACCAAGGAAGTGGACGAGGGTTAAGCAGTAGATATGGTATATATGGATTTTAGTAAGGCGTTTGATAAGGTACCCCATGGCAGGCTAATGCAAAAACTACGGAGGTATGGCATTGAGGGTGCTTTAGAGGTTTGGATTAGGAATTGGCTGGCTGGAAGGAGACAGAGGGTAGTAGTTGATGGTATAGGTTCATCTTGGAGCGCAGTTACTCGCGGTGTTCCACAAGGATCTGTTTTGGGACCATTGCTGTTTGTCATTTTTATAAATGACCTGGAGGAGGGGCTTGAAGGCTGGGTGAGCAAGTTTGCAGATGACACGAAAGTCGGTGGAGTTTTGGTCAGCAAAGAAGGATGTGGCAGGTTACAGCATGATATAGATAAGTTGCAGAGCTGGGCAGAAAGGTGGCAAATGGAATTCAATGTAGCTAAGTGTGAAGTCATTCACTTTGGTAGGAAGATGGATTACTGGGCTAATGGTAGACTACTTGGTAGTGTGGATGAGCAGAGGGATCTTGGTGTCCATGTACACAGATCTTTGAAAGTTGCAACCCAGATAAATAGTGCTGTGAAGAAGGCATTTTGTGTACTGGGCTTTATTGGTAGAGGAATTGAGTTCCGGAGTCCTGAGGTCATGTTGCAGTTGTATAAGACTCTGGTGCGGCCTCATCTGGAGTATTGTGTGCAGTTTTGGTCGCCATACTACAGGAAGGATGTGGAGGCATTGGAACGAGTGCAGAGGAGGTTTACCAGGATGTTGCCTGCATGGTAGGAAGATCGTATGAGGAAAGGCTGACGCACTTGGACTTTTCTCATTGGAGAAAAGAAGGTTTAGGGGAGATTTGATAGAGGTGTACAAGATGATCAGGGGTTTAGATAGGGTTGACAGTGAGAACCTTTTTCCGCATATGGAGTCAGCTGTTACGAGGGGACACAGCTTTAATTTAAGGGGTGGTAGGTAGAGGACAGATGTTAGGGGTAGATTTTTTACTCAGCGGGTTGTGAGTTCATGGAATGCCCCGCCAGTATTAGTGGTGGACTCTCCCTCTTTATGGTCATTTAAACGGGCATTGGACAAGCATATGGAGGTTATTGGGCTAGTGTAGGTTAGGTAGGCTTCGGTCGGCGCAACATCGAGGGCCGAAGGGCCTGTTCTGCGCTGTATTTTTCAATGTTCTATGGTTCACAGACGGCGGATGGGAGAACAGACTAAGATTGGGGCCGCAAGCTGTTGGTAAGAGTATGGAATGGGAATGGGGTCACGGCCGTTGCCAGTGGAATAGTGTGAGCTTGGTGCGATAAGATGTTGCTCAGAGAATAGAGCAGCAATGTACTCACAGGCAGTTGCCAGGAGAACAGAGTGTTGATTTGTACACATGAGGGAGCAGAGAGAACAGATTTGAGATAAGTTCACTGTCAGTTGCGAGGAAAACAGAGTGTGGCTGAATTCATAGGCCACTGTTCGCTGAACAGCGAGGGGATTAGATTACAGGTGACTGCTTGGATTCACAGGTCGTTGTTCAGGGTAGAGTTGGGGATGGATTCACAAGCTATTGCCAGCATGATAATGTGAGGACTGGGATCACAGGCTGTTGCGTGGGAAACGCTTCGGGCATGGATTGAAAAGATGTTGCGAAGGCAACAGAGTGAGGGTTAAAGGTTACAAGTTGTATTACATAGTGGGCATTGTTTCACAGGCAGTTTCAGGAGAAATGCGTGGAGATACCTTCATAAGCAGTTGCTAGGAGTTCAGGTTGGGAATGGGTTCACAGTCTGTTGTTGGGAGAGCAATCACAACTTTAGATCACAGGACATTGGAATTGTACAGAGTAGGATTGAGGTCACAGGCCGATCTTAGTGGAACACAGTTGGGATATGGTCACAGGACGTTGCCGGTAGAAAAGCGTTGAAATAGGTTCACAGTATTTTGTTAGGGTAACAAACTCGGGCATGGTATTTGAGACTGTTGCTTAATGAACAGAGCGGGAATGGTATCACAGTCATTTGCTCAGGTAACAGAGTGAGTATGAGTTCACAAGCGTTGCTCGGAGTAGAGCATGACTACCGTTTCACAAGCCGTTGCTAGGAGAACTGAATGGGGAAATGTTCACGGGACATGGCTGGGAGAATACTCTTAATGGGTTCACAGACGTTTGTAGGGAGAGGAAGGGAATGGAAACAAGGTTTCGTTGCTAGCAGGGCAGATTGTGGATGGGATTAAAGCACGTTGCTAGGAGAACAGTGTGAGCATTGTTTCACAGTGAAAGAGTACGAGAATGAATGGAGAGGAATTCTCAAGCTAGTGCTAGGTGTACATTGTGGATCACAGACACTTTGGAGGAGAGTAAAGTTGAAACGGATTCACAGACATTTCCTAGGAGAACAAGTGGGGATGGGGCCACACACTGTTGCCAGGGCACCAGAGTGGATGATGGGGTCACGGACTGTTGCTTAGGCAACAGAGCGAGATTGGTTTCACAGGCAGTTCCCAGGAGGACCAATTAGGAATGTGCTTACAAGCGTTGCTGTAGGAACGAATCAGAGGCAGTTGCTGCAAGAAGAGGCTAATATTGTGGTTACAGACTTTTACTAGGAGAACAGAGTGGGGCTGGATTTACAATCTGTTGCTGGTAGAATTGTGTGTGGATATGTCCACAGGCTCTTGCTGGGGTAAAAAGTGGGTTGGGGAATCGGGCCATAGGCTGTTGCTTTGGGAATGGAGCAGGAAAGATTTCACAGTTAGCGGCTTGGCAAATTGTGGGATGGGTTCAAAGGCATTGCGAAGATGACAAAGTGGATATTGATTCACATGCTTTAGCTGGGAGATATGAGTGGGGATGTATTCATCTGACACGTTTAGGAGAATACTGTGGTTATGGTTTCATAGACAATTGCGTGTCGAAGAGTAGAGACAGCTGAACAGAAAGTTGCCCGCAGAACGGAGTTGGAATTGGTTAATAGGCAATTGCTGCAGGAATGGATTGGAGTTGGGATCACAGAACATTGCTCGGGGCAGAGTGTGGCTCCGGTGTCACAGGCCTTTGCTTGGAATGGGAATGGGACCACAGGCGGTGACTGGGAGATCAGACTTAATTTGGGGTCACAGGCTTTTGGTAGGGTTACAGTTTGTGGATGGGGTCACACTCTGTTGCCAAAAGAAGAATAAGAGGATTGTGTCATAGGTTGTTGCTTCGGGAACATGAGCAGGAATGGGTTCAATTTCAGTTGTGAGGGAAGAAGAGTGGTGACATGTTCAAAGACAGTTGCTGAGAGAACAGAAACGAGACAGGTTAACAGTTAATAACCAGTGAATGAGAGTGTGATTGGATTCACAGTTTCTCGGGGAACAGAGGGGGGCATATGTTCACAGATGGTGGTTGGGGGTTACCGATGTGAATGGAATTGTAACCTGTAACCTGGGCAACAATGTGGGGGGAATGTGTTCATAGGCTGTTTCTTGGCTAACAGATCGGGCAAGGGTTTGGAAACTGTCGCAAGGGATACAGAGAAGGGGATGTGTTGACAGGCTATTGCTTGGGGAACACAGCAGGCATTGTTTTACAGGCAGTTTCTAGGGGAAAAGTGGGGGTGGGTTTACAGGCATTGCTAGGGAAACAGATTAGGGATGGGTTCACAGGCGTTGACAGGGGAAGAGAGAGGGGATGGGTTCACAGACATTGCTCCAGGGACAGAATGGGGATGGGTCCAGAGAATGTTGGTGGCGAAAAAAGTGGGGTTGGTTTACATAGAACGTAGAACACTACAACGCAGGATAGTTCCTTTCGCCCCGATGTTGAGCCGAACTGTGGAACCAATCTTAACGTCATCTCACCTGCTGTATTCGATTTCATTCATATTAACGCATTAACCCTTTAAATGCCGTTAAAGTGTCCGAGTCTTTACTGTTGCAGGCAGGGCGTTCCACAGCCCAACTCCGCTCTGAGTAATGATACTAACTTTGGCATCTGCCCTATATCGATCAGCCCACAAGTTAAAGCTGTGTCCCCTCATGCTAGACTTCGCCATCCAAGGAAAAAGGTTTTCACTACCCACCCAATCTACCCTCTGAATATCTTAGAGATCTCTGTTAAGTCACCTCTCAACCTTCTCTTTAACCAAAATTGCCTGATGTTCCTCAGCATTTAGTCCCAAGACCTTCCCTCCATACCAGGCAGCATCGTGCTAAATCTCTTCTGCGCCCTTTCCAAAGCCTCTATGTGCTTTCTATAATGCGGTGACCAGAACTGCACGCAATGCAGAAAGTGCAGCCCAACTCTGCAGCTTATCTCTTTCTCTCTGTAACCTGCGACATTCTTCAGCACTATCCACAAATCCACCGACCTTCGTGTCAGCTGCAAGTTCCCAAAGACTTTATTCAACGCCCTCATCCAGTTCATTTATAGAAGTAACAAGCAGTAGTAGATCCAAAACAGACCCTTCCAGGACACCACGAGTAACGGAACTCCAGGATTAATTTTACCCATCAACCAACGCCCTCTGTCTTCTTTCAGCTTGCCAAAATCTAATCCAAACCGTTAAATTACTCCCAATCCCATGCCTCCGCATCTTGTGCAATATCCTACCGTGGGGTACTCTCCCAAACACACTTTTTGAATTCCATACACACCACATCAATTGCTTTTCCCTCATCCACTTATTTGGTCACCTTCTCAAAGAAATCAATAAGCTTTGTGAGGCACGATCAAACCTTCACAAAACCATATTGACTATCCCGAATCAATTTATTCATATCTAGTTAACTATATTTCCTATCTCTTATAACCTTTAACCATAACTGAATTAAGGCTCTTTGTCCTAATTTTTACGGGGTGGGCTCTACTCGCAATCTTGAACAAGGAGACAACTTTTACTATTCTCCAGTCTTCTGGAACAATTCATGTAGTCAATGACGACATAAAGATCAAAGTCAAAAGCTCTGCAATTCCCTCCCTGTCTTCCCAAAGCATCCGAGGATACATCTAAGCCGACCTGTGGGACTTATCTTTTCCACACTTTCCAAAATTGCTGGCACCTTCCCCACCCGGGTTAACAGGCCGTTGCTGGAAGAATCGAGTGGGATGGTTTCACAGATTGTTTCTCGGAAAACAGAGTAGGCATTTGGATCACAAACAGATGTTACGGGAACAAAGTGAGAATTGTTTCATAGAGCACAGCTTGTGGAACAGTATCGATACTGATCAACAGGCTTTTCTCATGAGAGCAAAGTGTAGATGGGTTGACAGGCTATTGCTAGTGGACAAAAGTGGGAATGGGTTCGCAGGCCGTTGCTGTGGAAAAGGTGTGGGCATGGGTTTTCAGGTAATACCAGGAGAAGAAAGTTGATATATGTTAACAGGCCGATGCAAGGAAGAGAGGCTGGGTGTGGAGTCATCGGCCGATGCCCAGGGAACAGATTGGGAAATGGTTCATGGGCCGTCGCTACGGGAATGGATTGGAGATGGGTTAACAGGCCATTGTTAGAAATACAGTGTGGATATGTGGCCACAGGCTGTTGCTTACAGAGAAGTGTCAGATGGGCACACGAGCTGTGCTCGTCAGAATAGAATATAGAATATAGAACATTTCAGCGCAGTACAGGCCCTTTGGCCCTCGATGTTGCGCCGACCTGTCAGACCAATCTGAAGCCCATCAAACCTACGCTATTCCAAGTCCATCCATATGCTTGTCCAATGACGACTTAAATGTACTAAAATGTTGGCGAATCTACGACCGTTGCAGGAAAAGCATTCCAGACTTTTATTACTCTCTGAGTAAAGATACTACCTCTGACATCTGTCCTATATCGATCAACCCTCAATTTAAAGCTATGCCCCCTCGAACTCCCCGTCACCATACTTGGAAAAAGGCTCTCCCTTTCCTCGCTACCTAACCCTCTGATTATCTTGTATGTCTCTATTAAGTCACCTCTCAAAGGTCTTCTCTCTAAAGAAAACAGCCGCTCAAGTCCCTCAGCCTTTTCTCATGAGACCTTCACTCCATACCAGAAAAACTCCTAGTAAATCTCGTCTGTATCCTTTCCAACGATGCCCCATCCTTCTTATAATGCTGTGACAAGAAATGTACAAAATACTCCAAGAACAGAAGCACCAGAGTTTGTACAGCTGTAGCATAACCAGATGGTTCTGGAACTCAATCCCTCGATTAATAAAAGCTAAAACACTGTACGCCTTCTAAACAACCCTGTCAACCTGGGTGGCAACTTTCAAGGATCTGTGCACATGGAGACTGAGCTGTCTCTATTCATCTACACTTCCAAGAATCTTACCATTTTCCCAGTATTTTGCATTCCGGTTACTCCGACCAAAGTGAATCACCTCACACTTGCCCGCATTAAACTCCATTTGCCACCTCTCAGCCTAGCTCGGCAGCTTATCTATGTCTCTCTTTAACCTACAACATCATTCGTCACTATCCTCAACTCCACCGACCATAGTGTCGTCTGCAATCTTACTAACCCACCCTAATACGCCCTCATCCAGGTCGTTTATAAATATAACGAACAGCAGTGGACCCAACACCGACTTTTGCGGGACACCACTGGACTCCAGGATGAACATTTCCAATCAACCGCCACCCTCTGTTTTCTTTTAGCAAGCCAATTACTGACCAAAACTGCCATATCTCCCACAATCCCATTCCTCCGCATTTTGTACAACAGCCTACTGTGGGGAACCCTATCGAACGCCTCGCTGAAATCCATATTCACAACATCAACCGGTTTACTCTCATCTGCCTGTTTGCTCACCTTTTCAAAGAATTCAATAAGGTTTGTGAGTCACGACCTACCCTTCACAAAACTGTGCTGACTATCCCTAATCAAATTATTCTTTACTAGATGATTATAAAGCCTATCTCTTAATACTTTTTTCAACTCTTTACCAACACCTGAATTGAGGCTCACTGGTCTATAATTACCAGGGTTGTCTCTACTCCCCTTCTTGAACAGGGGAACCACATTTGCAATCCGCCAGTCTTCTGGCACAATTCCTGTCGACAATGACGATTTAAAGATCAATGTCAAAGGCTCGGCAATCTCATCCCTGGCTTCCCAGAGTATCCTAGGATAAATCTCATCCTGTCCAGGGGACTTCTCTATTGTCAGGATTTCTATACATCTTCCTTGTGAACGTCAATTACACCTAGTCTAATAGCCTGTATCTCAGTATTCTCCTCGACAACATTGTCGTTTTATAGAGTGAATACTGTCGAAAAATATTCATTAAGTGTTTCCCCTATCTCCTCTGACTCCACACACAACTTCCCACTGCTATCCTTGATTGGCCCTAATCTTACTCTCGTCATTCCTTTATTCCTGAAATACCTATAGAATGCCTTAGGGTTTACCATGATCCTATCTGGCAAAAAAACATCTCATGTCTCCTCCTGGCTCTTCTGAACTCTCTCTTTAGATCTTTCCTGGCTACTTTGTAACCCTCAAGCCCCATAACTGATCCTTTACATCTCATCGTACCACATGCCTTCTTCTTCATCTTGACCAGAGATTCCACTTCCTTCCTAAACCATGGCTCCCGCGCTCTACAGCATTCCCCCTGTCCGATAGCAACATACTTACCTCGGACACACCGGAGCTTTTCCTTGAATAAGCTCCACATTTCTAATGTGCCCATCCCCTGCAGTTTGACTCCCCATCCAATGCTTCCAAAATCTTGCCTAATCGCATCGTAAAGCTTTTGACGCAGCTGTAACTCTTGCCCAGTGGTATACACCTATCCCTTTCTATCACTAAAGTAATCATAACAGGATTGTGATCGCTATTACCAAAGTGCTCACCTACTTCGAAGTCTAACCCCTGGCCGGCTCATTACCCAGTACCAAATATAATGCGGCTTCGCCCCTTGTTGGCCTGTCTACATACTGTATCAGGAAGCCCTCCTGCACACAATGGACAAAAAACCGATCCATCTATAATACTCGTACTATAGTTTTTCCAGTCAATATTTGGAAAGTTGATGTCCCCCATGACAACTACCCTGTCTCTCTCACTCCGATTGAGAATCCTCTGTGCTATCCTTTCCGCTACATCTCTGGAGCTATTCGGAGGCCTATGTAAAAGTCCCAACAGGGTGACCACTCCTTTCCTGTCTCTAACCTCAGCCCATACTACCTCAGTTGACGAGTCCACAAACAGCCTTTCTGCAACTGTAACACTGTCCTTGACCAACAATGCCACACCTTCCCCTGTTTTACCATCTTCACTGTTCTTACTGAACCATCCAAATCCTGGAACCTGCAACAACCATTACTGTCCCTGCTCCTTCCATGTTTTCGGAAATTGCCACAACATCGAAGTCCCAGGTACCATGCTGCACGTTCACCCACCTTATTCCGGATGCTCCTGGCGTTGATGTAGACACCCTTCAAACCAACGTGTTGCATGCTGGCGCCATTTTGCGTCCGTGAACCTTGATTTCGGTCCTCCCGACTCTCAACCTTTTCTATACTCGAACTGCAATTTTGGTTCCCAACCCCCTGCTGGGTAAGTTTAAACCCAATCCAATAGCCTGAACGAATTCCTCTCCCCCACCCCGCAGGATATTGGTACACCACTGGTTCAAATGAAGACCATCCTGCTTGTAAAGGTCCCACCTACCCCAGAAAGAACCCGAATTATCCAAGAGTCCAAAACCCTCTCTCCTGCACCATCCCTGTAGCCACGTGTTCAACTCCTCTCTCTCCCTATTCCTCACCTCAGTAGCACATGGCACTGGCACCAAACCAAAGACAAAAACTCTGTTCGTCCTTGCTCTAAGCTTCCATCCTAGCTCCCTGAATTTCAACCTTAAATCCCCAACTCTCTTTGTCGTTGGTACCAATGTGGACCTCGACTTGGGGCTGCTCCCATCCCCCTTAAGGATCTCAAAAACACGATCAGATACATTACGAACCCTGGCACCTGTGAGGCCATACACCAACCGTGCGTTTCTCTCGTCCCCACAGAACATCCTATCTGTCCCCCTAACTATGGAGTCCCCAATGACGACTGCTCTGTTCCCCTTTCCCCTTCCCTTCTGAGCATCAGGGACAGACTCTGTGCCGGAGCTCTGTGACCCACTGCTTTCCCCTGGTAAGTCGTTCCAAGCCGTAAGAAATGCGATAATAGTCAGGATGAATGCGTGGCTTGTGAAATGATAAATTGGGAAGGGGTCACAATTTTGGGACATTGGTATTGGTTTTTGGGGAGGTGAAACAATTTTCAAATTCGATGGTCTGCGCCTAGGCCGGACTGGAGCAGTTCCTTTGGGTGTGCTTTTGCTGAGAATGATTTAACCTAATGTTTCAGCGGGATGAGAACAAAATCAGGAAGTTTGTTGACAGTAAGGAGGTTGTAAGGAAAGCCTTTCAGGAACTATGTAATGAAGTCCGTGTGACGGAGGGGAAGAGTAGGCAGGGAGCAGATAATTAATGTGAACTGACAGGTGGTCTGAGATGATTTTGCTTTCATTCGAGCAGTGTAGTAGGTAAGTCTTGGATTAAAACCTGGGAGTATGATGTTATTGTTGTTACTGCGTCAGTGCATAGAGGTACAAATATGTAAACATATTATGGAAAGATATAGGAGCATCAAGATGGTCATAATGGGAGAGTTTGATTTTTCCAAATGGGATTCTCTTGGAGTTAGAGGTTTAGTCTTTGGAAAATTCGTAAGGAGCATCCAGGAAGATCTTATCGAACAGTATGTAAATAGGTTAACACAGGAAGGGCCGTATTGGGCATCGTCTGTAGAATGAGCCCAACCAGTTGTTTCAAGTTTCCGTAGGGGTTTACTTTGGGCATTATGATTAATTTCGCAAGGTTTTAGAATACTTATGGACAAAGACGAGAGTGGTCCAAAAGGTAGAGTGCTAAATTTTGGGAAGACCAACTATAGCAAAATTCGGCAGGAGCAAGGTAAAATGCAGCTGTTTGAAGATAAATCCACATTTAATATTTGGAAGACTTTAAAAGAGACATTGATTGGAGTCCAGGACAGACAGTTCGCTACGAAAGTGAGGGATAGAAATTGCAAATTTGGGGTCGTGGATGATAGGTGAAATTGTGACCGCAGCCAAGAGGCAAAATGAAGCATATATGAGGTCTAGGTGAAGGAAAACAGACGAAGCTTAGGAAGCATATCGGGAATTTAGGACTAATCTGCAACGAGGATTGAAGACGGCTAAAAAGGGGTCATTCAATATCTTTAGAAACCAGGGTTACGAAAAATCCCAAAACCTTTTATTCGTGTATAAGGAGCAAGAGGGAAACTAGAGAAAGGGTTGGCACACTCAAGAATAAAGGAGCGAAGTTTTGAATGGAGTGGGAGAAAATTTGGTGAGATTCTTATTGAGTACTTTGCAATGGTATTCACTGAGGAGAGGGACATGATAGTTGTTGAGTTTAGGAATCGCTGTTTGGTGACTCTCGCGCAAGTTGGCATGAGTGGGGAGGATATGTATTGGGTATTATAAAAGACATTAAGGTGGATGATTCCTGCTGGGATCCAGCCCAGGCTACTGAGGGAGGCAAGAGCAAAAATATCTGGCGCCTTCACAGATGCCTTTCCAGCACACATGAATACAGGTGATATCCCAGAGGGCTGGAGAATTGTTAACATGTTCCCCTTGCTTAAGAAATGTTGTAAGGATAATTCAGGTAAGTATAGAGCCTGGTGTCAGTAGTGGGGATGCTGCTGGAGAATATAGTGAGGGATAGAATGTGTTATCATTTGGAAGAAAATCGGATTATCAGTGATAGGCAGCATGGTTTTTTACAGGGAAGGTCATGTCTTACCAAATTAACAGTATAGTTTGAGGAGGAAACAAAGTTAATTGATGAGGGAAGGGCTGTAGACGTCATATGTATGCACTTGATAAGGGTCGCTGTATTAGGGCGATGGAGAATTGAAGTTGCATGGAGTGCAGGGTCTACTGTCTTCCTGGACAGCAGGAGTCAGAGTAGTCGTGGAAGGGATTTTTTCAAAATGGATAACTGTGGCCAGTGTTGTTCCACTGGGATCCATGATGAGACCACTGTTGTTTGTGATATGCATAAATGATCTGGAGAAAGGTATAGGTGATATGATTAACACGTTTGTAGATGACACTAAGATTGTCAGCAGAGAGTGAAGAGGACGGTCAGAGAACGCAGTAGAATATAGATAGATTGGAGATTTGGCCAGAGAAGTGTGAGGAGTTCAATATAGGCAAATGTGAGGTGATGCATTCTGGAAGATCTAATTCGAGAGCGAAATGGAAAAGCCCTGGGAAACTTTGCTGTTCAGAGAGACCTGGGCTTTCAGGTCCCTTGTACCTTGAAGTTGGCAATGCAGGTCGATGAAGTGGCCAAGGAGATATATGGCATACTTTGGACGGGGTATTGAGTAAAATGTTAGTGGATCATATTTCAGTTCTTTTGACTTTCTTTCGGCCACGTTTTGAATACTGCATATACATCTGGTCGCCGCATTATCAAACGTTATGGATGCTTTGGTAAGAGGCAGAGAAGTTCCACCAGGATATTGTTGGTATGGAGAGCACGAGAGATGAAGCCGGGTTGAATAGATTGGGATTATTTTTATAAGAACGACAAAAGTTGAGTGGAGTCGAGATTGAAGTCGACGATATCTTGAGAGGTATAGACATGGTGGATAGCAAAATGATTTTATACAGAATGGGGAACTCCATTAATCGTGTTCATGAGTTCAAAGTGAGAGGGGAAATGTTTTTGGGAAATATGCGTGGAACGTTCTTTATGCGGAAGGTGGTTGGAACCCGGAATGCGTTGCCAGCGGAGGTCATAGAGGCGGGCACAATGGCGTCATTTAAGAAATATCGCGACAGATACATGAATGGGTTGGGGGCAGAGGCATACAAATCCTTGGAAAACAGCTGGCAGGTTCTAAAGAGGACTTGGATCATCGGAGGCCTGGAGGGTCGAAGGGCCTGCTCCTGTCGTGTAGTTTGCTGTATTCTTTATTCTTTGAAGCAATGTAGAGATTGGGTCACATGCTGTTGCTTGGGGCAGAGAGCAGAAATGGTTTAAAAAGACTTTGCTCGGAGAACGGAGGTGGGATAGGTTCACAGGACGTTTCTAGCATAACAGTGTGGCAATGGGTCACAGGCTGTTGGACGGACAACAGTATAGCTTTATGTTCGCAAGCCCTTGCTTGCAGAGCAATGTGGGTCACGGGCCATTGGACGGGCAACAATGTAGGTATATGTTCGGAGGCTGTTGCTTGGTGAACACTGATGATATGTTGACAGGCCATTGCTTCGGGAACAGAGTGAGGATTGCTCACAATGTTTGCCAGAGAAGTAGAGTCGGCATGAGTTCAATGGTCATGTCGAGTGGAACAGAATGATGCGAGTGGGGTTGGGGTCACAGGCTGTTTCTATGAAAACAGAGTGGTGACGTGGTGTTGTGAGGGGAACCATGTGAGGATGGCTTCACAGGCCAGTGCTTGGAGAACAGATTGGGGTTTGGTTCATAGGCCGTTGCTCAGAAAATAGCCTGGGTATGATTTTGCAGGCTGTTACCAGGAGAACTGGGTTGGAATATACGCATAGTCCATTTCTCTGGGAACCGAGTGGCAATGGGTTCACAGGACGTCGCAAGAAGAACAAAGTTGTCATTGGTTCAGAGGCAGTTGTGAAGGGAATGCAATGAGGATGGGTTTGTAGGCGTTTGCTATGGGGTACAGTGGCGATATGGGGTTACAGGCTATTGTTCGGAGAACAACGCTGGGATAAATTCACAGTAGTTGCTCAAAGAACATACAAAGGTTGCGACATAAGCCATAGCTAAGGGTACAGTCTGGAGAAAGGGTTACAGGGTGTTGCTGGTGGAACAGGCATTGCGAGGGAAACAGAGTGAGCATCGATTCAGAAGACGTTGCTCGGAAAAACAAATGTCGATTGATTCACCGGCCATTGCTATGAGAACTGACTGGGTGTATGTACACACGACGTGGCTCAGAGAATACTGGGCGATGGGTTGACAGGCTTTTGCTTGGTGAAAAGAGTAAGAACGGGGTCACACGTCACTGATAGGAAAATTGTGTAAGGATGGGATGCAGGCCGTTTCTAGAGGAATGTTCGGATGGATCCCCAAAAATTTGCTGGGAGAGCAGCGTTGGAATGGAAGACAGGCCGTTGGTCGGAGAAGAGAGTGGTAATGTGTTCACAGGCCGAACCGAGAAGAACAGAGTGGGAATGAGATTAGAAGCCATTGCCATGGAAACAGAGTTGGGTAGGTGACACAGGCTTTTGCTTGAGCAGCAGAGTGGGAATTGTTGTTAGGACAACAGGCCATTGATAGGACAAGAGTTTGAGGACGTGTTCACAAGCCGTTTCGAGTGAAACAGATTAGGGCTGGGATCACACTACATTGTTAATGAAACAGTGTGGACATGAAACGAGTGGCGATGGGTCACAGGCCATTGCGAGAGGGAACAGCATAGAAGTGGGTTCAGAGGCCGTTGCTATGGGAACTGAGTGGGTATAAGTTCACAACACGTGGCGAGGGGAATACGATGCTGATGGGTAAACAGGCTTTTGGTGGGAGACGCGAATGGGAATTGGGTCTTAGATCGCCGTGAGGGGAACAGGGTGAGCATGAGTTAATACACTATTGCCAGGTGAAATAAGTGGGGGTGTGGTCACAGGTCATTGTTTGTAGCGCAGTGGGGATGCGTTCATAGGCTGTTGCTGAGAGGACAGAGTGTGGATGGCTGCACAGTCCACCACTAGAAGAACAGAATTAGAGTGGAGGGAAAAAAGTTGAGATTCTGAAGGGATATTACAGAGAGTTAGGCATAAATTTAAAAAAGGATGTCTTCAAGGGCAGTAATATCTGGATTACTCCCAGCGTTACGAGCGAGAGAGGGCGGGAATAGGAGGATAGAGCAGATGAATGCATGGCTGAGGAGCTGGTGTATGGGAGAAGGATTCACATTTTTGGATCATTGGAAGCTCATTTGGGTTAGAAGTGACTTGTACAAGAAGGACGGATTGCACTTAAATTGGAAGGGGAGTAATATACTGACAGGGAAATTTTCTAGAACTGACCAGGAGAATTTAAACTGGAGGGGGCGGAGACCGGGGTGGTGGGGGTTGTGGGACCTAGGGAGATCGTGAGGAAGGAGATCAATCTGAGGCTAGTCCAGTTGAGAACAGACGTGAATCAAACAGTCAGGGTAGGCAGGGACAAGGTAGGACTAATAAGTTCAACTGCATTTATTTCAATGCAAGGGGTCTAACAGGGAAGGCAGATGAACTCAGGCCATGGTTAGGAACATGGGACTGGGATATCACAGGAATTACGGAAACATGGCTCAGGGATGGGCAGGACTGGCAGTGTAATGATCCAGGATACAAATCCCACAGGAAGGATAATATAGGGAGGCAAGAGAAGAAGGGGAGTGGCATTTTTGATAAGGGAGAGCATTACAGATGTGCTGAGGGAAGATATTCCCGGAAGTACAGCCAGGGAAATTGTTTGGGTGGAACTGAGAAATAGGAAAGGATGATCACCTTATTGGGATTGTATTATTGACCCCCCAATTATAGGAAAATTGAGAAACAAAGTTGTAAGGAGGTCTCAGATATCTGTAAAAATAATAGGGTAGTTATGGTAGGGGATTTTAACTTGCCAAACATCGACTGGACTGGGACTGCCATAGTGTTAAATGTTTAGATGGAGAGGAATTTCTTAAGTGCGTACAAGACAATTTTCTTTTTCAGTAAGTGGATGTACCTACTAGAGAAAGTGCAAATCTTGACCTACACTTGGGAAAGTAGGCAGGGCGGGTGACTGAAGTGTCAGTGGGGGAGCACATTGGGACCACCGACCATAATTCTATTCCTTATAAAGTTGCTATGGAAAAGGATAGACCAGATCTAAAAGTTGAAGTTCTAAATTGGCGAAAGGCCAATTTTGACGGTTTTAGGCAAGAACCTTCAAAAGCTGATCGGAGGCAGATGTTCATAGGTAAAGTGATGGCTGGTGAATAGGAAGCCTTCAGAAATGCGATAACAAGAATCCAGATGAAGTATATTCCTGTCAGGGTGATAGGGAAGCCTGGTAGGTGTATGGAATGATGGATGATGAAAGAAACTGAGAGATTGGTTATGAAAAAGAAGGAAGCATATGTCAGGTATAGACAGAATAGATCGTGTGAATTCTTAGAAGAGTATAAAGGAAGTCGGAGTATACTTAAGAGGTAAATCAGGAGGGCAAAAAGGGGACATGAGATAGTGTTGGCAAATAGGATTAAGGAAAATCCAAAGGGTTTTTACAAATATATTAAGGACAAAAGGTTAACTAGGGAGAGAATAGGGCCCCTCAAAGATCAGCAATGCGGCCTTTGTGTGGAACCACAGAAAATGGGAGAGATACTAAATGAATATTTTGCATCAGTATTTAATGTGGAAAAGGATAGCGAAGACATAGACTGTAGGGAAATAAATGGTGAGATCTTGCAAAACGTCCGGATTACAGACGAGTAAGTGCTGGGTGTCTTGAAACCGTTAAAGGTGGATGAATCCCCAGGACCTGATCAGGTGTAACCGAGAACTCTGTGGGAAACTAGAGAAGTGGTTTCTGGGTCTCTTGCTGAGATATTTGTATCATTGGTAGTGACAAGTGAGGTACTGAAAGACTGGAGGTTGGCAAACGTTAAACCGCTGTTTAAGAAGGGTGGTAAAGACAAGCCAAGGAACTATACACCAGAGAGCCTGACGTCAGTGTTGGGCAGGTTGTTGGATGGAATCCTGAGTGACAGGGAGTACATCTATTTGTAAAGGCAAGGACTGATTAAGGATAGTCAACAGGGCTTTGTGCGTGTGAAATTATGTCTCACAAACGTGATTGAGTTATTCGAAGAAGTAACAAAGAAGATTGATGAGGGCAGAGCAGTACATGTGATCTATATGGACTTCAGTGGGTCGTTCGACAAGGTTCCCCATGGGAGACTGATTAGCAAGGTTAGATCTCATGGAATAAAAGGAGAACTAGCTATTTGGATCCAGAACTGGCTCAAAGGTAGAAGACAGAGGATGGTGGTGGAGGGTTGTTTTTCAGACTGGAAACCTGTGACCAGTAGAGTACCACAAGGATCGGTGATGGGTCCAAAACTTACTGTCATTTACACAAATGATTTGGATCCGAGTATAAGAGGTACAGTAAGTAAATTTGCAGATGACACCAAAATTGGAGGTGTGGTGGCCAGCGAAGAGATTACAGATTACGTCAGATTCCAACAGGATCTGGACCACATGGGCCAATGGGCTAGAAGTGGCAGTTGGAGTTTAATTCAGATAAATGCAAGGTGCTGCATTTTGGGAAAGCAAATCTTAGCAGGACTTATAAACTTAATGATAAGGTCCTAGGGAGTGTTGATGAACAAAGAGACCTTGGAGTGCAGGTTCATAGCTCCTTAAAAGTGGAGTCGCAGGTAGATAGGATAGTGAAGACGGCGTCTGGTATGCGTTACTTTATTGCTCAGTGTATTGACTACAGCAGTTGGGAGGTCATGTTGCGGCTATAGAGGACAATAGTTACGCCACGGTTGGTGTATTGCTTGTAATTCTGGTCTCCTTCCTATAGGAAAGATGTCGTGAAACTTGGAATGGCTCAGAAAAGATTTACAAAGATGTTGCCAGGATTGGAGGATTTGAGCAATAGGGAGAAGCTCAACTGGCTGGGGTTGTTTTCCCTGGAGCGTCGGAGGCTGTGAGGTGACCTTATAGAGGCTTACAAAATTATGAGGGGCATGGATAGGATAAATAGGCAAAGTCTTCTCCCTGGTATCGGGGAGTCCAGGACTAGAGGGCATCAGTGTTGGTTGAGAGGGGAAAGATAATAAAGAGACCAAAGAGTGGTACATGTATGGAATGAGCTGTCAGAGGAAGTGGTGGAGGCTGGTACAATTGCGACATTTAAGAGGCATTTGGATGGGTATATGAATAAGAAGGGTTTGGAACAATATGGGCTGGGTGCTGGCAGGTGGGACTAGATTGGGTAGGGATATCTGGTCGGCTGGACAGGTTGGAGTGAAAGGTCTGTTTCCATGTTATACATTTATATGACTCGATGAGTAAAATCACCGGCCACTGCCATAGGAACTATGTGGCAATGTGTTTACAGGCCGTTGCTAAGCGAAGATAATGGGAATGGGTTCAAAGATTATGCTATGGAACAAGACTGGAGATTGATTCAACGGCTATGGCTGGGGAAACAGACTGGAATAGGATGGGCCGGATGTTGCTTGGGTAGCAGATGTGTGATGGGTTCACAGGCATTTGTGAGGAGCACCGAGGGGAATGATTTCAATGGACGTTTGATGAAAAAAGTGGGGATGGGTTTCAATACCGTTGCTAGGGTATCAGGTTATGGATGAGCTTAAAGTCCACTACAAGATGAACATTATAGTCAAGTGTTCACAGGCATCTTATCGCAGCACAGATTGAAGATGGCCTCAGAGAGCGCTGCTGTGTTAATGGAGTGTGGATGGCTTCACAGGCGTTGCTCCCTGAACTGAGTAGCATTGGGTTCACAGGCAATTGTTGGGAGTACAGTTTACGAATTGTTTCTCAGGACGTTAGCTGGAGAACAGAGATGACATGAGTTCACAGGCCATTGCTAACGTAACATTGAAGGGACGGGGTCTCAGTCTGTGGCGAGTAAACTGTTTATGGATTCAACTGAAGTTGCGAGGGAAACACGCTCGGTTTGCGTTCACAGGCCGTTGTTCGGAGAAAAATGTGTAAATGGGCTCACGATTTTTTTATAGTAGAACAGTGTCGGGATTGGTTCACAGTCCGTTGCCAGTGGAACACAGTGGGGATCGGTTCACAGGCAGTTGCTACGGGTACAGAGTGGGAATTGTTTCACAGGCTTTAGCTAGGGAAACACAGTAGGATTGACAGGCTGTTGTTGGGGAAACTGTGGGAATGGCTCACTGGCTGTCGTTAGGAGAACAGAGTGGGGATGGGTTCAACGGCCCTTGCTGGGAGAACAGAGTGAGAATGCATTGACAGGACGTCACCAGCGGAACATAATGTGAACGATTTTAAAGGGGGTTGCTATGGGGAAAGAGTAGGAATGAGTTCTGAGGCCGTTGCTGAGAGAACAGAGTGGGAATGGTTTCGCAGGTCGTTGCTCAGAGAACACATTAGGCACGTGATCACATGTATTTCCTTGGTGAACAGATTGGGGCTGGTGTCACAAGCCATTACTAGACCAGCACAGAAAGGATGGGTTCACAGGACTTTGCTGGGAGAACAGAGTCCGGATGGGGTGACAGCAATTGCTCGGAGATCAGAGTACAGATGGTTTTTCAGGCCGTTGCCAGGGAAAGATATTGGGAACTGTTTCACAGGCTGTTCCACAGAGTGTGGATTGAATCACAGGCTGCTCCGTGGGGAAGAGAATAATGATTGGTTCACAGGCTTTTGCTTGGAGAGCAGCGTGAGGATGGTTTCAGGGAATGTTGCAAAGGGACCATAATTGGGATATGTTCACAGGACGTTGCCAGGATAATGCTGTAATGATCGGTTGACAGACAGTTGATAGAAGAAGAGAATGGGAATGGGTTCACAGGCCCTTACTTTGACAAAAGAAGAGAAATGGGGTCCCCGGCAGCAACGAGGGGAATAGTGTGCATGTGGGTTTACAGGTCGTTTTTAGAAGTACTGAGTAGGGAGGAGGTGATAGGGTAGGAGAACAGAGACTTTATGGAATTACAGGACGTTGCTAAGCGAGCAGAATTGGGATGAGCACGGGACGTTGCTGGGAGAAAAGAGTGGAGTTGATATCAAACGCCATCACCTGGTGAAATGTTCGGGCATAGGTTCGTAGGCTGTGGCGAGGGGAACAGATTTGGTATGGGATCACAAGAGATTTCAAAGAGAACAGTGCATGAATGAGCTAACAGGCCGTTATCGGGGAACAGCGTTGGTTAGGGGTCATGGCTTGTTGCAAGGGAAGCAGCGTGGGAATAGTGTCACATGCTGTTAATAAGGGAACAGAGCGGGCATGTGTCCAAAGGACGTTGCGAGGAGAAGAAAGTGGAAATGGGGGCAAAGGGCTTTACTATGGGAACAAGTGGGGAATATTTGGGTGACCATTTCTCGGGGAATAGATTGGGAATGGTTTAATAAGCAGTTGCTAGGAGAAAAGAGTTGGGATGAGCTCACAGACTGTGGGAAGGAGAACAGAGTAGGGATATGTCACAGGTCATTGCTGGGTGAACATAATGTGGATAGGCTAACAGGCCAATGATTGGGCGACACAGTTGGAATGGGGTCACAGGATGTTGCTAGGGAAACAGGATGGATGGGGTCACAGACTGTTGCCAGGCGAACGGAGCGGTGAAGGGTTCAGAGGACGTTGAAAGCAGAACAGAACGGAAACGGTATTGCAGGACATTATCATGGGAACTGTGTGGTGATTGGTTCAGAGGCCGTTTTTAAAAAATAGGGAGGATGGGTTAGCAGGTCGTTGATACAGGAGGAGAGTTGGGTTGGGCTCACAGGCCGTTGCCAGGGAAACAGCTTGAGTGTGTGTTGAGATGCCGTTGCTAATGAGCAGAGTAGGTGTGGATTCAAAGGATTCACCAACACATTCCACGGGAACCACTGATAAAAACGAACACAGTCCCGGGAGTCCCTTGTAAATTTCGACTCAATGCATGCGATCCACCTGTGAATATCAATACATTTCTTGGAACACCGATTTAAATATTGACAATCTCCCCAGGACATCCAGAAATACCGACACATTACCCAGGCTCTTTCTGTGACAACTGAGACCTCCCGGGACGCACTTGTAACGACCGACACACTCCTCAGGAACCCCCCCCCCCCCACCCCAAATGCCGACGCATATCCCAAAATTCTGGTAAGTGCTGGCACATTCCATGGGATACCATGCAAATGCTTACACTCTCCGTGGGACCCCCGTGTAAATATGCAGACACTGCATAGGGCATTCGCTGTAAATACCATCACACACCCCAGGACTCACATGTAAATGAGGACAGGCTCCCTGGGAACACCTCTGTAAATACCAACACACTCCTTGACACCAAGCCTGCAAATACAGACACACTCCGTCGGGTCACCCTGTAAATACCAACACAGTCCCCAAGACACTTTGAAAATGTTGACATACTCCCTGTGGCCCTCTAGAAGTACTGACCCTCTGCTCCGTACCGCACACACGAAAATACCGACACACATCTCTGGGACAACGCCATGTCTACCGACACCCTCACCAGCACTCTCTGCAAATACTGACAAGATAGAACGTAGAACAGAGAACAATGCAGTTCAGTACAGGGCCTTCAGTCCTCGATGTTGTGCCGACATTTGAACTCCTCTCAGCTCGTCCTCCTACACTAACCCATCATCGTCCATGTGCTTATCCAATGAGTGTTTCAATCGCCCTGATGTGGCTAGGTTAATTACATTGGCAGACATTTAAGCCAAGCTTACAACTCTCTCAGTAAAGAGCCTGCCTCTGACATCTGTCTTAAATCTATCATCCCTCAATTTGTAGTTATGTCCCTTCGTACAAGCTGACGTCCAAGCTGATGTACAAGCAAAAGACTTCCACAGTTTACGATATCTCATACCTTGATAATCTTTTATATCTCTATCAAATCCACTCTAAGCCATCATCTTTCCATTGAGAACAGAGCCACGTCTCTCACGCTTTCCTAATAAGACCTTCCCTCCAGACCAGGCAACATCCTGGTAAATCTGCTCTCCACCTTTTCCAATCCTTCCACATCCTTCACGAAATATGGGGATCAGTATTGTGCACAGTATTCCAGGTGTGGCAGCACGAGTGTTTTGTATATTTGCAGCAAGATATTGTGTCTCTGGAACTCAATCTCTCTACCAATGAAATCTATCACACCGACTGCTTTCCCAACAGCACTAAACACCTGGGTGGCAACTTTCAGGGATCCATGTACATGGCCACCAAAGTCCCTCTGCACATCCACTTTACCAATAATGTTTCCATATACCCACTAGTCAGCATTCCTGCAATTCTTCCCAAAGAACATCATCTCACATTTCGCTGAATTGAACGCCATTTCCACCTTTCACCGACCTCTGCAGTTTATCCAAGTCCCCCACAACCTGCAACATGCTTCCAAACGTTGCACTAATCCAACGATCTTAGTGTCATCTGCAAATTTACTGATCCATCTACTTATGCCTGCCTCTAAGTAATTTATAAAAATGACAAACAGCAATGATCCCAAAACAGATCCTTGTGATACCCCACCAGCAACCAGCCTCCAGGCTGAATATTTTCCATCAACCACTATTCGCTGCTTGTTTTCAGAAAGCCAGATTCTAATCGAAACTGTTAAAACACTTTCAATCCCATGCTTGTGCATATTCTCCAACAGCCTACCTTGTGGAATATTATCAAAGGCCTTACTGAAGTCTATGTACACCAGATCAACTGCCCTACCCTCATCTGCCTGCTTGGTTGCCTTCTGAAAAAATCTCAGTAAGGTTTGTGAGACACGGCCTGCCCTTAACAAAACCATGTTAACTATCTGATTTAAAATTGTTGCTTGCTCGATGATGATAAATCTTATCTCTTATACTCCTTTCCAAAACCTTCCCTACATCAGAAGGAAGGCTCACTGGTCTCTAATTACCTGGGGCATCTCTGATGCCCTTCTTTAGCAAGGGCACAACATTTGTAATCCTCCAAACATCTGGTCCTAAACCTGTAGACAACGACGACTCTAACATCAAAGCCAATGGCTCTGCTATCTCGTCTCTAGCTTCCTAGAGAATCCTCAGATAAATCCCATCTGGCCCAGGGGACTTGTCGACTTTCACTGCTTCCAGAAATGATAACACAAGTTCGTAACTAACCTCGATCCTTTCTAGTCTAACATCTCGTACCTCATTCTTCTCCTCTGTAATATTCTCCTTTACCGAAGTGAATCCCGATGAGAAATGTTCGTTTAGCATGTACTATTACCGCAGGAGACATTTTTAATTAACCTGTCTACACGTGTCATGATACACTTGTGAAGCCGGTGGTGCTTGAAAATCCACACCATCCTTGCCAGAGTGGAGGTAAAATGGGTCGATAGTGTGGTGCTGGAAAAACAGAGCAGGTCATGCAGCATTCGAGGAGCAGGAGAATCGACGTTTCAGGCATCAGACCTGCATCAGGATTAAGGGCTCATGGCCGAAACGTCGATTTTGCTGCTCCTCCAATTCTGACTGACATTCCACGCCTTTCCAGCAACATACTCTGGACTCTGATTTCCAAAATCTGCACTCCACATTTTCCCTTTGGAGTTCGTTTGGGTCGGGGCCTTGGCCCAATCATCTTCACCTGCTTTGTCAATGACATTCCCTTCAGAGGTGGGAATGTTGATTGACAACTGGTCAGCATTCAGGATCATTTTCAACTGCTCAGATACTGAAGTCCCGCATATGCATATGTTCAGGTTGTACGTTTGGGAGCTGAGATGGTCGACCTTTTCTCATTGAGAACAACTTTACAGCCGGAATCTCAACCTGCGATTAAAGAAAATCACAAATATCATATATTAATATGTAACAACACCTGGAGAGCATACAAAATCTGCACTAGTGGCATGTAACATTCTTATCACATATATGCCTGGCAATGACCATCTTCAATAAGGTAAAATCTGAGTATCCCGTTTTGGTATTCAACACCAAATTTATTCTTGAATCTTCCACAAGCAGCATTCTGGGGTGTACTCTTGAATAGAAAGAGAACAGGAATTACCATACATATGCAGTTGATACAAGATCAGGGCAGACGCTAAACATCTTGCAGTACTCAACTGATTGCCTATTATTTACCACAGATAACTTAGCTGTGTTGTGGAATACTCTTCGCTTGCCTGGTTGAATGCTACTTCAAAAACTCAAGAAGCTTCTCAACGTCTGTGACAGAAAATCATTTTTGATTATTAAACACTTCACCATCACCTTCACCTTCGATGTACAGTAGCAGCAAAGGCTATCATCTCCTGTGTATCATCCTTCTGGAAAGGGAGCTTGTGCAGTCCAGCAAATGGCGACGTATGTCCAACAGCAAGTTGACACCTCAGGATGCACAATGTTTCATAGGTGTTGGATACAAAAACCTGATTTGTGTTTGCTCGTGCTTTTTGCATCTATCAATGTGCTCGGATAATTTGTTTTGTAAGGGGTGCGCAATAGTGGAAATATTACTTTCCGTAATTGAATTTGTTTGTTCTTAGTTTTTACCCTGTATGGAAAGAGATAATATTTCGCAGAGGAATAGATTGAAAGAATTGAAGAAGAGTGAGTCAAATTCAGCTCGATATATAGATCCAAGATCCAACAGAGTCACTAAATTCAGCAGGACATGAAGGCTACATATTTATCTGATATGTTTGTGGAAAAATATTTTAAACGGCAATGTGAGTGTAAAGCGCTAATACACACACACACAAACACACACACACACACACACACACACACACACACACACACACACACACACACACACACACACACACACAGAGTTAGTTAACTGCGCAAATCATTTCCCAAAGTTCCTTTTCCCCAGTGTGGCCGGATGAATTTTCATGGCATTCGAATAATTGAATACTTTCCACAGTTGCACCATTTCCAACGGTTCGCTTCAGCGTCCGTCCATTTATGTCTTGACAGTCCAGATGATCGGCTGATGCCCCACCCCACCCCGCAGACAATACACGTTTCATGTGACTCTCAATGTTGTTTACTTCTTTCATTTTCAAATTCCGATGAGTTCAGGTTACATTAAACTGAACAACTCCATCAGATACTGATGTGAAGCTTCGTTTCAGTTTCCCAGTGCAAATCTTCATCATTCATACTTCTGAAATTAAAACAGAAATAGCTGAGGAAGAGTAAACTTTTTTAAAACACCAAAGCATTTAATTGTCATTCTTCTTTCAGATGTGGATATTCTAGACAGGATTAGCATTTATTGCTCATTCCTAATTTGACTGGGCAAGGTGAGGATGTGCTGCCTTCTGGAACCTTTTTTTGTCCATGGGCTATCAGTAGACCAACATTATAAGGGAGGGGAATCCAGAATCCAGTGACAGGGGAGGAATGGCAAAATATTTCCAGGTCGGGTTGGAAACTGGTTTTTCAGGTTTTCAGACGTACCTGCTGCCCTTTTCCTTTGAGATGGAAGTGGTTGTGTACGTGAAAGGTACTGTTCAAGGAGGCTTGGTGAGTTTCTGCATTGGATCTTGTGTATAGAACAACCTGCGTGTCTGAGTGTTTGGTGGTGGAGGAAGTCGATCGTTGTCGATGTTGTTTCAGTCATGCTGTGCTGATCAATTTGGGTGCACTCTTCTGGGTGGTATCGAAATTTACATTATTGTTGGAACTGCACTGAGGAGCCCTGAAGAAGGTCCTGACGGAAATGTCTTTTGCTACTTGGATGCTGCCTTATCTGCTGTGCTTCACCTGTGCCGTGTTTTCTCAATACTGCACTTATTCAGGCAAGAACGGAGTATTCCATCATGTTTCTTACTTCTGCCTTGTCAAGGAATAAGCGAAAGATGGGAAAAAAAAACAAAGAAGGAGAAGAACAGTTGGAAAAAGGAGTGGATAGGGATCTGCTAGGAGAGTTCAAATCGGTTAATGGAGACTGTTCGTGACTATTCATTGGTGCTGTGTAATGACAGGCTATCTGATAGACAGTCTTCAGGGAATAAAGAATTGTATTATTTGCTGCAGTAATCCCAGACTCGGCCCTGATACTGATTGGACTAAAGGCTGGTGCGATTGATTTCTCTTAGAGACTGGGACTCTTACAGAAGTGGAAGAGGTCTTTTGGAACTTTGAACCAATGTCGGCCATCAAACGCCAAAATACTCTCATCCCACTTTCCAGCACATGCTCTGTAGCTTTTTGTGCTGTGGTGCTTCAAGTCATCATCGATTTTGTTTTAAATTCCACCAGCTCCAGCGAAATGACATCACCACAGATATATTCCTCTCACCTTCCTTCTCTGACTTCCGCACAGAACATTCCTTCCTGGACACACTGGTGCATTCTGCCTTCATTCCAAACACCACCCCACATTGCACCGTGGAATCTGCCCTGCACTTGCTGAAGATGTGAAACATGTGTACATACAATATTAGAATTATGAGCAGGAATAAGACCTGTTCGTGCCTTCTCCACCATTCAATATGTTCATGGCTGATCATGTCGTGCGCTCAGATCCATTTACATGTCCTTTCAGTCGATCCCTTACTTCCTTTATTGTTCAAAAGTAAGTTTTTAGCCGTAAAAACGTTTACTGAAGTGGTGTAAACTACTTCGCTGTGAACAATTCTAATTTTGAAAGTGGGGACCGCAGATGTTGGCGATTCCAGCTAAGAGCATTGTGCTGCAAACGTAATCATCCGATTATCAGAAATATTTGTCGTTTTGGTCAAAAGCCCTACAACAGGAATCAAGGACTCCAAAGAGTAACAGTTCGTTGGTTAAAAAAGTTCCTTATCAATTCAGTGGTGAATCTGCTCCCTCTAACCATGAGGCTATTCCCTCTTGTCCAATTTTCACCCGTTAGTGGAAATATCCTTTCCACTTTTATCTTACCTATTCCCTTCAAAATTGTGCATATTTTTATAAGATCTCTCCTCATTCTTCTGAATTGCAATGAACATAATCCCAATTTAGTCAGTCTCTCCCATAACCCGACCCCCTCAACTCCGGCATTATCCCAGTGAACCTCTTCTGCGCCCCTTCAAATGCCAGTCCATTACTTCTCAAGTAAGGAGACCAAACCTGCTCACAGTGCTAGAATTATAAACTCAACCCCTTTAGTAAGGAAAGACAACATTCCATTTGCCTACCGAATTACACGTGATACCTGCAGACTAACCCTTTGCGATTCATGTACAAGCACAACCAGGTCCCTCTGCACAGCAGCCCGCTTCAACATTTCAATAGACAAGTAATATCCCTCTTTTCTCTAACTTCTACCAATATTGATGGCATCACATGTTTTCTGCCAGACTTCTGCCCACTCAGTCAATGTATCTATATTCCTCTAAAACGTTTCACTGTCCTCTGCGCACCGTCGTCTGACATTCATCATCGTATCATGTGTAAATTTGGACGTGCAACACGTTGTCCCCAACTCTAAATTATCAATATACATAGTAAATAATTGCAGTCCCAAAACCCATCACTGGGGCACACCAATACTCACTGGTTTCCAGGCAGAATAGTATTCATTTATCACCACATTTTGCTTCCTGTTAGTTAACGAAACTTCTGTACATACTTGTACTCGACCACTAACACCATGCATCCTTACCTTATGCATCATCCTCTTGTGTGGAACCTTGTCGAAGTTTTGTTTTGGAAATCTAGGAACACCACATCCTCTGAGTACCCATTGCCCACCATACCTGACATGTCTTCATAGAATACCAAAACATTTTTCAAGCATAACCTGCCCTTCATGAATCCATGCTGTGTCTGTTCAATCTGACTTGTCTATAACCGCCTGTCTTATCCGCCTTTCTATTTTTAAATAGTGACGTCATATTTACTGCATTCCATTCTGGTCGAATTGCCCCAGAGTTCAGCGAATTTGAAAAATTGCTGCCAGTGCACCTGTTATTTGCACCGCCAACTCTTTTAACAACCTGGAATACCTTCCATCAGAGCCACGAGAAATTCTATCCTTCGCTTCATTACTTATACCAAAAATTGCTTTCCCTAAGAAAGATTGTTTCCAGGTCCTCACTGACCTCCGTTTATTTGTCAATTTCTGGCATGTATTAGTGTCTTCCACTGTGAAGAACGATAAAAAATCCCTGTTCAATTCCTCAGACATTTCAGCACATCCCATAACTAAATGTCTAAAGTACCAACGTTGACTTTAACGCACACTTTCTCAGTTTTTTTTGCAAAATCTTCTGCTAAACGTCTTTATATTCTGTGCTTGACTTTTTTTCTCATGTTCTTTCTTACGATTATTTACAGCACTTTTTGTGGCTTACCTTTGACATTGAAAGCTTTCCAAATCTTTAAGTTTCATGGTGATTTTGACCATTTTGTATGCCTTCTCTTTCAATTTGATAGTCTCGCTTATTTCTTGAGACACACATCGCAGATTACCCCTTTTCTTACAGTCATCCTTTTCACTGGAATATTATTTTGCTGAGTACTTTGAAAGGTTCAATTGAAAGTTCTGCTCATCAGGTGTACCACAAGAAAATTTTTGTTTTCAGTCTATTTTAGCCAGGCCATCCCCGTTCTATTGTAGAGCCAATTGTACATGCACAGGGATCTGCCATTGGATTGTACCTTCACATTCTGCATCTGTATTCTAAATTCAACCATACTGTAATCACTCCTTCCAAGACGATCCTGAACGATGAGGTCGTTAATTGTTCCTGTCTCACTACTGAGGACCAGATCGAAAATAGCTTGAGTGCTCATCGTTTCTTTGACATACTGTTCCAGAAAACCATCACGATTAAATCCAATAAAGTCCTCCTCAAGGCAACACTGACTGAGCTAGTTCAACCAATCTACATGTCGATTAAAATCCCCAATGATAATAGCTGGCCCATTTTCAATGGCATGACTAATTTCTTTGTTTATTGACCTCCCCAATGTAATTGTTTATTTGGTGGTCTACAGACTACACCTAGCAGTCAAGGTTTCTTCTTAGAATTTCTAATTTCCAACAAAATGGAATGAAATTCATTCTCGATCGAACCCATAAAATCTCACAGTACCGCTTTGAAATCGTCCTTGAATATCAGACTCGACTGATCGTCCTTCCGAATAGTCTGAAAGTGCTGGATATTTAACTCCCAGTCATGACGATCTTGTAAACATGTCTCAGTAATGGCGACTAAAGAGTATTCATTCGTGATGATTTGTTCCTTTAACTCTTCAAACTTGTACCAATTGCTACGATCATTTTGGTAAACTGTCTTCATGATAGCTTTCTTACCCTCATAATGAACAACGTCGCTCATAATAACTCCTGAATGATCCTTCCTTTTTGCATCTTTTTTCTGCTAACCTGTCCTTTTATTTCCTCCCTCCTCAGTATCCAAGGGGCCAACCACACTTTTAAGGTGATGCTCGATTTTGGAGGCTAATATTGAGGCTGTGCCGACTTTCACTCGTTTGACTTGTCATTGGAAATTTCCCTTCTGAATCTATGTTATTTACTCCCTTCATAATGTGATGTGTTTCTTTGGCAACTCGCGATCCCCCATTCTTCGGAATTCCAATCACGATAATCTGAGTTGACATTGTCTCTCCTCAAAGGCCAATCCGCTCAACTCTGGAACCAACTTAGGGAACCTCCTCTCCACACCCGTCGAGTGCCACTACATCCTTCCTCAACTAAAGAGACCAAACCTCCACCCAAAATGCCAGGTGTGGCCTCAGCAGCACCCTGTACAGGTGCAGCATAACCTGCCTGCATTTAATGTGGTGGAAGATCCAGAACATCTCCAAGAAACGCGAAGTGGCCATGGGACTGTCGTTAATGAAGAGAAAAATTATTAATATCAGTAACAACGTACCACTTTAAAAAGGAGCTGCATCGGGCATTGATCGGTCTGAAGGCCCAAATATACTTAGTCCCCTAGAGTCATATAACACGAACTGGCCCCAACTGGTCGATGCTGAGCGATATGTTCACTCATGTTCACCAGTTTTGCCTGCATTTGGCCCATATCCTTAAAAACGTTTCTATATTTTATTTGTCCAAATGTATTTTAATTGTTATTTAATATAACCACATCGACTGCAACCGCTAGAAGTTGATTCTGTATGGGTATCATGGTCTGTGTGAAAACCTTGCATCTCAGGTTCCCTTTTATTCTTTTCCCTCTGGTCTGAAATTGCCACCTCCTGTCCTCGATTCCCCAACCCTGGGAAGAGGTGAGTGATGTCACCTTCTCCACACTTTTCATAATTTTATACATTTGTATAAGATTTCCACCTCGCTCTTCTACACTGTCAAGAGCTTTTCCTATCGCTCCCTACGAAGCACACCATTGGTTTCTGTCAACATCGTTGTAAGTTTATTTTGTACTCTTTCCAATTTAGTAAGATCTTTCATCTAACAATGTCCCAAAACAGCAAATAATACCTCAAGGGCGGCAATAGCAACATCGTGTACAACTGCAATATAACTTCCCAGTTTCATACTCAATGCCCTGAATGAGGAGGACCAGCCTGCCAAAAGCCTTTTTTCACTCCCCTGTGTAGTCGTGATTCCTCTTTCAGAGAACTGTTCAATCTTACACCAAAGTCCCTCTGCTCTACTTCAGTCCTTCAGGCGCTTCCATTCACCAGGAAATTCCTGCCTTGACTTTCCAAAACACAGAGCTTCACGCTTCGCTAAGCTCAACTTCATTGCCCATTTTCTTGGCCATTTCAGCAGGTGGTCAAGGTCTCATTGCATTTTCTGATAAACTTCCTCATTATGCACAACGCCACCTATTTTAATGTCATCTCCAGAACTATGAATCATGCCTTGAGCTGTGGCACTGAAAGTATTGATTCAAGTTAGCAAATGCAATGCACCCAGATCCCCCGAGCGACACCAGCATTCACAGGCTTCCAGACCAACAAGCATATACTCTGCTTCCTACCTTCAAGCCAATTGTGTATCTAATTTGCCACTCCCTCTGGATTCCAGAGCAACTTACCATGTAAACCTTCTCTTCGGCCACACTGAAATTCATGTATACTGTAAAAACAATGACTGCAGATGCTGAAAACCGAATACTGGATCAGTGGTGCTGGAAGAGCACAGCAGTTCAGGCAGCATCCACCGAGCAGCGAAATCGACGTTTCGGGCAAAAGCCCTTCATCAGGAATAAAGGCAGTGAGCCTGAAATATGGAGAGATAAGCTAGAGGAGGTTGGGGTGGGGAGAGAGTAGAATAGAGTACAATGGGTGAGTGGGGGAGGAGATGAAGGTGGTAGGTCAAGGAGGAGAGGGTGGAGTGGATCGGTGGAAAAGAAGATAGGCAGGTCGGACAAGTCAAGGAGACAGTAACTGAGCTGGAAGTTTGAAACTAGGATGAGGTGGGGGAAGGGGAAATGAGGAAGCTGTTGAAGTCCACATTGATGCCCTGGGGTTGAAGTGTTCCGAGGCGGAAGATGAGGCGTTCTTCCTCCAGGCGTCTGGTGGTGAGGGAGCGGCGGTGAAGGAGGCCCAGGACCTCCATGTCCTCGGCAGAGTGGGAGGGGGAGTTGAAATGTTGGGCCACGGGGCGGTTTGGTTGATTGGTGCGGGTGTCTCGGAGATGTTCCCTAAAACGCTCTGCTAGGAGGCGCCCAGTCTCCCCAATGTAGAGGAGACCACATCGGGAGCAACAGATACAATAAATGATATTTGTGGATGTGCTAGTGAAACTTTGATGGATGTGGAGGGCTCCTTTAGGGCCATGGATAGAGGTGAGGGAGGAGGTGTGGGCACAGGTTATACAGTTCCTGCGGTGGCATGGGAAAGTGCCAGAATGGGAAGGTGGGTCGTAGGGGAGTGTGGACCTGACCAGGTAGTCACGGAGGGAACGGTCTTTGCGGAAGGCGGAAAGGGGTGGGGAGGGAAATATATCCCTGGTGGTGGGGTCTTTTTGGAGGTGGCGGAAATGTCGGTGCATGATTTGGTTTATGCGAAGGTTCGTAGGGTGGAAGGTGAGCACCAGGGTCGTTCTGTCCTTGTTACGGTTGGAGGGGTGGGGTCTGAGGGCGGAGGTGCGGGATGTGGACGAGATGCGTTGGAGGGCATCTATAACCACGTGGGAAGGGAAATTGCGGTCTCTAAAGAAGGAGGCCATCTGGTGTGTCCTATGGTGGAACTGGTCCTCCTGGGAGCAGATATGGAGGAAGCGGAAAAATTGGGAATACGGGATGGCATTTTTGCAAGAGATAGTGTGGGAAGAGGTGTAATCTAGGTAGCTATGGGAGTCAGTGGGTTTGTAATAGATGTCAGTGTCAAGTCGGTCGTCACTAATGGAGATGGAGAGGTCCAGGAAGGGGAGCGAGGAGTCAGAGATAGTCCAGGTAAATTTAAGGTCAGGGTGGAATGTGTTGGTGAATTTGATGAATTGCTCAACCTCCTCGCGGGAGCACGAGGTGGCGCCAATGCAGTCATCAATGTAGCGGAGGAAGAGGTGGGGAGTGCTGCCGGTGTAATTACGGAAGATCAACTGTTCTACATAGCCAACAAAGAGACAGGCATAGCTGGGGCCCATACGTGTGCCCATGGCTACGCCTTTGGTCTGGAGGGAGTGGGAGGATTCAAAGGAGAAATTGTTAAGGGTGAGGACCAGTTCGGCCAAACGAATGAGAGTGTCAGTGGAAGGGTACTGTTGGGGACGTCTGGAGAGGAAGAAACGGAGGGCTTGGAGGCCCTGGTCATGTCGAATGGAACTGTAGAGGGATTGGATATCCATGGTGAAGATATGGCGTTGGGGGCCGGGGAAACGGAAGTCTTGGACGAGGTGGAGGGCGTGGGTGGTGTCTCGAACGTGTGTGGGGAGTTCCCGGACTAGTGGAGATAGGACAGTGTCAAGGTATGTAGAAATGAGTTCAGTGGGGCAGGAGCATGCTGAGACAATGGGTCGGCCAGGGTGGTCAGGCTTGTGGATCTTGGGAAGGAGGTAGAACCGGGCAGTGCGGGTTTCCCGGACTATGAGGTTGGAAGCTGTGTGTGGGAGATCTCCTGAGGTGATGAGGTTCTGTATGGTCTGGGAGATGATGGTTTGAACATCTTCCAGATCAGTTACTCTCTCCTTGACTTGTTACACCTGCCTATCTTCTTTTCCACCTATCCACTCCACCCTCTCCTCCTTGACCTACCACCTTCATCTCCTCCCCCACTCACCCATTGTACTCTATTCTACTCTCTCCCCACCCCCACCCTCCTCTAGCTTATCTCTCCATGTTTCAGGCTCACTGCCTTTATTCCTGATGAAGGGCTTTTGCCCGAAACGTCGATTTCGCTGCTCGTTGGATGCTGCCTGATCTGCTGTGCTCTTCCAGCACCACTAATCCAATATTCATGTATACTGTGCCTACCCTCATCAAGCTTCTTGGTCAGTTCATGAAATAATTCTAACACAGTTGTGAGACATGATTTTACATGCACAACACCATGCTTACTACTCCAAAACAAAGCCTGTCTTTCGAACTGTATCTACATCCTCGCCTTAAGAATCTTAAGTAAGTAACCTGTGTCCGACAGATGTTAGGCTCACTAACCCAAAGTCCCCAGGATTTTTTCGCAGCTTATCTTGAACTTTATTCCCTGATTTTCGGAAAAAGCAGCAATTAACATTTTGATAACTTTGGTGATCAATATGCTATTTTCCAATGCAATTTTCAAGGCAGGAAGTCATTTTGATAACAGCAATGTTGCTAACGCAACCCGAACTGGAAATGAAGGAAGACGAGAACGTGTGGCAAAGTACAAATCAGTTAAAATTGTCATCATCTTTGGGGAGTCTTTTGGAATCTTGTCTTAAGAACGTAATGTTTGATCTTTGGGAATTAACAGCAAAATTGAAGGACATAATAATTGAATTATGGGATGGAAATCAGAACTACCATTTCTATTGTAACTTTTGAAGGTATTTCTTGTAGCCAGATTTAAATGAGACTGGAAAGGCAGGAGGCTGGAACAACACAGCAGGCCAGGCTGCTTGAGGAGGTGAGGAAAACGATGGTTCATGTGTAAATCAATCACAGATGTGGAGGTGGGTTTAGTTCGGAGTTCCAGATGCAGGGAGAGTTGGAGCATAGTGGGGAAGCGCAGATAGGTGGAGGTTGCCACCTTGTTGGTCATGGGGAGGAATGAAACCGTTTGGTGGCAGGGAGCACGGGAAGGCTTTGGGAGGGGCTGACAAGATATTTGGGGAAAGGGGAGGGAGATTCTTTGAAATTGGACAACTCAATGTTGTGTCCTCTGGGCTGTAGAGTGCCCCGGCGGAAGATGAAGCATTGTTTTTCAATAATTGAGAAGCAGTAAATGTGGCACAGTTGAATACTCAGATGGAATTTTGAGGAACTCACATAGTGAGTTCGTGAATAAAATTAAACAAAGGTTATTCAGAAGGTCATACATAAATAGAAAAGTAAAAGTAAGTTTTCCCTACATTTGAACGGAATGGGAAGGTGGAGTGCATGGAGTTTTGGTGAGACTGTACCTGGAATATTGCAGACAGTTGAGATGTCCTAACCTGAGGAAAAATTATAACGAACAAAGAAAGAGCGTGATGGGAATTTTCCAGATTAATCTCTCACGAAGGCAACGTTTTCTGATGAAGAAACTTGGTCTGTGATATGTAGTGTTTCAAAGTATGAATTAAAGCGCCCATTTATTAATGTTACAAACTTATTTCAAAGTATAGCAATGAAATCGAGAAAATACACACGGAGGTGACAGACCACTGAGGGGCGCAGACAACGCAGCAGTCAGGTTAAGGGATAATCCCAAAATTTTCTACATGTTCGTCGAGCTGAACTTCATAACCAGGGAACAGTGAGGGCAAGATAGTGAAGTGGCAGTTATCCTGTGAAGATGAAGAACATTTATCGATTGTTATATGAATCCTTCACATTTCCTTTCTTCGTTGCATTAAATTTTCAGTGGTAGAATTCTCGCCTGCCATGTGCGACGCCCAGATTCTTTCCAGGTCAATGCATTGCTTACTTCAATCTTTTGGGCAGCACACGGCTCAGAGGTTAGCACAACTGTCTCACAGCACCAGTGACTGGGAATTGATTCCAGCCTCAGGCGACTGTCTGTGTGGAGTTTGCACATTCTCTCTGAGTGACTCCCTCTGGAAGCTCTGGTTTCCCTGCACATGCTGGTTCGGTGAAATGACCATCATAAATTGTCCATTGTGTTCAAGGAGTTGTACAATAGCTCAATAGTTCAACAGTTCAAGGAGTCAATGGAAATGAAGCACAATAGTGATGCCGTGTGGGGTTGATGTGGACTTGTTGGGCCGAACGGCCGGTTTCCACACTATTGGGTTTCTTTGCTTCTATGAATGAGGATGCCGATATAGAATACCAGAAGATGGTCTGTTAACAGCTTGAGCAGAATGATAGATAATGCGGGCACGAATTGATTGCTTGGGCGAACATCAAATTGGACAATCTCCAAGCGCACTTGAGTTATATCTCAGTTGTGATGGGGAGTCAAAGGCGGAAAGTCCCTGACCCAAATTTTCTTTTCATGGAATATGGTTATATGGGAGGTGCTACAGAACTGGAGACAAGCTCATGTGGTTCCATTTTACAGGAAGGATGGTGCACACATACTCTGAAAATACGGACGATAGTATCAGAGCAGTTGTATGGAAACTGATGGCGAACATAAGACGCATGAATGTATGTTGAGTAAATGTGTTGCGTTCTACCCACCCTGTCCATGATTCTAGTGATGTTATTTACAAAAAATATGCCCCATCAAAATTCTCATCTCCCAAGCAAACGATTCCGAGAAGTCCTATGTCTCTTAATTACTAACATGCTTCTTTCAAAGAACATCATGATGAAGTTCCATTGCACATTCTTCGGCGTGATTCGCTCCCTCTTGTAATGTGACGTCAATATTGGCTTAATCAAAGACCTATAGAGTTCATACAATCTTTGGCTCGACTCATAAACGTATGTCGATGTCTATGGTCTGTACAGTAGTACACTGGAAATGCGCAGCAGGTCAGGCAGCATCCAACGGAGGAGAATCGACGTTTCGGGCATAAGACCTTCTTTAGGAATGAGGAAGATGTGCCAATCAGGTTAAGATAAAACGTAGAGAGGAAGGACTTGGTGGAGGGGCGTTGGGAATGCGATAGATGGAATGAGGTTAAGGTGAGGGTGATAGTCCGCAGGGGGGGGCGGAGTCGTCAGGAAGAAGATTGCAGGTCAAGAAGACGGTGCTGAGTCCGAGGGTTGGGATTGAGATGAGGTGGAGTGAGGGGAAGTGCGGAAGCTGGAGAAATCTGCATTCATCCCTTGTGCTTGGACGGTTCCTGGGCAGAAGATGAGGTGCTCTTTCTCATCGCGTCGTGTTGCCCTGGTCTGGCGATGTCGGAGGCCAAGGATCTGCATGTCCTTGGCGGAGTGGGAGGGGGAGTTAAAGTCTTCCGCCATGGGGCGGTTCGGTTGGTTGTCCCAGAGATGTTCTCTGAAACATTCTGCAAGTGGGCGGCCTGTCTCCACTATGTAGAGGAGGCCACATCGGGTGCAGCGGATACAGTAAATGATGTGTGTGGAGGTGCAGGTGAATTTGTGATGGATATGGAAGGATCACTTGGTGCCTTGGAGGGAAGTGAGGGGGGAGGTATGGGGGCAAGTTTTACATTTCTCGTGGTTGCAGGGGAAGGTTCCGGGAGTGGAGGTTGGGTTGGTGGGGGGTGTGGACCTGACGAGGGAGTTGTGGAAGGAGTGGCCTTTCCGGAATGCTGATAATGGAGGGGAGGGAAATATTTCCTTGGTGGTGGGGTCTGTTTGGAGGTGGCAGAAATGACGAAGGATGATACAATGTATCTGGACGGATTGGAAGGATCCCTTGGGGTGCATCATCCTCCACACACATCATTTACTGCATATGCTGCACCCAATGTGGCCTCCTCTACATTGGGATGACAGGCCGCACACATGTGGAATGTTTCTGAGAACATCTCTGGGGCACCCACACCAACCAACACAACTGTCCCATGGCGGAATACTTTAGCTCCCTCTCCCACTCCGACAAGGACATGCAGATTCTTGGCGCCTCCCATCACCAGACCATGGCACACGACGCCTGGAGGAAGAATGCCTCATCTTCCGCCTAGGAACCCTCCAACCACAAGGGATCAATGCAGATTTCTCCAGCGTCCTCATTTCCCCTCCCCCAAACCTAATCTCAGTCCCAACCCTCGGACTCAGCATGGCCATCTTGACCTGCAATCTTCTCGACCTCTCCGCCCCACCCCCTCTCTGGCCTATCACCAGCACCCTAACCTCGTTCCACCTATCGCATTCCCAAAGTTCCTCCTACCGACTTTTTATCTTAGCCTACTTGGCACACATTCCTCATTAATGAAGAAGGGCTTATACCCGAATCGTCGAATCTTCTGCTCCTTGGATGCTGCCTGACCTGCTGCGCTTTTCCAGCAGCTCAATTTTGAGCTCTGATCTCCAGCATCTGCAGTCCTCACTTTCTCCTACAGTAATATCCTGTCCAGTCGCATTCAGGGGTCTTTGGAGAAGCACTCTCTTAGCTTTCGAGTGTGCTGCCATTCATTAAGTCCTCGATTGTATGGTTCCTTCTTCCAAAATGCAATACCTCATATTTATTAGAGTTAAATTCCATCTGCCATTCATCTGCTCATCTGTCCATTCTACCAATATTTTCATGTAACAGAAAATCTTCCTTCTCACTGCCACCCCCGCACAGTATCTGTGTCAACCACAACGTTGTCTATCAAAATCACCCCACCGAGCTCACATTCACTCATACGTGAGTCAGTGAAAACAATAATACCGGAGAAGAATGACAGTTGGGAACATACACGATGTGTTGTAATGTTGCCTTACTGCAGCTGTACGGGCCTTGTGGAGACCTCATCGTGAACATTGAGCAGTATTTAGTGCAGTTTTGGTCTCTTTATCTCATAAAGGATAAATCTGACAGTGAAGGAGTGCAGTGAACGATGATAGGACTGTTATCTCGGCTGATATGCTTGTTGTGAGGGCAGTGCTTAGTTCAGCTGGGCCTGTATCACATGGAGTTTAAATGGACATGAAAATAAATGGACATCTCATTGAAATACATAAGACTCTGGCAGAGTGGCAGATTGGAAGCAGGCATGATCAGACTGGTACATCTAAAACAACGGGCCACAGTATTAACGACAGGGAGGCTAATGTGCATTGAGATATTACTTTTGTTTCCGCTCAGAGACTGGTGATCCTAGGCAACCATGTGCCACTTCAGGATGTGGAGACGAAAATGTAGAATAACATCAAGAATTTTTGCATTGTCGGAGAGCAGGAGTATGATGCAGATTTAATAGGATCAGCCATCATTATATTGATAGTGAGAACAAAACAATGGACCAAAGGTTTATCTGTTGTTCCTATTCTGTATTTCCTTGATTGTTAGTCGCATGAAGATATGTGTACATTATATGGAAAAAAGGTGCATTGAAGCGATATTCGATCATGAAAAAAGAATGCGGGGGTGGGAAAGGGGGAAGCATCGATAGATTGATGAACCAACTCTGACACTTTTTTTGTAGCCTGTGGGAAAGCTGTGTAAATGTTGTTATAAATTCTCGGATTTTGGAAAAGAGGTCTCTGCAGTTCGATAGAACTACATCTCATGTTCTTTTTTCTAATACTTAGGCTGGTACAGAGTTTAATCTGGTTTAACTATTTAAAAACCTGGTGTGGTTTGATGCAATTGACTGTCTTACTTGTCCATTTCAGAGACCATTGAAGAGTCTATCATATATCTGTGTTTCTGGAGTCAATTTTTGTTCAAACCTGGAAAGCTGGGCTCTTTTGCGCCCTGAAAGGGCATTGCTCAAGCAAAGAGGAGGCGATGGCCTCGTTGTCGTATCACTCGGTTTTTTAATATATGGGGATAAAGGCAACGTACGGGGCCGCAGGTTCGATACTGCGCCAACTATGATGATTGAGTCTGAATTTAATTTTTAAAAATCGGAAGACCACAAAATCATTGTGAACTGTCGGGAAACACGCATCTGGGTAATTGTTGTTAGTATTTGGTTAACACTCAATGGCAATACTAAAAGGCCCAGCAAGTCATTCAGTTATTCAATCGTTACAAATTCTCAAATCAATGAAGCCAGACAGATCACGGGACATCGATCTTGGCATTGTGAAAGAATGGCTGGACGTGTCCTGTGGACACGACGAAGTCTTCTGCACAAACACAATTGAAAGAGCTGCCTCATGAACAACTCAAGCAACACAGAAATGTCACAGTCACGCCATCATACCTGACAGAAAATATATTCACAGACAGCAAGATCAACAAACCTGGACCTTTCCTGTCTGAACAGCAGAGTTGGCGACACAGTGATATGCTGTCGGAAGGGAAGTGTTTGGGGAATTTTCAATATTGATGCTGGAACGCATGAGCTGTCATGGATTCAGTTTAAACATGAGCAAGGATAGATCGAACTGATTACCAAATAGTGTCCTCACTCAAACTAAAGAATCAGTACTTCTTCATGTTAAGAAACAGTAAGCAATGTTTACAAAATTGTAAGCAATGGCATCCGGTTTAGATGTGTCGAATGCTTCCACTCTTTTGAAAACCTATCAACTATTACCAGACAATAAAAATTTCCTTCGCTGGGCGTGAGTTCAATGAAATTCATCTGAAAATGTTGAAAAGGTTTTTGGGGATGGGTGTGTGCTGCCTGGCACATCTGTATCCCCCTCCCCGCATTATTAATGACACTATATTCACAAGATTTCTCGGAATAATGAGTAAATCCCTTACTGTATCAGTGTACCGAAATACTGTCATACATCCCCCCTTTTGACACATTGTCCTCACCGTGGCATAGAATGGAAATAATGATGGTGAAAGACAGGGTTTCCCATTGGGTCTACACCATAAGCCTTCCATGACACTACATCTTGCTTTCGTCCACTCACACTTTTCTTCCTGTGTGGCCAGTGACTGTAACTCCTGTACGTCTGCGGTTGGGGTACAATTTATTTTTTCATACACATGGCAATCTGCTCACTTATTGGTTGCAGGGTTACTGTTTTCACTGCTGAGTCTGCCCTTGCTTTGTCTTGAGAAATAAAATCATTATTTTTTATTATGTGGGCTTCACACAGTGATTGATTTAGGCAACAGGACTGCCTCCAGGAGGTCGGAAATCAGACCACAGTGTGTGATGGGCTTTCTCGTGGAGGTCAAGTAGCCCTTGTGTTTTCACAGCGTTCTAAAATCATGTGCAACCCGAATGTATATCTGCTATCAGTGTAAATATTCACTGTCTTTCCCTCAACCAATTTTTAGGCTTCAGTCAAGGCAATCAGCTCCACTGCTTACACTGACAGATGAGAAGGGAGTAATCACGCTTTGACTATATCGTCGGTCATACCCAACACTTTTCTGATCTGTCCCCTTGCTCCTGAATGCTGACTCGTCCGCAAAAACTCCATATCTAGATTCTGAAGTGGTAAATTCTGCAAATCTAATCTGGGGCTGCAAATTTCATTAGTTACAGTGACACAATCATGTGGGTCCACGTCTCCTTCTGTGGGGAGTCGGCATTGCAGGGTGAAGGACGTTACATCGCTTTATTGTAATGTTAGGCATCTCCAAGATCACAGGAGTATATCTGAGCTCACATGCTGCTGCCATGTTTCCGGTCCTTTGTTCAGAAAGCAGCAAGGATAATGCATATGGGACCAGAAGGGTTAATTCATCGTAGCCAGCTATATCCCTGGACGCTACAACTGCTTTGTCAGCTGCAGCCACGACGCGCAGGCATTTTGGCAATCCTGCCGCAACGGGGTCGAGTTTAACTGCAAAACAGCGACCCGCCTCAAACTTCCCCCATGATTCTGCAACAGCACAGATGTCACGCAGCCACACTTCCTATCCATCGTTTGTACAAAAGGTTTGTTTGAATTCGGAATTCTCAGCATAGGTGAAATATTGAGCGCCCTTTTTAATTCGACAAAGGCACTCTCGGCCTCTGGGGTCTACAGCAACGGACTCTGGTTCAGCAATCCTTAGCCATGGGCTATGTCACTTAGGGGCACCTCAAGGTTTGCGTAATGTGGGATAAACGTTCTACAGTAGGAGCACATGCCCAGAAATGGTTAGTAACTGTTTCTAAGTGTGAGGCTTTTGAATTTTCTGGATTGCTTGAACTCTGTCTTGACCAATGGCCTTGCCTTGTTCAAATATTAATTGACCTAAGAACTTCACCTGTTGTTGCACAGATTGTAGCTTTGCGAGACTGGTTTTGTGTAGTTCCCTTGCTCTTTGGCAGATCAACGCAAGGGTATCATTCTCACATTGTTACTTTGATGGTGCCGCTATCAAGCAATCATCTACATACTGCAAAAGCACTGACGCCGGAGTTAGAGCAAGAGTCTCCAGACTCCTCCCTAGAGCCTCATTATATAAGGTGGGGTCTCAGAGTAACCTTGACAAAGTTGTGTAAAGGTATATGACTTCACTTTTAATGAAAAAGCGAACCAGAATTGACTATCTGGGTGCACAGGTACACTAAAGAAGGTATTTGCTAACCCCACAACAGACAACCATTTATGGTCCGGTGGAATTTGAGACAATATAGTATAGGGTTTGGGAACATTTCGGGCATGCGGGATAATAGAGCTATTGACTGCCTGCGGGTCTTGAACAAGCCTCCATTCTCCGGTTCACTGGGAATGTATGCCTTTTTGACCTGAAAAATGGGGGATCTCACCGGTGAGTTTTCAGAGGGATTTATCACTCTAGCCTTTAGGAGGGATTCAAAGAATGGAATAATTCCATCTATGGCTTTGGGTTTTAGTGGGTATTCCGCTCACTCGGCACCATTTATAATCTTGGGTCTGAGACTTCTATCTTAGGGTAACACCAGGCTATCCCCCTAGGCTTTACAGGGTTAGTGGGCGTGACCAGGACTGTCCTATCTGCCTGAGTTAGCCAAGTTTGTTTCATCTTATATATCCGCACATCTGCATTGAACCAGATATCCACATCGTCCCTGAAGACCGAACCTTTCGTTCTTTGTGCCTTTAGTACCCATGGTCCCAAATCCTGCCACCTGCCACCAGACACCTTCCCCAGTGACATATGAGGAGGGGAAACTTCCACATCAAAAATATAGGCTCTGCTTGCTGTTACAGATACCTTAGATAAGTACACACTGGCTGCACATCTGTGATCAATCCAATAAAAATCGCACAACAACTAATCGGGTTTAACCATTCTCCTGAACCAATCCTTCTCATATAGTTCGTCTTGGCCGTCACGATGTATGTGTGTTGTGCAACATATCGTATGTCCAGCAAAAAAATCGTCGTTAATAGGATTAACATGGTTGCTTGCTTCCAGTGTGAGTGAATCGCTCACTGAATGTATCACCTCTTTGGCTTATTCGCCAGTCATGTACACACACACACACACACACACACACACACACACACACACACACACACACACACACACACACACACACACATATATATATATATATATATATAATTTCCAGCCTGTACTGGTAAATGTTCTGGTTGTATTACCTGGAAGCTCGTCGGAGTACAACGAAAGTCCAACCCCATTCTCCCTCTGAGATCCTGACCCATCACGTTCTAAGGACAAAATTCCGAAAACAAGAAGGAGAATTGGAATGTTTCCCCATTACGAGTTTTGCACAGTAGGGGTGCGGAAAATCTCTCCTGCACCTCGACTCCTGATGCACCCATTCTGTTCAGGAACCTTTCACTCATCTTTATTTACGTATATTGTATAAACTTGCTTAATTTAAGGACTGAGTAAGTTGCCCCTGTATCTGCCAAAAAGGTAACTGATGTACATTCCACATATAACGTAGAGGTACACATCGACTTAGACGCATTATTGTGATTATGAACAGACTGCCCACATTTCGAAATCTCAACGCTCAACACAGAGGTTGGACATGTCTCATTGCCCGTCAGATTCGTAGAAGAGTTTAGTGTAAGCGAGTCCTCATTGTCAAGCAGAAAGGAAAGGGGCTTACCTGTACCTGGTTGGCTGCCCACCTTCACCTCAGCATTTCCCTGTCAGTCACCCTGCTGTCCAACCTCCAGGACCGATTGAAGCTTTCTGTGTGTGTATTGTCACGCCCAGTGATCCATTGCTCTGCAAACAAAGGACCCGCCAGATCTATCTCTGCCCGCGGCTCTTCCACAACCTCTTCCACTTCATCTTCACCGACCTCCACCACTGCCTCTCTCTCTTCCTGCAGTACCTCCGTCCAACAGCTGGGTGTAAATTTGCATCATAGTAAGCTTAGATTTATGTGGTTGCAATTCCATCTTTAGTTTCCGCTTATCCGTGTCTTGGATAAGCAATTTTTCAGCGTGTATCGCACGTTGTTCTATCAAATTCAGCGTTCCCGTGTCGAAGGTAGTACATGTGTCTTTTACCTTTTTTCGTTCTTTTGTCCTTCATTCCATTGATGAAACTCTTCCTCAAATTGGCCTCATATGGCGTGATTTCTGCCGCCATTACGTCGTCGGGTGGTCTCAGTCCACTATGGGCATTATGGATTTCACTGAGGTGCGTAAGTTACTGGGACACTGTCTCACCTTTCCGTTGTTGACAAATTGCTATTTTGGTCATGTTCATTCGCACTGGGAATGCCTCCCTACAGGCGGTTGCCAGTGCTGCAACGAAAGTATTGAAGTCTCCGTTCTGCTCCGCTTGCGAGTTGGCTACTCTGGCATTGACATTTGCAGCTGGGTTTCGTGACATTGGCGCCTAGTTTTCATCCCAGGAGACGTCTCATCTCATGCGACGTGGGATGGAACTCAGGGCAGAACTTTGTCACTTCTTTGGCAAACTGATTACTTCCAACCTCGCATGAGTCAGGCAAATGCCCATAGGCACTTCCAGATCCTTCATGGTCCATGGCCGTTGGACCAACACTGGATACCCTTCTGGACCTGCAACTTCAACCATTGGGGCTGAAACAGAACTACCTAGTTAGATGGTTATACGCCAGTACCCTCACTGTCTGACTCATGATCTGTCGGAAGTGTTTGCGAACAGGCCCTGTTCGCGATCACCTCCTCCTTTTGGGCTTCTTGCCTCAATTGGTTGTGGGTGCGGCGTGCGATGGTTGATTCCGCAGACCCTGAGGTGGCGGCCGTTGACCTGGAACGTTCGCCAGGTGTATATCGTCGGGTGTGGGGGGGGGGGGGTGGGGGGGGCTAAAGGTCTCAGAGCGCAGTCATCAAGGACGGATATAGAAACATACTTAAGACACTGTACAGCGTCGTTAGTGTGTTTTGCGCGTGCGTCTGCATGTGTGCTCGTTTTTGTTCGTGTATTTGGTCTATCACTTACTTGATATTTCCTTTCTCTGATGTCAGCCTTAGCCTTACACATAGTATAAGCACTCCAAGTGGCAGATTCTATTTTTCCCTTCATTTTCTCCTTTCTTTCTCCATCATCCACCCCGATAATTCCATCTGTCTTCTATTAATACTTCCTCCCTCAAATAAACCACACTCCTTCATCCACAATTCTAACGGCCTTACAGACTCTGGGCCGTCATTATTTAGCATGTATTGTATTTTTGGTTGGCCATTTCAAGTACTGTGTGGACTCTCCTTTTGTTTGCTCTTGCTGGAGCCGTTCGTGTAACTGCCAGTGTTCAGCTCTCTCTCTCTCATGCGGTACTGTTATAGAACATAGAGCATAGAACATTACAGCGCAGTACAGGCCCTTCGTCCCTCGATGTTGCGCCGCCCTGTCATACTAATCTGAAGCCCATCCCCGTTACACTGTTCCACGTACGTCCATATGCCTGTCCAATGACGACTTAAGTGAACTTAAACTTGGCGAATCTACTGCCGTTGGAGGCAAAGCTTTCCATACCCTTACTACTCTCTGAGTAAAGAACCTACCTCCGACATCGGTCTTAAACCTCTCTTCCCTCACTTTAAAGTTGCGTCCCCACGTGTTTGACGTTCCCATACTTGGAAGAAGGCTCTCCCTGTCCACCCTTTGTAACCCTCTGATGTCTCTATTAAGTCACCTCTCAACCTTCTTCTTTCAAACGAGAACAGCCTCAAGGCCCGCATCCTTTCCTCGTAAGACATTCCTTCCATACCAGGCAACATCCTAGTAAATCTCCTTTGCACCCTTTCCAAAGCTTCCACATCCTTCTTATATTGCTGTGACCAGAACTGTACACAATACTCCAAGTGTAGGCCGGACCAGAGCTTTGTACAGATGCAGCATAACCTCCTGATTGCGGTACTCAATCCCTGTATGAATAAAGGCTAAAGCACAGTATGCCTGCTTAACAACCCTGTCAATCTGGGTGGAAACTTGCATGGATCTGTGTACATGGACAACGAGATCTCTCTGCTCAGCTGCACACCCAAGAATCCTACCATTAGCCCAGTACTTTGCATTCCGAATATTCCGCCCAAAATGTATCACCTCACACTTGTCCACATTAAACTCCATTTGCCACTTCTCAGCCCAGCTCTGCATCCTATCAATGTCTCTCTGCAACCTACGACATCCTTCGTCACTATCCACAACACCACCGACCTTAGCCTCATCCACAAACTTACTAACCCACCCTTCTAAGCACTCAATCAGGTCATTTTTAAAAATGACGAACAGCCGTGGACCCAACACCGACCCTTGCGGTACGCCGCTCGTAACTGGACACCAAGATGAACATGTTCCATCAACTACAACCGTCAGTTTTCTTTCAGCAAGCCAATTACTGATCCAGACTACGATGTCTTCCACAATCCCATTCCTCTGCATTTTGTGTAATATCCTACTGTGGGGAACCCGATCGAACGCCTTTCAGAAATCCATCACACCACATCAACCGGTTTACTCTCATCTACCTGCTTGGTCACTTTGTCAAAAAAACTCAATAAGATTCGTCGGGCACGACCTACCCTTCACAAAGCCGTGCTGACTGTCCCTGACCAGACTATTCTTTTTCTAGATGGTTATAAATCCAATCTATTATAACCTTTTCCAACACTTTACCAACAACTGAAGTGAGACTCACTGGTGTGTAATTACCAGGGATGTCTCTACTACCCTTTTTGAACAAGGGAACCACATTTGCTATCCTCCAGTCCTCAGGCACTGTTCCTGTAGACAATGATAATTTGAAGATCAATGCCAAAGGCTCGGAAATCACTTCCCTTACTTCCCAGAGGATCCTAGGATAGATACCATCCAGCCCAGGGACTTGTTTATTTTCACATTCTGCATTATTTCTAATACCTCTTCCTTGTGAACCTCAATCTCATCTAGACTAGATGCAAATATATCTGTATCTTCCTCGCCAATATTTTCATTTTCTATAGTGAACATTGTCAATAAATATTTATTTAGTGCTTCCCCTATCTCCTCTGACTCCACACACAAATTCCCACTATTATCCTTGATTGGCCCGAATTTAACTCTCATCATTCTTTTATTCCCTTACATACGTATGGAAATCCTTAGGGTTAACAGTGACCCTATCCGCCAATTACTTCTCATTACCCATTACCAGCCATCTGGATACAAATTGTCTGAATGGTAGAAGGCAGAGAGTGGTAGTGTAGGGTTGCTATTCTGACTGGAGGCCTGTGACCAGTGGAGAGCCAAAAGGATTAGTGCTGGGTCCTCTACTTTTCGTCGGTTACATAAATGAATTGGATGTGAGCATAAGAGGCATAGTCAATAGGTTTGCAGATGACACCAAAATTGGAGGTGTAGTGGACAGCAAAGAAGGTAACCACAGAATCTTGATCAGATGGGCCAATGGGCTGAGAAGTGGCAGGCGGAGATTAATTCCAATAAATGCGTGGTGCTGCAATTTGGGAAAGCAAAGCTCAGCAGGACTTTTCCACTTAACGGTCAGGTCATAGGGAGTGTTGCTGAACAAAGAGACCATGGAATGCAGGTTCATCGCTCCTTGCAAGTGGAGTCGCTGGTAGATTGGATAGTGAAGAAGGCGTTTGGCACGCTTTCATTTATTGGTCACAATATTGCGTCCATTTACTGGCTGTCCAGGACCTTGTTTAGGCTGCTTTCGGAATATTGCATGCAATTCTGGTCTCCTCGGAAAGATGTTGTGAAACATTAAAAGGTCTAGAAAAGATTTACAAGAACTTTGCAGCGTTGGACGATTTGAGCTTTCGGGTGAGGCTGAACAGGCTGGGGATGTTTTACATCGAGCGTCGGAGTCTGGGGGGGTGACCTTATGGAGTTTTATAAAGTTATGAGGGACATGGATAGGAAAAGTAGCCAAAATATTTTCCCGGATGTGTGTGAGCCCACAATTAGAGGTCATAGCTTTAGGGTGAGAGGTGAAGGATATAAGAGAGATCTAAGAGACGACTGTTTCACGCAGAGGGTTGTACGTGTATGGAATGACCTGCCAGAGCAAGTGGTGGAGGCTGGAACAATTGCAACATGTAAAATGCACTTGGAAGAGAATATGAACAGGGAGGGTGAGGATGGATATGGGCTGGGTGATCGCAGGTGGGTCTACATTGGGTTGGGATATCTGGTCGGCCTCGACGGCTTGGGCTGAAGGGCTAGTGTCCTTGCTGGACATCTCTATGACTGTATGACGACCACAGATCACACCAGATGGCCGACTTTCCAAAGACCGCAATTTCCCCTCCCACGTGGTTTATGAAGCCCTCCCATGCATTCCATCCATTTCCTGTACCTTCACACTCGAAACACACCCCTCCAACCCCAAAACGGGCAGAGCTTCTCTGGTTATCAATCTCCACCTCAGCTACCTCTGCATACAACGTACAGCCTTCGCCATGTATCCCACATACAAACAGAACCCAACACCAGAGATATATTAGTCTCCTCACTGTTATCCGTTTGAAAGGAAGTCCATTACTCCCGCTACTCTCTCGTCAGGAACACTCCCACACCAATCCACGCAACCATCCTAGCGGCTTCTTTTGCCACCGCAGGCATTGCAAAACCTGGGCCCACACATCCCACCAACCAGGGTCCAAAGCCACAAAGCAACCTTCCACATCCATCAGACGTTTACCTCAATTTCCATACATGTCAGTAACTGTATCCATTGCTCCCGATGCAGTCTCCTCTACATTTAGAAGGCAGGATGCTGACTCGAAGAGAGCTTCAGTGAACACCTGCAGGACACCTGCACCGACCGCCTCATTGCCAAAAACTTCAATTTGCCTCCCACTCCACCGAGAACATGCCGGTCCTGTGCCTCCTCCATCGCCACTCCCTTCCCACACCACTTTGCAGAAATCACACCTCATCTTCAGCCACGGGTACCACCAGCCCCATAGCATCAATGTGGATTTCACCAGTTTCCCCATGTCCCCTCCCCCAACTAATCCCCATTCCAAACTTTCATCTCAGCACGGCGCTCATGGCTTGTCTTACCTGTCCATCCTGCTTCCCATTTATCCGCCCACTCTTCCTTCTGACCTTTCACCATTCCCCCACTTCCATCCACCTTTTACTCTCTCAGGTGCCTTTCCCAAGCCCCACGCAACTGCCATTTAATCTCTCCAACCCCGAGGCTGAAACCCTCAACCCGAATGAAGGGCATTTGCTGAAATGTCGATTTTCCTGCTCCTCCGAAAATGTCAGAACTTCTAACCTTTTCGAGCAACACACTCTCAACTCGAGGATCTGCACTTCTCCCTTTTTCCTCCGTAAATGAAGCTGTGTTTTGAGTGTCAGCTTCATTCTATTTGTGTATTGCACGCTCTGTCCGCCCACAAATCTCAGGCAAGATATCTGACCTTGTTCTTGACTGCAGATGCTGCTCTTCATATACTTTTAAAATTCTGACATTTTCAATGTGTCACTTTCTACTCGATTCTGTACCTTCATTCTCAGGGTGATGACCGATCAACTGTGCATTAGCAGAAATTAGGTGCACTTTCCCACGTACCAAAGAATCATCACATTACTTTTGATTCCTACAAGACTTCACTGTGCAGGAAAGAGAAAAGAACACCTTTAGTAACTTAAGATCAGTTGAGTTGAAGAATGCCCATCTTTAACTGCTGCGGTCAGATCGACTGGACCGTCCTTCTCCTGAGGAGTGCTGTGAGGTTATATAAAATAATCATACACAGATGCATTAGTTTCAAGCAACAGATCAAACATTGGTTGAAATTTTCCACCCTTTTTATTCACTTGTGTCCGAATTGTGGACAGTTCTTAATCATTCCAATCAAAGTGTGCAGACTCTTCCTGATGACCCTCGCTGCATTTCTGCCCATTCCCTGTGAGAATAAATTCTCTCCTGACTGGTTAAAGGTCGTTCCCTACGGGAGAGAGTGTCACTGTATCGATGATGTCAAAATGCAGCCCGATTCTCCGGGATACTTAAATCGTTTCATGTCCGGCTGTTCCTCAAAGAGTAACATGTGTTTAGGACCCACTCCAGTGCAGGGTCACAGTGACTTCACACGTTGTTTATTTCACATGTAACACATCATATCAGCACTTTTACTGAAAGCTAAACATCGTGGTATATATGAAATTCCAGGTGAATTTATTAAAATGGATGTCTGCCACAACATCTGTCTACGTGGTCCTGGTCTGATTGGTCGTGAAGAGATTATCAAATGTAACTTCCGAAAACACAGTTTATTGGCGAGCAATCGAAATATCTCCAAAGAATCAAATCAACTTGTTCAAATCATCTCAACTTGCTAGACTTTAGCTGTAACCTGGGTGGATACTACATTAGAAGGTTCTCCTGAAGTACATCAGAAACGAGTTATTTCATTTTGATTGTCACTCTGAACAACTATTTCAAAATGTTATTTGTAAATCTGGAAGCTCCTTGGTAGATTTTAACTTGCTTGGTTACTGGGATTGATCAGCGCCTGATACTTGTTCTAAACGCAGCCAATATGACCCAAGATTCCTCTGTTCCTACACACTTTCAGGAATCCTTTAACCCTGTATTCTGCATTGAAATTCGCACTTCCAAAATGAACGACTTCACATTTGTTCGGGTTCAACTCCATCTGCCACATCTCAGCCCAGTTCTGCAACCTCGCAATGTTCCATTGCAATCCACAACAGCCGAATACACTATCGACAATTCCACCAACCTTCATGTCATCGGCAAAATTACGACCTCACCTCTCTTCTACCTCACCTAATTCATTTATAAAAATCGCAAAGAGCAGAGCTCCCCTAACCAATTCCTAAGGACGTTCACTGGACACCGACCTCCACGATTCCCTATCCAATAATCTTCAGTGTCCACTAGATGGTCACTGTTACTGAGGAATTTTTTATGTAACGTATTAGGTCTGCTAACGTTAACGTTAACAGATGAAAATGAACTGAGTATCCTGCATTACTTTGCCGCATTCTAAAGTTCAGGAAATACTCCTATCTCTAATTTATTATCCTGTATTAAAGCAAAAAGGGTTTCATGGTGCAGGAAGAAACGGAAATCAATTTTTACATCGTATAGATTTAATGAAGGATTGTAGGATTTCATATCTGTCCCTCCTGACTCTGTCAGTGCATGGCTCGTTATATATTCTCCACTCACTAATACGTTTACGCATCATTGGATAAAATTAATATTTGTTGTCAGTGTTACTAAAACATTTATGATCTGCGCGGCTGCCAAGATATCTCAGCAGGTCGGATGATTGTTTGAATCACTTCCAACACGAGGAATGAATGAATGGCTTCTCCCCGATGTGAACCCACAGGTGCCTCAGCAGCTTGAACCCCTGAGAGTATCCTTTCCCACACACACAGCATTATTCATAGAGAGTGGTGCAAGTATAGAATAAGTTGCCAGACGGAGAGGTAGAGGTTGGTGGAAGAACAAAGTTTATAATGCATCTGGATTGGTAAATAAGTTGGAAGGGTTGAGAGAGTTATGTGTCAAATGCTGACAGATGAGGTGAGAGTTATGAATGATATATTGTCAGCGTGGATAAGTTGGACTGAAGCATCTGATTCTGTGCTTTCAATTTCTATGGCTCTATCTCTCTCACTCTCTCTCTCTGTCATGTCTCGCTGCGATCTGCCCTCAGTTCAGACAAAGAGCTGGGATTGGGGCTGGGTCAGTGGAAAGTGGATAGCTCTTACTTCTTACCATTTTTACCCCCATCATATCCCTGGGAATGGATAAACTGACGTCTACTCCAGTTCTGGTAGACTTCGAGTTTGTTCCATGCAATGAAGGTGTGTGTGATGAAGACATGGAGGGTGTGAGAGACGGAGAGTGGGAGAATGTGGGTGAAAAACATGGTGAGGTTGTGTGAGACAAAAAAAGGTATGATGTATGTGACCCGACAAGCAGCGTATGTGTGACAAAGATAGGCATGATGCGTGTGTCCTCAAACATGAGAGAGGTTTTAGATAATGTATTTATGTTCGGATTTGCCATTGAATGATTTGATAGACTGTTTGCATATCCAGCTGACATTTAATGTTTTTTTTCTGGAACTATTAGCATGAAATATTTCATTTACAATCCCTCAGCACTGTCACTCCGACAGCACTCACTGCCCCACACTGAACGGGCGACGATGGTACTTACTCAGCATTGACCCTGTGACAGTACCCTCTCGCTCAGTACTGACACTCCAACAGTACCTGCTCCCTCTACACTAACCCTCTGACAGTGTCCACTCCCTCAGCATTGATCCTGTTACAGTAACCGGTTCTTCAGCACTAACCATCTGAGAGTATCTGCATCCTCAGCACTGATGATCTGACAGCGTCAGCTCCCACAGCACTGACCCTCAAAAAGCGCCGCCCTTTCAGCACTAACCTTTTGTATTGGAAAGGGAAAGCACCGTTCCGTCAGTACTGGTTCTCCGACAATGCATACTGTCTTTCTCTCTCATTGGAGCCTGGTCCTGGTGCACTATTTTACTCACTTGCACAGTGTTCAGAAGATTTGAAGTAACCAAAGATATCTTCGGAGAATTCCTGCGCCAAATGATAATAATCTCCTGCGAGTTAAGTAAACAGAGGGAGATGAGCTGAAAAACTATTTGTCCCTATCAACTTTGATGAATTCCTGTCTCATCCTCGACACAGGTCCAAAACCTACGGCCAGATGCCTCTTACTAACAGTCACAGGCAATATTGGATTTGGTACCAGGTAATGGATAGGCCAGGGGTTACATTTGGATGTAGGTGAGCAATTTCGTGATCGCAAAACCAATTCGGTTACGTTCACGTAAGCAATAGAAAGGGATAGTTCCATACTGCAGGGAAAGTCTTACGGCGGACGGAGAGGCAATTATCATGCGATTTGGCAAGATTTAATATTCACAGGATGTGGAAAGAAACGGATGGGATGACCACAATTGAAATGTGGAACTTACTAAAGCAACTGCTATTGCACGTACTTGATGAGTATGTACCTGTCAGGCATGAAGGAAGTTTTTGAGCGAAGCAGCCGTGGTTTACGAAATAAGTTGAAGCTCATGTGAAGAGAAAGAAGGAGGCTTATTTTAGGGTTTGACGAGAAGGTTCAGTTGGGGCGGTTGAGAGTTATAAGTTAGTTAGGAAAGACCTGAACAGAGAGTCCAGCAGAACCAGGGGAGGATATGAGAAGTTGTTTGTGGATAGAATCTTAGAAAAACCTAAGTATTTCTACGTGAATATGGAGAATAAAAGAATGACGACAGTAAGATTAGGACCAATCAAAGATAGTAGTGAGGAATTGTGTGTGGAGTCAGAGGAAATAGGAAGGGGCCAAATGAATAACTTTGGTTAGTATTCATACTGAATTAGATCAACGTTGTCGAGGAGAATCTGAGATACAGGCTACCAGACTAGATGTGACTGAGCTTTGCAAGGAGGACCTGTAAACAATTCTGGAAGGTGTAAAAATAAGTAAGTCCCCTGGGTCAGATGAGACCTATTCAAGGATTTCCTGGGAAGCCAGGGTGGCGATTGTAGAGCCTTTGCCTTTGATCTTTATTTAATTATTGTCAACAGGAATATCACTCGAAGATTGGAGAAAAGCGGAGGTTGTTCCCTTGTTCAAGAAGGGTAATACAGATGACCAAAGTAATCATATACCAATAAGCCTTACGTCTGTTGGATGAACAAATTATGGAAATGATTATGAGAGATAGGATTGACAATCATTCAGCAAGCAACAATTTGATTTCAGATGGTCAACATGGTTTCGTGAGTTTTTTGAGAAGGTGCCCAAACATGTGGATCAGAGTAGGGCACTTGACGTGGTGTAATGGACGTCCGTAAAACCTTTGATAAGATTCCACATGTTAGGCTGTTGGAGAAAATGCGGAGGCATGGGATTGACGATAATTTCGCAGTTTCGATTAGAAACTAGCTTTCTGTTAGAAGGCAGCACGTGGTGACTATTGGAAAATATTCAGACTGGAGTCCGGTTACGTATGGTGTGGCACAAAGATCGATTTTGGGACCACTGTTGTTTGTCATTTTCATAAATGACTAAAACGCAGGCATAAGTGGATGGGTTAGTAAGCTTGTAGATAACACTAAAGTTGGTGGAGTAGTGGACAGTGTGGAAAAAGGTTGCAGTTTGCTGGGGAGCTCGGATAAACTGCAGAATTGGTCTTAGAGGAGGCAAATAAAGTTCAATGCATCTACATTTGAGGTGATTCACTTTGGAAACCTCAGCAGGAAGGCTGAGTTAATGGAAATATTCTTGGTAACGTGGATGTACATAGGGATCTTGGAGTCCATGTACAGAGATTCCTGAAAGTTACAAGCCAGGTAGATAGTGCTGTTAATAAGGCATACGTTGTGTTAGGTTTATTTGGTCGAGGATTGAGTTCCTGAGCCATAACGCCATGCTGCTGCAACTGTACAAAACACATGCGTGGCTCCACTTGGAACATTTTGTACTGCCTGGTCTGCCCATTCCAGGAAGGATGTGGAAGCATTGGAAAAGTTGCAGACGAGATTTAACAGGATATTGCCTGTTCTGGAGGGAAAGTCCTATGAGGAAAATCTGAGAGACTTGGGTCTGTTCTCATTGGAAAGAAGAAGGCTAAGAACGGATTTGACACAGAGTTACAAGATGATAAGAGGATTCGATAGGGTGGACAGTGGAAGATTTTATTTAGGATGATGATGTACAATTGTATGGGTGGTCATAAATACAAATTGAGTGGTTCTAGATTTAAGCCAGATGTCAGAGGCAGGTTCTTTGCTCAGAGAGTAGTATGGGCGTGGAATGCCCTGCCTGTCGATGTAGTTAGCTCAGCCACATTAGGGAGATGTAAACAATTCTCGGATAAGCACATGGATAATGATGGGATAGTATGGGGGATGAGCTGAGATTAGTTCACAGGTCGGCGCAACATCGAAGCCGAAGGGCCTGTGCTGCGCTGTATTATTCTATATTCTGAAGTCAAATCTCCACTTTGGGAACCTCCAACCCCATAGCATCAATTGGGATTTCACCAGTTTCCACATTTCCCCTCCCCCACCTTACCCCACTTCACAAATTCCAGCTCAGCACCGTCCTTATGAGCTGACGCATTTGTCTCATTTCCTTCCCACCAATGTAGATCACCCTCCCCTCCAAACTATCAACATTACACCCTCCCCCGTGCACCTATTAGTATCTCAGCTATCTTCAGCCCAGCTCCAGCATCTCACATTTATCTCTCCACACTCGAGGCTTCCAACCAAATTCCTGATGTAAGGCGTGTGCATGAATTGTGGTTCTCCTGCTCCTCAGAGACTTCCTGACATGCTTTGATTTTCCAGCACCACATTCTTGACTCTAATCGCCAGCATCTGTACTACTCACTTTCCCCTATTAAACATGGGTGTCCTTAACTTCCACTCTCCCTTTCCTGACTCCATTTTCAATAAAGTTTAGTGATCTGTAAACAATACATCAGCTTTTTCCCAAGAACAGCACGAGACATGTCTTGGTTTTCGATTAATTTACAGGCTCCTTCGTTTCAGTCATTCCGTGGGATATCGTCTCTTTCATTGTGAGCATTACGAAAGGACATTCTATTTAGGAGAGAAAAAAAATCAGTCTGTCACTAACCTTTGTTGTTTCATGCACAAGGGCACCCAGAAACTTCCGAAACGCACTTTTTTGGAATTTCTTTTGATTTTAATTGCAATGAGTCTTTTGACTCTTCCTACCAAATGCATGACCTCAAACGCCCGAAATGAAATTGCACCTTCAAGGATTTTGCCTACCCACTGAACCTGTGTCTATCCATTTCCAGGTTCCGCTGTCCTCCTCACAACATGCCCTCCCACCTATTATGTATCGTTAGTAAAACTGAACACATTTGACTCAGCCAATTCGTACAAGTCATTAATGCAGACATAAATCATTGAAGTCCTATGACTGACCTTTCCAGCACTTGAGTAATTACACCTTTGAAACTTAAAAAATAACCAATAATCAAGACTTTGTGTCTTCCATTAAGTAAACAATGGACAAGCCTGGCTTTTTTTTACTCAACACCGTGAACTCCTACCTTGTGTAATGGCTTTTGATGTGGTCTCTTATGGAATGCCGACCAAAAATTGATCAACTCGGCATGTCATATTATCAAAGAACTCTGACAAAGTTGTCAAGTGTGTTTTTCCTTTCAACTAATGATGTTGACTCAGTTTGTCTCCAATCAACTTTTCTCAACGTCCTGCTATTTCTTTCTTCACAATGGTCTTTCGCAGTTTCCAAGTGACAGACAAGACATTGGAACAGATGGAAGCTATTCGGACCATCAGGTCGTCTCCACCTTTTAATGAGGTCATGTCTGACTTGGTTAATTTTCAGTTGCAAAGTTCCCTTATCCCCGTTTCCCTTTATTCCCCAAGTGACTAATTGGCTCGCGATCTCAGCCTTGATCACACCCAACCTTGACAGCTCTCTATTGTAAAGAATTCTGCAGATTTTCTACCCTCTGAAAGACCGAATATTCTTCTCATCTGTGTGTCAAATAATTAACAGTTCACCTGAAATTAGGCTCGATATATTCTACACAAATGTCGTTTTTCAATAAATATCTTCAGTCCCAGTCCTCTGGAAACTGACGCTAATCGGTAGCAACATTTACTCCAGAACACCAACCCGCCCATCCGCAATGCACCCTCACCCATCATTATTAACAGACCACGGTTACAGAATCACGAGAAAACTCGGGAACACACAAGTTACGAAAAACGCTCGAAGCGAGCCAGACTGCTGTTGTGGAAAAGTTGGTTCCTGTGATATGGATGTGTTTTCAGAGAGTGCAGAACTGTTGCCATGTCATTACAGTGAATGTCTCAGGATTTGTTTTGGAAAAATAAAACTGATTGAGGACAACAATCGCTTCGGGAAGGACAGGCTGAAGTTTGAATTCATGAAAAGACTGTTTTATAGATCGTGTAACGAGTCAGCTTACCCGTCTTTGTTGCGTAAATGGTCAACACGTTCATCCATTAACCGAACAATTGGTGGTTTGGAAGCACCCAGGATTGGATGCTTTCCTGTACAGCTCCTGGTTTTTAATGTGGTCAGGAAAATTTTCCCCAAACAGGAATCTAATCCGGAACCAGAAAGGAAATTCTGTATTGTTTTAATGGCTAATGTAAAGGAACTTGGATTTTCAGGATCTGAAACAAAAATAAAAAATGCTGAGGAAAGACTGGGGTTTGCCAGTACTACTGGGAGAAAGCGGAGTTCGAATAACTTCTGCAGAAATTCTGAAACGGTGAATCGCCCTTTCCCAGCCCAGATCCTGCTCGACCTGCTGAGTATTTTCCTGCAATTTCCGCCTTCTTTTAAGCTGAATATCGATTCCACCCCTCGGGGTGGAACACCCAGACTCACTTTGTCCCGACATTTCATCGATTTTAAAGCTGTGGTTTTTGAATTCAAATAAACCAAACAGTGATTCAGAACTGCTGAGCTCACCAGAGACAAAGACCTGGAAATGACTAATTCAACAGTGAATTCATGCTCTTATGTAGTTGTGGCCGAGTGGTTAAGGCGATGGACTTGAAATCCATTGGGGCATTCCCACGCAGGTTAGAGTCCTGTCAACTACGGTGTAGGGTGCAGTTCACTTTGGATTTTTTGGGGGGATTCAGATCACGGTGGATAAAATCACATCATTCAGGTCATGAATGGTGCAAATCTCCAGTGCACTCAAAGAACTGCACAGATGGACACTTGCATTGCCAAATTTGTTAGACTCGTTACGACACAGGGTAAACCATCCTGCTTCATATAAAACACAGGAACGATTTCTGCCATACAGTAATCTGCAAAAATTCGATTCGCCAAGAATTGAACAAAGTAAAAATTAAGAACTTTATTTCTAAAGTAAAAGAGTAATAAATTAACAAACCACGATTGACAAAGTAAATCTATTACCCATTGTGACGTTCCCTTCGATAATACTATTCAGATAAAACTCCCAATTAAAGTTAACAAAACAGCTCTTCTTTTCTCAAAGCCAGGCAGCTGTAGGTTCTTTTCTTCGGATCTTCCTGTGTCTTCTTTTTCCTTGTTAGGAAATTCGGTGTCACACGTCACCGATCGAAAAGGTATTTTTCAGAGATATCTTTTTTCAAGAAGATTGTTACATGCAAGGACTTGGCAGTCCACCTCTCAACTGTTCAATGTCCCCCGTATCATACCCCAGAGCATCTGATTGTGTCATTGCTTTTTAAGATTTTCAATAGACATAATTCAAATTTGAATTGAAATTAATGTTTTATTCTGGATAAAATTTAAACTGAGTGGTCAACTCGAAATGTTTATGTCTCTTGGCAATTAACTAACTGAGTTGTTCGACCCAGTATTACGTTGTTGTATTCTTGATAACACTTGTTGCAGTGTCTGGTTATTCTGCTGCTTTTAACAGTCTTAACCATGCACCAATATGTTTAAAACACCTCGACCATCATAATGAACATATGTTTTCATTTTAATTTTTAAATACTTGACCCTGACATACCGATAAATTTCGTAGAATATCGCCTTAACTTTTTCCTAGAAACACACATAAAACATTAAATAAAGACAAATCTCATCTCAACGCCATAAGTTTAATCTGCAATAACCTGTCTGTGAATACATTCGACAGACAAGTAACATATACGATTTATAAATTGAAAGTCTATACCGTTAGAAGCCAACGAAATAGAGTCATATTCTTATATATAAACGTTCTAGCGGATTGTGGTCAGTGTACATAACCGTTTCTGAAACATTGTCCGTGCATATAGATTAAATTTGTAAGGCCAATACCAAACTCAATTGTTCTTTTTCGATTGTGGAGCATTTCCTCTGGTAGATGTTGATTTTCTTTGAAAAGTAACCAACTGACAGTTCAATCCCATGCTTATTTTTCCTGTTGAAGTACAGCTCCTACTCAAACGTCACTAAAATCGATGGCGACTTTAAACGTTTTTGAGACGTTTGGTGTAGGTACAACTGGTTTGGTGGTGAATATCGACTTCAAATGGTCGAATGTTTCCTGGTATGGTACTGTCCACTGAAATGTTGTATTCTTTTTCAGCAAATCGGATAACGGTGCCACTAAACGAACATAGTTTGGAACCGACTTCTGACATAATCCGCTGAGTCTGAAGAATTGAAGAAACTCTTTCTTCGAAGTTGATCATGGAGATTCCTCTGTAGCCTTCGCCTTTACATTTTGGGGGCGGAGTCAACCTTACATGAACGATGTTACATCCCAAGAACGTCACCTCTTTCGTGAATTATGTTTTATTTATGTTTAGCATCAGTTTTGCTTCTCATGGTCTTTCAAAGAGCTCTGCCAACAGTCTTTTGTGATCATTCCTTGAATTGCAAAAGATCACGACATCGTCCAAATGCACTGCACAGTTTGTCAATCCAGCCACAACTCTGTACATGTGTCTTTGGAGTGTGGCGGGCTTGTTCTTCAGTCGGGGAGAAAGTGAGGACTGCAGATGCTGGAGATCAGAAATTGAAAATGTGTTGCTGGAAAAGCGCAGCAGCTCAGGCAGCATCCAAGGAACAGGAGAATCGACGTTTCGGGCATGATTCCTGAAGAAGGGCTTACGCCCGAAACGGCGATTCTCCTGTTCCTTGGATGCTGCCTGACCTGTTGTTCTTCAGTCGAACGTGCATCACTTTAAACGGATATAGCCTGTGTGGAGTTACAAACGCAGAAATCTGTTCACCAACTTTGATGATAGTATCTGCCCGTGGCTACACATTATGATCGCATTTTGGCCCATCTGATCAAGATCCTGTTGTAATCTGTTGTAACCTTCTTTGCTGTCCACTTATCCTCCAATTTTGGTGTCATCTGCAAACTTACTGACTATGCCTCTTAGGCTCACATCCAAATAATTTATATAAATGAAGAAAAGTAGAGGACCCAGCACGAGCCTTTTCGCACTCCACTGGTCACAGGCCTCTAGTGTGAAATGCAACCCTCCACCACCATCCTCTGCCTTCTACCGTTCAGCCTTATCTGTATTGAAATGGCTAGTTCTCCCAGTAAGCCTTCAGATCTAACCTTGCTAATCAATCTTCAGTGGGAAACCTTCTCCAGCGCCTGACTGAAGTCCATATAGATTACATCTACCGCTGTGTCCTCATGAATCCTCTTAATGTAATGGAAAATTATCCATTTACACTAAATTTGAAAGAGAATGTTTTTCTCACATTTAATGTTGTGCTGAGATGTAAAAACAATACTTTGAAGAATTTTACAGTCAGTTTGTCTCTATATCAGTTTGAGAAACAAACAACTGGACCTTGCAACAATCGAACTCAGTGCAAGCAGAACTGTTATGTCCAAGACCAGGGGATTATAGAATAACATTTAGTGTTTGCCCAGACTTTGCCATTGAGTGTGAGATAAAAAAAACACATTTGAGGCCAGCATCTGAAGAACACCCAGATAACCCTTACATTGAAGCATCGAGATGAATGGACAGGGGTCAAATCTGCAGAATTGAAATATAGCTCCTTTCTTTGCTCTTGCTAATAGTTGAGTCAAGTCGAGTTAATTTTCAAGACAGTAAACTTGGGGACTCGTCCCGGGACCAGGCGTCTGGATGGGATTCTGAAGATTCCCACTAGGCGTAGGTGGCAGCGCCTTGAATGTGATTCGCTTCATATCGAGCGCTGAATTGGCCCTTATGCGTGAGAGGGCTGGGAATCGGTCGATCACCCAAGCGAATCGAATAGAGTCGGGGTAAGAATCGTGGCTTAGATAATCCTCCATAGAGACTCATTCTAATAGAATAAATACGGCAGCAACATGCTTCAGTGAATCTCGCGTGGTATTAGAACAAAACCCAAGGGAAGGGGATTGCCGCTTCTAACGTGTTTCAGAGACACACATTTAAGGGTGGGGTTAGACTTGGAGCCACCACTGGCTGAGTTGGACTCACCAAAGACGTACTGCATACTTGTTTTTTTTTTGGTTTAGGAAAACCAAGACATTGAGGCAGACGTATCCAATGCGAGAGGGGTTCTCCGGAGGTAAGTAAGCATGGCAAAGGGAAATGATAATGGTACCGCGCGAGAGACAGAGAGTTGAACATTTTTCCAGTTACACTAAAATTAAGCTCCGGCAATAGCAAACAAAAGGAGAGTCCACACAGTACTTGAAATGGCCAAACAAAAATACAATTCATGCTCAATTATGACGGCCCAGGGTCTGTAAAGCAGTTAGAATTGTGGATCAAGGAATGTACTTTACCAGAGGGAGGAAGTTTTAGTAATAGATAGCTGTAAATATTGAGGTGGATGTTGGAGGAGAGAGAAAAGGAGAAAGGAAGGGAAAATTGAACCTGTGAATTGGAGTGCTGATAAAATGTAAGGCTGAGGCTGACATAGGGAAAGGAAATCTCAATTATGTGATAGATCAAGTACATGTACAAACACCAGCACACACACAGACGCGCACAGAAAAAAACATAATGAAGCTGCCTCAGGGTCTGCTGGATCAACGATTGGACACCATACCTGCAACCAATTGAAGTAACAAGCCCAAATGAAGGATGACCACTCCAAGAAGGAAAGGGCCTCTTCGCGATCAACCTCTGACAGATGGTGAGTCAGACAGGGAGGGTACTGGCGAATGATCAACTAATCAGGCAATTCTGCAAGCTCCAATGTTAGACGTTGCAGGTGGATTATTTGGATATAAACATGAGACAACACTGTGCCTACCAATCCGCGAGTGGTGGGGCAGTGGAAAGAGAAAATGCTACCCTAAAAAATAAATTGACAAAATGTTGTGAGGAACTAGGGTTGACATGGACAAAGGCATTTCCCATTGTGCTAATGTATATGAGATCCGGGAGGAGAGGAAGAGCTTATCTTGGCCCGTTTAAGACTTTGTTTGGTAGGCTGCCCATTACAAGAATTGGCCCAAGACCTATGTTCGGACAGATAACATGCCATTGTGAAGAAGACATGTTGTGTTACTGTATAAAACTCTCTGCACTTTGTCTCAAACGCAGAATCAAGTGAAAGCAGCACTACCCCATCCAGCAAGGTGGGATCCTGCACGATTTTGAACCTGGAGACTGGATAGTGGTGAAAGACTTCAGGAGGAAAAACTGCAAGGCGGGGAGGTGGCTGGGACTGTTTTTAGAGCTCCTTGCAACACAGACAGCAGTTAACATTGAGAAATGAGCCACGAGAATACACGCCAGCCATTGCAAACGTGGAGTTTGTCCTGAGGAGACATTGGGCAGCACTGGAACCAATTAAGTGCAAGTAGTGATTAGAAGCCTCACACAATTAAGGGGCTGCCACAGCTTACACTTTTAGTAAGCGAACTGGTAAGATTATTGGTAAGGGCAGGGGCATTTGGGATACAGCTGCAGATAGTAATCTTAATTGAGGGTATCAAAATGACCTTCACGTGCGCACGCTGGGAGATTCGAAACAATGACGACTATAAATGAGATAATAAATATTTATGCAGGGAATGTTGCGGCGCTGGTAACTGGCATTTAGTAGTAGCCACCACGGCCAAAGGGACACCTGATCCTGGGAATAGATATTATTTCATCAAGGTCGGAGGTGCTCGGGCACGGGTGATAATATCCAAAACGCAGAAGAGCGATGAGTGAGTGTACTGATGTGGAATAGATGAACCCTTCTCCGACATCTATAGACAGGTGAATGTGGTGGTACAGCCGCCGCCCCCCACCACCACCCGAGATGAAGTGCAGAAGGTCCTACAGAAGATAGCAGTACCAGGGCATGTCAACCAACCAAACCAGATCATGGATCTAACCCCAAGTAGAGTGGAGGGCGTTAATGTCACGACGGAACGCGGAGGGAGTCGACGCGGCATGATAGCGAGCCGAGCTCGGGAGTGGAAATAGGCCCTGCAGGAGAAAGATGGCGTAAATCCGACGCCAGTTGGTTGGGAATTGCGGAGGCCACTGCTCAATGTGAAGGGAACAGAGCATGTGCTTTGGCCTCAATACAACACAGGAGATTAGACGTTTGCTACCCTAGTTGGATATGTTTGCACATAGCCCAATGGTGGACTACTGAACCACTCACAGAGAGCCTGACGAGAAATACGAGCTGTCTGCTTCCCCGGGCTGCGACGACCCTGACCCTGATAGGGGGAACAATTAGGACAAATCTTGCGCCACCACTTGAACTTAAGGCCAACTACAGTCCGAAGGCAGAGCCAGTCCTGACCACAGAATTCCATAAAGTTGAAGCCATTTGTTTTTGCACCAATCTGGAGAGATTCAACTTGTGGATCTTCCAGTGCAGTTCGACGCTGTACTTAAGAAATAATTTTTACTCAGCAACTTTTGCAAATAGTATGATCATAGACATTACTTGTTCCTGTATCAATAATCAGACCATGATGGAGGGTTTAATATGGTCCTGTGGAGAGAAAGGGTTTTACCTCCTTCCCCTGGGATGAAAGGGGTGTTGCTACCCTGCGATACTGTCCACTGGCACAACAGTGTTCATCCTAAGGGCCCGTAACAGACGCACCTGAAGAGACATCCCACGGCATTGGAAGGTTTACACATTCACAGATCCCTGAACTACTACAGGAGCGAACATTGGGTGGTCCATTCTTTTGGGAGCAGGCAGAACAGTGGCAATAAACAAGATAAATGGCCTCGCATATAGTGTATTACTGTGAGCAAATGCGACAGAGGAAGGCGAGCACACATTAACACTGAGTTCACGGCAGTTAGGGAAGCAGTGATACAAAATCGATTAGTACTAGACATACTGACGGCCGGGAAAGCGGGCGCGTCTTCAATATGTCAGGTACGTCATTCTGTTTTAATATTGCTCAGGAGTCCCAAAATATCACGAGTGTAATAAATCATATGAAGTACAACTGCCTCCCCCACAGATGACTCTTGGTTCCGATGGCTCAATTCACTTCGGGGAGGATTGGGGGCATTGGATCCTATACGTGCTATTAATTGTTGTACTGGTCTTACTCATCCTGTTGTGTGTAGGGCCCTACTTGTGTAATTGCCTACGCCACTAGCTTATGAGCGCAGTGGGATACCAAAAACTAAAACTATCAGTGGCCACACTGCAGGAAAGTCCGATTGCGCGGACCCCACCCTACCATGACGTTGACGAGTGTGACGTGTGCGCATGGGATGTGGAGAGGGCACTCCAGAGCAAGTGACGGGACCAACACAAAGCTGTGTTACAGGCGGGTTGCATCTGAGGAAAGGCCTGGTGTTTGGTAAACATTTTCTGATGTATAGCTATCCTGGCAATGTATTTTTTGTTGATGCTGTAGTTGTCCTTGTTGTCATAAAATGACAAAAAGCAGGAAAATGTAATGGAAAATTTTCAATTTACAGTGAAATTTGAAAGAGAAAGATTTTCTAAAATTTAATGCTTGCCGAGCACTATAAACAATACTTTGATGAGATTTGCAGCCAGCTTGTCTCTGTTTGAATTTTGCAAACATTCAACTCGAACTTGTGACAGTCGAACTCCGCGAAAGCTGGAGAAATATTATGCCCAAGATCAGGGAATGAGAGAATAACAACTTGAGTTTTCCCAGCCGATGCCCTTGACACCGTGATAAGAACCAGTATAAGGAAAATATCTGAACAATGCTCAGATACCCCTTACATTGAGGCATCTAGCTGAATGTACTGCGGTCAAATCTGCAGAACTTAAATAAAGCTCCTTTCTTTGCTCTTGCTAACAGTTGAGTCAAGGCGATTTAATTTCCACGACAGCACCAGGTGCTGCAGAATGTTACAAGGGTAGGTAGTGGTTGTCAGTACTGGAGAATGTGACAGGGATAGACGTTGGGTGCAGGTGCTAGAGGATGTTGAAATGATAGTGAATGGGTGACGGTGCCAGGGAACTTTAACAAGGATAGTTCAAGGTGTAGTTTCTGGAGAGCAATACAGGAATAGCGTGCATCGGTTCTGGACAAATTATAGGGGTAAGGAGTGGGTGCAGGTGCTGAAGAACTTTAGACGGCGAGGGTGTGTGTTAAGGTGGTGGACAATGTTACAGTTTGATGTACTGGTGATAGTCCCGGCATATGGAGTGGTATAGGTGTACGAAAATGTTGCAGGAATAGAGAATGGCGCAGATGGATGAGAAGTTTGCAAAGATAGGCAGCGGATGCAGGTGGTTAAGATTGTTACAGGAATCGTGAGTGGGTGTAGGTGCTGGAGAATGTCGCAAGGACAGGGAGTGGGAGCTGGTGCTGGAGAACGAGACAAGGACAGCTGGTGGGTGTGGCTGATTCAAAATGTTGCAGTATTAGGGAGCGGCTGAAGTTATTGGAGAATATGATAGTAATAGGGAGCGTGTGCAGGTGCTGGACAATGTTACAGGGATAGGATTTGGGTTCCGAGGGTGCAGAAGATTACAGTAACAGGGAGTGTGTGTAGGTGTTATAGAATGTGACAGAGCTGGGGAGTTGGTAGGGGTTGGAGAATATTAGAGGAATGGGCAAGTTTACAGGTGCTCGGGGATACTACTGTGATACAAGAACTGGTAGGTCCTGGGTAATGTGACATGGATAGGGAAGGATGTCCCTGCTGGAGAATGTTTCACCGATAGGGCGGTGTATCGGGGCTGGAGAAGCTTACAGGGATGAACGAATTGTCGGTTCTGAAGAATGCTGCGGTGATAGATGATGGTGTAGGTATTGAGGATGTTATAAGCGCAGTGATGGGGCATAGGTGCTGGATAATGTTATAGGGATAAGGTGTGGGAATAGGTGCTGCACAATGTTTGCTGAGATGGGGTGCTGGAAAGTGTTACGGAAATAGTGAGTGGGTGTAGAGACTGGAGATGTTACAGGAGTATATAGGGCTGTCGGCACTTGAGAATGTGACAGGGACAGTGAGATTGCCAGTGGATGAGCAGATTACAGGAATAAGAAGTGTTTGTATGTGATTGGGAATGTGACAAGTATAGTGAACAGGTGTATGTACTGGAGAATGAGATTTGGATAGGGACTGGATGAAGGTGCTGGAGAATATTACAAGGATGGAAAGTGAGGGTGTCATTGGATGGAGATCGTAATCGATAGCAAGGGTGCCTTTTCAGGAGACTTTTCAGGGAAAGTAAGGGCTATAAGGATTGGAGAAGGATACTGCCTGAATCGGAGGGCTGCTCTTCCGAGGAGAAGTTGATGAATTTGGACATTTCTCTCTGGAGAGAAGGAGGAAGAAAGGTGACCTGAGCGTCAAAATTAGCTCAGCAGATTTTGGACGGAAATCAGAAGCAGCTTGTTCACACACAGGGTCGTATATCTATGGAATTCCCTGCCCAGTGAAGTAGTTGGCGCGACTTAACTAAACAGTTTTAAAACAAAAATAAGCATTTTCTTAAAGAACAAATTGATTCACGGATGCGCATCTCAGTGGACTTGAGACCATGAACAGATCAGCCATGATATTATTGAATGGTCGAGCAGGCACGAAGGGCCAGATGGCCTACTCTTAGTTATTTTATTATTATATTATGAAAATACAAACAAAATAGCTGTTTCGTGTCTTTGTAATTTCTCAGTTCTGTCCTACAAATGATCCTGTCTGCACTTTCACTCTTGAAAATGTGTTGCTGGAAAAGCGCAGCAGGTCAGGCAGCATCCAAGGAACAGGAGAATCGACGTTCCCGGATTAAGCCAAACGTCGATTCTCCTGTTCCTTGGATGCTGCCTGACCTGCTGCGCTTTTCCAACAACGCATTTTCAGCTCTGATCTCCAGCATCTGCAGTCCTCACTTTCTCCTTGCACTTTCACTGTTCCACATTTGAACTTGCGTTTAGTATTTAGTTGTAAACATTTGTTTAAGCTTTTCGTCAAACGTTATGCTTCTTGTTAATTTGGGTTTTGTTTGTTTTTTGGTGTTTGCATCGGTTTGTTGGTTATCCTTTGCAGGGTCTTAAACGTCAAGTAATCCATGTCTCCACAAAATATCTGGCATTTTTCAACTGCTCTCCTCCTGTTTGCGCGTTAGCGGGATGTGTGAACGCAGGTCATCTAGGAGTGCTTCTACAATTAACAAATATTGCCTGTCTTCCATTAAATTTGTTTCAAGTACTTTAACGATTCACTGAAGCCAACTTGCCCCTCATGTCTTCCTATCTTGAATGACTCAATTGTTAATTGTTTCACGCAAAACCGTTTTGTATTTACAAATATTGTAAAATTTAGCATGTTAGCATTACTACTCCCAATATTCAATTTATAGCAAGATTTCAATTAGAACTCTCATCAAAGAACACAAATTCTAAAATAACCTGATCTCTACATTTTTGTGCAACGTCCTATTATGCGAAAGAAACATTTATTCCCAGACTGAGCATTCATTTGTATTAGCACAGCTTCGATGCAACATGAAATCGTCTATTTTTACTACACAAAATTGAATATCGATTTTCCTGTTGCATAGCATGTCAAACATTTTCATTGCAGTTTTCATTTATATACCACAACTCAAATCGATACTTGCTTCTCGTTGTGTTTTCTTTATGCTCAGTCTCACCAGATTCTGTGCACTCTGAAAAAAAAATCGAAGGCCTTTGATCAGGATCCACAATTTGGGCTCCTATGGATGGTTAAAAAGCATTGAATCCTGTGTCGCTGGCAAATTAGTTAACAATTATCTTGATGGGATGAAGGCAAAATAAATAGTGGAAGACGTTTGTCAGAGTGGAGAACTTTGTGTAGTGCAGAGCCTCAGGGTTGTTGTTGGGTCCATTGTTGTTTGTCATCTGTATCAATGATTTGGATGAGAATGTACAAGGATTATTAGTAAGTTCTCACATGACCATGAAATGGAGTTAAAAGATTGTTTACTCTGGATCACGTTGCGATTAGGAGAGATGATGATTTGAGTTGGTAATGAATATTAATGTAGGAAAAACCCCGAGGACTGGATGGGAGCTGTACCAGGATGTTGATGGAGGTGAAAATTGAAATACCTGGTGTTCTGACAGCATTATTGTCGCATCCCTAAACACAAGTGAGATGTCAGAGGACGAGAGCTAATGCTGTCCTTCTGTACAAGAATGTGAGTAGGGATATTCCAGGTGATGACAGACCAATAAGCCTGAATACAGAGATGGGAAAGTTGGTGGAGAAAACACTGAGGGGTAAGACTTGTTTACATTTGTAAAAGAGTGGGCTTATGAGTAATAGGCAACATGGTTTTGTGCGGGGAGATAGCGCCTTCCTTACTTCGGAGAGTTCATGGAGGGATTGATCAAGTTAATAGATGAAGGATGGGCTGTAGGTTTCATAAACATGGACTTTCATAAGGTATTTGATTAGGTTCGCGACGGCAAACTAATGGAGGAAGTGACAACACACAGTGTGCAGAGTGTTTTAGGTAGGTGAACAAAACGCTGGTTGTGCAATAGGAAACAGAGAGTTGTCGCTGAAGGGAGTTTATCGATGTGGAAAAGGTGACCAGTGGTGGTCCACAACGATCATTGTTCGGCTCACTGTTGTTTGTGAAATATGTCAATGATCTGGAAGTGGGCATTGTGGTCCGATCAGTAAATTTGCAGATGGCACGAAGTTTGGTGGAGTACCAGAAAGTATAGAGGATTGACAAGGTTTGCAAGTGAATATAGATAGACTGGACAGTTAGGTGGAGTAGTGGCAGATGGATTTCCACTCGGGCAAATGTGAGATGATGCAATTTAAGAGATCCAATTCGACAGCTATCAATACTGTAAGCGGATGATACTTGAACAAAAACGTTGATGAGTGGAGAGATCTGGAAGTTTAGGTCAATTGTACACTGAAGTTGGCTGCACTGGTGGATAGAGTAGACAAGACTGTATATGGTATGCGTGCCTTCAATGACGGTGTGCTGGATATAAGAGAGGGAGGACATGTTAAACATGTACGAGACTCCAGTTTGGCTGCATTTTGAATACTGTGTAGAGTTCTTGCCGCCACATTACCAAAATAATGTGGACGATTTGGAAAGGTTTTAGAGAAGGGCTATGCGAGTGATGCCTGTTATGGAAGGTGATCGCTCTGAAGAGAGGTTGAGTAGGTGGGGACTGTTTTCATTAAAAAAAATAAGATTGAGAGTGGACCTGATTGAAACCCACAAAATCATGAAAGTTGTAGACAGGGTTTGTGGACATTAGCTGTGTTTTCTTTTTCCCAGAGAGATATATTCAACAATGCAAGGTAACCATTCAAGTTGAGAGATGAAACGTTTGAGAGAGAGACACACAGATAACACTTCATACCGAGGGTGGTAGGTTCCTGCAACTTGTTGTCAGCTGAGATAGAAGAGACAGGCATTGTAGATTCAATGATAGGGCGTCTGGACCGATGAATAAGTAGGTGATTAGCAGAGTGATACAGATCCATAGGAATTAGGCGATCGGTTGAGACAGTGGATCTGGATCGGCTCAGGCTTACAGGGGTGAAGGACCTGTTACTGTGTTGTAAATTTTATTTGCTCTTCTATGCTCTTAGGTGTTATCATAGACAGTGAGGAGCTTTATCAGAAACACAACGCGTACTTCATCTGTTACAGCAATCATTTATGTTTTCAATATGCAAATGGTCTGGGAAAAATAGTTCGGTCGTGGATAACAGGAAAATGAATCTGTGGATTGTCTACGAGATGGCTTTTTGGAACATTGAATTTACTGGTGGGCCTTCAGCAAGATATGATAAGGGAACTCAAGGTAAATGAATGCTCAGGGCCATTGAATATAATAGGATGGAAGTGACAATGCAATTTGGAAAGATGCACATAGACTTGTTATTACAGCTGAATAAAGGAAACGAGGAGGAATTGTGTTAATATAATATAATATAATATAATATAATATAATATAATATAATATAATATAATATAATATAATATAATATAATATAATATAACTGGGAGCGGAACCGAGCAGGAAAAGAAAACAGTGGAATGGCAATGCCAGGATTTTCTGTGATTGATTCAGCAGACATGACAGAGCTTCACCCCGAGAAAAAAGAAGCATGACAGAGGGTGTGATGCAACCTTGGCAGACTTGGTAAATCAGGGATAGTATTAATTCGAAAAAATCTAGTGTATAAAGTGATGAAAGGCAACTGAAAACGAGAGGATTGGGAAGTCTGCAAAGAATAGTAGATGGCAACAAAGAAATAAAGAGGGAGAAGATTAAACTATGAGAGTAAGCTGGCCAGTAATATTATAGAAGACTGCAAGAGTTTCATGAGAGACATAAAGTGCAAGAGCGAGCAAAAGTGGACATCGGGCCGCAGGAAAATAACGCTGGAGAGATCGTAGTGGGAAACAAGGGAATGGCTAAAGAACTGAAAAACAACATCGTGTCAGCCTTCATGGTGGAAGATACGAGTGATATCGAAAATCTCCAAAACTGCCACACTCTGTACTGGCAGAGCTGAGGATGGTGGCAATAACCAAAGAGAAGGCGCTAGAAAACCTGAATAGGTGTTATGCAGATAAATTACCTGGAATAGATGCGCTCCACACCAGAGTCCTAAGGGAAATTGCTGAATTGCTGAGACAGTGGAGTCCTTCGTCGTGATTTTTGCGAACTCTCCAGAATCAGGCAGGATCCCAGAGGAGGAGAAAGTCGCTAAAGAGACTCTCCTGTTTAAGATGTGAATAAGGCAAAACATGGAATATTACAGACCGATTAACCTCACCTTGGTCATTGAATCGATTGTGAAGAGTGAAGTTTCTGAATACTTGGAAGTGCATGGCTTCGTCAGGGGATGTGATGCCTCAAAGCTTCTACAATTCTCTGAGGAACCAAGGAGCAGCTTAGACCAATTGCAGTCAATGCGTGCACTTCAAGAAGTCCTTTTGGCAACGACCCGAAAAGGAGACCACTAAGTAAAATGAAACTCCTATGGCAGTGCAAGCAAATTGCTAGCACGGATAGACGTTTGGATGTCTGGCAGAGAGCAGAGAGTGGGGATAAAAGAGCTTTTTCTCAGCATGATTGCAGGTGACTGGTGGTGTCCCGCAAGGCTCAGTGTCAATACCACAACTTTTTACTTGATACATTAACAATCTAGATGAGGCAGCTAAGGGCGTTCTGACGTTATTTGCAGAAGAAACATCTTTTAACCACTCAAATCGCCTTGGAGCAATTTGCGCATCCGGCTACCTCAGCTGGTAGAACAAGAGATTTTCAGTCTCAATTCTAATATTCCACACAATGTACATTTTAATCTTTGCTTTTTGAACTGATCCTTGGTTCTTCATTCCAGCGGCAGTGCCATCACATTTAAAGTGAGACTTTCTCCTATTCGTTTTGAGTGATGTTGCAGTGCTGATACAATATACTGAAAAATCAACACCCACCGCCATAAGTAGTTTCATTTGTCATTTGGCATGGCATAACGTGCATTGTTAGCAATTTTGGGAATAGCAACTGAATTGTTGCTCATTTCAAAGTTTGAACACATAGGAAATGGAACTCTGTAGTGGATGAAAATTAACATAACGAGCTAAATGTAAACTAATAAACAAAAATGGACATAAGAGCATGATACAAAATCTGAAGTCAAGGTTTATTGATTTACTAAAAATGTTCAAATGAATTATCGAGCCACATGATCAACTTCAAGATATGAAGTCACGTAAATATGCCAAGTGAAAAATAAAACTTCGTGAGCAAATCTCTCTTGCATTGTAATCCAAGCAATCTGCCACATTATATTTGACGATGAATAGAGGATCTACCATTTTGCAATCAAAATGGTATAATGTGACGAACAAGCGAACAGATACATTGGTTAACGTTGGTAAAATATTTTTTTTCCGAATTTGGTGACGTCACATTACGTCGATAGTCACAGAAAAGCAAATTAATACAATACGCGTTGATCCTTCAAGGGCTATGTGTAAATCCAACATTCTGGTGAACGTCTGCTATCAACACGACAGGAAAGCAGCGTGCAGGTGTAATGTCGACGTCTCGAGGGAGCATACGCAGAATGATGAATGATAATAGAGGGATGAGCAAATTTTAAATTTACGAGTAGTAAAAATTATAGCTTGGTAGAGAGCGTGATGAATCTGGAGAATGTTCAGCAGGCTGTTGCAAACATGTTGCATCAGTCTCTTTCAAACCCTAATCAAGAACTTACCTCTCCCTTACACGAAGTATGGAGGGTGGGGTCTCATTGTCAATGTTGGGCCTTTGATAATGGCAGCCATCCTTCAGAGGGGCAAAGATGTGCGATGAGCATGTAACGCCACCATGTTGGCAGCAAGCAAGTGTGTCAACGGTGTGGAAGAATCACAAACAACTGATTTGTTCAGAATTGTCAGATCTTCTCAACGTAACTGATGATGTTTCACATCTTCTTGATTAGGCAGCACTGTAGGAAAGACTGAAGGATGAAATAACAAATTGTTCTAGAGAAACAATGCCTTCTCAAATGAAATTAAAGTTCTAAGCAATCTATGGAGAAAATGCAGGTAAAGATTAAAGTATAGTGATCCTTCCGGAATTTTGTACGCCATTTGCTTCTGCCATCCAGCCATATGTGTTCATTGATCTGCGACTCTGTTAAGTCACAGCTGAAACTGAAGACTTTGAACAAACAGTATCCTCAAATAAAGGATCAACCAATAGCAAAGAGGGACAATGTTCAGCAGTTCGATTGGTGTGGCCATCGTGTACTAGCTTACAGGAGGAGGAAATGTTGTCAACTCTTATTCAAAGTGACGGTCCCTCAAGAAAGCTTACCCAAACCTCAACAGCTCTACCATAACCATTTCGACTCAACTCATCGGAAGAAGTTTTAAAAATCTGCCGTTTCCAAAACTCTCAGAAGCGTGGGCAACTCTTATATTTTGCAAGTTTGCGCAATGTATGTCATCATCAGATAATAAAAAAAGAGAGAGAGAGATTAAATGGTTTTGGAATGAAGTCATAGCTTGGACTAAAAACTCTTCTGTTTAATTATGGAAATTTGAAGTGGATGGCACACACGTCAGTTAAGTCTGTGACTTGAAGTGAATTTGGTGATAAGGTTACTAACATACACCTACTGCCAGGATACTTAAAGCAGGTTCAGTATTTGATTCGAAATCCCACTTCTGGAACCCAACAAAGGCATTATCTCTCTCAATCCCTCTCTCTTTCCCTCCTCTAAAGAACGCCACAAGAGGCATTATCGTTCCTTTCCTGAAAGATATCCGTGGTCCAATCAGACAGCTTTCAGACACAACTGTTTTTAAACTGAAATTTCTCTTTTGGCGGGACTCCTCTCATGCACTTCTTTCTCTTTTACGTCACCTTCACAGGATTTTGGAAGGGGAGAATTTAACATCAGAAAATTCACATCACACAACATCACATCAGAATCTCATAGTTACACACATTTCTGGTAACTTTAATATTTTTTGGATTTTGTACATGGAAATTTAAATCCTCATTTCCATTGTGGAGAAACTTTTTTCCCTGCTTGGACAAGATTCTGTCGATGGCCAGAAAAAAGTGCTGTCATATTCGAGAGTGTGTTGCTGGATAAGCAAAGAGGTCAGGCAGCATCCGGGAAACGGGCGAATCGACATTTCAGGCATATGCCTTTCATCAGGAAGGGCTGGTGCCCGAAGCGCCAATTCTCCTGCCCCTCCAATACTGCCTGACCAGCTGTATTTTTCCATTACCACACTCTTGACGCTAATCTGCTGTCTTCAGTTCTCACTTTCTCCACATGTTCTGTCGTAGTCGGGTGAAAGTGTGGAAATATGTTGGTTGTGGAAAGCAAATGAATACCCATCCAACCTGGACACATATCGGTACAATCATACCGAACAGAGGCGGTTTACCTGCGCAGAACATGAGAAGGTTTTCAGTGACATATCCCACCAGACGGCAAATTAGGAAGTTCACATTATTAATACAGATCAGTCACCCATTCAGAGTGTGGGAAAAGAAGCACTCAAGCAACACACTCACGAAAACCCCAGCGAGTTCACATTGGTAAGAGATCATTCATGTGTTCTGAATGTGGCAAGGGATTCATTCAGCCATCCCACCTGCTAAAACACTAACAGGTTAACAGTAATGCAAGAACATTTCCACTGTGGAATTGTGGGAAATGATTTAAATATACTGCAAAACTGGTCAGTCATCATTGTGTTCACACTGATGAGAAACCGTTTAGATGCTTTCACTTTGTTTGGGTTCACCAGCAAATCGCACCAGAGAGATGCCATTCAGCTGTCCCTAATACAGAAAAAATAATGATACTTTCTTTCTAATCTGCGAAAGCACCAGCGTATTCACATTAGGGAGAGATCATCACCTGCTCTAAGTGTGGGAAGGGCTTTTCTCAGCCATCAATCTGTTCAGACAAAAACAAGTTCAAAAGTAATTACTGTGATTGAGTTTTGTTATTCGTAAACTGGATTGAATCCTGCTGACTTGGGTCTGTGTCTGCTGATGATTACTGCTTCCAGCCCAGCTATTGGGACTCACATTCTATGCAATGAGAAACCAATCCTCTTTGTTTTAAAGTCACGCAGATCTTCGATGCATGAAAGAAAAACAGCTTGCTGGAGAAACTCAACAGGTCTGACACACCTGCGGGGAGATAAAAGTAATAAATATATTGAATCTGATCTGAATCTGCTTTGGCACTGAAGTGGACTGGGAATGATTACTATGTAGGAAAGGAGTAGGAAGAGGACGTGAAATATTGTAGTCGTGCCAAGAGAGCTCGTGGTGGTATGGAGATGTATAGATTTATAGGCGGTGCGTGAGTTAAGTTTAAAATGATAAATTACTTTATTTCGGCTGACAGCAAGCCTAATAACCAAGACACTGTTTAGCTCCCAGGTAGAATGGAGGGAGGGGACATCAGTAGTGGGAAGATGCTGAGAGGGAGCGTTGGAGGAGAGGTTGGTGGCTAACTTAAACAGGACAGTTCCGAATGAAGGACAGAGTTCCTGGTGTTTAGTTTTGAATTCAGTGTTGAGACCTGAAGACTGTTCGTCCAGCTTGTACGTTAACTGTGGAAAATGGTGAGATTTTGTTTGTATCTCAGATGTGAGGTGGTCTTTTTCAATTGTTCGCCCTCTCTCCACCATCCTCACCAACAACACCAAGACCGAGGAGCGCATGGAGGTTTTCTGTGAATGACATAGAAGTGAAATGATTCAGCTGCCTCCCTTCCATCCACCCTTCGCTGAACAAGTCTTTAAATTACCTTTAAAAAATACGAGGTCCTCTGAAAGTTACTAAGTCTGATAACATCTGTGGAGTAATATAATTCCAAAGAAAATTCATACTCAACTCAAGTGCTCACACTGATTCTCCGTTCAGAGATTCTGTCACACCTACTGAATTTCTGCAGCACCTGTGTTTGCATTTTAGATTTGCCCTGTCAGAGCCCATCTTGTGCAAATTTATTGATATAGCCTTCTTCCCATGAAACTGCCAAAGATCCAATTTCCCCATGTTCACTGTGTCTGCAGTTGTCCTCTCTCTGCCGTCTGGTACCGTCCTTCACTCTTCTAGATTCACGGTCAGCATCTATCTTCAGAAATAACCGCGTACTCTCTCGCCCACACAGACCACTGACCCATCTGCGACCCCTCTTTCCACGACTTGTACGTAGTGTAACCAAGGGTTAATCTTTGGTTTGTCCTATTTCTCCTCAACTTGCTTCCATTGTTTTAATCATCAATAAAAAAAAGTGATGCTCATTTTCACATTTCCACTGAGAGGACCAAGACATGCGTCACCATCCTCCCTCTCCATGCCGCTATTTCATGAATCTCTTCTATTTAAAACTCAGCTAACCAAAACCATCTTCTTTGCTGCTGAATGTTCCGTTCTCTGATGTACATGACCTCCCCCATCCTGGAAACTGTCTAAAGCTGAATCATTATGTTCACAATCTTGTTGTTGTATTTTTTACCAGGATCAGTCAGTGATCATATATTCCAAATGGGAAAAGTGAGGACTGCAGATGCTGAAGATCAAAGTGGAGCTCATGGTGCTGGAAAATCACAATCGGGTAGGCTGGATCTGAGGAGCAGGAGTATCGACGTTTCGGGCATAAGCCTGCATTCCTGATGAAGGGTTGTTGCCCGAAACGTCGATCTTTCTGCTCCTTGGATGCCGCCTGACCTGCTGTGCATTTGCAGCACAACATTCTCGACACTTCCCCCAATAGCAGACACAGCCCAGATTGCATTCTCTCTAACAGACACTATGGCTCAATTTTATTATACCTAATTGATGTGGAGTTCAAGCAATTACCCCCAGTACAGTCACTCTTCCCTATCCATGTGATGTGAGGCGTCGAGGAGTGCATACATCTCATGCAGTATCATCCCATTAACCCAATCCTCACAATCCCTGTGTCGGGGAGAATGAGGGATCGATGTCCCATGTTGTATTTTTACGTGGTCTTTATGTAACACGATCCATGGCCGGATTTCAATGACAATACTTACCTAATTTAAAGAAAATGGTGCATCAAATCAAGGTCTGAGGGGAAAGGAGCAGATGCTGTTCTTCCATGTTACTGAAGTTAAACTTCGTTTCAAATATTAGGATCAGCATGCCAAAAATAAACTGCTCGGCGAACTTTCAAATCAAGGGTCTCAGACCTGAACGGAACTCATATCGAAAATTCCCGAGTTGGTGTAGTTGGCAGATAGGACGAGACAATGTTCAATGCAGCAAAATACGAACACTGAAAGGTAATCTAAAATAGGAGGTACGGTTCTGACGATGGTGCAGGAGTGGAAGAACGTGGTTGTATACATACATCACTGAAGGTGAAAGGACAGTTCGAGAAGTGAATGAAACATCCAGTATGTTCAGCTTTATTTACAGGGTCATAGAGTACAAGTGCAGGGGGTAATGTTGAACTTGTTTGCAAGGACTCAGCTGGCGTAGTTGTGGGCATGGCACTATATTATAGAAAAGAGGTGAATGCATTGGTTTGAATGCTGAAGTGATTTACAAGAAAGATTCCAGGAATGGGAATCTTCAGTTCCAGTAGTAAGATTGAAAAATTAGGAACTGTTTTTCTCAGACAGAAGAAAGCTGAGTGGAGATTAAAGGAAATATTAAATATCAAAAGCGTGCTGAATAGACTCGTTAAGGAGAGACTGTTCTCACGCATCAACGAGAATAAATGAGAAGGAATGGAATTAAAGTAACATGCAAAAGAAGCAAGGGCGATATGGAAAAATGTTTTGGCACAGACGAATAGTAAAGTGTGGAATGTACTGCCTGGAATTGTGGAGGAAGCAGGTTCAATTGAGGTTTTCCAAGTGGTCACTTCTTGCTTATTTGGATGGCAATGGTGCAGTGGAGAGATGTAGAGAAAAGGCAACAGGTCACGAGAGAAGGGAGGTCATGCAGGCATGATGGAACAATTCGCCTGTTAATGAGCTTTAATAGTTCTATGACTGTGTAAAGGGAACCTGGAAATTAGAATTATGTTGTGATATGCTCGAATACAAAAGAAAAAATGTTTTGCTGGAACATCAGGAGAGGGAAATTCACTGAAACTAGTAAATTAGTACAACAGCGATTGTGAGTCCTGAACAGTTTCAGACAGGAATTGATGAGTTCGAACCGTCTGGAATAAGTTGAGTCTTTTCTTCACATTTGTATGTTTACAGTCAGGAAGTGTAGCGCTGGAAAAGCACAGCCAGTCTGGCAGCTCCTGAGTAGCATGACAGTCGAAATTTCGAGCATCAGCTCAGCATCATGTCTGTCGAAGAGCTTACTCTCGAAATATAGACACTGCTACTCCTCGAATGCGGACACACTGGCTATGCCTTTCCGGCAGCACACGTTTTGAACGTGATCTCCAGCAACTTCAGTCCTCACTTTCGACATTATGTGTTTACAGTTGCACAAGAGAATAATATTAATTAGGACATCAATTATGAAACTGAAGTGCAGGTCGGCTAGAAAGTGCTGTTGCACTATGTAATACAGTATTACACAAGGGAAACTAGACAAGAAACGCCTGTGTAGTGCTGATATAAACTAAGATTTAAAAAAAGCAAAAAGTTAGAAAATGAAACGACAGTGTCTCTTTTTTTCGCTGGAATAGGAGAATGTCAGGTAAAAAAATATCAAAGAACAGTGAGTAGCTATGTCTGCTGTCTTCAAATCATGCGACATTAGAGTCTTTTGAAGTAACACAGTTCAGAGTTCTTCTCTCTCTACTCTGCCTCCCATATATGAAAAAAATTATTCATGTGTGCAGGTACAGGAGATCAGGCCAGAGGACTGACAAAAACAATGATTTGCGTGAGTGATGAAGATCGTCTCACCATGATCAGTGAAGCTCACAATATCTCTCAGGTCCTTCCACCACTGACATTGAGGCTTTGAAGAAGACAACTGCTGATTTTGGAATCATAAAACGTCATAGAACTCTCATGGAGAATTCAGGTGTGCTCTCAAACAGATTTCATAGCTGCTGCTGTAAGACCGAAGAGGGGAAAGGCAAGGATGGTCATTATGGAGGCTATCTACTAATAATATAATTGGGCTCCGTTCTCTCCACCAATAACATCATGGATCCTTACCTTAACTCTAAGAACGCCGTTCTTGACTAACCAGAGAAAATAGGAGGAAGTGAGGACTGTAGATGCAGGAGATCAGAGTCTAGAGTGTGGTGCTGGAAAGGCACAGCACGTCATGCCGCATCTGATGAGCAGGAGAAGTGACGTTTCAGACATAAGCCCTTCTTCATGAATCGCTGATCAGGAATAATCTGAGAAATTCCCTTATATTTGAGTCAATTAACTGTGAAGCAGGCTGTAACTAACAAACATCAAATAATCACAAAATTGGTTTGTGCTGTCATCGACAAATTTTGGAACCAATTGAAGTTAAGAATGTGGAACTGACTCAACATATTTCGACAGTCTGTTCATTGGAAAACAGTCACTCAGTGTCTATGTGTCGGTGACTTTAAAGTAAAGTGGCATGTAGGCTCAGTGGTGAGCATAGCTACCACATAGCAAAACGGGTCGTAATCTAATATTGACTGCAGGCGACTCTCCCTGTGGCGTTGTCACAAAAAATCTTAGCCTAACTTGAGATCTTCCAGGGTGTTGGGAGTTATCTATTGGTTTGGTAGAGGATTGACCAAACAATAAAAAGATTGGAATTTTCTTTCTGTTCGGCAAAGAGCTACTCATTCTTCAGTCCTCAGGCCCCCATCGATTTAAAATCTACATCGATGCCTTGTATATTGGGATAGAGTGTACTGTAGCGACATTTGCTGATGGATTAAAAATAGTTGGAGAAGTAATTGCAATCCAGACATAAAGTTGCAAATGGAGGTGGGTACGCTGGGTGAACCAGCCAAAATTTGACAGATGGAGACTAACGTGGCTAACTCTGAGTTATTGGTTCTGGTTGAAAGATGAGAAAGGCAACTGACGATCGACTAGAAATGGGCAACACCTTCAATATGCTTTGGAGCAGAGCGTTCTCAGTGTTCTTGTGCATTAAACACTGAAATTTTGTACTCAAAGCAGTTAGTCAGAGAGGCAAACAAAAAAATAATATTTCTTGCTAACCGAGTGGAGTAAAAATAGGGAAGTGTTGATGCAAAGGCAAACGGAATTAGTCAGACTGCACCTGCAGTACTGTGTATATATATATACAATTCCTTCACTTCAGGAGGGATATACTTGGAGGCAGTTCAGAGAAGTTTCAGTGATTTGGATCAGGCAGATGTACAGCAGAGAAAGAGACCATTTGGTTCAAGACGTCTATGCCGACCAGATATCTTAAGCTGATCTCGACCCAATTACCAGCATTTGGCCAATGGTCCTCTGTTTATACCCCCTCCCATTTGCCTTTTATGTGCTGTAATTATATCCTACTCTATCATTTTATCTGGTAGCTCGTTCCATCCACGCAACACCCGCTTTGTGAACAGGTTAGCCCCTCACTTCCCTTTTAAAACTTTCCACTCTGACATTCAACATATGCCCTCTTGTTCTGGAGGCTCCAGCCACCAAAAGAAAACTTAGCTGTCCACATTATTCATGCCACAAATGATTTTGTAAACCTGTGTAAGGTGACCCCTCAGCCGCGTACCATTAACAGCCATATAAAAAAAGCCCAGCATATTGAGGCTTTCCGCGGAGCACAACGCTGCCATGCCCGCCAAAACTCTTGACAATCTTTTCTGCATCCTCTCAAGTTTCGGAACATTAACTTGCAACACGTCGACCGGGATGAAATTCAATATTCTGACCATGGCACCCCATCTTTCGTCCTCTATGTAGTGACAAGTGAAGTGAAGAGACCCAATTGCTTTCTTCACCACCCTGTCCCCCTGCAAATCCCATTTCTCGGATATATGTACCCGCACTCCAGGATCCCTTTGTTTGGTAATGCATCCCAAATTCCTACCTACAATATTCACATCCACATCATTTGTATAAATTATGAAAGTGATGGATCCAGCACTGTCATGTAGCATAGGATTGGTTCCAGGCCGTGACTCCAAGTCCCAATCCTCCACAACCACCATCTCCATTCTGCCTACAAGCTAATTGTGAATCCAATTTGATTGGTCCCTCTGTATTTCATGAAGTCTGAGGTAGCCAGTCAACCATGCAGAACCTTTTTGGTCACTTTGCTGAAATCAATACAGATAATGTCTATAACTATGCCGTTTCCATCAGATTTGTTACCTTTTATAAGAAGTCACTCAAGGCAAAAAGACGCGATTTCTTAATGACAAAGCCATGCTGGTCATCCCCAATCAGTCTTTGCCTTTCAAAAAGTATGACATTCCTAACTCTCAAAACCCTCTCTGACAATTTACCCACCATTGATGTTCGGCTCACCGGTGGAAGGTTCTGTACCTCTTCCTTACTACCTATCCCAAATAATAGCATCACATTTGCCAACCTCCAAGCTTCTGGACGCTCATTAGTGTCTATTATTTTGTTTTTAAACTGTATCACACAAGCTCCCAACTATTTATTCGCTTGAACTTGCAGAATTAGGAGTCATTTTATCAGATAAACTTGGTAGATGCTTGGAACTGTTCTTCCCCACCACCATTTTACGTCTACTCAATGTTAATTCAAAATCTGGTGCTGATGGATCTTTGTTAATTTAAGGTATACGGGGGCATGGGGCACAGATGAGCCTGACAGATCGAGATTTCAAGATCTCATCAACTCTCGCTGTTGTTCCAGAAATATCTGAGCTCAATGTTGAGTCCAAAGTGGCAGCTCTGATTGAGATTCACTGGAATCATGCTAGAGGTCGAGGATAAACAGGTCACAGTGAGAGTGCCAGGGATTTAAATGACAAGGAAAGAGAAGCTGAAGTTCATTCCTGACGAAAGTCTTATGTCATAATCGTTGATACTGCTGCACCTGCGTAGCTGCCTGACCTGTTGCGCTTTTCCCGCTAACAATAACGACTCTGATCACCAGCATCTGCAGTCCTCACTTTCTCCCAGCTGATTTCAACCCGACTCCGAAGCCTCTTCCAAACATTCTTATCTTGAAGACGTTCTACTCCTTTATCTACGAGGAGATTCCTAATGAAGGGTTTATGCCCGAAAGTCATTTCTCCTTCTCAGTGGATATTTCCTGACCTGCTATAATTTTCTATCATCTCTCTCTCCACCAGAAGCTGAGGGTCACCTTGCAGAATAAATGTAACTTTTCTACAAAATGATCTCCCAACCCCTAATGGATCTTCCCAAGGTAGATCATGAGCCTTAAACCTGGTCGCTAAATTACGAGACGAACAATTAAATTACACATTTCTTTCATCTCAGACATGATGGGGTAATGCCTCACGAAGAGTCATTTATTTGCAGAGAGTGTTACATAATCATGTTATAAATAGATACACTGCAAGAATAATAGCATACAAGATAAAGAAACACAATCGTCAAAGTGTTGACTTCTGCCAGTTAGTTTTGTTTTATTATCAGCAGAAGAGAAGCTGCAACTCTCAGTGAGAACTTGATTCAGTCATAGATGTGATTGAAAGTAAGATCCAACACTCTAGTCATTGCAGAACGCCACTGGCTTCTCTGTAAGTCGCATGTTTGATTGAATTACTTCACAAATGCTCTGAGCTAGCGAATAGCCTCTCTCCAATGTGAAGTCGTTGTTCAATATCCAGGGAATTATTGTCTTCCCATGGATCAGTTGCTGTAGTCTTTCTGGCAGTTGGGGATTTGGGAGATGGAAAGGCTACAAAGAACAATCCAAACTATCGACCCGTCACTGCATTAACAGTGGGGCGAGGCCGTTGTCGTGCGACGTGTGTCGGAGAGACGTCACCAAATCATCAGACCGACTGATTCACCAGTGGTTTCACACTGGGGGGAAGCAGTTTACTGCTCCATATGCGGAAATGAACTTGCTGAGTCATCCCACGTTCAGACATGTCAGCATGTTCATTCATTTCAGAGACCTTTTCAGTGCTCTAACTGTGAGAAGAGATTTAAAATTTTGAACAATCTGCTGAAACCAGCGAGATTACGCTGGAGTGAGACCATTCTACTTCTCTATGTGTGGGAATTTTTTCACACAGTCACCGACCTACCTTATACACCAGAGAGTTCACATGTGGTCACAGGAGTTTGCTGCACTGGCTATTGTCACTGATCGTCATGTAAAGGATTGAACTCCTTCAGTCTTACAGATTAGGTTCATATGTATTGATCATGAAATAGGTATACGAGTTGGTGCTTAATATTGTGGATAACTGTCGAACAGAATGGCAACTTTTATTTCAAACGCATTGATATAAATATGTAACTCTTTCTACCAGAGTGTTTAACATCACCAGCATGGAGATCAGGAAAGACAAATTGTGGAAGGATCATCCAATAAGAACAGAACTTCAGCCTGGTCCTACTCTTTCACGGGAACACTGAGAGGGACAAGCAGCATTTTATGAAGATAAAATGTATGATAGACACGTGTGTACAATAGATTCAAAAGTTGTTTAAGGTCAGGCTGCGTGATGTGGAATGGATGAATAGCTAAAACCGATATTGCAAATTATCTGTGAATCACTGTCTGGTTTCTAGTCAGTAACCGTCACCCCATTCCAGTCTCCATTAAACAGCAGAGCCGCGTCACAGCTGTATTTCTCGGCAGGAAGAGTAGATACAATCTTTGAAATCAGAGATTCATGCAAAGGTGTGCTTTGATCTTCAAGAGAAGTCCGTACGTTATATGAGCAGAATTAGGCCAATTGGCCTATCTCGTCAGATCCACCATTCAATGGTGGCTGATATGTTTCCCAACCCCATTCTAAAGAATAGAGAAACAAAATGTGCAGCATTGAAGAAATTAAAATTCAGAACAGTCGATCACACAGGAACCTACCTTCTCGTTCACACTGGATCCTGGCTCCAAACTGTGACTGTCTTCGCTCTGAGGATCATTGGGGTGAGAGATTGATTTCGTCGGCCAAGCTAGGCCGAGGCTGCAACAGCTGGAGGATGTTAATCTAAGATGCCTATGCGTGAGCACGTTATGCCAAGTGTTTGCCATGCTACGCCAGGAGGCCTGGAAAGCTGTAATGTTGCCATAGCACATTGAGAGGTAGCTGCACTAGTTTGGGAGAATTCGCCAGAGGCTGAGAGTGATCACTGGGGCTCGGGAGTCATCAGCAGAAGCGGGAGCCATCACCAGATGGTGTGAAAGCATTATACTTTAGATTGGTAGAAATGGCGCCAGACGGCGTGAATCATAAATCCGCAGAGGCGAGGCATCCGTCTCACTGGAGGAGGTGAACGTATGCTGGAAGGCGGCGAATTGTCTCTCGGTGTCGGATGGGAATCATAGCCAAATAGCAGGGCATCGTTGTTAACTGGAGCCTGAGAATTCTAACCGGAGTCAGTATGTGACTCTCAGCAGGAGCAAGAAATGGTCAGGATTTATCGCTGAATGGCTAGACATAATCGCTCTCCTGATACCGGGAATCATCACTGGAGGTGAAGAGTTGAGAGAAGATATAGGGAAAAAAACATTAAGAGGAAGGAAACAGAAGAGTCAGAAGAAATGAGAGTAAACCGTTTGACGTGGTGTATATGGATTTCAGCAAGGCGTTCGATAAGGTTCCCCACAGAAGGCTATTGTTCAAAATGCGAAGGAATGGGATTGTGGGAGGTATACCAGTTTGTATAAGTAATTGGCTTGCTGAAAGAAGACAGAGTGTGGTGGGAGTGCTTGATGGGAAATGTTCATCTTGGATCCAGATACTCGTGGTGTACGGCAAGGGTCGGTGTTGTTACCGCGGGTATTCGTCATTTTTATGAACGACCTGGATGAGGGCGTAGAATGGTGAGTTAGTAAATTTGCAGACGATACTAAGGTCAGTGGAGTTGTGGATAGTGACGAAAGATGTTGTAGGTTTCAGAGAGACATAGATAAGCTGCAGAGCTGGGCAATGAGGTGGCAAATGGAGTATAATGCGGGTAAATGTGAGGAGATTCACTTTGGTCAGAGTAACTGGAATGAAAAATACTGGGCTCATAGTAAGATTCTTGACAGTGCAGATGAGCAGGTAGATCTTGGTGTCCAGGTACACAGTTTCTTGAAGGTTGCCACCGAGGTTGACAGGGTTGTTAAGAAGGCATACAGTGCTTTAGCTTTTATTAATAGAGGGATCGAGTTCTGGAACCAAGAAGTTATGCAACAGCTGTACAAAACTCTGGTGCTGCCACACTTGGAATATTGTGTACAGTTCTGGTCACCACATTATAAGAAGGATGTGGAAGCTTTGGAAAGGGTGCAGAGGAGATTTTAGATTACTTACAGTGTGGAAACAGGCCCTTCGGCCCAACAAGGTCCACACCGACGCGCGCCGAAGCGCAAACCACCCATTCCCCTATATTTACCCATTTTGCTAACACTACGAGCAATTTAGCTTGGCCCATTCACCTGATCTGCACATCTTGGGACTGTTGGTTGACACGCAGACACGGGGAGAATGTGCATACTCCACACAGTCAGTCGCCTGAGTCGGGAAATGACCCAGGTCTCTGCCGCTGTGAGGCAGCAGTGCTAACCACTGTGCCACCAACACGAGGATTTACTAGGATTTACCGGGATGTTGCGTGTTATAGAGGGAAGGCCTTACGAGGTAAGGCTGTTTTCGTTGGAGAGAAGAAGGTTGAGAGGTGACTAAACAGACACATATAAGATAATCAGAGTGTCAGATCGGGTGGACAGGGAGAGTATTGATCCAAGTATGGTGACAGCGAGCACGACGGGGCATACTTTAAACAGAGGAGTGATAGATATAGGACAGATGTCCGTAGTAGTTTCTTTACCCAGAACGTAGTAAGGGTATGGAATGTTTTGTCTGCAACGGAAGTAGATTCGGCAACTTTAAGTATATGTAAGTCGTCATTGGACAAGCATATGAACGTACATGGAATAGTGTTGGTTAGATGGGCTTCAGATTAGTATGATTGGTCGGTGCAACATCGAGGGCCGAAGGGCCTGTATTGCGCTGCAATTTTCTATGGTCTATGTTCTACAAAATGAAGAAGAATTGGCGGAGCAGACGAGCTCTGAGTGCACTGTTCCATTCTTCCAACAACATACAATTTGTTGACATGTTGTGGCTACCTGTGGATAATCCAAAGTAGATTCACAAAGTCATGATCTCACATCGAATTGACAAGACTTTGAGTTGGTTCAGTTTGATAGACACAACGGAATTTTCCTGTGCAGTAAAAGAAGAATGAATAATGATCAATAGTTGTGCTTAGTGTTCAAGGATAAATATGGAACAAAATTTCGTTCGTTTACAGCAAATGGAGGTCGCTGGCCAAGCGTAGCAATTATCGCCAATTGTTTGACAACAGGGCAGTTAAGACACGATCACGTTGCTGTCGGTATGCAATCACTAGGCAGTTAAAATGGCGGATATCATTCCTTGAAGACATTACTGAACCATATGAGATTGTATGGCAATTTTCAGTATGTACATGGTCAGTGTTCAGTCAGCTTTTATTCAGAGTGTTGTTCCCTTCTATTTTCATTAGCTGTAACTGTGATATTCCAAATCAGACCATTGACTTGTGGTTCCGGATAATACAGAATCAAGTGACATTCCACTGCTGCCTTTTCCTCGTTCACCAGGAAGAATTCCCTTGTGTTTTTCCAAATAAAATCATGGATACATTTCTGCAGAGATGATTTTGTTTTCAAACAAAAGGGGAAATGTGGATGGGACACGCCGTTTCTCTCAGAATGTTGGAAAAGAAAGAATAGGAGCTGAATACATTGCCCATCCACTGAATTCCTGTTAATAAAGTGTTGTTGCTCTGTTACCTCTTTGCTCGCTAACCTACACTGACAACAGCTCAAGCAATGTACTTATGTTATAATTATCACCCTTGATTTGATTTCCTCTCTGAGCTCAATCCTTTATATTTCCGTAATTTCTTGGACATTCAAGACCTCTGACCTCCAAAAAATTCGCTCTCATGTGGATTTACTGTTCAATTGATCGACAATGGTGTCTTCAGTTTCTGGGAGTCGACTCAGTGGAATTCTCACCCTGAAGGTCTTGCCCTCTCTTACGCATTTTCACCTTTAAGACAAGCTGTAGCATTCCCGAGTTCGATCAAAGCTTGACTGAAGCGAGCTAATATGTGTTTGGCTGCAATACCTTGTTACGAAGTCCTTGTGCTGTGCCTTGGGGAACATCACTGTCCGAAGTGCGCTCTGTAAATACAAATGGGTGCAGTACTGAAATAGAAAATGTCTAATTTTTAAACATGCTTTTCTGTTCCTTCACACCATTTCAATTTGAAGGTTCAGAAAAAAATAACATGTGAGTACTTTGAGATAGCCAAACGGTGAAATTGTGTGTCGATCTATGAGGAAACAGGAAGCATACATAAATCCTGGGGGAGTGAAAACAGACAAAGTTTTGGAAGAATATTGGGGAAGTAGAGAGCGAAAAGGGGTCATGAAATATCTTCAGAAAACAGAGTTAAGGAATATCCTACAGCGTTTCGTTCGTATATAACGAACAAGAGGGAAACTCGATAAAGGATTGATCCATTCGTGGACAACGAGGAAAGTCTTGCATGGAGCCAGAGAAAATGGGTGAGATTCTTAATGAGTACTTTGCATTGGCAGTCACCGAGGGGAGGGACACGACGAATGTTGAGGTGAAGGATAAATGTTTGATTAGTTTAGGCCACGTTGGCATAAGGAGGGGGAAGCATTCGGTATTCTGAATGTGATTAAGCGGACAAGTCCCCATATTAAGATGGGATTTATCCCACGTTTCTGATGAAAGGAAAAAAGGAAATAGTCGGAGCCTTAACAGTTATTTGTGCAGCATCTTTGAAAACAGGTGAAGTCCCAGAGGGCTGGATAATTGCTAATGTTCTCCCCTTGATTAAAAAGTTTCGCAGGGACAACAGAGGAAATTATCGACTAATGAGCCTGACGTCAAGGTATGAAAACTGCTGGATAATATACTGAGGGAGAGCATCTCCTTACACTTGGAAGAAAATGGGCTTACCAGTGATAGGCAACATGGTTTGGTGCATGGAAATTCATTTCTTACCTACTTAATAGAATTCCATGAGGAGCCCATTGATGAGATAAGTTGTACAGTTGTTATATACATGGATGTCATAAGGCGTTTGTTAAGGTTCCCACGGAAATCTGATGGAGAAGTGAAGACCAATGTGCTCCATGTTGTAATGGCTAGATTTATAGAGATCAGATTGGGCAGCTGGAGGCAGAGAGTAGTATGAAGAAGAGTCTGAAAATGGGGAACTCTGACAGTGCTGTTCCACAGGGACCCATGTTGCGAAACCTCTTGCTTGTGATATACAAAAATGATCTGGAGGAAGTATTCGGTGGTCTGATCAGCAAATTTGCAAACGAAACAGATATTGAAGGGGACTGTCAGAGAATGCATGCATTATTTTACAGATGGACTGGAGTGTTGGGCAGCGAAATGACAGATGGAGGTCAGAAAGGGCAAATACCATGAGATACATTTGGGAAGATCTGGTTCAAGGGCGAACTCTACAGAAAATGGAAAAGGCGTGGAGAACATTGATCTACCGAGAGATTTCGGTGGTCAGGTCCATTGCATTCAGAAGGGGTCAACGTCAGGAGAGAGGGTGGTCAAGGCGGCGTAGAACATGCTTTTCTTCATCGGGCTGGATACTGAGGACAAGAGTTACCAGATCAAGTTCCAGTTGTGTCGGACTTTGTTTCGGCCAGCATTTGGAATACTGTGTCTCTTACCAAATGGATTTAGATGCTCTGGAAAGCGAATAGAGAAGTGTCACCAGGATGCTTCCTTGTACAGAGGGCGCTAGCTATGAAGACAAGTTGAGTAGATTTTAATTTTATTGATACCAGAAACGGAGGTAGTGGAGGTGTGCTGTTTATGGTCGAAAACATTGTGGAAATAAAGGACAAGATGAATAGCAAGAATCATTTTTCCTGTCGTGGGGGAATCATTAATTCGGGGACACGATTGCAAGCTGTGAGGGGAAAAGTTTGAAATAGATATGGGTGGAAAGATGTTCGTGCAGAGGGTGCTCGGTGTTTTGAAAGTGTTGACAGTGGAGGTTGTAGAGGCGGCCACGATATCATCATTTAAGATTTATCGAGACAGATACATGAATGGGCAGGGATCAGAAGGATGCAGATCCTGACAAAATAGGCAGGAGCTTAAAGGAGAGGATCTGGATCAGTGAAGGCATGGAGAACCAAAGGGTCTGTTCCTGTGCATTACTTTTCATTGTTCTTTGTTTTCCCCTTTCGTGAACTGTACTGCATTAACACACAAGGCTGTGATATTCAGAAAGTAGGGGTGCAAGAAAATCAGTTTACTGTTGTAATATAGATCTGAACATAGATTTTATGAATGAGTGTGAAATAGTCTTGCAGGTGGCGTGTTATGTTAATAAATACGAAGTCATCCATATTAGTAGGAACAGCAGTAACACGTGCGAATATTTGAAAATAAAATCAGCATGCTGCAGTGCAGAAGGAAGGGGGTGCCCTTGAGCATGAATCAGAGAATGTTGGTCTGCAGATGCAATAAGTTACTCAGGAAGAAAACGCATTTTTGTCCTTCATTGCTAAAGAGACTGTCTTTTAAAACAGTGAGGTTATGTGACAGCTATATCGTGTGCTAGTGAGGTCACACATGCGGTACCGAATGCAGTTCAGGTCTCCTTCATTGATAAATGATAAAGCAGCACTAGAGGGGTTGAAGAGGAGGTTGATAAGTTGATTCTGAAGTTGAGGGCTTTGGCTTGTGTGGAAATAGAGATGAGGTAGTGATTGTAGTCATTAGAATTTAAAAGAGTGAAATGGGGTCTTATAGAAACATACATCTTATCTAATCCATTCAAAATTTTATATCTTATCGAATCCAATCATAACGTTGTAAGTAAAATGATTTTCTCACTGGCAGATGCAACTAAGACAAGCGGACATAGCCTCAGAGTTCGAGGATGTCAATCCATTACTGAACTGAGAAGGAATTTCAACATTCACAGAGTTGTGAAACTGTGGAATTCCATGCCAAACGCAATAGCTGAGGCTTCCTCACTGAATGTTTTTACAGCTAAGATAGATAAACTTTGAAACAGCAAAGGAATTAAGGTTTACAGCAAGAGAGCTGGTAAGTCGAGCTGAGGCAATGAACAGATCAATCATGATCTTACTGAATGTCGAAGCAGGTTTTAAAAGTCAGGTGGCTTACTCCTGCTTGATGATATTACGTTCCTCTGTTCGATTGCAGAACGCAAATATTCTGAATATAGATTGAACAAAACAGTTATTAGAAACAGACATGTCTTCGTGCTTTTTATCTTGAAGCAGAACCCCATTTAAAAACTATTTCACGATTAGACATAGTCAGCATGACTAAAACCTGAGCAGGACAAACCGCAAGCGATTTTTGAATTAATGCCTTAAACACTCGGCCAGACCCACAGCAATAGGCGTTTCTACAATATTTGGCTATTTCCGTTCACCTGTCCACACTATCATCAGAATACATTGCATTCTCAAAACAATTTTTCCCTTCTCTTAATGATCGTTCTGCTAAACTGGGAATGATGGAGGGAGAAAATGGTTCATGAAAGAATCATTGGTTGCAACTACAGAGGAGTGCAACCTTTTGTTTTTGACCCTGATGACTCATAAAACTTCAAAAAAATTATAATTAATCGTCCTTTTGTCTAAATCTGTAATAGTGACTAAGGCGAGTGCATCCTTTAAAATAAAGCTGTGATCACTCTCTTGAATAACTCCTAATATTAAGAGTTGAAATTAAGTTATTTCCAGAGCATGTTTTTCAACAATGAGACTGTACAAACGTTGCATTTGGAGCAGGGTATTCTGTGTCTGTTTTCAGGTAATTTTGACTCTGTAAATTGTTAGTGGGGAAAAACGCTTTTAGTATTCTGCTGTATCCTTCCTTTTAGACGTGGTAGATCAGGGAAAATTTTAATGATCCTGGAGACAAATTCTTCAAGAAATATGTTTGGACGCGATTCCTCATGAATCACATAGATCATTTGTAATGACACTTAGAGACAGTAAGAAATATAAAAACTGCAACGGGATGTGATGGATAGCATTTTCCGGGAGGTGGAGTTACCACAGACGCAGTCAGATAAATGGTTGACAGCGCGGATTGGTAGGATAGGTAATCAGATAGTGTGGGAAAAATCAAGCACTGCAGATACTGTGCATCAGATTCATACAATGTGGTGCTGGAAAAGCACACCCGATGAGGCTGCATCGGAGGAGCAGAAGAATCAACGTTTCTAACATAAACCTTCGGCAGTTAGCAACAAATTGGAAAGCAAACACATAATGGTTGGGGATTTTAGATTTCCACATATGCACGAAGGGTCTGGTAGTATCAAGGACTTGGATGGTTTGGAATTCTTCAAGAGTGTGCAGGGGTTATTAGATTTTTCCTTTTACTCAAATTATAGATGTACCTACCAGAGAAGTAGGCATATTGACATTCTGTTGAGGCATAGGCTTAGGCAAGTGATTAAAGTGTTCGTGATGGAAGAGTTTAGAGTACCACGTTCAGAATTAGAGGTGTACACGATATTCAGAGGTATAGAGTGGATAGGCAAAGATGTTTTTCTTTGCAGAAATGTCTAGCACGAGGGGGTATAATCTTTACATGATTGGATGAATGTTTGGGGATATGTCAGAGGGTAGTTGCGTGGAATGCACCGTCAGAAATGGTAGTAAAGTCAGTTACACGAGACACATATTAACGACTCTTGGATAGGTACATTCAAGATAGTACAATGAAAGATATTTCCGTTCGTCTAATCTCAGGGTAAGTTATAAGGCCGGTGAAACATCGATGGTCGAACGGCCTGGATTGTGCTGGACTGTTCTGTGCTGTATGCTCCAAAGTTACATTAGTTTTAAAAGAACGATGTTGAAGATTGGACCAGAGCAAATAAAATAATGTTCCAAATTTGGTTAAGACCAATGTTTATGGTATTAAACTGGAACTTTCACAAGTAGAATGTGGGAGGCTGTTCGCCCGTGAGATGCTGTTTCAAAAATTGGATGCCTTGAAGAAAGAGATAACGGGAGTTCAGACACAGAAAGTTACTGTTAATTGAAGGCAAGGATATTTCAGAGAGGAAATGCTGGATGACCAGAGAAATTTCGTCTCTGTTCAGGAGAAATGAGGCATTAATTCGGTATAGCAGTTCGCATCAATTGAATGCTGCAAGTGTGTCAGGGTAATTGGCGTACACTGAAGGTGGAAATCAGATAGTGTTGTGAACTCGAATTCGGGTCAACCCAAAGAGATTGTATAAACGCATTGAAGGCAAAAGAGTGATTATAGACAAAATAGTGACTCCTGAAAATTAACGAGGTCATTTAAGTGTGGAACCACTGGAAATGGGTAAGATACTAAACAAGTAACTTGCGTCAATATTGACAGTAGAGGAGCACATGCAAGTTAGTGAACTTCTGTAAATTAGAAATTATGTCTTGAAACATATCCATATTAAAGAAAAGGATTCGCTGAAGTTCTTAATTCCCATTAAGATAGACAAATCTCCAAGATCTGATAAGGTGTTATCTACAATTTTGTATTTAGCTGGAGAGGAGATTGCTGGGCCCCTTGCCGAAATATTTGTGTTCTGGACAACCACGTATGAATTGTCAAAAGCATTGAGTTTGTGCCATGTGTTTCCAGTGTTTAAGGAAGGCTGGAAGTAAAAGTCATAGAAGTATTGGTGGTTGAGCCTTATGTAAGTCACGTGTAGTTGCAGATTCCGAGGAACAAAACATACATGTATTTCGAGAGTCGATGACTGATTAGTTAGCGTTCACATGGCATTATGCATGGGAAATCGTGTTTCACTCGCCCTATTGAAGATTTCTTGAAGTGAAGCCAAAGAAGATTCAGCAAGTCACAGTGTTAGACGTTTTAATATAGAATTCATGAAAGCGTTTGACAAGGTGCTGCATAGGAAACCTGTTAGTAAGGCTAGTTCCGAAAGGATTACCGTGTGGCACGGTGGCACAATGGTTAGCAGTGCTGGTTCACAGCGCCAGAGACCTGCGTTCAATTCCAGCCTCGAGTAAAAGTCTGTGTGGAGATTCCACGTTCTCCCCGTGTCTGCGTGTGTTTCCTCTAGTTGCTCCGGTTTCCTCCTACAGTCCAAAAGATGTGCAGGTTAGGTGAATTGTCCTTGCTAAATTGCCCGTATTGTTAGGTGTAGCGGGGTGGGTTGATATTCGGAGAGTCTCTGTGGACTGTTGAGCCGATGGTCCTATTTCCACACTGTAAGTAATCAAGGAGAACTAGCTAATTGAACACAATATTAAATTGAAGGTAGTGGGTGGAGAGATGCTTGTTGTAGTGGAAGACTGTAAGCACTACTGTGCCACAGTGATCATTTTCGGGTCCAGTGTCTATTGAAATTTATATAAAAATTTGGACGTGAATTTGTTGATATGGCTCGGGAGTTTGTAGACATGTTGGGATATTAATCAGATGGGCCAATTGGTCGAAGAGTGACAGATGGACTTTAATTTCGACAGAAGTGAGACGTTGCAATTTGTTAAGGAAAGTCGAAGTTTGAACAGTAAATGCTCGGGCCCTGGGGAGTGTTGCCAAAGAAGGAGACAAAGCGTGCAGAAACATAATGCCTTGAAAGTGTAATCGAAGGATGACTAGGTGGTGAAGAAAACAATTGGCACGTTTGTCTTCATTTGTCAGAGCATTGCACGTAGCAGTTGAGATTTGATATGGTGGTTGCACAGTACATTCATCACTTTTGGAACATTGCATAAAAATTGAATGCTCCTCTACAGCTGGGATGTCGTTAAGTTTGGAAGGATATAAAAAATACCTACAAGGGTGTTGCAAGAATTGGAGATTTTGAGTAACAAGGAATGGCTCAATAGAATGAGGTTTTGTACTCTGTAATATTAGAGAATCGAGGAGTATAACATCAGGAGGTCCATGGACATGGTGAGTAACCAAGATCTTTTTCGAAGGTGGAGGAGTCAAAAACTGGAGAATGTCGCTTTAATATGAGACGGAAAACATCTAAAAAAAAGATCTGAGGGGTAACTTGATCACACAGTGTATGATGCAAGTTTGCAATCAGGTATCAAAAGAATTGATGAAGGCAGGTAAAATTACAAAATTTAAAAGACATCTGGATGGGATATGAATACGAATGGTTTTGAGAGAAATGGGGCAAATGTTCGCAAATGAAACAAAGTTGGGTTGGGATATCAGGTCAGAAGGGACGACATGCAGCAAAGTGTACGTTTCTGTTCTGTCTGGTTGAGTCATTCTATGATGATTTAATAACAGTTTTGAACATCAGAGCGCTGTCAGGGCTACTGCACATGGACTTTCTCCCTCAAGTGTTCCCTCGCATTAAGCAAGTATTCATTGCACCACGAGTGTCGGCGCACGTCCTGCAGGAAAATGACACGATGATGCTGAAGATCGAAACCAGGTTCACTTGATTCGAAATTTTAACTCTGTTTTTTTTCCCCACAGATGTAGCCAGACAAGAACAAATACGTGCTCTCTTCCAACTAATATATCTATTTCCTATTATTTTCAAGTTTTTTTTCAATACGGCAGCAATTGAAGTTTTTCACTGTGTTTTCCCTTAAGGATAAATGACAAATTCATTCATAGGTGTTGAATTCCTACACCAATTCCTGTTTATGATTCATAACCATTGTATCCAAAGTATATTGTTTCATTTAAATCTCTCGATAATACTTTGGAAGTACGATCTCTTTAGTCGGGAGATGTATCAGTGTTGTCAGTCTCGAGGGAGACAATAAAACTAACTCTTTGCAAAAATGATTAAATTGGATTAAATTCCATTTCACCTTGTTCAGTTTTTAACATTGAGCACGTAGCCACGGAGCCATATAAACTGGAATCACGACAGGTATCAGCATAGAAAGTAGTCATTGCCGAATGACGAAGGCCATTTACAATCTATTAGGGTTTCCTAAGGTTGCCAATCAGTGCGGGTAGAATGTGTAGAGAGACAACTTTAACCAGTGGCCATACGTATTTGGGGGTATTTCTGACCAAAGAAGTTAACTGCTTGTGAGTAGCAAAATGAAATGGAATCTCCGGCTGCAACTGTAACTAGGTCAATTACATGTCAAGGATCATGCCATGATACGTATATGTTGGATTCTTTATTTCTGTTCTATATAATAATGAGCTGACTTTGACGTTTAGGGGTACAATGGACAGCAATGTGAAAGATCTTCACAATTAATTCAATTCGCTTCATCCTAAGTTTACAAAGGAGGATGTCCCATTCGAAATCAATAAATATGAAATTCCTTGTGAGCAGAAAACAGCAGAACGTTTATACAAATTGAATAAAACGCGCTGTCGCCACATTGTGCATGCCCAAATAATATATTTCCTACTGATTAATCGTAGAGCACGTTTAGTACACACTGTGACATATGGTGGTGGCAGTCTGTAATTTCGACTGGATAAAAATGGATATGGAGCTAGATGTATCGAGATTTGGTGACTGATTAGACTTTGATTAACAGTGATTAAAACTAAGTCATAACATTCCCAGAGTAAATTTTCCAGTGATTGTCACTCTTCGCAATCTCATGTGTGTTCTCCTTGTAATGAAACCGTTCTTATCCGGAATGTACAATAATAATAAATAATAAAAATACAAATAGCATGATGAATAAAGATGCCTTTTTCGTCATGTATCTCGCTTCAGCGCCTGCAATATTATCATTATGATTAATGATTGATTGGAGAGCATCAGACAGAAATATCAGTGCAGCAAACAGACAATTCCCAAAGTGTTTTACCAGACCACAGAAGACTCTGTCATGACAGAGAGGTCGAAGTGGTTATGAATATCCCATAGTAATTACTCTAGCGTGTTGTGTCTCATTTCTGGATCTATGATTTTCATATTTTTATCACAAAAATGTAATATGTTTTATGCCCTAATCCAGGACTTTGTTTAGTTTATTATGAGGGACGTTCAGGGGGTACAGATACACCTTTGTTTTCGGACATGTTACATTTAATATAGAGCATCGTGAATGAGTTACTGTACGTTATCAAAGCGTTTCAACTCTACCCCATCTGTGCATTTCACTTCACTAACAGAGCTTGCGAATTTCATTTCAAGAATTTGGATCTTTTCACTTCATTTAATGCGATAATGAGAAGCAGGCTGACTTGACGCGGGTTTGCAAATGTTGTCACATACTTTATTTAGTGATTCACGCTCGAATCTAAAAGTACTGAGTGTTAAACACTAAGTTAACTCTGAGCGTGACACGCTCAGAATTGTTCCATTTGCATTCAGGAAAACTTTGATTATCTTTAACTTAATAAGATGTAAGTATTTTAAAGTGTTTTAAATAACTAAAATAAATGTTTTGATCTTAAACGTGTAAATTATGAACACATTTTTCAGAATAATGAGTCCATGTAAAACAGACTCAAAGACATTATTTCACTTTCGAATCGCCACAGTTGACATGCATCTGTGCAGCAGATCTTCAGAATCAGAAAATTGGACACAAAATCTGCAGACATCCCATCAATGCCCATCCTTCCAGCATTAGTTCCAAAGTTGAAAAGCTTGGTAGCTATTGTTCAGCACTATTTACGACACCTGAGGTCTTGAAAGAGTGTGTGTTCATACACTGTAAGAAAGCATCTGGCTCGAACTGACAATTGACATGTAACACTCATACCTGATGGAGTCAGGCAATGGCCACTCCAAATTGTTGCAATCAGCAAGTTTCCCAGTGATTGCTGTGAAATTGCCATCTCCAAATGCCTGTCTATCAAAAACCTGAGCCAAACATTGAGAGGAAATTGTGCTGTTTCATCAGTACCTGAAATTTTGCCCGTCTTTACAATTTAGTTCCAATGTTCAAATAGTGTGGCTCACGGGTAGAATGGAAATCCATCCAGTTGCCCGGACAACTGTACCTCCAGTAAGAAGAATCTCGAAGTTGTGCTGGGTAAGTAACTCATTTTTCGACTTGCAGCACATTCGATACTCACTCCCTTCACCAACGCCACATTTGACATGTGATGAACCCTAACTACAAGATTCAAAACTGCAATGCATCAAGTCTGTTTTGACAGGATCTCGCAAATATTCACAATAATCGTCGTCCTTTACCATCACTTAGGCGAATCGAACTGAACAACCACTATAGCGATCAAAGATCACATTTCACGAGCTATTTTAAAGTAATAACTACTTCCAAATCGGATAAAAACAGTATCTTTTATGTGGTTCCTTATGGCAGGCTTTTCCAGAAGGTGATCTCAAATAATATCAGTTGTCAGTCGGTAAGATGGATACAGATCTGCTTGGTCATCGAAGACAGAAGAATATTGAAAGGGTGTTTTTGTGACTGGAGATCTGTGAATAGATTTTTGGAGTTGTAGATCGTCGGTATGACGGGCAGACTTACAGCAAGATATAGGTAGGCTGGAGACTTGCATGGAGATAATGCATATGCAATTTAATCTGAGCAATTGCGGGTAATGCATTGTAGAATGTCTGCTGCAGAAGAGAAATATACAATAAATTGAATAACTCTAAGTTGCTTCAAAATCCGAAGGGATCGAGGCATACAAGCTACAGTTCTCTGAAACTGAAACTGAGTTCAATAGTGTGAACAATGTGATCACAGGCCAATAACATGCTTGCGCACATCAATCAGAGATTAGAGGACAAAAATTGGCATGTCATGTTGCAGCTGAATACAACTTTACTTCAGCAACTTCGGAATATTGTGTAAAGGATTGGTTACATGATCAATAAGAGGATTTAGATTTGTGGGAGATGGCGAAAAAACGTTTACCGGAATGTTGTCTGGTTTGGAGGATATTAGGTATGATGAATAATTGAGCAAGCTTGATTTGTTTTCATTTGGACATCAGTGGCTACATGATAGATGTTTGCAAAATTTGTTGCGATATGGATAGAATAGATTCTCAGAGCCTTTTTCCCAGGGTAGTCACATCAATTACCTGAGCCATAAGTTTTAGTTAAAAAGGGCAAGGTTTGTAGGAGATATGAGAAGCAAGTTTTTTTTTCCTATTCGATAAAGAATGTGAAAATGCCCTCATAGAGGAGATGGTCGGAGAGGATACATAAGCAACAATGAAAAGGTATCTTGACACATAGATGAGTAAGGAGTGAATGGGAAGATAGCTAACGTATTACAACTTTCGAAAGGCATCATGTGTCAGTGCAAGCTTGGTGGGTCGAAGGGCCTGTTCCTATGCTGTGTTGTTTTTAAGACGAGATTTCAGCAAGGTCATAGCCAGTTGCTGACTGACTTATTACAGATGATCAACAGTCATATTAGTGTCGTTCTTACCTCATTGATTTGCATCTTCATATTGTCGTCTGGATTCCCTAATCCCCATATCATTCGAAGCAAACACTCAGAAATACAATATGGCTTAACATCCTTCATTTTTATTCTGGGCCCCAGAGGTTAAGAGAACGATCGCCTTGTGCACAGAGATGAGTTTTCGGTCTTCTCTTGAACAACAGATTATTCAGTAGTTATATGGTCCACATCAAGGAGCTGCTTCCAAAATGTGTTGGGAAATTTGACAGGATATTTTGTGGTCAGGATCGGGATTCCAGGAAGGTATGTTGCCTCCCTGGTGCCAAAGTTCTGGACGTATCCTATCGGGTGTATAAGAATCTGAAAGGGGAGGGCAAATTGCCAGAAAACGTGTTACATATTGGAACCAATGATATAGCCATGAATAGGATCGAGGATATAAAAAAGTGATTTCAGGCAGTTAGGGTGGAAGCTGCAGAACAAAGGAACAGAGTAGTGTTCTCGGGTTTAGTACCGGTGCCACGAGATGGCGAGGCGAGGAACAGCGAGCGGGCGCAGCTGAACACGTGGCTGCGCAGCTGGTGTAGGAGGGAGGGCTTCAGATATGTAGAGAATTGGGATGCCTTCTGGGGAAGGTTGGACCTGTACATGAAGGAAGAGTTGCACCTGATCTGGAAAGGGACCAATGTCCTGGGAGGAAGGTTTTCTCGAGTTGTTCAGGAGAGTTGAAAATAGTATTGCAGGAGTTGGGGACTTGAGCTCTCTACCGGTGGTGAGAGTTGATGGAGATGAGGCAATAGCAAGAGGTGGCGCAGCCAGTGGGAATGAATTTCCCGGGAAAGAACCAAGGGATCAGTGAAAGTGTGTTTGCTTTCATGCAAGGAGTATCAAGAATAAAAGTGATGAGCTCAGAGCATGGATCAGTACCTGGTGCTATGATGTTGTGGCCATAACAGAAACGTGGATTTCTCAGGGGCAAGAATGGTTGCTGAATGGCCGAGGGTTTAGAAAATTTAAAAAGAATAGGGATAGGGGGAAAATGAAAGCAGGTGCAGAACTGCGAATCCGAGATGGTATCACAGCGACAGAAGTTACCATTGTCGAGGAGGGTCTGCCTACTGAGTCAGGTTGGATGGAAATTAGGAACAGTAAGGGAGCAGTCACCTCATTAGGGGTTTACTACAGCCCCCCAATAGCATCAGGGAGATTGAAGAACGTATCGGTCGGCAGATTTTGGGAAAGTGTGAGTGCCGTAGGGTTGTTGTAATTGGTGACTTTAACTTTCCTAATATTGATTCGAGCAGATGGTTTGGAAGGAGCTATTTTTGTAAGGTGTGTTTAGGAGGGTTTTCTAACACTGTACGTTGACAGGCCGACGAGGGGAGTGGCCATTTTGGATTTGATGCTCGGCAATGAGCCGGGGCAGGTGTCAGATCTTACGGTGGGAGAGCATTTCGGTGATAGTGACCACAACTGCCTTACATTCTACATAGCTATGGAGAAGGATGGAATCAGGCACAATGGGAAGTTATTTAATTGCGGAAAAGGAAACTACGATGCTGTCAGACGTGAGTTGGGAAGCATAGACTGGGAGCAATTGTTCCATGGAAATGGCACTATAGACATGTGGAGACTGGTTAAGGAACAGTTGTTGTAAGTAATGAACAAATGTGTTACTCTGAGACAGGTAAGAAGGGGTAAGATAAAGGAACGTTGAATGACGAGATCGGAGGAGCTTCTCGTCAAAAGAAAAACGGAGATTACGTAAGGTGGAAGTAGCAAGGGTCTTGTCCAGCCCTAGAGGATAACAGGCAGGCGAGAAAGGAGCTCAAAAATTGTCTGAGGTGAGCCATGAGGGGTCATGAAAAAGGCTTGGCAGGAAGGATTCGGGATAATCCAAAGGCATTTTACACGTATGTGAGGAATAGAAAATAATCAAAGGAAGAGTAGGGTCGATCAGGGATAGCAAAGGGAACTTCTGTATAGAGTCCGAGGAGAATGTGGAAGCCCTAAATGAGTTTTTTGCTTCTCTGTTCACTAAATAAAAGGACCTTGTAGTGAATGAAACCATTGAGGAGCTGGTAAGCATGCTGGAACAGATAGAGATTGAGGAAGCTGATGCACTGAATGTTTTGACAAACATTAAGATTAACAAGTCGCCTGGGCCAGGCCAGATTTGTCCTCGGCTCCTTTGGGAAGCAAGAAATGTGATTGCTTCACCGCTTTCGAAGATCTTTGCATCCTCGCTTTCTACCGAGGTCGGACATGTGCACTGGAGAGAGGCAAATGTAATTCTTTTCTTCAAGAAAGGAAATAGAGAAATCCCCGCCAATTCCAGACCAGTCAGTGTCACGTCTGTCGTCTGCAAGGAGTTAGAAAGGATTCTGAGGGATAGGATTTATGGCCATCTGGAAGAGCATGGCTTGATTAAAGGCAGTCAACATGGCTTTGTGAGGGGCAAGTCATGCCTTGCAAACATTATTGGGTTCTTTGAGGATGATACGAGACACGTTGCTGAGGGTCGAGCGCTCGATGTAGTGTATATGAACTTCGGTAAGGCATTTGATAAGTTTCTCCATGGTCGGCTCATTAAGAATGTCAAGAGGGATGGGATACAGCGAAATGTAGGTGTCTGGACACAGAATTGACTGGTCGACAGAAGACAGCGAGTGGTAGTGGAAGGAATGTCTTCTGCCTGGAAGTCAGTGGTGATTAGTGTTCCTCAGGGCTATGTTCTCGGGCCTCTACTCTTTGTAATTTCTATTAATGACTAGGATGAGGAGATTGAAGGATGTGTTAGCAAGTTTGCAGACGGCACAAAGGTTGGAGGTGTCGTTGACAAGAAAGATGACTGTTGTATGCTGCAGAATAACATTGACAGGATGCAGAGATGGCTGAGAGTTGGCAGATGGAGTTCAACCTGGATAAATGCGAAGTGATGCATTTTGGAAGGTCGAACTTGAAAGTTGAGTGCAGAATTAAAGACAGGATTCTTGGCAGTGTGGACAGGTACATAGATCCCTTCGAATTGCCACCTCAGTGGACAGGGTTGCAAAGAAAGCATACGGTGTTTTGGCTTTCATTAACGGGGGATTGAGTTTTAGAGCTGTGAGATCTTGTTGCAGCTCTACAAAACTTTGGTTAGACCGCGTTTGGAACACTGTGTCCAGTTCTGGTCGCCCTATTATAGGAAAGATGTGGATGCTGTGGAGAGAGTTCAGAGGAGTTTTACCAGTATGCTGCCTAGAATGGAGAGCTTATCTTATGAAGAGAGGTTGACTGAGCTCGGAGTTTTTTCATTTGAAAACAGAAGGAAGAGAGGGGACCTACTTGAGGTGTAAAAGATAATGAGAGGCATAGATAGAATTGATAGCCAGAGACTTTTTCCCAGGGCAGAAATTGTTAACATGATGGGTCATAGTTTTAAGCTGTTTGGCGGAATGTATAGAGGGGATGGTAGAGGTGGGTTCTTTATGCAGAGAGTTATGACAGCATGGAATGCGTTGCCAGCAGCAGTTGTGGAAGCGAGGCCATTGGGGATATTGAAGAGACTGCTTAACATGCATATGGTCACAGAAATCTTCGGGTTCGTACATTAGATTTCCCTTACATGACGATCAATTGTTGGCACAACATCGTGGGTTGAAGGGGCTGTTCTATGTTCTCTGTTCTATGTTCTAAATAGGACAACAACTATATTGATTGGTTTACAGTTACAATCAGCAAGCATCAACAGTAAATATTAAGCCATCTAGCGTTATACAACGAATGTTCTTAACCTTGTTAACAGGCTTCTCATAATGAATGCTTTTCATATTGTTAACTGTTTAACATACTGAATGCTTTTACACGTTGTTACCTGGCTTTAAATTAGGAATTATGTTTTCCCCTTGTTTCCTAGCTTACCATGATGTGTTTTTTCACCCCGATGACCCAGTACCCTTGCCTCCAGCACCTCATTGTTTGTTGCAAGTTCTTACCAGGTCAAAGACATGCTAGCTGAGCCTTTGTCTCACACAACTCGAAACGCGTTCCCTACCTGCTCATACCGTTGACACTTTCTCGTACCCTCCTTTAACAATTTCATGATAATCACCGCGATGACGTTACTAGTTATCATGAGAATCTGACAGCCAGCATTTAACCAAGTTATTGACACACAGCACACAATTATTATAACAACAACATTCATTCGTCCGTTGCTTTGAATCGAATTTCAAGAATTCTCCTTCACCAGTAAAGTCCTTAATTCCACAATCCTTAATGACCACTCCATCCTCCCTAAGTCGAGAGGAAACGAACCTGTTCTCCAAACCCTACTCCACTAAAGTTAATCCTATAAGCGAAATTGAGTCTGTCCTTGCATCACTGCTCGGAGCCATCAGAATTTTGGATAAGGGCAGTTAAATACTTAACAAAACTGACGATCTTCCGTGCTTCCGAGATACTTCAGAGGGAGTATACCAGCTCATGTGAGTGTGCAGTGCAGCAGCTGCACCTGCAGACTGGGTGAATGCAGCATTCTTTTCTGTGTCTGCTCCTGCTCGGTTATTAAATGGATTAAGCCAACAGCCTGTTTTGATGTTAGCTTGACCACTGATCCTTCATATCCCTTCAATGATCGAGAGAGAAGATAAAACTCACGTTGTTTAATGCCCAGAGGAAGAGAACGGACAAAAAACGTACGGACCTTCGCTTTATTGTTGCTACTTTCTTCAATTGTCGTTCTCATGACTGGGGATCTGATTGAAGTAATTGGATCAGGCTGTGGAGGAGTGGACGGTGGCCTGAAGGCGGACTTAACATGTGAATGGAGAAACTCTAGAGACGATGTTAACTGCTGAAAATATATTTGAATTTCCTCTCTCATTCCTTCCTCGCCAAGGTGGGGGGGGGGGGTCGGGGGGTCATTGTCAGTCTTAAGATAGTCACACATGTAAGTGCACTAATTCACGTCTGCCTATTTCAACATGTTCTGAATTCTGTCAAGCCATTACACACTATCTATGTTTAGTCACAAACAGTCTCCATTAAAAGTATTTCACCCTCTCTGCATGATCGTTATCGATGGGTTTACCTAATTCTTCTCCTCTCTCTCTGAGTTCTGTACCCACCTACTGTTTATTTCTAATCCGAACCCCCCCACCCTATCTTCTTCATATAGGCCAACACTTTCTTGGTACCATCAGCTCTGAGGAAGGGTCACTGCACCCGAAACGCTAGTTCTCATTTCTCTTCTCAGATGCTGCCGGACCTGCTAGGCTGTTCCAGCACCTTCTGCTTTTGCTCTGTTCCTTGGCACACATCTCTGTCTCAGGCCTATTGATGCTGTTAATGATCGAGGAAGAAAGGTCGTGCGTGTGCCCTGTTGGAAGCCTGAGATTGTCCATGCTCAATGATCCCCTGCACCGATGGCTGTACTCTGTTCCTGTTGAAAAATTCTCTTGTGGTTGATCCTATTGCAACGCGAGTCGTAGGCGTCAACATCTTATGTCTATTAATACAGCAATCATGTGAATGTACCGCAGTTCTATCTTGGACTCGATAGACAACAGAGAGTGAGAAAAAGAACCTCATGTCAAACCTGAACTGACTGGAGTTTCCGCAGGAAGAAGAATTTAGTGACTTCTTTTTCAGATAGACAACACTTAAACCCTTGCTCATTGTGAAAATGTGCCATTGGTTATCAAAGCTAAAGAATATATAGGCGCAAAGGCCGAAACAGCGTTTTCCACTGATAATATCTGAATTATCTCCTCCACTGTCAATGCAGAGTTGCGTCAGTAAATGGGATAATTGAATGAATCACCTTACATGTGCAGCTGGGGCACAGTACTTGTGTGGTAATATATAGGTACAGAATGCAGGACGAGGGACTGAGGTTTTTTGAGCCGTTTCACATCGTGACTGAGACGGTATTGGAGGTTTTGACAGGCTAAAAGTGGGAAAATCCCCAGCTCGGGATGGAGTTGCGTCTTATGTTGCTTTGTGAGACAAGAGATAAAATTACATGTGCTCTGACCATTGGTTTACATTACATTTTGACCACCTGGGAGTAGTTAGATGACGGCAGGACTACTGATGTGATTCAAATTTTCAATAAGGCTGGCAGATATAATACAGCGAATTACAGAGCTGTGAGACGAAACTGTTGGAGGAGCCTCTTAAGGATATAATTAATTGCAATTTTTCCAGACAAAGTTTGACCAGCGAGAGTTGGCATGGTTTTTTTTGAGATGCAGTCATACTTGACAGATCAGATTAGGTATTTTTTTCAGGAAGTGATAAGATGTGTAAACAAGGGTAGTGAAGTTGGTTTATGTTATGAGGACTTTAGAAAGCCTTTGATAAGTTCCCACACTGGAGACTTGTAACAGGGTTAAAATAAAATGGATTCAGGTTCACGTGGTAAGTTCGATCCAAACTTATTTGGGTGGTTGGAGAAAGGATGGTGCAGTTTCTGTGACATGGAGCTGGTATTCAGTGCTGTACCACAAGGATCAATGCTGTGTCCCTTCGTGTTTGTGATTTCACGAAACAATATAGAAATAATGTGGGGGAAATGATAAGAAAGATTGAGGAGGATATGAACATTGTCAAAGTGGTTAACAGTGAGTAAGAAGGTCTCAGGTTCCAGGATTTTCGAGGTGGATTTGTCAAATGGGCAGATAGTGGGAGCTGAAAATAACAATAAAAACATCAGGTGATGCATTTTGTAAGGAACACGTCATGGGAATACTCAAAGAACGGTAGGGCACTGGTAAACACAAAGGAACATTGTGACCTTGCAAGAGGGTCTACAGATTCGTGAAGGCAACAGAATATAATAGTTAAGAAGACAAGCACGACTTGATATGCCAATGCAAAGATTACGAGAGCAGGAAAATTGGTGTCACAGGGAGAAAAGTTCGTGAATAATGAATTTGGCACGCTTGCCTTCTTTAGTCCGAGCATCGATTCTTGGAGTTCACATGTCATGTTGTGGCTGTACAGAACATTAGTGAGGCCACACTTAGAATACTGCTGACATTCCCGATCACTTTCATCAGGAAAGATGTTGTTCGACTTGAAAGCGTGCAGCAAAGATTTTAAAATATGTTGCAGTATCGAGAGGGCTTGAGTTGAAAGGAGAGAGTGTTTGAGCAGGGGCTTTTCCCAGCAGTGTTCCAGGCTGGTGTGTAAACTTCTAGACGTTTATAAAATCACGATGAAGGGTGGATAGGTGACTGGCCTAGGTCTTCTTTTAACCCAGGATGGTGGAGTTCAAACCGAGAGGGCTCAAGTTTAACGTCTTTCACGCGGACACAATAAATAAGGGACAAAGAGTGATGGAGCGATATTTAGATTTCCAAAAGGCATCATTTCAGCTGAGTCTTCGGTTTAAAAAAAGAGTATGTTCGTGGTGAAAATAGTTGAAAGTTGAACCGTGAATGGAACATTAAGTGTATTAAAATTGAGTGTGTAGAGATGAGGAAGTTTTTAAGCAATATATTGACCAATGTAATGGAGAATGAGATGTTTGTCAGGAACATACAATATTGATCGTTTAAGTTAAATGAGATTTTTTGGACTCTAAAATGCAGAGGTATCTGGCTGCCCTGCATTATGAATCACATTGAGACGGTCTGCAGTGGTAGCAACTGATGATGAACGCGAAAAGTCTCTTATTTTCATTTGTTCAGCAGTGGCTGGGCCAACATTTATTTCCCCATTCCTAATAGCACCTGAGATGTTGAGACCCTGATCGAAACACTGCACTTTATTTTTTACTTGGAGAAACGAAATGTAGCAGTTATTAAGTTGTGACTTTCTCATTTCCTGCTCCCAGTTTAATGTTCTTCGATTCAGTTTAACGGAGGGAATGCAGAGTTTCTCCAGCAATTATTGCTTGTGGTTCAGATTTCCAGCATCCACAGTTTATTTTTATTTAGTAGTCTGGATGATCTGAGTGATGTGAGCAATAGAATGTTGCAAGCTGCCAAACATGTGACAAAAGAATCCAACTGAGAAGTAGCAAGTTCATCAATTAATTTTCCGAAGCAGATGAGCTTAGGTGGGGTAGAGTCAAAAAGTGTGGTGCGTGATGGTGCATCATCCGGGGAGCAGGAAATTGTTGTTTCACGTATAAGCTGTTCATCAGGAATACTCGAAGCGTCGACTCTCCTGCTCCTCAGATGTTGCCTGACAGAATGTGCTTTCCAGGTGCGACACTTATTGACTTTGATCTCCAGCATCTAAAGTAATCTCTTGCTGCTGAGGTGCGGTACGGTCAGGTACTGTTCCTGAGATGTAATAATGTGGTCATAATGATACAATGGATATATAGTTGGAAACATATTTGGGACACAATATTATTCTCCCGCTCCCACTCTGCCAAAGAGAGGCTGTATAGATGGAGCTTGTTGTTACAGCCAGTCATTTCACAATTGTGAATTGGGCAGGTCGCGGAAACGTGATTTCCCATCCATTGTCGAGACTCGAATGAGATACGGAGCCGTTCGGTCTTGGGTCTGCCACGGCCTGAATTTGAAAGTGGTTTTGCATGTTTGCAGATGTGTAATCAGTGTAGTGTATATTTGTCTCTCAGAGTGCTAACCAGTTTTAATTTTGAGGGGTTTTACAAGTGAAACCAACGACAGAATATTGATTTTCATTTTTCTTTAATGATGTAAATCTGAACCAAAAACGTGAGTTGTTGGAGAAACTGAGCAGGCCTGGCAACATCTGTGGAGAGGAACCGAGTTAAAGTTTCAGATCGACAGAACAAGTCAGTTATACATTTCTATACTATAATGCTGGGAAAACTATCAGTTGTATCTGTCAATACCAGGATATTTGTCAAAATATCACAATGGCTGACAGCTATCACGTTCACAAATTCGAAAGGAATTTATTTGCTCCAATGCTGCTTCCGTTGCTCTCAGCTCTTGAAAGGTTGTGCTTAAACGATTGCCTTTTTTGCCTTTCCTTTCTGTCAGCTTACAGCAATGCCAAGTGGAGTATTGGTCCCTTCAGTGTCTAACTCAGCATGTATCTGCATTGTCACTCTTTGTGTCTGTGCATCCAAATCATCCTCTTCTTCTTTCACATTCTCCGACACTCTGTCTGTCCGTACAGCTCATTACATATTTCTGCACTCAGACAACTTGAGTGTGCAGCTACTAAGAGGCTTTTTGCCCACTGACTGGAGTGTGCAGAACTGGGCTCATATTCTCCGGATAATGTGTCTGTCACTTCAAACTCAGGCAAGGCGACATTTCTTCCTCAACCAATTATGACTGTTTCTAATTCAAGACAGAATTCCTAATCCAGGAGAAATAAAACAAAACGCAATTACACTACAACTAAAGAACGACAGCGATGTGCATACTGTTGGTTTAAATGAATGAACGGTGACATCAGAGAATGAGAGTGATCAGCTGGTGGTGTCTCTGCCATTACCACAAAATTCCCCTGTAAGTCTGCAACGTCTCCTGCTTCACCTCGTTATTCCTACCAAACCGGGAATGAAGAAGTGGAATAAAAGAGGAGGAGAAGCAAAAGTGCTTCTGGAATAAAAGTAAGAAACCAGAGAATTTATTAATAGTTCGGAATTGAAAACGGATACAGCATTCACTGTTGGAACATAACGTGGATCACCAAATCATAACAGGATAGCAGTACAATGAGACACAGACTCCGTGACGCGACATTTGCAACACATTGAAACACGAAGCCCAAGTCCGAGCACAGCAAGCAGGCGCTGCTGGCAGTTGAACCCAGGATTCCCTGTTCACGAGACAGATGCTTTAACCAACTAAGCCACGGCGCCACACTGCCCTGGTGTTTACACGCCCATATGTGAAGTTACTTAACCACTTCATCACCGTTTTTGGATCAACGTTGCTCACTGAGAATTGCAATCAATCCTCGAATTTTCAAATACAAACAGTTGACAGCTGAACATTCTCCACTAAAAAGGTACATAAAAAGATAATCTCCTCTTGCATTTATTTCAAACTGATACTTTCACCTGTTCAAACTGAAGGGAGAAAGCGGATGTGTTCATCTTCTCGTGGCCCATGAACCATATTAATATACAACAAGAGGAACAAGGTCATTCTGTTGAATTGTCGAAGTGTAATGTGTAAGTAAATGCAAACATTGGGCAGTAAAAGCAGACCCATTGCCACCGACACTGAGTCTTGCACTATCAGTTCCGCGTTCACTTCCTGCCTCATGCCTTCCAGTCATCATTGTCGATCACTTTACTTCACTGTCCTGCTCCGCTTCTCAACTTATTTCCAAATGATTGCAGATGTCTGATAAGGACCTTCAACTTTTAGAAACGGATTCCTGGAATATAGTCACTCAATGGATAGGATTCAGCGCATAACCCGAATTACCCCAGTGACGGAGGGGATGAGTTACTTTCCTGAACCTTTCAGCTCCTCAGCATGGACATACAGCCATGATACCGCTTCGGTGGACGGGCGGGGGGTGTTCCAGGATTTACACTTAGAGACACTGAAGGATCAGCGAGATACGTCCAACTCAGAAAGGTGATATGATTGCAGGGGCTTTGCAGTGGTAGTTTCCCGTGTACCTGCTGCCATTGTCCTTGTACACGGATGTAAATAATCACTGGACCAATGCTGGCAGGATCCCGGTGCATGATCTGCAAAAGCAGGAATTAGATTTCATTCAAAATGAGAAATAAATCTTTATTACCTGAGTGGGAATTATCTCCAGGTCTGGGCAATGCAAACGCGGACTCCTACGCAGGGACTTCCAGTGATGCTGATTGTAAACCTTGCGAACTGAACTTGTACACACTCATGTGTCTGTCGCTGACTCCATAACCAACTTTAGCAGCAAAATTGCTCTCCCCAAGTTTCCGAACAGTTCATGTTATCGCCCTGGGTTTCAATGTGAAGAAAGTGGAGCTGTGATAATCTGATGTTGTTCAGCCGATTGACTGCAGGGACGCACATAACAAGCTCATGATAACAGGGCCTCGTTTTGACGCGCTGTCCTCCTGTGAGCAGAGGCACCAACAAGGGCGTCGTTCAACTCGTCTTATTCTAGATCCCGGGCTAGAAAGGACCAGAGTTTTCTTGCTAAATTGTTCAGGGTCCTGAAAGCAAGAGCACATGACTGATATCATGAAAGTACATTTCATTGGAGTGGATCATGGAATCACGATGTGACTGAATTCAACGATGAAAATTTCCAGCTGAGATGCAGACAAGACTGAAGGCGGCAGCTGAAGACAAATGTGTTTTCTTTGCCAGTGAAAATCACTGCTTCACAAAGTGGGACATATTGAAGTAAAACAGTGACGCTGATTACCTTTGCTAGTACTTCAACTTGTCAGTTTTGTTTTCCCCGATCTAAACGTCACCCTTCCATTTGGAAAAGCTGAGATGAAGTCGGCGGTGGGTGGGCCCGGTGCTGTGAGGATAACGCATCTGAATTCGAATCGGACGATTGTCGTTTTGAGTTCTACCTCGCTCAATTGCAGCATGTGGCTTCATTGAAGTTAGACACAACTGGTTTTATAAATATAATGAGGACAAAAAGGAGTCTGTGAAGAGTACAGAGACACCTCAAAAATCAAATAGCCAGTCTCTGTTTGGTGCCGCTCGAGATGGGAGAGATTTGAAACCTGTGCTTTGTATGAAAGCTGACTGTTGGGAAGGACAAAGAACATAGAAGGATACCGCGCTGAACAGGCCCTTCGGCCCTCAATGTTGCTGACGTTTGAACTATTCTCAGCTCGTCTCCCCACACAATCCCATCGTCATCCACGTGCTTTTCCAAGGATTAATTAAATCTCCATAATGTGCCTGAATTAACTGTACTGGCTGGCAGGGCATTCCGCGTCCTTACCACGCTCTCAGTAAAGAACCTGCCTCTGACATCTATCTTAAATCTATCACATCTCAATTTGTCGTTACATGCCCTCGTACAAACTGACGTCATCATGCTAGAAAAAAATCTTTCATGTCTACCCCATCTAATTCTCTGATCATCTTGAATGTCTCTATCAACTCCCCTCTAAGCCTTCTTTTTTCCAATGAGAACAGACCCAAATCTCTCAGCCTTTCCTCATTAGATCTTCTCTCCAGACCAGGCAACATCCAGGTAAATCTCTTCTGCACCTTTTTCAATCCTTTCACATCCTTCCCGACAGATGGTGATCACAACTGTACACAATATTCGGAGTGCGGCCGCACTAGCATTTTGCATAATTGCAGCATGAAATTGCAGCTTCGGAACTCAATCACTCTACCAATGAAACCTAACACACAGTATGACTTCTCAACAGTACTATCACCCTGGAAGGCTACATTCAAAGATCTATGTACATGGCCTCCACGATCACACTTCACATCCACACTTGCAACAATCTTTCCATTTACCAAATACTCTGCGTTCCTGTTATTCTTCTCAAAGTGCATTACGTCACATTTAGCTGTATTTGACACAATTTGCCAACTCTCATCCCAATTTTGCAGTTTATCCAAGTCCCCCTGCAACTTTTAACATTCCTCCAAATTGTCCACTACTCCTCCACTTGTGTCATCTGCAAATTTGTTAATTTACCTATCTATGGCTGCGTCTAATTCATTTATAAAAATGACAAGCAGCAATTGACCCAAAACAGATCATTGTGACATACCACTAGTAACTGGACTCCAGGTTGAATATTTTCCATCAATCACCAATCCCTGCCTTCTTTCAGAAAGCCAGTTTCTAATCCAAATTCCTAAGTCACCCTCAATCCCATGCCTCTGCATTTTCTCAAAAACCTACCATGTGGAAATTCATCAGATGCTTTACTGAAGTCCATGTATACCACCTCAAGTGCTCTCCCTTCATTAACATGCTTGGTCACATTATCAAAAAACTCAATGAGGCTTGTGAGACACTACCTGCCATTGATGAAACCATGTTGACTATCTGAAATCAAATTGTTGCTTTCTAGATGATTGTATATCCTACCTTTTATAATCCTTTATATAAACTTTCAGACAACAGAGGAAGTGCTGGATAACTTGAAACAGTCAAAGGTCCATAAATCCGCATGACCTGTTCAGGTGTACCCGAGAACTCTGCGGGAAGCTAGAGAAGTGATTGCTGGCCTCCAGCTGAGATTTTTGCATCATCGACAGTCACAGGTGAGGTGCCAGAAGACTGGAGGTTGGCAAGCGTGGTGCCACTGTTTAAGAAGGGTGGTAAGGACAAGCCGGGGAACTATAGATTAGTGAGCCTGACCTCGGTGGTGGGCACGTTGTTGGAGGGAATCCTGAGGGACAGGATGTACATGTATTTGGAAAGGCAAGGACTGATTCGGGATCGTCAACATGGCTCTATGCGTCTCACAAACTTGATTGAGTTTTTTGAAGAAGTAACAAAGAAGATTAATGAGGGCAGAGCCACAGATGGGAATTTTAGCAAGGCGTTCGACAAGGTTCCTCATGGGAGACTGATTAGCAAGGTAAGATCTCATGGAATATTGGGAGAACTAGCTATTTGTATACAAAACTGGCTCGAAGGTGGTGGTGGAGTGTTGTTTTTCGGACTGTAGGCCTGTGACCAGTGGAGTGCCACCAGGGTCGGTGCTGGGCCCTCCAGTTTTTGTCATTTACATAAATGATTTGGATGCGAATATGAGGTACGGTTAGTAAGTTTGCAGATGACAACAAAATTGGAGGTGTAGTAGACAGCGAAGAGGGTTACCTCAGATTACAACAGGATATGGACCAGATGGGCCAATGGGCTGAGAAGTGGTAGTTGGAGTTTAATTTTGGAAAGCAAATCTTTGCAGGACTTATTCACTTAATGGTAACTTCCTAGGGAGTGTTGTTGAACAAAGAGACCTTGGAGTCGCAGGTTTATAGCTCCTTGAAAGTGGAGTCGCAGGTAGATACGATAGTGAATAAGGCGTTTGGTATGCTTTTCTTTCTTGAGTACATCGAGTATAGGAGTTGGGAGGTCATGTTGCGGTTGTTCAGTACAATTTTTAGGCCGCTGTTGGAATATTGCGTGCAATTCTGGTCTCCTTCTTGTCGGAAAGATGCTGTGAAACTTGAAAGGGTTAAGAAAAGATTTACAAGGATGTTGTCAGAGTTGGAGGATCTGAGCTACAGGGTGAGGCTGACCAGGCTGGAGCTGTTTTCCCTGGAGCGTCGGAGGCTGAGGCGTGACCTTATAGAGGTTTACAAAATTATGAGTGTCATGGATAGGATAAGTAGACAAAATATTTTCCCTGGGGTCGGGGAGTTCAGAACGCGAGGGCATAGGTTTAGGGTGAGTGGAGAAAGTTATAAAAGAGACCTCAGGGGCAAATGTTTCACGCATAGACTGGTGCATAAAGGAATGAGCTGACAGCATGTTGTGGAGGTTGGTACAATTGCAACATTTAAGAGGCATTTGGATGGGTATATGAATAGGAACGGTTAGGAGGGATATGGGCCGGGTCCTGGCTGGTGGGACTAGATTGGGTTTGCATATCTGATCGGCATAGATGGGTTGGATCGAAGGGTCTGTTTCCATGCTTTACATCTCAATGACTCTATGACTCCAAGTAAGGCGCACTGTTCTACAATCACCAGGTTCATCTCGACTGCCCTTCTTCAACAAGGGCACGACATTTGCTGTCTTGCAGTCCTCTGGTAATTAACCTGTCGAGAATGACTTCTCAGATATCAAATCCAAATGCTCTGGCATCTCCTCCCTAGCTTCCCAGAGGAGCCTTGGATAACTCCCAACCGGCCCAGGGGATTGGCTTACTTTCACTCCTTCTGGAATTGATAATGCCTCTTCATAACTTACTGCGATCCTTTCTAATCTAATATCGCGTATCTCATTATTCTTCTCTCCAATATACTTCTTTACCTGAGTGAAGATTGATGAGAAATGTTCATTTAATTCCTCTCGGATCGCCACAGGGTCCACACTCAACACTCCACTTCTGTCTTTGACTGGCCCTATTCCTAACCTAGTCATCTTTTTAATACTCACATACCTATAAAATGCTTTAGTTTTCTCCTTTATTCTTTTTGCTAAAGACTGCTCATGTCCTTTCTTTCCTCTTCTTAACATTCTCCTTAAAACCTTACCAGCTGATATGTAACTTTCCATTGCCTCATCTGAACCATCTTGTCTCTCAACACATCAGCCTCCTTCTTCCGCTTAACAAGAGATGAAATTTCTGTAAGAAACCACGGTTCCCTTACCTAATGACTTCCGCACTGCCTGTCAGGGACATACTTATGACGGACACACAATATCTGTTCCGTAAACCAGCTCCACATTTCCATTGTCTGCATCACTTGCGTTTTGCTCCCCCATTCTACGCATCTTAATATTTCCTACTCGCATTATAATTGCCCTTGTGCCATCGATCATGAGGCTCCCTCTTAGTGTTGAAACTTTCACAGTAATATCCTCCCTCAGTGCTAACACTGTCACAAAGAGAACTTATTCAGAATTGATCATGAATGTGTGGTGGATCCTTGAATTTGACATGTTGAAATGAGAAACTGAATCAATGTTCGCCCTCTGGCTAATAAATGCTGCCTCACAATTGAACATCTGAAATTAATATCTCCCTCAGGACTGAAATTTGCAAAGTGCAGCACTTTCTCAGTACTGGCCCATCACAGAGCTGCAGAATCTCGGAATAATGAGGTACTGGTTTAAAAATGTCGCCCAACAATGAAGCACTCCTTCAATTGGACTCTCTCATACGGTTGGAATAGCTGACGACTGACGCTGTAATTATGTGTCACTCCTTCAAACTAAACCTGTTAGAATGAGACATTGCCTGAGAATTGACTCTCCAAAAATAATTCATTCCCACATTTCTCGTCATGTGAAATTTTCTATTTGAGAGTAAGATCGTGAAAGAAGGGCCATGATCACAAATATTTCCTCATAAATACAATAGTGAAACAAAGAAAAATATCAATCCTTTGTATAGCTGGTGTGTGGAGCAAAGCCTCCGTACTGACCCTCTGATCGCGCTGGAATCGCTCAGTACTACCTGAGAATTGCATCTCTGTTTCGATTATCTCGAGTAAGTCCCCCTCCTGCAGAAGAAGTCAGCAACGACACTCCTGCTGACCATTACTTCCCATATTCTGCAAGAAGAACATTCACATATCCTAACCGCCATTCCAATATTGTAAACTCAAAACGTACTGTAGAAAAGTAAAGAATAAAAAAGAAAGCTTAGCAATCGGATGCACAAAACTTTTTTTTGTTACAGGATGAGGATGGGAGGGCGACGCAACTGAAGTAGTGATTCAGGTAACGCAAACACACACAAAAAATTACATCACTGACTCTGCTGTCCGAGGCCAACTCCTCGTCCACGTGCACTCCGCCAAATAATGAGGTTTTCATTTAAAGTTAGTGACTCCCCTCCATATCAGCTCCCTGATCGATGCTCTCGCTCTTGCTGATACTGAAACAAACATGGATTGTCGTGATATGCAAGGTAAGTTTGTGTTTAAAACATATTTACCTACGCGTCAGCCAGCTGATCGACGTACCCGCTCTGCCTGCTGCTGCTTCTTAACAAAATGAACAGTTTGCGGTATAATGAGGTGGATAACTGATTTGAATTGTTCTCTGTGGTGTTCCAATATGCCATCCGCTTTCGACACAACACTTGTTCTCTGTGAGTATCTGTTGCTCAACCCTTTTCTCTTTTACCCTTCCACCCCATCTTCAGTTTATTTCCAACTTTCCATTATCATCAACTCCGCATTTTCCTATCTCTTTCCATTTGCTGTTCCCCAACTGCAATTGTGTTCGTTACTTTTGAAATCAACTCAGATTAATATATTAAACATTTCTTGTTGTGATGAGCTCCACAAACCAGCTATACAAAGGAATGATATTTCTCTTTGTTTCACTATTGTATTTATGAGGAAATATTTGTGATCATGGCCCTTCTTTCACGATCTTACCCTCAAGTAGAAAATTTATACAATTGTCTACAAAGTCCGACAGGGTCGTGTGGGCATAAAAGGAAAGCTATTAAAATCCACGCTGGCATTTCAATTCGCATCTAAAATTGACTCGATGTCAAGGAGCCATGAATGGTCATCAAACGGTTTTTTAAACATGTGACAGGATTATTGTTTCGAGTCATTTTACACTGAGCTTATCCCTGGTTTCATCATTCCTGATTCATATCCCTGATACAGATAAAATATAGGGTCATGAATGAAAACTTTCAGATGATACTGGAAATCAGGGCGTGTTTGATGTAACGACGAACTTGTCAGGACATGAGTCATAGGAACCGGACTGGATCACTCGGGCTCTTGACCATGCTCAATCATCTGATACCTTTACGACTAAAATTATTCGTTCTCCTTTTTAATGGTACATCTGTTCCTGAGCCGTCATTATTTCAATATCCCAGCCTGCACTGCAATTTTGCTGAACATTCACTATCATTTAAGATAAATGTTTCTCATCTCTGTTGTAAACCAAGTCTCAATTGGCAAACAGACTTTGCTTGTTTGAGCTTCCCCCCCCCCACCCCCCCCAGCAGAATACATTCTCTCAGCGGCTAACTCATCAAGTTCCATCAAACCTTTCCCAATGTTTTTATGAGATGAACATTCATTTACCTAAACGACAATAAATGAAAACCTCATTTTTCCTCATATAGTTATCCTTTCATCCTTCAGAGCAATTTTGATTTGTTCCAAATGCAAGTATAGGTCGATTCAAGGTCGGAGGTTTGAAGTCCTGTTTCGACCGTCACAGGACGAATGTGCTGGAATCAATTACAAAACAGCTCCATTGAAACACCACTAGTCTTAATCGTACAGACTATGAAAGCCATTCTTTTTTAGCGGAAGGCAGGCGATTTTTCAGTAGGCGGGAGGATTACCTGAAGTGGAAACAACATTTTAGACTATAACATTTAGGAGCCGAAATTTGGCCTTTCGGACCATCGAGTCTGAGTATCCATTCTTTTATTTCTGATAAATTTCTAAACGCCATTCTCTTTGGCTCCCATTGATATACAAGAAACTATATATCTCAGTCTTAAACATACTCATTGACATAGCCTCCACAGCCTTCTGTGACAATCAGATCTATAGATTCACTACTCTCTGAATAAAGATATTTCTCCTTCACTACAATGGAAAATGTCTACACTTTACTGAAATGCTGTGCCCTCGCATTGTTGGCTCTCCTACTTTTGGAAACATTTTTCAAACATCTGTTCTGTACATGCCATTCAGTATTTGATATGTTTCAATTAGGTCACCCCAACCTCATGCTTCCAAGCTCAAAGAAATATAAACACAGAGACCCCAAGTGTTACTCATGTGTAAAGATTTTTATTCCTCGCGCTATTCTTGTGAACACCCTCTGAACATGCTCCAGGGCCAGTACTACCTTCTGAGATATAGCTTACAAAACTGCGCACATTGATCCAAATGTGGTCTGAAAATTTCCTTAAGGAGCCTCTGAAGTTCATTCTTCCTTTTAATTGGCGAAAGGGAGGACTGCAGATTGCAGTGATCAGAGTTGAGGGTTTGGTGCTGAAAAAGCACAGTAGGTCCGTTAGCATTCAAAAAGCAGGAGAATCGATGTTTCGGGCAAAGGCCAATCATTCGGAATCAGCTTTCATTCTTTTATATTCAAGTCCTATCAAAATAAATGGCAAAATTGCATTTACCTTCTTAACAACTGATTCAACCTGTAAGTTTGACTTGAGACAATTCTGATCTGGAACGCCCAGTTATTTTTACACTTCAGACTTCGGAACTTTCTCCCTATTTAGACAATTATTAATGCACCTATTTTTCCTTCCAAAGTGCACGGTCTCACTTTCAAACGTTGCACAGCACTTCTTTGCCCAAACTCCGAAACTGCCCAAAACACTTTGCGACCTCTCCAATTCCTCAAGGCTATCTGTTCTCCACCCATATTTGTATCCTCTGCAATCTTAGCCTGAATGCTCTCGGTTCCTTCATCTCGATCGTTAATGTATAAAGTGAAAAGTTGTCTTTCCAGCACTGAGCCATGCCGAACATCACTTTTCACTGGCTGCCGTCCTGAGAAGGACACTTCTATCGCGATTCTCTGCTTTGTGCCGGACAGCTGAAATTCTACCATGTTAGCACTTTGTCTCGAACGCCATTGCCCTTTATCTCGCTCAGTAGCCTCCTGTCCAACACCTTTCAAAGACCTTGTTGATGTCCAGGTAGAAAAAAACCTATTGGCTCTCCTTGGTCTAACATGCTTTTTAATTTTTTCAAGAAACTGTATTCGATTTGTCACGCATTACTTTCCATTAATGACACCATGCAGACTTTGTTTATTTTGTTGTAACACATCCAAGGATACAGAAATCCCATCCTATCCAATGGATTCCAAGGATCTTAGCCAGGTCCTACGTTAGGCAACTCAGCCTGACCTTTAACGTCATTTACTTTAAGCCCATTTTAAACCAGGCTGTGGGACCCTCCCTGATTCTAACGATTCCATACTCAGCTAAAACCCTCCCTCTCTTCCTCACGGGTTTACATCAGCGATCAGCAATATATGACTACTAGTGTGTGGATCCTGCCCAGGGAGATGTATCCAGTCCAAATCAAGCCTTGCAGCCTGAGCATGCAGTCTCCTGCCTCCCAGAATTTCCACAGCATATTTGAACTTGCCGTGACACTGTCTTAATATGACACGTGGCACAGACACAACACTAGGCTGGTAGATTACACCATGCAGCAGTGATCGAAAGTCTTCAAGGAATAGACAGCAGTGAAATTCGTAGGAGAACTGTCCTTCGGACACTGGAGTTTCGTACAATACTTTTCAATGGCTTGTCCTTGACTGGATCACATTAAATGATTAATTAGCATATTTTTCACTGTTGATTTGCAGTGGACATTTCAGTCAGTTTATATAATTATCGTCAGTTCTCTCCTCATACCGGTGCATTTGGCTTTGTTTCAGTTTGGGATTGTTGTTTGTGTTTGAAATGGTCATCATTATACTTCATTGTAACTTTAAAGTCATTGATATCACCGTTTTAGGTAGGGTCCTTTTTTCCTCCCCACAACACTCCTCATTTACTCCGTTTAATTACACAATGCCGGATCAAACATAGGGACATGTTTGGTATGCTTGTTCAGTTGTTAGCACTACTGCCTTACAGTGCCAGAAAACAGGGTCTGCTTTCAACTTCTGTGTGGGCTTTGCAATTTCTCCCCTTGTCTGCTTGTTTTCACTTCTGCGCTTCGGTTTCTTCCCACGAACCAATGACTTTCAGGTTGGTGAATGGGCCATGCTAAATTGTCCAGTGTTTAGCGATGTGTAAGTTATGGGCATGAGTCAGGGATAAATGTCGAGTAATTAGGTATGTGAAAAGAGCTGTGTGAGTTAATCTTTGGCCGGTCAGTGAGTACTTGTTGGATTAAGTAGCCTGTATCCACACTACAGGTATACTATAATAAATTGTATACCTCGGCAATTGTACTATGTGTTCTTCTGAAAATCATTTACAAAAACATAAGACAAGTTTGTCTGAAAGTGCTCTATTGCACATGTAGTTACCTCAGAAGTTTTGAACATTGAAGATCCCAAAATCTGTCGTCCACACATAGTGACAGACCTGCTGAATTCTTACAAGAATTTTCTGCTTGTCTTTCCCGACACTGCCCTCACACCAAAACGCTATTAGGAGGTTTAAAAACTGTTCCCTATTCCCTCTCTCTTCCATCACTTCGGATTCCACGCGAAGAGTTTGAAGTTTGTCACCACTTCTTTTGCTTTTCCATAAAGCATAGTTACGACACTAGCTTTCCTTTTGCGTCTGTCTATCGACAAGAGTATATCCAATGGATTATAGATAACCATCGCTGATGACCGTGTTGCCCTGTCTACCTGATGGTTACAAGTTCTTTCATTATTTCTTTTGCTCTTTCTTTCGTTCTTTCTTTCTTTCTTTCTTTCTTTCTTTCTTTCTTTCTTTCTTTCTTTCTTTCTTTCTTTGTTTCTTTCTTTCTTTCTTTCTTTCTTTCTTTCTTTCTTTCTCCTTCTTTCACTGTTTCTTTCTTTCCTTCTGTTTCTTCTCCATTTCATTTTTTCTTTCTTCCTTTCTTCCTTCACTTTTTTCTTCTTTTCTTTCTTCTTTCCTTCCTTCCTTCCTTTCTTTCTGACATTCTTTATTACTTTTCTTTCTTTCTTTCTTTCTTTCATTCTTTTTTAATTTTTTGATTGTTTTATTTTTCTTTTTTCTTTTCTTTTTCTTTCTGTCTTTCTCTCTAAAATTCTTTCTTTCGTTCGTTCTTTCTTACGTTATATTTTCTTTGTTCTTTCATTTCTTACTTTCTTTCGTTATTTCTTTCTTTCTTCCTTTCTTCCTTTCTTCCTTCCTTTCTTTCTTTCTTTCTTCCTTTCTTTCACTGTTTATTCCTGAGGCGACGACACGATGTACTTTGTCACACACACACGCACAAGCACAAAATCACACACACTCTCATGCCCTCACACATTCATACCGAACTTCTCTCATACACACGGTCTCTGTCAGAAACACAATACAACCGCTACACTCACACAATGCACATTTTCCTGGACGAGTTAACACAATGTGAAACTCTCTCATATGCTCTGCCAAACATGCACACATGCAAACACACACTCTCTAACGTAACTCAAATTCACACACTCACAGGCTCACACTTACTCTCTCTCATGCACACACGTACACATCTTAGTCTATTGGTTGAATGTTCATGTGCAGAATAATATTTGCAGACACGTCACATTTTGCTGAAAAGCATCGAACCGAGAGACAATCAATGCAGGCAATCAATCCATATAAGATATGATAATTTCTTACTTTGGATGTAGAACCATTCTGAATCTAGGTTGGGTGACACAAAGACACTAACCTTTCATCTTGAATGTATTGTCCGAGCTGAGATGACAACGTTTTTATATAACATTATGTTGTCTCGAGAATGTGACTTGAAAGTTTTGGGATTTCGATATTATTGAACCGAAGCCTGCAACCTATTCTAAACGATGGAAGACGTATCAGCGATCGAGGTTTGTTAAATAATTCATTTCAGTTGCATGTCACTGTAATCTTTTGTAATATCATCGATATCTTATCATCCTGATCAAGAGTTAGCTCGTGAAGGAGCAGCACTCTGAAAGCTAGTGCTTCCAATTAAATCTGTTGAACTATTACATGGGAGTGTGTGATTTCTCCCGTTGTCCACCACGGGTCAAATCCGTGTCTTGGGAATTAACACCTCAATGGCCAGAAGGTTCCAAAAAATCTCCTGCCCTGGAAAATAACATCACAATAGCATAGGGGCCTCCACAGAGAACAGACGTATAGGCATGGCAAAATGTCTGAGATTGCAGTGGTGGAGTCAACATCATTTCACTTGGAACAAATCTGAAGAAACTGTCAACTTTATCTCAAACTCTGGTCGCCCTCTCTCTATACTAAGTGATTGTAGATATTTCAAGCTTCTTCTTAATTATTTACTTATGTAATGTTTATATGTCATTCGTGTTGTGATGTTATGCAATACATTGCTGATGGAACAGGTAGGCGAATTTTAACCCGGGATCTTGCTGAGTTATTTTCCTTCAACATGCGCTCGGTCACTTTTCAAATAATCTTTCCTCTCCTTTATCCAGAGCAACGTTTGTTGGGGAAACTGCAACGTGAACATCCAAAATGATAAGAACAAGGAAAGCCGTGGCAAGAACAATTTTCACAGGGGTAGAAATGTCCTGAAGCTTGAGGCCTTGTCAACAGGCTGCACCACCTGGAGTTCCATGTGAGTTGTGTGTTTATGTATCCCAAGGTTTAATCTCCTCTATGGGATCCTGGGTTTAGGAGCCTTATTTTAACAGGCTCCTGATTGATTGTGGTCCATGCGGTTTATAAAGAATTTTTACACCTGTCAACACGGGCTTGGGATTTGACACAAATACATCAATCTTCAGTGACTGTTTCACACACAGGACGCCCCGAGGAGGACATTTTAACCTCTATAAGGAAATCTCTCAAAAGATTTGTTGCAATGTCAGATGATTTGTGAGATGTGTATCGGCCAGGATGATTGAATTTGATGATTGGATAAGTTATACACAGGTTGGCGATTTCAATTCGGTGAGTGTCTGGAGGGGATCTCTCTCTCTCTTCCACTTTCTCTGCTCCCTCTTTTGAACCCTCTCCAGTTGTCTATTATTGGGTTTTGAAAGTCTAAAACCGTTCCACATACAGTAATGTGATTCGTTGTTGTTTGACGTGGGAGGGGATGGAAATATTTGACAGCAGAAGATTATTGTTTGTTGGTCAAATGGGTTGCAAAACACGAAAGATGTAGACAAAAAGAGAGAGCGTGAGTTGGAATGAGAGAGCGATCGAGGAATAAAATGTGTCTTGGTCGCTGCACTCTGAAGGGGAGACAGCGGCTGCTCGAGGGTTTGGGTAAAGAGAACAGCTGTGTGCAATATCCTATCACAGCCCAATTCCAATCTCGTCCTTCTAGAATGTGACAGCTGCAAAAAAAAAACCAAATCCTTAATGAGAGTAGGTGATATCCTTTAAACAAATGTCCCAATTAATCCACAGTCTAATGTTGGATATGATGTGGAGTTTGAACAAATTACGCAGCAGGAAAGAAATGCCCTGTGGGATCGCACTGTGCATCTATGGCCTGTGCAGTGACCTGTCATCGTTGGAAATGCGGATGGTAGCGGTGTGGTTACATTGAACGTAGAACAGTCCAGCAAAATCCAAGCGCCTCAGGCCTTAATGTTGTGCCGATCTTTTATCCTAATCTAAGATCAAACTAACCTACGTACGCTTTATTTTATTATCTTCCATGTACCTAAACAAGAGCCGCTGAAATGTCTGGAATGTATCTGTCTCGACTGCCACCACTGCCGTTGCATTCCACGCACCCAACACTTCCTCTCCAAACAACATACTTCTGGCATCTTCTGCAGTGTACCTCCAACCAATTTAAATTTATGCCCGGTCGTAATAGCCATTTCTGGCCTGGGAAAAAGTGTCTGACTATCCACTCTATATAGTTCTCTCATCATCCTGTATACCCCTATCAAGTCACCTCTCATCCATCTACCCTCCAGTGATGAAAGCCTTTGATCCCATACACTTTCTTCAGAAAGTTTGCCTTCCAGTCCAGTTCTCATGCTGGCAAATCTCTTCTGCACCCTCTCTGTGCTTTCACATTCTTCCTATAATGATGCAAGCAGAACTGAACGCAATAATCGAAGCATGGTCTCACCAGGGCCTTGAAGAGCTGCAGTATAATTTCGCAGCTCTTATACACAACCTTCCGCTAATGAAAGCCAAAACACCATATGCTCCCTGAAAAACCCGATCAACTTGGTTAACAACATGAAGGGAGCTGTGGACGTGGAACCCAAGATCCCTCGGTTCCTCCACACTGCCAAAATAACAGCCTTTAAAACTGCATTCTGTATTCGAATTCACTTTTTCACTTTTTTAAAATTTTCCCGATTGAACTCCATCTCCAACTTATCAGTTCAGTTCCGCATCCTGTCAATGTCACATTGCAACCTTCACCAACACTATCCACGGTGCCACCAACCATATTGTCATTGGCAAACCGACTAACACAAACTTCCACTTCCTCATCCAAATCTTTCATAAAAATCACAAAGTCTGCAGGTCCCATGGAAGATCCTTGCAGAACACCGCGAGTATTAGGTTTCACTGTCACCCTCTGTCGTCTATGTACCCGGCAATTCTGCCCGCAGACAGCAAAAGTTCCTTCCATCCCATGACTGCTTATATTCTGAATGCATCGACCATGGCAAAATGCACCAAAAGCCTTGTTGAAAACCATGTACACCACATCTACCGCTCTACCTTCATTCATGTGTTTTGTCACATCGTCGTGGAATTCAATATGTTTGGTGAAGCATGTTGAACATCAACTCGTCAATTTTACTATTTGTTTTTTTTCCTGAAAATCAATCGCAGAAACAGAATACAAGTTTGTCTCCAAGAGCTCTGTTGCCAGTGAATCTCGAAAATATTGAGTTTTGAGGGACTCAAAATTTGTCAGTACACACATAGTGTAACACCTGCCAAATTCTGAAAGGGATTTTTTGTTTTTCTTTCCCGATTATTGACCTCACTACAAAAAGCCGTAAGGGGGTTTTCAAACTGTTCCCTCTTACTCTCTCTTCAATTGAGTCTAATTCCACGTTAAGATTTTGAAGTTTGTTACCACTACCTATTTCTTTTGATGAAGTGGATTGATGAGACTGGCTTTCATTTTGTGTCTGTCCGCAAAATGTTCTCCACTGGATGATTGATATCCACCGTTGATGATCTTGATGCCCTGGCTACCTGATGGTTACATGTAACCATTTGCCTCTGTGTTACTCGCCCTTTGGTGCAAATGCTTTGCACTTTAACATTAAGAAAAAGAATGCTGGCGCAGTGTTTAGCTCTGCTGCCTCATAACATCAGGGACCTTGGTTCAATTCCAGCCTCTGGCGACTGTCTGTGTGGAGTTTGTGCATTGTCCCGTGCCTGCCTGGGTTTTCTCCAGATTCCTCCCACAATGCAAAGATTTGTAGGTTAGGGTGGATTGGCCATGCTAAATTGTCCATAGTGTTTGGTGCATTAGTCAGAGGGAAGCAGGTCGAGGTGGTTTCCACTTCGGAGGATTGGTGTGGACTTGTTGGGCCGAAGGGCCTATTTCCATACTGTCAAGAATAAAATCCATTGAAACTTATGAATTCATTCTCAGTTTGTTCTCGAAGGAAGTGTCCCTGCACATAATCTCACTCTTCTCCTCGCAACTGTCTGAAAACCCAAACTCCACATACTGTGAACTCATCCCATTGCTGTTCTCCAAATAATGTACTGTAAACCAAACCCCATTCTGTTCCTTTAGCAAAAGTCTTTGTATCCCGCCCTAACCTCCTAAACTCGCCATTCCCTTACTGTGAATCGAATGTGGGCCACGGCGATATGAGCAGAATTTCCGAACAATGAGAGTAGCAGTGATTACTGCCGGAGTGCCATGCACGGGTGTATCAACAGCCCTCAAGCTTCTTGCATGTTCTCGAGGCAGAACAACAGCCGAACGATTGTCATGCAATTTTCTATGTCTTGAACTTGTCTGCCTTAGAAATACAAATTTACAGCTGAATAACTCTAAAGATGATGTGGGTTTCTGCCTCTGCGAATCCTTTTAGTGACTTCCAAATACAACCACTAGTTGGCTGATAAAGTTTCCTGACAACTACCTGATGAAGGAGCAGCGTTCTGAAAGCTAGTGCATCCAAATAAATCTGTTGGGCTATACTCTGGCAGTATGTGATGTTTGACTTCCTCTATATCAACTGCATGTCAACAATAAAGGAGTCATCTTTTTCTGACCGGAAATTGAACTCGGGCTACAAAGCCACAAGCGCAGAATATCAACCATTGCACAACCAGGGATGCCAACAAGGAACATTGCATCATTTGTCCTGACGCAGCCTTTGAGGTTTGTTTCACTGCAGTTAAGATTCTCCTCCAAAATGATTGACTCTTCGAGGTTTACAGAACGGGAAAAGGCACATCATCTCTGTTTTCCTACCCTGGCCTGTAACCTTATGCAATCTGACGTTCCAAATGCTCATCACAATGGTAAGTTCACTGTCACGTTTTAATCTAAATCTGCACAATGAATGGGACTGAATTTTCATACGGCAAATTTGTGGTCACTCCCCCTCGATGAATTGAACCTCATTTTCACCCACAGACAACAATTTGACACATTCCCCCGAGATTGTCAGAGGTCACATGAGGGACCAACGTTCAGAAAAGAAGGATTTCACCCACTTGTCTTATTTTATCCTATTTCACACTTCAAAACCAGAGTGTGGTTACAGCAGTGATGTAACTCATATAAATGCACTCACCTGTGCGTGTTTCTTTCTCGTGGATTCCCCCCAATATGCAGTTTATACTGCCTCACCTCGAAATTAGAACATTCCATACGTCAGCTTTTTCCTCTCCATCCGAATTAGTTCAATTAGTGGAAAATCAAACAGGAATGCTTCAACAGCATTTTACGTTTCCACTGCCAGTGTTCTAACCACTGAGTGACTGACCCAATACATTACCATCTGAGAGTGAAGGTCTCATGCATTAGAACTTGCTAGGTAATATGTGAATGGATAGCCTTTGTCTCATAAACCAAGCCAAGATAATAAAACTGAGACAGAGCCGAGTGGATCATGCACAGGCAAATGAGCGAATGCAATGCTGAAGCAGATCGTGACGAGGATGATGTAAACAGAGATATCCTGGGTAGTTTGGTCATACGGATTTAGAGCTTTCACTCGTATGGCTAACATTTACAGTGAATAATATGAATTACTCACTGTCATTTAAGAAGCGGTATGGTGCTCTGTACCAGTCAGAATCGCTTCCCTGCATGTTACAATCCCACATCACTAATGCCAGCTGATAATTCCTCACGTGCAATCAATTCTAAACAAAAAAAAAGAAAGACAATAAAAGGGAAAGACGATAGTTGTTTGTGATTGATGATTGTGGGATGAGTGGAGCCAGACTCAATGTGGCTGCTGAAAACCGGTCTTCATTTTTAACCTGATGTACAATTCACTCCGGATCAATCATCCACGTACACTGTTGTTTGTGCTTTGTCCTTTGCACATCTTATGTTGAATCAGTCCTCTGAGCGGATCCATGCAGTTTTAACTTGACAAACGTCACACAGATCAGTTCTGCAGATTCATATTAATCTGAAGGTTGATAAGTCTCCGGGGACTGATGGTCTACATCCCCGGGGACTGGAGGAGGTCTCTCGGGAAATCATGGATGCGTTGGTGATTAATTTCCAGAGGTCGATAGATTCGGGTCGGTTCCTGAGGATTGGAGGGTGGCTAATGTTATTCCACTTCTTAAGAAAGGTGGGAGAGAGAAAGCATGAAGTTATAGACCAGTTAGTCTGGCCTCAGTGGTGGGAAATATGCTGGAGTCTATTATAAAGGATGAAATTACGGCACATCTGAATAGTAGTAACAGGATAGGACAGAGTCAGCATGGATTTATGAAAGGGAAATCATGCTTGACTACTCTTCAATTTTTTGAGGATGTAACTCAGAAGATGGACGAGAGAGATCCAGTAAATGTCATGTACCTCGACTTTCAGAAAGATTTTGAGGAAGTCCCACACAGGAGGTTAGTGAGTAAAATTAGGGCGCATGGTATTGGGGGCAAAGTAGTAACTTCGATTGATAATTGGTTGGCTGCCAGGAAACAAAGAGTAGTGATAAACGGCTCCATTTCGGAATGGCAGGCAGTGACCAGTGGGGTACCGCAGGGATCTGTGCTGGGACTGCAGTTTTTTACAATATATGTTAATGATATAGAAGATGGTATCAGCAATAACATTAGCAAATTTGCTGATGCTACAAAGCTGGGTGGCAAGATGAAATGTGATCAGGATGTTCGGAGATTACAGGGTGACCTGGCAAGTTAGTTGATTGGGCAGTTGCATGGTAGATGCAGTTCAATGTGGATAAATGTATGGTTATCCACTTTGGTGGCAAGCGGAGGAAGGCAGATTACGACCTCAATGGAATCAATTTAGGTAAAGGGGCAGTACAGAGAGTTCTGGGTACAATTTGGGAGTTCTTGTACACCAATCAATGAAAGCAAGCATGCAGGTACAGCAGCTAGTGAAGTAGGCTGATAGCATGCTGGCCTTCATAACAAGAGGAATTGATTATAGAAGCAAAGAGGTGCTTCTGCAGCTGTACAGGGCCCTGGTGAGACCACACCTGGAGTACTGTGTCCAGTTCTGGTCTCCAAATTTGAGGAAAGACATTCTGGCTATTGAGGGAGTGCAGCGTAGGTTCACGAGGTCAATTCCTGGAATGGCGGGATTACCTTACACTGAAAGACTGAAGCGACTGGGCTTGTATACCCTTGAATTTAGAAGACTGAGAGGGGATCTGATTGAGACATATAAGATTACGAAAGGATTGGACACTCTGGCAGCAGGAAACTTATTTCCACTGATGGGTGAGTGCCGAACCAGCGGACACAGCTTAAAAATACGGTGGAGACCATTTAGGACAGAGATGAGGAGAAACATATTCACCCAGAGAGTGGTGGCTGTGTTGAATGCTCTGCCCCAGATGGCAGTGGAGGCCCAGTCTCTGGATTCATTTAATAAAGAGTTGGATAGAGCTCTTAAAGATCGTGGAATCAAGGGTTATGGAGATAAGGCAGGAAGAGGATACTGATTAGGAATGATCAGCCATGATCATATTGAATGGGGGTGCAGGCTCGAAGGACTGAATGGCCTACTTCTGCACCTATTGCCTATTGTCTATTGTCCCATTGATTTAATTTTAGAAGCAGAAATAGACCATTTATAGCAAGTCTGTTCCGCCATTGAATGAGCTCGTGAGTGTTTTGACAATCCAGAACTGTCGTCTTGCCTTTCTTCAGAAGCATTCATGTCTTTACCGTTTCCAATTTTGTCAATCTCAGCCTTGCATACGCTTAATGACAGTGACCTGACAGCCCATGTACAGAATTCCACCGGAATATCAGAAGTTTCGAACAATGGTGTGTCGAACTGCCATCTTGAAAGAACAGACACAGGACTGGAGGGCGGGGTGAGGTCATGGTGAGAGACACTGTAGCAGATAAACTAAAAGAAATCGATATGGCACTGAGTTCATAATCACACCAGTGTTCTTCCATTCTCACATTCCAATCACTTAATAAACAGTATTAGCATTCTCTCTCCGGTAGCAGACGACCTCCTCTTCGCACTTTTGCACAAATACTGTCACCTCCAGACTTCACATCAGCTCTGATGAAGTATCACCAAGACTGAAAACAGTCGTTTCCTTTCTCTCCATGCCGGGTGTCATAATCCGTTGTGATTTCCAACATTTTATTTTGCTTTCAGGATTGATTGCAACATCATCAGTAATTTGCTTCAAATGCTTTCTCATCTCTGTCTTTAATGTGCAATCCTCATTCTGATATTAGGCTCTCTGCTCCTTGGCTCTCCGAGAAGGGAATCAAATTTCCTGCTTGCATGAAGTTAACTCTGCAAATAACTTGTATATTTCAAAAAGGAATATTTTTTGTTGTTGGTATACTGTATCGAACATGCCAAGGCAATGCATTTCAGCATGATCTCCATTTACTTTCATCTCTGATTTGAAACTCTCACGGAGTGTGATAGAGCTACTTCCTTTGATGTTTTTAATGTCATGAAGTCATGTTCGTTTTTCAGAGTTTTTCCTCTGGCAATCAATCCTCATTCCCTGACTGGGAATCAAACCCAGGAATCATCAATGAGAGGGCTGAATCCCAACAAATCGAGCATTAAAGAATGTCCGTACAATGCTGGCAACGTTGTTATTGACAATGCTTTTGGCTTTTATTTCAGTTGCAAAGTGATTGAGTCACTGACCTTTAACAGAAATGGGACAGTCCCTTCCGCCCCTGAGATAAATGCCTTTCATCAAGGATCGCAAGACTAAACCCAACTTCCAACTTAGCCTTGTGTTTTCGAATGTTTTAAGTGCTCATCTAAATCGTTATTTGACGTCTTGAGTGCTTCGATGGAACAGAAATACAGTTACTTTCACGAATGACAAGTTACATTGCCGGTTTTTGCAACATGAACTCTACGCTGTTCTCCTTGAAAACATTTCTGAAAGCCAAAATCTTTCTTAAAGACATGTTCCAGTGTTCCTCATCATGCCATCAATCGGGGTTCAACTCTGTCATGGTACTCCTTTGCAAATCCTCTGTTCGTCTGCGGTAGGGTGTCCTCAGAGTAAAACATCACCAGTTATGTATTTTTGAATAGCAATCCAGAATGTCTCTCGCGACTTTAAGATTTTTGTTTCCTTGACACAGGCAAGAAGGGATACGAGTAAGGGGCCTTGGATGATGGTAATACAGTTTCTCGTCAAGAGGAAGAAAGCAGCTTATGTATGGTCGAGGAAGCAATGGTATAACACAACTTCAGAGGATGTCAGACTTGAAAGAAAGTAGTTCAGAAGTGGACTGAGGAGAGCCAGGAGGGTGCACGAACAAAGCTTGCCGGGAAAGATCAGGGAGAACACAAGTGCATTTTAGTCATACGTAAGGAATCAGGTAGAAGGTAGGACTTGTCAAGGATGACGTAGGGAACTTTCTCGTGGAGTCTGTGCAGAGAGGGGAAGCCTTAATCCGTTTTTCACTTTGGTTTTTAATAAGGAAGGGGAATTTGTTGCGAATGAGAATTTGAGGGGTATGAAGCAGGTTTGAACAGATCAAGACTAACAAAGTTGATGTGCCGGACATTTTGGCAAACGTTAATAGCAGTGACTCCCCCGGGCCAGATCAGATTTATCTCAGGATAATCTGGGAGGCGAGAAAGGAGGCTACGAAGCCGCTTGCGAAGATCTTTGCTTCACCACTCTTAACGGGAATTGCACTTCAAAATTGTAGTGGAGGGGGGAACGAGTGTGATTCCTCTTTTCAAGAAGTCTCATAGGGAGATCACTGGCATTTGTAGGCCAGTAAGTCTTGCGTCTGTGGTCAGTAAGATTTTTGAAATAATTCTGTGGGAAAGGATTTATGACTGTTTTGAAAAGCGTAGCGTCATTAAAGGCAGTCAGCAGAGATTTTTGACCAGTAGGTCACCCATCACATACTTTATTGAGTTCTTTGAGTAGGTGATGAGATATGTCGACGAAAGTCGAGCAATGGATGTGGTGCATATTAACGTCAGCAGGGCATTTAGTAAGTTCCACATGGTACGCTCATTCGTAAAGTCAGGAGCGATGGGACACTGGGAGACTTGGCTGTCCGGGTTTGAACTGGTTAGGTGACAGAAGGCAGAGAGTGGTGGTAGATGGAAGTTATTCTGCTTTCAGTGGTGAGTGGTGTCCCGGAGGGCTATGCTCCTGGGCCTCTGCTCATTGTCGTTTTTATAAAGGACTTAAATGAGTAGGTTGAGAGGTGGGTTGGTAAGTGTTCCGATGACATAAAGGTTGGTGGTATCGTTGAGAGAATCGAGGACTGTTGCAGGCTGCAGCGCGACATAGACAGGATGCAGAACCGGGCTGAGAAGTGGCTGAAGGACTTCAACACGAATAAATGCGAAGTTATGCATCTTGGGAAGTCGAACTTAAATGCTGATTAAAAACAGGATTCTGGGCAGTGTGGAAGAAGAGCAGGATCATGGCGTTAAAGTGCATAGATCCATCAAAGTCGCCACGATGGTAAATAAAGAGCATGAAAGCATGGGAAGGTTTAAAGCAGGAAGACCACAGGTGGTCTTTTGGAAGTGGTCCGTGGAATGCTACACTAGCCAAATGGCCACTATGGCGGGATGAAATAATACAGTTAGAAAGGTTCGCCTCGCCCGCTAAATATCATCCTGGCAGGGTTGGGTCAGATTGTAGCAATAAATGTTTGCGACATGGAATTATGTATTTAAGTAATAGTTAGTAGAGTCAGCCTGATTGAGACCCTTGACGTTAAGTATCGAACCAGTACTTAGCAGAGACAGCTGAAGTCAGGAGACCATTGTAATAGATGATCTATCTAAATAAATGACCTACTCATTGAATAATTCTCTGCGTCTCCTGGTGATTCTCTATGTTTTATCCTTGACAAATTTGGCGGAGTGAGCAGAGTCTTGGAGAAATCTACCTGGAAAGAGGACGGCAGGAACACAGCGCATTTTGGTCAAACCGGAGCACTCCCGTGACTGACAGAATGAGGGCACCAAACATAAGAGGTTAGCAGTTTTGCTGTGAATCCGGACTATATTCTGTTGGCTTGTGATGGTTCTTGGTGGCTCAGAGGTACGAGAACCTGCTGGAGGGTCTCTCCATTCCAAGATCCAAAGGCAAAGCGTAAATTGCAGTTGAAAGAGATGTGGCGAATTGGACAAGAAAACTGAGCAGTGGGGTAAGAAATGAGCGAGAATAGAATGGAGCAATTGCTTGAGTAAAAATTACACGTGGTGTTAATAAAAGTCCACTTGGTGTTCGTAAAAGATCTACGTGGTGTTAGTAAAAGAAATTTCGTAGAGTGTTAATAAAAAGTCCACGTGGTGAGCATAAGACCCTATAGATGCCGCCTCGCCAGAAACAAGGGATTGATCCCAGAAATAAATAAGGGGAAATTGTTTTCCTCAAAGCGCTAATAATTAGAAATCCAGCAGATTGGTAGTGGATTATTGAAATAGTAGAGAATAGTCATAATATTTAAGCCTAATCTTGGAAATTAAGACAGGCTTGGCTCGCAGCACGGCTCTCTCCGAGAGAGAGAGAGAGAGAGAGAGAGAGAGACTCTATATTTAAATCAATGTGTTCTGGTTTGTATGCATAATTGTTGGTCATTAACAGCTTCATTTTTGTTTCACTGGAGCTCGAGGTCCAGGGATAAATTGATTTTATTTTGTACTGTAAAAATTTAAGATACTTCACTTGAGAGATTTTTCAAGAAACTGTTAGCGATTAGTGCATCTTGCAGATGCAGTGCTAGAGTGGTTTCGGCTGAACGAATAACCATAGGTTGTTGGTATTAATCAGCTACAATTGAGGACGTTTGGGAATTGTTAAAGGGCAATTGCAAGTTATAAAGTTAGGCATTACCTATACATTTGACGAAGCCCTACCAGACTTGAATGCCATGAGAAAGTGACTTGTGACAGCAGAGATAATATCTTAGCTGGATTGAATGCATAAAGCTCGGCAGCCGAGGTACCAAGTAAGACATTTCCAGTGGGAAGAAATGATATTGCAATTCTTTTTTAGGAATCGGAAAAAAGAACAAACGATTTATGGAATAAATAGCCAAACGAAGGTACGTTTGATATACACATGTGCAATAAGATGTGCAATAAGATAGAAAGACTAATTATGAACTAAAAGCCGAAAGATAAATCTAATAATAGGAAAGAAAAGAGGTTCAGGAGGTGGAAATACGCAACGTTTTAGGGAAGAGTGTGAGGAAGTGAAGGTAGGTTATCAGGCATGCACGTTGACTAGGAAAGTTCCAAAGAACAAGCTGAGCAGATACTGGAAACAGAAAAGCAGGAATCAGCACCCCTATATACCCCGATGTACAGGAGTTGAATAGACCTCCTTTCTACTCGAATGAAGAGGCACTTGAAGCAGTGTCCAGTAAAAAAAAAACAGGAGAAGTAGAGTTATTAGGGGATGCAAGTGCAGAAGACAAAAATGAATTGAGTGAAAAGACAAACAGAGAGAGATAGAGAATGTGCTGGTTCGAGCAATTGGAAGCTCTACCACGAGAGCTAAGAAAAAAGTGAAGAATGAGGTTAATGTACTGCGTGGGCTAAGGGAAGAAAAAGCAAATGAGGAATACTGGCGACGGGAAAGGGAGTCCGAAGAGTGAAGAAATGCAGGTGACGCAGTGGTTTTGGAAAGTGATGAAGAGAGACAAGGAATGAAAAATACCCCACTACCTCAAGATTAGTAGGAATTAGGAAAAGCTTTGGAGGCAGAGTCCAAGGGGGCAATTATTGAGATGTAGCACATGTAAAGGGAAAATAGGCCAATAGGAAAGGCTGCTAGCGGTGCTTATAAAAGAGGGGATAAAACTAAAATACATTCGTTGGGGAACTCAGGATCTTGAAGGGCTGAAAGATGCGATGCCTAGTTTACATAAGGGGAGCGGGAAAGTTCATCAGGATTTTGCAGAGGAAACCACAGGGAAATTGCTGGCTATCGGAGACTGGAATGCATTGCTGGTTAATTAGGTAGGGCTCACGAAGTTAAAAGACATAAAGGTCCTAACCCATTTAAAGAATATGAGACCGGCAATCCAATGATTGATGGGTTCGGGTTTGATCGAGTGAGACATAATGTACTGGAAGCCTTAAGAGATTGTTCTCCACCAAAATGGGCCACCAGGCGTTAAGAGGGGATCCACGAGAAAGTGAAAACCTGGCTACCTATTTGGAGAAACAATGTTAATAAAATCGAGGCGGGAAACCGACTAAGACATAGAGACTAACCAGTTGCTGATCACAATATTCTGAAATTCCATCATTGTGTCAATGCCTTTCCATGTCTGGGCAAGACTGGATGTGGTAATGGGCCTGACATCATCAGTAAGTCACTAGGAATTTAGAGGTCATCTAGTAAATGAATTTGAAATCTTTTCAAAGTAAAAAGAGACAGTGTCTGAACAACAGGAGGAAAGAAAAAGAGAAGGCTAAATAGATTGTGCAGTCAGAACGGACACAGTAATCAACACTGGCTGAGCCAAATGCCGTCGCAAGGATTGGCCTTGGAGTTCCTGAGTCTGCTGAGTTCTGCATGGACAAAGACTTGGCCAAACTCTGTAAGCTTAGTTGTTCCAGTTGCTTGTGACAAATGTTAACCACACCAGAAAAATGGCAATCGTCTCGACACAAATTGACTGTGGAAACCCACAGATTTTTGCCCGTTGCTGAGGCCAGGTTGGAAACCCACAGAGCCTGTAAGTAGTTCAGAAACTGATATTAACCTTTCGGGTTCATCTGCCACAAGTTTAAGACTCAAATATTCTACACAGTACATATAAGGATGTTTTCAGTGAAATTTTAAATAAGACATCTTTCGAGCAGAACGTGACCAAAGAGTCACCAATCATGTTAAGTTCCATACTGCCTTCTCAGGATCGAAATGGTGAAGACCGTGTCATCAAGAATTACCAAATAGATGGAATGTACTGTTATACATGTCAGACAGTATTCATTCCGTCGGAAGCATTCAGCTGTCATGTTCAACGCTTGGGATTAAAAATATTTAGACAGGATACTCCAAGTTTTTTATTCATTCACAGGATGAGCGCATCGCTGGTCAAGTCAATATTTATTGTTCATTCCTAACTGCTCATATCGCAGGTAAGAGTGAACCACATTTCGGACAAATCAGGTAATGATGCCACTTTCTTTAACTAAAGGACGTTCGTGAGCCATGTGTGTTTCTCAGCAATTGACAAAAGATTCATGGTTAGCATTGGACTCTTACTTCCAGAATTTACTGATTACAAATTCCACCATCTGCCATGGTGCAATTCGAACACGAGTCGAAAGAACATTACTTAGGTTTCAGCTAACTTACCTCCAGCCCCAGGCCACTCCCAATTATCTGTCCACTTTCTCGTCTCCCAGCCTAATTCCTGATGAATGTTTTGTTTTGGCCTGAAACATCGCCTCTCCTGCTGCTCTGATTCTGACTGTCCTGCTGTGCTTTTCGAACACTGCACTCTCGACTTTCTGCATTAATAGACTAATGATACCACCACGAGGCAATTGCCTCTACTAAAGGCGATTTGTTGACTGTCCTGCCACAACATGTCACTATACCAACGGTAGAATAAATTGTAAGGAGATTGAAAATACAGGATTTAAATGTTCCTGTGGTGACTTCAGTTGTAGCACTAAAATGAGTTAAGGCCAACAACAGACATTCGTAATCAAAAACGTATTGACGTGGCTCAGAAGAAAAAAGGGGGGAAGAAAAAGGGTCTGTTGTTAGTGAACAGATGTACCTAACAGCTGATTCTTTACTCACATCCTTAAGGAATATAAACAAGGATGAGTAAGGGCGACGTGCAATCATAATGGTTGGAATGAGGATTTGCGAAAGAAGCCCATTTTCGAAGAACATAGCAGTTGTGTAAAACTAAATACTCATACATAACCTATATCTTCCATACTACTGACGTTAGGCTCAACAGTCTATAATTACCTGGATTAGCCCCGCTGCCCTCATTAAGCACCGGCATAACATTAACAATTCTCCAGTCCTGCGAGGTTTTATCCATGTTCAAGGATTCTTCAACGTTACCTGGGAAGTCCCAAGCTATTTCCCCGCCTACGTCCCTCAGTAACCTGGGATAGATCTTATCGGGAACCTGGGACTTGTCCAATTCAATGTTTGCGAGAATATCCAACACTTCCTCCCTCCTTCTGCCAACTTGCCCGACACTAAGCCATCATAAATCTCTGACCGGAAAATTCATCATGTCTCTCTCCTCGGTGAATAGCGATGGAAAGTACAAGTTAAGAATCACGTCCATTTTCTCTGACTCCACGCAAAACGTTCCTCCTTTTCACTTGAATGGGCCAACCCTTTCCCTGGTTACTCTCTTGCCCCTTAATATAGAAATAAAAGGCTTTGGAGTCTTTTTTTTGTTATGCTGTTTGGTGAACATATCTCATGACCCATTTCAGTATTCTTAATGCCTTATTTGAGAATGGTCCTTCATTCCTGAAATTCTTCTAAACGTTCGTCTATTTTCAATTGTTTAGAGCTTATGGATGCATCTTTTCTTCCTTACAGCTAGTCTCTAAACTTAACCTGTCATCCCTGGTTCCTTAATTTTGCCATTTCCATCCCACATTTTCACAGGAAAATGTCTTTCCTGCACTCAAATCAATCTTTTTTAACAGTCTCCCAGGTATAACATGTGGATTTACCGGAAAACAGCTGCTCCAAATTTACATTCCCTAACTGCTGCTGAAATTTTGTATTCGAAAAATTACGGAAGTGTGTTCAGTCTGCGCAAATTTATCCGATACTGAAACGTCAACTACCGGGTCGTGCTGATTCCCCAACAGCAAGTCTATTATGGCATCTTCCCAAATTGGTCCATTTACTGCGTTTGAAAACACCACTGGATGTGCCTTCCACATTCTGCTTCATGTAGACCTCTAACACGAAGTGGATCCCGTTAATGATGGGAAAATTAAAACCTCCTATCTTCACAACCCTGTAGATCCTACATCTTTTCAGAATGTGTTTATGTGTTTGTACCTCAGTCTCACGGTTTCCATTGCAAGGCCTGCAGGACAGCTCCAAATTTCTTTCTGCACGTTTCCTATTTCTGACCACTGCACATCTTCCCTCACTACTCGAGTCTCCACGATGCCCTCTTTTAGCACAGCTGTAAAATTCTCTTTGATCACTCATGCAACTCTTCCAAACATTTACTCCCCTCTGTTTCCGGCGTGATGCCTCGATATCCTGAGATATTTAGCTGCTAATCATAACTCTTCTCTCAACCAGGTCCCAGTGATACCAATGAAGTCATACGCCCAGGTATTAACCCACACCTAAGTTCATCTGCCTTAGCTAATACAATTCATGCATAAATGCAAATACACTTCAAACTTCCAAACATTTGCGTTAATTATCTGTTGACTCCCTAATCTTCCCCGTTATCAGGCTGACTTCATTATCTAATTATTAACGGGTTTTAATTGCTCCCTATTGCTGTCCATTAAGCTTCTCATTTGGTTCCCATCCCCCTGCCACATTAGTTTACAACGTTCCCAGCAACGTCAGCAAATGAACCCGCAAGGACATTTGTTTCAGTCTAGTCCATGTGTAGACTATGCAATTTGTAATATTCACATCTTTCCTAGAATCGGTCTTAAAGGTCCAAAAGTTTGAAAGCCTTCCTCTTGCACAATCGCTCAAGCCTCCCGTTCGTTGTGGCTATTCGTTCATTTCGACTCTGTTTAGCATGTGGAAATGGTTGCAGACATTATGACCTCTGAACTCTTAATTTTTAACATATCTTAAGATCACTAAATTCTGCTTGTTGGACATTATCCCTTTCTTCCCTCCATTACTGGTGTTGATAAGCATCGCAACAACTGGCTTCTCACCTTCTCACCCAGACCCAACCGCCGATGATATCCCACTAACAATAGCATCCAAAGAACCCGCACTTCGCTGGACACTATGGGAAATTTAGCTCACTAACCTGTGGGGGGAAAGCGCAGCACCCGGGGAAAACCCACACAAATGCTGTGAGAATATGCAAACTGAACAAAGACAGTCGCCCAACGGTGGAATCGTGCCCGAGTTTCCGGCGATGTGAGGCATCACTGCTCATGAGAGTGTCAGTTTCAGAATTGGCTACCAACCAGGGGAGCATTCAGACAAAGTCTTTTCGATTTGCCCAACTGTTTACAGTGAAGCCCAACAGTCTCAAGGAACTTAAAATAAATCAACCTGTCATTTCTTTGAATTGGCATTGAATCTACATTGACAGGGATTTGGAAAGAAGGTGATCGTTTTGACACAGTTGCAGTGGTGCTTTCCATTTAGCAGGCATTGTGGACAATTATTAGTCGTTACGGTGCACTGGGGAAATGTCAGTGTTTCTCTGGACGAAAGTGCAGTGCCTGATTATTATCAGACGGTGTCAAGTTGATTATTGATTTTGAAAGTTTGCTATTTCATCAGTCCCTTGTTGGTGTAATTGAAAAGTTTCCTTGCAACATTTTGCATCGGTAAACGGAAAGATTTCCAGGGTCAAGTCTGTGTGTCAACGTTTACTTCAGTTAACAGCTTTATTGCCATAACTTACAGGAATACCAGCGAAGGTTAGCAATACACAAGCAGGGTTCAGTGCAATATATAAAAATTTGCAAGGAAACCCAAAGGACGACATCGGTTTGAATAATAATACCATAATAATGGACATAATTAATCAGTAGTTATACTGGCCTTTCGGAGTCAAACTGCCAGTCGTAGCGCAGAAACACACTGTATAAAGGATGACCTGCTATCCAACATTGCTATCCCGCTGAAACAACTCTACCACCAATATTAGCCCCACTGCTTTGCATGTTACGTAGCGTTCACCGCTCCTCCAATAACTTTAGTAGAAGCTGTGAGGATTCAAGTCTGAACTGTCCTTATTGGCTGCGTAGTCGAGACGCCTCCATCCTTTTGGTGCAGAAGACTGATTCTGAATTCAATCTAAATATCCTGTCTTTCACGTTATATTGATGCCCATTTCAATGACAATTCAATTAGGGTAAAATCTGCATTCTATGAACAGTATCCGTGCCTCTTCTAACGTCATACATCATTATGAGGTCTCTCTTAACTTTTTGTTCTTCGAATTATCTTCCCAAACATATCCAACTTCAGTTCATAACTGAAAATTTCCTTCATCCTCGTGATGAATCTCGGAGGCACTCGCTCAAATGAAAGTCAATTACTTTCTGCAATGTGCTTACCACAGCTACAGAGTTTAAATGGACTCGTATCAAGGTTGGTCGCTGCAAATCCAGCTCCAACAAAAGCTGTTAACCGAAGTAATCTCAGAGGAGAAAGTGAGGACAGCAGAAGCTGGAGATCACAGCGGAAAATGTGTTGCTGGAAAAGCGCAGCAGGTCAGGCAGCATCCAAGGAAGAATGGCTTATGGCCGAAACGTCGATTCTCCTGTTCCTTGGATGCTGCCTGACCTGCTGCGCTTTTCCAGCTACACATTTTCAGCTTATAATCTCAGCCATGACTGACAACGAGAAATGTTCTGTGTGTCTTCTTAACGGACCTATTATCTTGTCGTGCTGCCTTGAGGGATGGTCTGCACTATCTCTGCTTTGTTACCATATAATAGTGTCCTGAAAATTTCCTTCTTCAAAACTCCACCACCCCACGTTTATTTGCATTACACAGCACAGTCCATTTATCTGCTCATTTGCTCAATTCATTTGTCTCCTCATTGTGGTCTACAAACCTGCTTTGCATCATGCTTCTGCTCATGTTATCGAAGAGCTTATAATGTACGTTGGTCAACATTTCATTATATCATGGCAAACATAATCACAGGAGGTTTGCCCAATGACCTAACTCTGATTGAAATGCAAGTTTATTCATTCCCCGTGTGCGTTGTGGTCCGGACACTGGGGAAACTGCACATAGCTCTGGTCTGAAACTTCAAGAAACGAGTCTTCCAGCTCAGCGAGCAATAATACGTCCTAAACCTCAAGCTGAGAGAATTATCTTCTCAAAACTCAAAAGCTCTGGACTTCTTAATACCTTTCGAGAAGAAAGCATAGGAGAACAACGCATTGATTAGAGTCCTCATTCACTCTGATGTAATACAATTGGTGCCTGGCGCAAATTCGCTTGTGTGCACGCGACTGTGTACTGATCTTATCACTGTGTACTTAGTTTAAATAACACTTGGATCTCTGTGCCCGTTTCTCACCAAAATGCACCTTGAATGGAGGACAACGTGCATTTGTCTGAATTTAATGTGTGATGAGGCGATGTTTGAAGCTTTATGCATATTTTCAAAATTCGCAGACATTGGAAAACCTGTGCTTCAACCAACAATTTCCATGACTTGACTTCAGTATAGGTCGTCTAGGCTATTTTTGGTGCAATTAGTTCAGTTAAGTTCTACACTTATCATCACTACATCAGATCTGTATATTCACGGTTCTATACTACTGACGTTATTGCATTTGTGTGTTTTTATTCACAAATTCTTCACTTATATTTCGTTCGGAGAATTGACCAAACCAATTGACAAAAATGTTACAGGCTCAAAGCATACTTCACAAGCAGCTATTCTCCTTGAAGAGAAAAAAAAGAATCAACGATAGCGAAATTGGTATAACTGTCACCCCTGTCTCACTATTTGACTGAAGTAAATGTAAATTTCTATAATTTAGCCATACTCGATGGCTTAGCCAGATGACCCCAGGTGCACTATTTAATTTATTAAGGATATGGGTAACAAACAAATGCATAATATGGAGTTCTGCGCCAAACTACTTACGGTTCAGTTTGGAAGTGAAATTACTTCCATTCAGTTTTAATTTGTTTTAACTCAATCTGCCATTAACGTCTCGATTACACACTGTTATTGCATGCTTGGAGCATGGATAATTACAGTTGCTGTTAGCGTGTAGTTATCTCTTCCTTCGCTTTGCCCACACCCTTTCATCCTCAAAACTCCACCTATTCATCTAATTTCCATTCATCAAATCAACTATGTGCTCTAATGTAAAATGAGTTTAGGCTTGCTCATTTTAGTCGCTGCAATTTTATGACTGTGCTCAAATCCTCTTTCACGAGAAATGATTCGTGCCATACTGGCGTATTTGAGCTGAGTGAACAGCGGTAAAATGGCTCCATGCAATTGTTCAACAGATCCACCAAACGAAGTTGAATCTCAAAACGGAACTAATATATTTCTCTGCACAGATGTTATGTAATTTGATGAGACCGGATCAGATATTTCTGCCTTTGTTTCTAATTTCCAGTGCTCGCAGTTCTTTTGGATTTTTCTTTATTTGCTATGAGACACGGTTAGCAGGAGACGTGCGGGAACACATGTATTCAGGGCACTCCAGCGTGATGTGAATGAAAGAGACAGCACGGGGCTGCTTTTGTTTGGCAGATGGAACCTCCAGCCAGAGGTGAAAAGGGCATTATGCGAATCGTGCGCATTAGTAAGTAATTTGCTGTCGTTATTTCACCTATGGGAATGGCATTAAAAATGTTACAACTGATTTATGTCGATTTCTTCAGACTTGCAGAGAGAGAAAGATGATTGGTGGTCATGGGCAGAGGCAGCGGTCATGAAGGCGCATTAGCCATTCTGGTTGACTGACTGGCTGAAATACTGCCAGGTTCATAACCCCAAAATGATAATGAGCGACCATGGTCCACAGAGTATGAGTCAAGATTTCTCGTAGTACCGAAAAATTATATTTCAGATTTGTGAGCCCAGCTGTGGGGCGTCCAGTGACCACTGACGTGGAGAAGAGCATCGTCCACCTTGAAGCAGGCCTCAATGGTTTCACAAGGTGATTGGGAGCCAGGGTGTCGATTCAACTATATGGTACATTGCAGCAATGAATAAGACTGCATTGCAGCGGGTGTGTCCTCGTGATATTATCATTGAACTGCGAATTCAGAGACCGAGAGAATTTCCTGCGGATCCGGTTTCAAAACCTACAATAGCAGACTGTGAAATTCAATTTCAATAAAGAAATTCTGGAAGACAGAGTCAAATTTCGACCAATGGTCCATTGCCAATGGTTAGTAAAATACATTTAGGTACAGTTAGGTTCATTTCGGTTCCGCTGTAGGGAAGGAGAGCACCATCCTGATCAGGTCCAGCGTACAGAAGAATCCAGACCGAGAGCAATGTTTTTGACTCTTAGCAGCCCTCACGCAATCAGGGATGTTGAATAAACTCTGGCCATCTAACAATGTCCACTGACCATGAATGGATTAGAAATAAATATTCTTACACAGCGCGTTCAGCCTGAACTAACTAAATGAACATGAGCATTATATATTAACGCCTACTCTCTGTCAGGCTCCTCCAAGTCCCTCATATGAAATTGCGGTTATACGTATTCTCGCTGACTCAAACAACTGTTCCTCCATATAAACAGCACTCATGCTACATTACAGTTAAATCATAACATCAAACGAACTTATGGTAGACAATAAAAGTTGGCCACATCAACAGAAAAAAAGATTTTTGTCTTTCAGGATATGGCACATAGCTGCCAAGTAAATCCATTGATGTTGATCCAAAGAATGACAATTTGATGAATAGACGGTGGATAATTTAATTTCAGACATCAACGCCCAACCACCTTCCGACCCCACGAGACCACATTCCCACAGACAAACAGATGAATTAATGTTTGCTCATGAACATTAAAGTACATAACGTCGTAGCGACTTTCTGTTCTTGAAATCTGAAATATGCTACATAATGGAATATAATTTTAACTGATGTTACTAACTTACATTCTTGCCAAAATAATAACATTGCACGTGCTTGTTTGGAGCTTTCGGAGATAATATTGAATCATTTCTGAAAACATCGCCTTCAATCGTTTTACCGTTTCCAGTTTTATTGGCGGTATCGAGGTGGCTCAGGACTGATGGGATCTCTTTGACTCCGTTATTCCTCCCCTTATTCTTACATTAGGACTGCAGATGCTGGAGACCAGAGGGGAAAAAATGTGGTGCTGGAAAAACACAGCAGGCCAGGCAGCATTCGAGGCGCAGGAGAATCGAATTTTCGGGCATAATCCCTTCTTCAGGCATGAGGCTGGTGTGACAAGCGGGTCCTGGGAATACAGTAGGTGGAAGGAGGTGAGGGTGATAGGCCAGAGAGGGGATGGGGCGTAGAGGTCGGGAAGAAGATTGCAGATCAAGAGGGCGGTGCTGAATCTGGGTTTTCGGACAGAGATAAGGTGGGGGTAGGGGAAATGAGGAATCTGGAGAAATCTACATTCATTCCATGTCGTTGGAGGGTCTCCAGGCGGAAGATGAGACGCTCTTCCTCCAGGCGTCGTGTGGCCAGGGTATGGCGATGGAAGAGGCCAAGGAACTGCATGTCCTTGGCGGAGTGGGAGAGGGATTAAAGGGTTCAGCCACGGGACGGTTGGGTTGGTTGTTGCGAGTATTACAGGGGTGTTCCCTGAAACGTTCAACAAGTTGGCGGCCTGTCTTCCCAATGTCGACGAGACCACATCTGTTGCAGTGTATACAGTAAATGATGTGTGTGGAGGTGCAGGTGAATAACGGAGTTTCTTGCGAAAATGAAAGCTTTTCACTGTATTTTAATGTTTTCCTATTGTAAAATAAACTTGACAACAAAATGATATCAAATTTCATGCAAGCTTCTATTTATACCGTCAGCTGGGTGGATCACATCCACCTTTGGCTGCCTTATTAGCAACTAAGGCGTCCGTCATGTTGTAAACACAGAACCCATCATGATATTTTACTTTATTCTACCACATAACAGCGATGTTTGACTGGAACCACGAATATATTCTATTTGAACTTTTCAAGAATGGGAATTTTTGTTAATAAACCAATAAATAAACAAACATATACTTGCTGTACTCTGAATTTAACTTTCAATAAGCCAATTGAAAGCTACTTTATGGATTAATCGCTGCCTATCTCTGAAATTGTCCAACCATATCTCATCTTTAGAACCTCATATCGAATTACGATGGCTGTGACATGCTCAACCTGAGAAACCTTACCATTGATCCACGTATACATTGCATTAAATAGTATATACACGAAACACGAAGTTTCAGTTGAATCCAGTTTTGAATTATTTGTCTCTTACTCTCCTCATCACTATGAGAACACATTTCAATTTTGTGTTCGTTCAAGTCTGTTCTTACAACCACAGATGGGCAGCCAGAATCCAAAACCTTTCTCACTTTCAATTCAAACTAACAAAGACGTTATTTCCACAGAACAACTCCAGCCTCCAATTCAGGACATAAAGTTGAATCTTGAAGATGTTGACATTTTAACTGGAAGGAAGTTTGGATCAAGGGCATGAGCAGACTAGATAGCAGTTAATTCCATCAGAGTAAATAAGCACGCATATCGGAGGTTTGTATCAACAATGTGAGCATATCATTGATTCAATTTTAAAATAAGGATATTTTGATTTTTAGTTTTAGTTTAATTCAGGTAAGTGCAAGCAATGTTTGAATGCAGGATGATATAACTTAATATTAAGAGTTATATCAAAATAGTCCCACTGCGAAAACGGGAGAAATTGAAATAGCAGTGAAAACTATTTCCAAATAGGCTATCAGCGAGTGTGACACATTCTGTGGGATGTATATGAAATCACGGTAAGACCTTTAAAATGGTATCACAACTCAGTCGTGCTTCTATTGTTGAATTTCCCCAGTACCAACAATGTGAGGTTTATTATAGTGCAGAAAATGGACTGAGATCTCCACATTAAAAAGGTGGCTGCAATAATTGGACTGATGTCTGGAAATCTGCGACGGGCCACTCATATCCTGACTCATCAAACGGAGTTCACCCTCCACAAGGCATAAGTCAAGAGTGCATTGGTGCACTCCTCGACAAATCTGGCTTGACACCATCCAGAAGAAATCAAATCAAAACATAGAACATAGAAGAATACAGCGCAGTACAGGCCCTTCGGCCCTCGATGTTGCGCCGATCAAAGCCCACCTAACCTACACTAACCCACTATCCTCCATATACCTATCCAATGCCCGCTTAAATACCCATAAAGAGGGAGAGTCCACCACTGCTACTGGCAGGGCATTCCATGAACTTACGACTCGCTGAGTGAAGAACCTACCCCTAACATCAGTCCTATATCTACCCCCCCTTAATTTAAAGCTGTGCCCCCATGTAATAGCTGACTCCATACGTGGTAAAAGGTTCTCACTGTCAACCTTATCTAACCCCCTAATCATCTTGTACACCTCTCTCAAGTCACCCCTAAACCTTCTTTTCTCCAATGAAAACAACCCCAAGTGCCTCAGCCTTTCCTCATAGGATGTTCCTACCATACCAGGCAACATCCTGGTAAACTTCCTCTGCACCCGTTCCAGTGCCTCCACATCCTTCCTATAGTATGGCGACCAAAACTGCACACAATATTCCAGATGCGGCCGCACCAGAGTCTTATACAACTGCAGCATGACCTCAGGACTCCGGAACTCAATTCCTCTACCAATAAAAGCCAGTACGCCATATGCCTTCTTCACTGCACTATTTACCTGGGTGGCAACTTTCAGAGATCTGTGTACATGGACACAAAGATCCCTCTGCTCTTCCACACTACCAAGTATCCGACCATTAGCCCAGTACCCCATCTTTTTGTTACTCTTACCAAAGTGAATCACCTCACACTTAGCTGCATTGAACTCCATTTGCCACCATTCTGCCCAGCTCTGCAGCTTCTCCATATCCCGCTGTAACCTGCCACATCCTTCCTCACTGTCTACAACTCCTCCGACTTTCGTATCATCCGCAAACTTGCTCACCCAACCTTCTAACCCTTCCTCCAGGTGATTTATAAAAATGAAAAACAGCAATGGTCCCAAAACAGATCCTTTGCGGAACACCGCGAGTGACTGCACTCCAAGATGAACCTTTGCCATCAACTACTACACTCTGTCTTCTTCCAGCCAGCCAATTCCTAATCCAAACCTCCAACTCACCCTCAATGCCATATCTCTGTATTTTCTGCAGTAGCCTGCCATGGGGGACCTTATCAAACGCCTTACTAAAATCCATATATACCACATCTACCGCTTTCCCCTCATCGACCTCCTTAGCCACCTTCTCAAAGAATTCAATAAGGTTTGTGAGGCACGACCTGCCCTTCACAAAACCATGCTGACTATCCTTGATCACATTATTCTTATCCAGATGTACATAAATCCTATCCCTTACAATTCTCTCTAAGACTCTGCCCACAAAAGGATTAGATAATTGGAGAAGAGCCAACGCTGTATCTTTGTTAAACAAATGTAAGTGGGATAATGTGGGGCATTACGTTCTGGGAACCTACTGCAATTGGTATGCAAATTATTGCAGCAGAATATTAAGGACAGGGGTTGATCATACTTTGGGAAAAATTGAGTCAGTAACGATAGACGGCATGGCTTTTTGCCGAGAAGTTTCAGCCTCACACACTTGATAAAGGTTCTGATGAAGTCACAAAGTATGAATGAATGATTATGCTGTGTGTATGGAATTTCACAAGTCCATTCATAATTTTACTCATGGCAGTCTGAAACGAAATATGAAGTTATATGAGACCTGCACTTTGGTTGTAAGAATGTTGCAGTACTGGCTTCGCCATAGATTGCAACGACTATTGGTACAAACGTGAGGGTCTGACTGAAGACGTGACGGTACAACTGTATGGGGAACCTGGGCAGTGAGAACAATTGACACAGGATACATACTGTCTGCAATAGACTGCATACTTGTGCGAGAAATTGCAGATGCAGTTTAATCTGCACAATTGTCATACGATGGATTTTGGAAGATCTAATGCAAGAGGAAAGTGCAGAGTTATTGACAAGTTATGATGTACATATGTGGAACTTTATACAAGCCATATTAGGAATATGGTCGGCGTTTCTCTTCGTTATGGAACCAAAATCATATGGAGGATTTGGAAACTGTAAACGAGGATGTCGCCTACTTTGAACGGCATCACATACAGGAAGAGATTAACCAAAAGTGGCTTGTTTTCACGTGGAATTTCGAAGCATGATCGGCGTTTGCAAATTTCTGAGCGACAGGAATTTAATGGATAGTCGGCGTTATTTATCCCAGGGTCGATGTGCCAATTATAACAGAACATAGGTTTAAGATAAAAGTGGATATGTCGAAAGGGGTGTGAAATAGGCTATTTTATTTTTTTCCTTCAAAGTAAAAGCTGATGAGTGTCCTGAATTTGTTGCGATAGGAAGTGACAGAAGCGTTGACATGACAATGTTTAAGAGATGACTTGACCGATATGTGAAATGGCTGGAAAGAAACGGGTCGATGCCACACAGAAGGAAAAGCCCTCCTCTCATTTATCTCTCCACCCTTCAGGAACTCTGCCCGTATTCCTGATGAAGGGCTTTTGCCTGAAACGTCGATTTTACTGCTCCTCGGATGCTGCCTGACCTGCTCTACTTTTCCAGCACCACTAATGCAGAACAACGCTTAAGAGACTACTTGACTGATTCGTGAGATGGCTGGAAAGAGACGGGGAGATACCACAGAGAAAGAAAAGGTTTTCCTTCAGAAAGGCCACAGGTGCAAATGCAATATTGACGTACTGTAGGGTATCTTGCGATGCTGTACTTTTCATTGGCTTCACTTCATTTCGCCACATCAAGCCACTTGATTGGCATCACATATGAAGGCAGCCACGCCCTCCACTAGCGACATTTTGAAGCAGCACTGTAGACTATCGACAAGACAAAATGCCTAACTTTACCAGAGATCTTTCAACGGCACAATGCAAATGTAAGAGCACTTCCATCTCCAAAGAGCTGGCATCAGATACAGGGGTTCAACTTGCAGGAGGTGGACTGCAGTATTTCAGAGAGGACGTTCATCACCATTATCTGAAGCAAAAATTGAGCTTGCAATAAAAGTTTGTCAATCAGACACTCCAAGTCTCAGGAATGGATACATTACAAGTGTGAGGCAGACAGAGGCAGGGGACAACTAAAATTAACATGAAAGTTGAAAACGATGGAAAGACGCAGGCATAAATCCACTGAAGGAAGAGAAAGAAAGTGTTGGAGATTTGGAACAGGGCGAAATCTGCAACAGAACAAAAAAGAAAGCATTGAAATGTGGGAATGAATTTTGTAGGCAACACGAACCTGGTGTTGTCGTTGTCAAAGAGAAGGAATGAATGTCTGAATGAAATACCGGGACAAAGACCAAGGTTTATTAGTAATCTGGAACGAAAAGCGAGAGGTATCATTTAACACCGTGACCAGACAGGACATGTAAAACACAGTGACAACTGCAAAGAAAGGTTGGCGACGTCTGGGCGCAGCAATTCATGACAATCAAACTTCACCATGTTACTTTTTTACATGATGACTACTGATGATGCCAGAAGAAAACCTTTAATCTGAAAATGCCTCAAGACTCTGACCTACTTTTGTCTCTGTCAGAAAATAAATGCTTGATTGAGAAGGTGGAGATGCAATGAAGTCAATGCGAACTATTTTAAAAGAAAGCCAAAGTACAGAAAAATACATTTGCAATCTACCGTTACGTTCAGATAAAATGGAAGATATTAAATACAGAATGATCCAGGGATTTAGGCATGGCGGCAGGAATAATTCAATGAATGATAAGTTGCTGTCTTCTACATGAAAAAGAAATGTACATTTATTGCGATGCTCTCAAGTAAGACAAAGACACATGATGTAATTAAATTTATAATGGAACAAGAATTGAGAAAGCTTCCTCCTTAAAACTCATTATAATTCAGAACCTGAGGTGTTCATTCAGCAAAACTGGAAATGGAATTGCACAGTTTATGGTCTTACCTCCAGCACTTCCTAAGTGGCCACAACTATCTGATGGATTGGAGAATTTTGCAAGATACACTTGATTCAACAGTGTCAATTCGAAAGCCATACCAAAAGGCAATTTGATCTGAGTTCTGGATTGACCAGCAGTATCAATAGTTCGCCCAAAGTGAGTGATCCTATGCGGTTTGTGTTTCAGCATCTTGGGAAGAGTATGAAGTAACAGAAAATTAAATGGGCTCATAATGTAACTTGTTGCCACAATCTTGCCAGATATATGATCTGCTGTCTTGTTAGAGAGAAGCGACTTTTGGTAATATAACCTGTGGGCCACTAGACCTCCAAGTAGGGAGGAGGTGGAGAAGCATTATCCTCCCTTTTAACACCAAACTGACGCTGGGCACTGAACCCTTGCTGTTGGTATTGTACCGCTGTATAATCCAATAATCCATCCAACTCAGCTGGATACGTGACCTTCTTTTCGGGGATGAAAGACTTGAATTATGAACAGTGGAAGACCTTCCATTCGTTCACCGTTCTCGAGTCCTGGGACAAACATTTGACCACATGAGAAAACAAGAATGGTTACATAATGACAAATTCCTTATATGAGAAGGAAATGTCTAAAACGACTTGTGCTGGAGAACATTAACATTGTATGTTAAATCATGACATAGAAGCCAAATTTAATCAATAGCTTAAATGTACAGATATACAGAGCAAAATTGGGGAGAACAATCGATGGATTGCCTGCTCCATTCCATCCTTCAGTCAACATTCGCAGTTGTTCTGTCTGAAAGCAGACTAGTAGAATGCATGGCCACAGCTGATGTTAACCCATTGGGCTCATTCTAAATTTATTGGCCCATCGTGTTTTGGGAATGGTCACAGAGAGATAACGGCACACCTCGTCACTCACTGTGCTATCAGTAATCAAGAACATTACAGTGGACGAAACTCAGACAGAATTACCATCACCGTGGAAACAGGCCTCAAAATATTATATGGTTGCCATCGCAATGACAACACAAAATGACACCCACTTCCGATGAAGAAGGTCCTCTCAAGTACGCTTTACCATGTGGAGAACACAACATCTTCCTATTCAATGTGACCGACGATGAAATGCACTGAAATGAAGAGACCTTTTTTCTACTCAGTGCTTCATTAATTTGCATCTTTCAGTGAATTGTAAAATTGAAGTGAAGGGATATTTTAGGATTTTCTTCAGCTCTTCTCTGAACTTTGATTGTATAACAGCATACGTGCAAGTGTTTGTACAGCAGCCTGATACTTGCAACATGAAGCTCATTTCAAGTACAAAGTAAGGAATTTCTACAGTCTTATAACCCAAGTTATAAATTCGCCTCCACAAACAAAATATCATGAATAATGCACGTAAGAGGACAAAATTTCCTGAAATTAAAAATAGGAAAATAACGGATTGTCTTCGGCTCTCTTCCTCTGAATCCCTGTGAGACTTACAAGCTCGATGAGCCTGGAGCCGATTGCGGGCTCGGCTGCTGATTAAAACCTGTTTGACTGTGAAAATATTGAGCAGCAGAATTAGCACAAATGGAAGGACCAGTGAGAAAATATGTTGCAAAAACCCGATTGCTGTCCAGACCAGAGACAATTGAACTTCCTGTGCCATAATACAAAACCAGGGGTTGCTCCACATTTGATAGAATTCTGTTAACATGAAATACCAACTGACGTTTTTTAAACAACATAGGACTGCAGTTGATCCAAGAACCACATTTGCTGTCTCCACGACACAATATTTTCTTTTCCACTTCCTAGAGCAGATGGTGACAAATCGGTCAAATGTGAAAGCGACAGTAAACCAGACAGATGCATCAGTGGCTGCATGAAGCAGTACAGCATGTATATTGCACATGGGAATATTCAATATGAAACGAAAATGCTCTCTAAAGATGAACAGAATTTTTCTTAGTAACAAGTCCAAGAGAATGACAAGAAGATCCGTCATTGTCATGGCAACCATGTATCGTGTGACGCATTTGGACAGACCACACTTGTTCTGACTCAGTATCACTATCGTCAGTATGTTAGCTGTGATGGAGGGAATGAAGAGAGAAATTGTAAGCGCGAATTGCATTAACTATGGATGAGTATCCTGAGATGTTGAAACATGTCACGCTGTGAAGCATTGAAAAACAAATTGAATATGACAGGGTTTTTTTGGAATTACGTGCTCTGATGGAAAACAGCATGACTTGCTTTTTTTAAAAAAAATCAGACTGAATACTGATATTGTTGAAGCAAAATTTCGAGATATTTAAAAATTTCCTTTCATTACATTTCGTGCTCCATAAATGTTTCACTGCTAAAGAACAAAATGCCTGGTAGTGGTCAGTGAAGAGACAGAAACAATATTTCAGATGGGCTGATTAGCAGCGAGTGGAATTTACTCTCATGTATCTGTAGCTACGCTGTCGCTTTAAATAGGTTAATTTGCCTTTCTTTTATTTGAACATAGGTCATAAAGTTAGAAGCGTAGAAATGCCTAACTACTAATGGAAGAGGAGTGGCCAATTGTCCCAGTTTAAATTTTATCCAGTCTGTTTTAGCAATGGCAGTCACACAATGTGTCAGTACAAAGCAGTCGCAAGATTCAGTAAAGAATTCAAAGATCTCTTTCTATATGCTGCTCCCCCCTACTTGGAAGAATCTGTGTCGAAATTTACCGTTTACCTAAGGGTGTCCTTATTGGAGTTTACTGTATTGGAAGAGCTCCTTCGTAGTAATAACAGCAGAGGGTCGTTTAAGTTTTCCAGTAGTTAAGTTACTCTAATTTCGGCTTTGTTTTGCTCGAAGTTTAACTGTGTTGTTTGAATAAATTCTGTTTTTCATAAAGCTGAATGGTTTATCAGGGGCATAACACCAGGAATACACACTTCACAGCTCTCTATAAAATATCGAAAATATGTGTCTAGGCTGTTAGAAAAACATTTTGAGGAGTTTCATCTCGTCCATTCCAGTACTGCCTTGCACGTTAGAAGAAGAAGTAAGAAGTGGTAAATTAACTGAATAACAATACACATTTGCTCCGATGAACACAGGTACCTTAGAGTGCTTCTCCACAGATCCATGAACGTGGTATGACAGGTTAACAGTGAAGTTAAGTAGGCACATGTAACATTTAGTTTTATCAGAAGTGCTGCAGATTGTAAGAGTAGGAACCTCGTAATGTAGCTGTACAGAACTTTCGTTTGGCTGTAGCAGGAGATCTGTGCACACTTCTGGATACCACACTTAAGGAAGTATGTAAATATCCAGCATCGTGTACAAAGGTGATTCAACAGGACAAAGCCTGGAATTGAAATTTTCGACTCTGAAGAAGGACTTGGTAACCTCTGGTACTTGAAAATGTTGCAGAGGAATTTAAGTGGTCAATGAGGTGAAGCCATACCTAGTTTTGAATAGAATGACACGATGAAGTCGAAACTATTCTCATTGATCGCCTTTCCAATAACATGTGAGCTTCATTTTAAAATGAAAGACGTTTTTTTGTCTATGAGCAACATTTTCAGTTAAAATGAACCAAAGAAGGCACGCAGACATACAGAGGAAGCTGTATGATTATGTCGGATATTACACGGGAAGCGAAACGCTTTGCTCGCATTTATTTTGTTGCAGATGAAATAGGTGGAACAAAAATGGACATTGATGAAGAAACTCATGAGGTCTAGACATGTCTGGGGAGTGAATGCAGAATTATTGTTTCGATGCTGTAGACACGACTTCAGAATAGATGAGACAGAATGAAGAGCATCAGTCTAGTCCCACACCGAATGAGTGATCCGTGAACTATGCTGAGAGATTCTCCTCCTTACATGTCCCCAGATAAACACGAATAGAAGATAAAAATCCGCTTTGGATAGGCATGCATTGGAATGGAAACTGAGTGGGCAAAGCAACTTGTAATAACACAGTATCTTCCCAAATGGGAATGGTGTATTCCTAGTATTCCGCCAGCTCAGGCAGGACAACTGCGTGCATGTCCCAGTTCCTGCAGAGGAAAGTTATTACACCTCTGAGCGGTTTTAATAGGAATGTCTGGATATGTTCAGAACACATCCCGTGGTTTGAGGGTTTACCCTTGGACAGAGATTCATGAGGAACATTGAATCTGCAAATAACAAAGAACATTTAAAACCAGGACTGGAATCACTGAATTGTCACTGGGCATTTTCTTTTCCTTTTGTGGGCAAACACTGGGAGAAAGTGAGGACTGCAGATGCTGGAGATCAGAGCTGACAAATCTGTTGCTGGAAAAGCTCAGCAGGTCAAGAAGCATCAAAGGAGCAGGAGAATCGACGTTTCGGGCGTAAGCCAAATGGTTTATGCCCGAAACGTCGATTCTCCTGCTCCTTTGATGCTGCCTGACCTGCTGAGCTTTTCAAGCAACATATTTTCAGGTCACACACATATCACCTGTTAATTTAAGGAGGTAGTTCGATAGAGTTACTCACCAGGGACACCAATAGCGGCTAGCAGTGGATAATAGCCTGCTTGGACAATTATAAGTCTGTAATTGATCCGCCAACTAATCGGTAGTTTGTCATAACATGTGGAAAGACTGTAAAGCGCATACTGCAAGCTCCTATTGATTGCTATCGCGCTCTGACTTCTTGTTATCGCAGTCATATCCATTCTTATCAGATTCCAGTTGACTGTTGTTGGTATATCCTCCACTGTTTTCGTATTCAAAGGTACATTCCGATCGTTTGATTGACAATTCAGTCTCGAGCATTCGGATTTATTGAATGATGTAACCTTGCAACTTATTACACTCAGATTTCGAAGTGTGCCTCTCTGCACACTCAAATTTCACGGTTTTGTCCATAAAAGCAAACAGTGAAATGGATACTTTATTAATATGAGTTGTAAAGGCTCCAGAATGGCAATTAAGGTTTTTCGCGCATGACGCTCAAGCCTCCAGTGAGACAATTAGCGTCCTTGGAGGCTAACAAATTATTACTGGCATTTAACAAACTGGTTCAGTTAACCACTTATACACCAATACTCAGCACTCCACAATAGCTTTGCAAATAGTATAAGCGTACAACCAGTTTGGATGACATACGTGACTTTTTTTGACAAATGATTTCTTCACAGTTTGGCACAGTGGCTCAGTATTGAGAACTGCTGGCTGATAGCGCCATGAGCCATAAATGACTGTGTATCTTGCACATTCTCCCTGCCTCCGTGTGGGTTTCTGCCAGTTGCTCTGCTTTCCTGCTGCATTCCAAATATCTGCAGCTTCGGTGTGTTAGCCACTGTAAATTTGGAGTCAGACCGGTAGGATCTTGGACTGGGTGTGGATCGATTGTCTTTGGAGGGTCAGGTTTATCGCGGTACTCCAAATGACCTCTCTTCTGTCAGCACATGATAAAGTTGAGAATATGGCCACTTGGGGATTTTTAGCGAACACAAAAGCCCAAAGTGTTTGATACTTATGTGAAAGGGAAGCTGGCAACTAGTAAGGAGTCTACATATTCTTATAATGGATAAGATCAGACTTTCTGTCAGAAGAAATTTTGCGACAATTTACGAAGGTTTCTGTTAGTAGCTAGTTCCAGAGAAGCAAGTATTCTAATTACGGGCACTTATGTAAGGACAAGTCGAGGCACAGTCTGAAATTTGCTATTTCGTGAAACGTAGGAAACTTCTGATCCTAAACAGGCAAAGTGATAATTTGTGAGAAATGTTTATCTGCCTTCCTTGTGCAAATATTGATATGCCATGTCAAAGTGCAATGGTGTAAATATAACTGGATTGAGTTTTTTCTGTTGAAGAAGTAAGAAAGAAGATTAATGAGGGCAGAGCACTAGATGTGATCTACATGGACTTCAGTAAGGCCTTTCAGTAAGGTTTCCCATGGTAAACTGATTACCGAGATCAGATCACATGGAATGCAGAGGGAACTTGCAATTTGCATGCAGAACTAGCTCGAAGGTAGAAAACAGAGAATTGTGGTCAAAGGTTGCTTTTCACAATGGAAGCTTGTTACCAGTGGTGTGCCACAAGGATCAGTGCTGACTTCAATGCTTTTCGTCATTTGAATAAACGGGTTGGATACGAAAATTGCAGTTGACACCAAAGTAGGAGGTACACTGGACAATGAAGCTACTAAGTTTAGAGTACATCAGGATCTTGATCTAATAGGTCAGTTTGTTGAAGGAGTGTGAGGTGGAGCTTAGTTTTGGTAAATGTGATGTGCTGCATTTTGTAAAGTCAATTCAAGGCAGGACGAACACACTTCTTGCTAAGGCTTTTTGTGTGTTCCTGAACAGTGACTTTGGAATGCAGATTAATATTCCCTTAAAAGTGAAGTCTAAGGGAAATAGGATAGTGAAGGAGGGGTTTAGTATGCTGTCCTTTTTTGTACAGAGCATTGAATATAGATGTTGTGAGGTCATGTTGCACCTTTACGGGACATTGTGTACGCCACTTGTGTGCAATTCTGGTCTCCCTACAATAGGAAATGTGTTATGAAACTTGCAAGGCTTAAGAAAAGACATGCAAAAAAGTTACTTTCTCAGATATGCATAATTTTGCTTACCCAACCCTCAAACTCTCGAACACGATTCTGTTTTCACTCCAGTATGTTGTGGTGATTTCCTCCAAGTAGATTTGAAACGACTGGATCATTAATCAAACTTTTCTCAATACATATTATCAAATTGAAAGCGACAGATCTCTGGTTGACTTCATGACATATTGCTTTAAGAAATGATACCCCTTACACTTCTTCAACATTACTTCGAGGCCACCCTTACGGAGTGAACTACTCTAATCAATACATATGTTTAAATCATGCATTAATGCCATTGCGCCTTTCTCACTAGCTTTCCTTTTCTCCTGGTTTATGATATGATCTACTTCGGAAGTACTGCTCGGTGTCCTGTCAATTATTTCTTGAAAGCGGCTTCTTCTCTTGGTTTTCACTTCCACCCAGACAGATAAAAAAATTTGACCCTCGTACAAATATCAATTCTCAACATAGACTTCATGACATTCTTAACTGGTAAAATAATTCCAGCTCCTGCTCCTTCTTGTCTATTCTTTCAGAATGTTGCATTCAATTGGATAGTTAACTCGCACCAGGTCTTCCTGACACCACCTTTCAGGAATCCCCAATAGGTCACCCCTGTCTGTCTCCAGTTGTCTCGTCAGCTCAAATGTCTCCTGTGCTGCATTTAAAAAAGGTCTGAGTCGTTCCCGCTTTGAGTACTGTGATCAGAACTGGTCAGCACACTTTGTGAAGGATGTAACGAATTTTTAGGGAGTATGGTACACACATATTTGTAGTTCGGAACGTGCCATCCAACTTGTCAAATCCCTTATTCCAGTCAGTGGCCCAAGTCCTTGGTATTGTAAGCACACATCTGAATACTTCCTCAATGATACCACACTCAAAGGCGTTGGAATAGTACAGCATAGATTGACGACAATGTCTTCTGAACTTCATGGATCAGGTCTTTCACAAAACAGATTGGAATTGTGGTGAGCTTTCCTCAGAATTTAGAAAGTTATTTTGTGTTCAGTTGTGCTGTAAATCTTGAAGATATTATCACGAAAAGGCAAGGTTTTTAAAGAGAGCATGTCCACATGTTGGTGATTTAAGAAGTTGGAGGCGGGGTCTGAGTGTTCGGACGACACCATTCTGGGGACATTTTGGGAAGGACTATTACACACAAAAACTGATAAATGTTCGGAATTGCACTCCACAAATAGCAGTGGATGTTGTATGTTGCCAACGATCCATTAATCTCAAATTTGTTTAACGTACTAATCAGCATGCCACGTGACACTCCATCAAAATTCTGCTGAAAGCTTAAGTATTCATCATTCACAGCACTACCCCATCCATTGTCTCCATTACTTCGTCGTGGACTTAAATAATTTTGTCAGGCACGACTTGCTCTTGACAAAGCCATGTCTACTGTCTAGTATTAACATACCATTTTCCAATATATACCTTACCCGCATGAATTTCTCAGTCAGTATTCCTACTATCGATGTGAAGCATTCACGACTGCAATGTAAATGGTTATTCGTCTCTTTATGAAACAACGTCGCCACATTTGCAATTCCCGCATTTTCTGGGTTTTCTCCTGTGTTCTGAGACTTTTGAAACATTTCCGCGAAAATTTTTATCATTTGCTCCTCGACCTCTCTCTGTAATTTTGCTGCACTTCATCTGGGATTGACGAATTCCTGACGAGGTGCTTCCGTTCGTATAAGCACTACATTCGTTTTATTTGTCAACATACATCTCTGTTACTTAACATCCACATTTTCAATGAGACCATTGTCACCAGGTTGTATGTACATCAAGCCAAACACAATGCACTCACTTTGTACCTCCACCATAACCTTTGCTTCAGTGAGCAGGTTATTCCACTTGTTCCTGATGTCTTCAATATGATTAACATATTTGAAAAACATTTTACCACTTCTATATGTGCAGCTCGCCATCCTTTCCTTATGCAACATCTTAACCTTCCAACTTCGAGCATTCGCCTCTCTTCTCCACTTGAGATGCTCTTCCTCATTCTGATAAGTATTAAAATCATGACATGCAGTATATTCCACTTACTCATGTCCTGATGCTCGCATCAGTATCCTTGGCGATGCAGATAACTGCAGTTTTGGATGCCAGAGTTTATTTCTGTTGGGAGTGTAGCAAGTAGTCACCATCTTCACGTATATTTCAAAATTCTCTCATTTTCCATCCACTGCTTTATCCAGCAAGTGCGTTTAAAATCAACGTGCTCAAATTAAGATTTAACGTTCATAAAATGACTGATTTTCCGGTTGGGATCTTCATCAGTGAGTGATTTTTATCCATAGGTTGTGATCCCTATTTCCCAAAAGATTTTCCATCCTGATTCTCTTCACTTGTCCTGCCTCAATTTGTAGGACCAGATACCGCACAGTTCCTTCCTTCTAGTGCTAGAAATTCTAGTGTTCTAAGACGTTCTGCCCTGCACGTTACAGAATTTCACACGTCTCGCCGAACATAATTGAAAACTCTAAGCACAACAATCATGCCAATCACCACGGAGAGGAAGTGCTGCAGTTATGCATTATCTAATGAAAAACAGCCTCTTCTACGTCGTCCGTATTATTTGGAGATTATACTAATTAGCCAAGAGGATGACGTTCCGTTCCTATCTCCCACTTCCAACTGGATAGAGTCGAATGATGAGCAATGGCACTATATGTTTAGCAAGTGTGCCATATATCACCTCCATTGTTATCCATATTGATTCTACTGGAAGACTTATGACGGGGACATTAGCTATCTCGTACTGTTTTGGAATCAACGACATTTCGTTCTGTGCGACTATGTCACTTCCCCCGGTGTAATTTCTGAAAGTATTTCACCAATTCTCTTCTCAATGCTCTATATACATGTCTACAATTTAATCCCACTTTTCTTTTACCGTTTTTACCCATTCTAAAGTAACCATTTGGTTGTGGAGCATCAACGTATGTTGTTGAAATAAGTAGAGAGGATGTGTTGGGTAGGCTGAAGGATTTTAAGGTGGACAATCTTCAGGACCGGATGGGATCTATCCCAGGTTGCCGAGGGATGCGAGAGAGGAAATAGCTAGGGCCTGACAGATACCTTTGTGGCATCCTTAAACACGGGTGAGGTGCCAGAGGACTGGAAGGCTGCTCATGTTGTCCTCCTGTAGAAGAAGGCTAGTAGGGATATTCCTGGTAACTACAGGCAAGTGAGCCTAATGTCAGTTTGCGGGAAGTTTCTGGAGAAGGTACTGAAGGATCGAATCTATTTATATTTAGAACATAATGGGCTGATTAGTGACAGGCAACACTGTTTTGTGCGGGGGAGACCGTGCATTACCATATTAATAGAGTTCTTTGAGGAAGTGACAAAGCTGATAGATGAAGGAAGGGTTGTAGACGTCATATTAATGTACTTTAGGAAGGCGTTTGATCAGGTCCACTGTGGTAAACTTACAGAGAATTTATAGTCCATGTTGTGCAGCTTGGTTAGGATAGGTGGATAAAGAACTCGTTGATGAACAGGAGACAGAGAGGTGTATTCGAAGGGAGTTTCTCGAAACGGTGAAAGGTGACCAGTTTTGTTCCACAGGGATCACTGTTGGAGCCACTGTTGTTTGCGATATTCGTAAATGATCTGGAAAAGGGCACTGTTGGTATGATCAGCAAGTTTGCAGATGAAATGAAGATTGGTGGAATAGTAGAAACCATAAGGGATTGTCAAAGAATGCAGGAGAATATTGATCGACTGGAAAGTCGCTTGGAAAAGTGGGAGATGGTGTTCAATCCATACAAAGGTGAGGTGATGCATTTAGGTAAGTCTAATTCTCGAGCAACTTATACAATGAACGGATAGGCCTTTGGTCAAATTGATGAACAGAGAGATCTGGGAGGGCAGGTACATTGTACCCTGAAATTTGCTGCTCATGTGGATAGAGTGGTCAAGAAGGCATATGGTTTTTTTGCCTTGTATGGAAAGCATATTGAGTATAAGAATTGGCAGGTCATGTTAAACTTGGACGAGACATTGGTTCGTCCGAATTTAGAATATTGTGTGCAGTTCTGGTCGCCGCATTACGGAAAGTATGTGGACGCTTTGGAGAGGGTGCAGAGAAGGTATGCGACGGATTTGCGTGATATGGGAGGTGCTAGCTTTGAAGAGAAAGTGAATAGAAAAGAAAGGAGATTGAGGGGGACCTGATTGAGGTTTACAAAATCATGAAAGGTATCGGCAGGGTAGATAGTGATAAGCTTTGTTCCAGGGTTAAGGATTCAATAACGAGAGATCACGCTTTTAGCGTGAGCGGTGAAAAGGTTAAGGGGGATATAACCCGCAAGTACTTTTCAACGATGTTGATGTGTTCCTGGAATGCGTTGCCAGCAGAGGAGGTAGAGGCAGGAACGGCAGATTCATTTAAGATGCATCTGGGCAGATGCATGAGTAGCTGGGAGGTAGAGGGATACAGATGCTTCAGAATTGTGCGACAGGTTTAGACAGAAGATTTGCATCGGCACAAGCCGAAGGGCCTCTTACTGGGCTGTAAGTTTTCTTTGCTCTTCGTTCTAACTCTTCCGTCTCCCGTCACGTATCTTCCATGTTCAAAAAGATCTCTCTTGCTTTCTCTGAAACTTGCGAAAAGCAATAAAGTCTTCAGTTTACACACAACACCTCCCCAACATCCGTTCACCACACACACACACACACACACACACACACACACACACACACACACACACACACACACACACACACACACACACACACACACACACACACACACCACACACACACACACACACACACACATACACACACACACACACACACACACACACACACACATACACACACACACACACACACACACACACACACACACACACACACACACACACACCACACACACACACACACACACACACATACACACACACACACACACACACACACACACACACACACACACACACACACACACACACACACACACACACACACACACACACACACACACACACACACACACACACACACACACATACACACACACACACACACACCACACACACCACACACACACCACACACACACACACACACACACACACACACACACACACACACACACACACACACCACACACACACACACACACACACACACACACACACACACACACACACACACCACACACACACACACACACACACACACACACACACACACACACCACACACACACACACACACCACACACACACACACACACACACACACACACACACACACACACACACACACACACACACACACACAGAGTCGATAAGTTTACTATTTACTCTATTTAATCTCTCAGTCATCAGCATAATTCAATTTCGGCTGAGGGGACACCATGTGTTCTGTCTGATCAGATTTATTATTCACAAAAGCGATTCAAAAAGCCCCAAGTATCTTAAGCCCTCCTTTTGCACGATCCTGAAAGTTTGGCATTTACCTTGCTGGCATCCCTTTAACTAAATGATGAGAATCATGGCAAAGACAGTATTTCTGAGATTACTACCCAAAGGTGCTGAATGTTATGCTCCAAACTCTTTCAGCAATCGAATTTCGGTGAAGGTCTTGTTGGAACTCCACGACTGTCCCAACCCAACGCCATTCAGATAACATTCGCCCTTCTTGTTTCTGTTCCCAAAGCAGATGATCCTCCGTCCATTTCAACAAACTCCATCTTCTATTGATATGTCCACTGTCATGACATGTCCAAATCACAACTACGAATTTCTGCATGCAACTCACCCACCGCCCACCCCCCCTCCACTGCAAGCAGACGCTCCCACCCAGATTAATGTTATACACAAATGCGGAGATATTATGTTTATTTTCAACCTCTAAATCACTGACATATTGTGTATGACTGAGGTCCAAGTTCTGATCTCTGCAGTACCCTATTCGATATGTGGACGCAGTGGGAAATCGAGCTTTGCACTTATCCTCTCGGTATCCTATCTGTTAATCTTTCTCCATTGTTATCAGAATATTCCCATGATTACATTAACTTCAATTTGAAACACAACCTTCTAGTGTGGTCCGATCAGAAAGACATCTGAAAGGTCACGTTACACACGCTCACGCGTCCACCTCTTCTGAAAAGTAACAGCTGGATTTTCATAGAACTCCAATAGACATGCCAAGCATGATTTTCTTGCTGTTCCTGTCACTTTCCTGACACGAACTAAAGTAATGTGCAGCTTAATCCTACATTCCATGCTTCTGCATACAATAGCTTGACAGTTAAAGATTACACCTTATAAACATAGGCACCAACGTATTCAAGTTCTGTGGAAATATGCTCTAATCTCCTCCTGAGTTTTTCCACTTTCTGACCTCCAATCCGCGTTTGTGGACAGTGCTGCAATGAAACATCAATTTATTTGCAACTGTATAAATAAATAAGTAAATGGAAAGGTAGGCAGACAAATAATCGGAAGGCAGACAGACAGATAGATTGACAGACCGATCGTTGTATGTATAGATACATAGGTAGGTAGGTAGATGGTAGGTAGATAGATAGATAGATAGATAGATAGATCGATCGATCGATAGATAGATAGATAGATAGATAGATAGATAGATAGATAGATAGATAGATAGATAGATAGATAGATAGATAGATAGATAGATAGATAGATAGATAGATAGATAGATAGATAGATAGATCGATCGATCGATCGATCGATCGATCGATCGATCGATAGATAGATAGAGAGATAGATACATAGATAGATAGATAGACAGAAAGAGAGGCAGGCAGTCAGACAGAAAGTGAGATAACCAGACGAACAGCCAAATAACGGACAGGAATCATTTCACATGTCATTCCCTACCATCCTGGATAGTGCAGTATCAGTCTGCAGAATCGCTATCAAATCTACAACTTGTCACTCCCTCAGACAATCTTGTTCAATGGTAGCAATACGTTCCATCTATGGGATGGAAGCCAAAATTCAGAATGGCTACCTGTGCATGACATATCTTCGTACCCAAAAAGCCACCATTTGAAGATAGTGAGACCAGATTTTCCAAGCACAAAAACAAGCTAACTGTCCCTAATCAATTTATCTTCTCGAACTGTACATAAATATTTTATTTTATATTTATTGCCAGCAATTCACCCACAGCCGAAGTCAGACTCACGGGTTTACGTTTCCACGGTTTATCCTCACACCCTTGATTAAACAAAGGTACATTATCCACATTTCAGTCATCAGCAACCTCATCTATGATTATCGATTATGCAAATGCTTGTCTGAGAGACCAAGCAATTTGTTCCCAAAAACATCTGTGATGTATTAGATCATGTCCAGAAATATGTCCGTCTGTATGTTCTCTCGGAATGCGCAAACGTCCTCTCCTGTAATTTGACCTTTTATTAAAATACCAGTTTATTTTCTTCTTTCTTTCGACTCAACTCCTCCTCTGACACCACCAAAATCCCACCCCAAAGCCCCACGCTCTACCTCCCGCCTCATAACTAAGCATGATTAGTCATTATTGAACGAAGTCCATAAAATGAATTTGACTTGGCGCCATCCAACGAACCCTTCCGAATGAATCAACTTGCTGGTGAATGTCTGCATTACGTGTCAATTAATGCACTTCTAAGAAATATTAGTGATATAATGTGATCGTTTTTTGATCTATTATTGTGTTCTAGTGCTGGGAAGCAATCAGTGTCAGCACTGTTTAATTATTTTAGCAGTTCGAGGCAAGGGGTATTTCATTGAGTCCTTCATTTGTCGGCTGAATTTATCCTGAGTCACGACGCAAATCCCAGTGTTTGTGCAGCAACTCAGGAGTTGGAGAAAGAAACCAGATCTTGTATGCACAAATACACAGATGCAAACTCAGGCATATCAGTAATCTGGGACTCTTCCCCCTTACTGGGAACCCCGAGTTTACTATGTGCTGTACTGCTCAGAAAATGTGCCTGACAGTGAAAATGATCAGGAGCAGAATCAGCGCACATGGGACATGGGAATGAGTATGTCGTGAACACATCCAATATCCCCCCAGAATGCCAGTTAGCATCATTCATGCGTTACCACAAAACATAGGCTGATTCAGTTAATAGTATAATTATTAGTATTATTATTATTATACATAAAATACCAGGAAGTGTTATTTGAAGATCTCAGCAAAGGTACTGTTACGAGAACCACAGCCGATGTTTTATCTGTGCAAAATTTTGGTTTCAGCTTCTGGCAAGCAATGGCCACAAGTCGATCGAAGGTGAATGCGATGGTGAACCAGACAGAGCAGTCAGTTCCTGCAATCAACAGGTCAGCGTGAATGATTCAGACATCTACACACTCCAGGAATACGAAGTCTTCTGGAAAAGGAACAGATAATTTTCTCAAAATCAGTTCAAATAAAATCACTAGGAGATCTGCCGTTGTCATGGCCACGAGGTACTGTGTTGTACAAATGGAAAGTCCTTATTTTCCACGACACATAATGACAATAGTCACGAAGTTAACTGAGAAAAGTAGCTTTGTTCTCTTACAAGACGATGCTAGTTGGTGCATCCCAACAGTCAGCATTCAATCTCTCAACAATTGACAGACAGTTGCAGCATTGTGAGCCAGCCAGAAGGTACGCTGCAGCTGTCTCCTACAGCAACTTTCAAATCCACATCCACCATGATATGCAATGCAGAGCGCAGCAAATACAAGGAAGTGAAACAACTGCACGTTTACCGCTGAGCCAGACAAAGGCCATTTACCTTAAAATAGAATTAATCATTGCTTTGTTTCGGTGGATCAAAATCCCGGAAACTCCTTCCCACTAGGATTGCAGTGGGCTCTCAAACAGATGGACTGCACCAGTAAATGAAGCATAATGACAGTGGTCGAGGAGAGTGTATGTGTCTTAAACAGCATGGTCAAGAGAGTCAGTGAATGAATATGCATGTCTGATAGAGTGTGCACAAACGTTGCGAACATGGGTGAATTTGAGCGTACATTTGCGAGACTGTATGCATGATTGTTTACGTGAAGATATTGTGAAAGTGTATACGTACAGGCGGAGGAGTATGCGCGGATGGTGATCCGTTCATTTACTTGTGTGAGAGAGATTGCACATCAGAGAGTGTGTAGCAATCTCAGATTGTGCTTCTGCCAGCGTGTGCGAGTGAGAGGGGCTGTGTGTATCAGTGAGTTTGTGAGTTGCAAGAGTAGTGAGAGAGGGAGTATGTACGACATAGCATGTGTGTGAGAGAGATAGTTTTGAGTAAGACAGGGTGTGAGTGTGAAACTGAGTGTCGACGTCGACAAACAAAAAGGGTTCAGGTGTGAGATGGAGTACGTGTGGTAGTGACTGAGCTTGTAAGAGACATTGTGTAAATGATAAACTGTGAGAGAATGAAAGCTTGTGTGTGTGTGTGTGTGTGTGTGGAAGGAGTGTGTGTGAGTCTCCGTGTGTGAGTCTCCGTGAGTGTGTGTGCTTGTCTGACAGAGAATGTATCATAAATACATAGCTAGTAAGAATCCCAGATTCATAGAGTCCTACAGTAAGGAGAAGGACCCTTTGGCCCAACCTGGCTCTTACTGAACAAAATGTCCATCCATGATAACAGCATTTCCATGCTCTTGGTCCAATGACTAGGGGCGCTAATAGTAACAAGTACCGGGTAGTATATCATCTGGAAATACTTAAATATTTCCTGTATGCCAAACATTTCTTCAAACAATGACATCAGATCATGCAGAAACATGGTATCTCTTCCGTCAACTGAATATTAATTCTGTGGAATTCAATCTGCACAATTTGGTCCCAGTGAAGGCAAAGGGTTTCAGATTGCAGACGGCGTCCCTTAGAGATTTTTTATTCTTTTCCTGAGCTGACCTCAAATCATAGTGAACTGAAGTCTGTTAATACGATTGTTTGCTGTGTTTCCAGTCAATTGGAAAATGGCTTCCATTAGCCCCCGTTTATCCAGTTAATTTACATTATAACTGAAATCCATGTGATGATAATGCTTTCCGAATCATTATTTTATCAACTTGAAAATTGGAGAGCATGTCTGTGGATATACCACACAATGGTATAACTGGAAATAAAATCTGTTTTTTTTTCAATGTGGACTGAAATGGGGAAATGATCATTTTAAACACAGAGTATTGCTTAAAAAGTTCCCACACCATAGAGAAGTCAGCTCAATCATTGTTCTTTGCAAGTGCTGTTTCCGCAGGTGTTGGATTAAGCAATGGATGAGGCACGTTTACAGATGGCCTGAAGCCAAGTGTTTTGCGACGGGTAAAAAGAGAACTGTTGCATCTGCCTGCAATATGCTCGGTCATGGAATTAGAGTCGTTGTGATGAACACCGTACAAAAAGACTCTGCACACCTAAATTTCCACAAAGATCAAAAGCCGTCAATGAACTATTTGAATGCAATTTTCCAGGACTTGGTCCGTCACCTTGCATGTGTTAGCATTTTAATAGCATGTCTCACATTTATACCAGACCGTATATCTGAAAACTAACGAAGATGACTCCGTTATCGCTGGCCAACATGTCCTATTTCCAACACTAGTGTGTTTTGCTTGAGGATAACTGAACAGCTAGTAGATGGTGGTGTTGAATCATTGGTGGAAAGCGTGAGATCTCCAGAAGCTCTGAACCACTCTGCCGTAAAATAAGACTTTCGAGCGTCAACGTACTCAGTTTATTGCCCCTCATCTATCGGCTGTAGGCCTGTCTTTTAGTTATAAAAATACTTTACAGATGTGAACTTGTCGACCTGTGTCTTCTGATAACAAATGAAAGAAACTGAGAAGGAAGGTTAAGAATAAGAATACTGATCAACAGAAGATTCACCTGAGTAAATCCTGTGGACAGCGATGGAAGTATTACTTTGTAATTATTGCGTCCTCTGCAGAAAACATACTGCCATCATCTTAGTGTGAAGTGCTATTTTCATCCATCGAGTTACATGTCGACGGCTCATGACTGCTTACCTGTTGTTGAGGCTGATTCGTAAAGTACAGTAATTCTCAGCAAGAACAGAAAATCTGCTGCTTTCTTTCTCCAGAATTCACTCTAACTAACCGGTCAATGGGAAAATGCTTTGTTCATTCTGAAATATTCAGCGGATTGATCGGGCATTGAGATGAAAACTAATGCCCTTGTGACGCTTAACATCAGTACGTTACCAAAGATTCCCTCCAACTGCGCATGAATGAGACAGATGACAGGATCGACCAATTTCTGCACTTCTGCACTCAACACTTACCTTTTGTGCAGGTCTGAATGGGGAATCTTTGCATATTTGGATATCATTAATTCTTCTTTCTTGACTCTGAAAATAGGGAGGAACAGATAGAGATGCACTGGAAACAGAAGAGAAGAATGTGGAGTTATCCTCCATGCCACTCGAGACATAACGCTTGGCTAAGGAATGAGGTTGTTATCGAAAATAGAGTTATTGTTAGGTGCAGCATACAACAGTTATGCTCCGCTTTCAAACGATGTTATTCAGGTCTATCACGATGCAAATTAAACAATGTGCGAGTTAATGCCTGAAATACAGATACAAATTGGATAGTCAGGGCAAAACAACATTGAGCCTGCAGTGGTTTAGCAAAACAATCTTCACAGGTGAGCATTTGAAGCCTGAACGATGCCTGGAACTCTCAGAGAGATTCAGCACTTCTGTCAGAATCTGTGGAGAGAGAAATAGAGTTAAGATTTTGAATGCATTGGTCTTTCTTCCGAAGTAGAATCAGCTAAGAAAAGTGGTATTTATAATGAAACATTGGCGGTTTTGAATAGGGAGAATGTGTGGAAAGGAGTGACATGACCAGTGGTTTGATTTAGTTTTGGCCGTCTGGCTGTTCACTGAAAGGAGGCAGTCAGTTTGAGGCTGCTCGTTCAAGTAACAGCTGCATGAATGAAGAAGGTCCATGCTGGTACCGTCTCTCTAACATCTGTGCTGTAAGACACTGTGATTGATTTTCATTATTACTTTTTTGCCAGGAACTGTTGACGGGGCTTCCTGCACGTATTGTGAACATCATCGTCAAGTTGTTATGATCTGTTGCGTTTTCAGGTACGTCAGGTTATTCTGAATTCTGTACTCTTTTGTTTGGCATCATATTTGTCATATTTTAATTTATATGTTTAGCGTGTAAAACGAAGTGTTTTGAAGAGCTACATCCCGTCTGGAATCTTCGCGTCACACAGGCACAAAATAACTGGAATAAAACAGTTTTTACAATTGGATTGAGAGGGTCTGGCCTTTTCCCCAAATATTGGGGTCTCTTTGCTGAATTAGTTCTGTAGTTCCATTTTGGGATTAAGGTTGACTGGACTCGAAGGCATCGCATTGTAATTGTTCGTCCTCTTTATTTCTCGGTGTTGAATTCATTTGCTTTCATCAGTGGTTATAAGAGCAATGGCACTTTCCATAACTATTAGCTTTCCGGAGGTTAATGGAGTATCGTTGGTTTTTTGCAAAAGGTGATTAAAGCCAAGCTGCTGGACTTCGCAGAGAAACTGGTGTTGGAGTTGTCTCCTTCCATTCGGAAAGGAGAAGTACTTATCGAACAAAACTTAGTATTTAAATTTGCTGGAAATGCAACCAGACTATTCAGAGATGGCCAGAATTCAATTGAAAAGGAAACAGCTTTAAGTAGATTCAAAAGACAAGGAAAGGTCAACAGAAATGGAACAGTTTGAATAATGGTTATTCAATAAAGTAGAGGAAGGAGCGAAAAGAATCATTCGCTTGGCTGAAGAAAGGAAAAGAGAGAGAAAGAGAAAGTGAAGGCAGAGAAAGAAAGAGAGAGTGGAGAGAGAAAAGGAGACAGACGAAAGGCGAAAGAAAAAGAGTTTGAAAGTCCGAAATTGTCACTTAGACGGGAGTTCAGAAATTCACTTTTCGAAGTAATGATAACTCATGTGGAAGAGCAGAAAGTTAAACAGCAAGTGTAGCCGCTCAAATGGCGAGCGATTATTAGTTGATCTAAAAATCAAAGCTTGTCTTTCAAAATCGGTTTCAATCTTCGAAGCAGACACATTGGGAAAAGAGAAAGCCTCATGTGGAAAGGGAATGTAAATCTCGGTAAAGATAATAAGTATAAATTATCACAGGGTAAAAAGGAAAATCCTTGAAGATGACAGAGAAGTTAAGAAGCTTGGCGTTTTCACTGCAATAATGTCGGCTATATGAAATAGCAGTGTTTGTGGTTAGGGAATGCATTTGGAAGCCAGATATAGGGAAACAGTATATGCCACGGAATGTTGTTGGAGTAGTAATGCAAAACACAGTGGAGGCGGAAAAGCTGCACTGGGATATACAAAATGGTCCGAGGGTTGTTAAGGAGGAAGTACCAGATCATTTTCAACCATGTATCTGCCAAGGTACAGTTTACTCACATAGACCAGGAACATCAGCTTAAGAGGTTAAAACATGACGATTCACAAGACCTTTGACGTTTCAATCTGTGAAAGTGAAACATGAGGAGCTATGTACTTCTAAATGATGAATTCCAAAACAGATGCTAGTAACTGAAATTCACGGTGAGACAAGAAGTACCCAGTTGCGAAAAGTGAGCTGACAGCGTTCAGAGAAGAGGGTGGAATAGATGTGATAGGAGTACTGGAAAAACTCTCCGCTCCATAAATACGATATATTTTACTAAAGATACAGATGATTCGTAGGAGGGAGTGCTGCCTATTGTCCTTGTAAACCGAGTAGAGTGTCAGGCAACCGAACGAGTGCAAGGTCCATGTTCTGTGATTCGTTTTGACTGTGTGGTAACGAGGTAACAAAGTCACCAGTTGAAACAGGGAGATCATGGAGTACAGATTAGGGTGAAGTCGAACTAACAGAGACCTTTTTGATCAAATGATTGTGTCAATCCAGGTGTATATAGCTGTCATAAATCCATCTTCAGAGCAACTAAATTAACGGAGTTAAAGGAGAAAAATGAAGATTTAAAGCAATTGTGTCAAGAGCATGCAGAGAAAACGAATCCGAATATATCCCTGAATTTTAACATTAAAAATGATGTCTTAATGAAGAAATGGAGATCATAACATATTAAAGCAGGTGGGAAATAAGTAGAAGTCCATCAAGTCTAATTGCCATTGGATTTCAGAAAGGATCTTTTGCAGGTAGCGCATGTGCTACCACGATGGAGTAACTGAGAAGAACCAACTGCAAAATCACTTTCACTGTCTTGGACTTCAGAAGGATACTGTCGATTTTTGCCACACATTGTACACATGTCAGGTAATTGCAAAGCAAAATATGTTTCCGGAAAAATACAGCAGGACAGACAGCATCTAAGGATAATGAGAATCGACATTTTATGAAGAAGCCCTTCATCAGGAATCAGGCTTGTGTGGGGCTGTAGCGAAGGTGCAGAGAATGCAATCGGTATATGAAGGATGGGAGAATTCGATAAGTCAGAGAGGAAGGTGAAGCTGATAGATAGGACAAACGATGGACAAGTCAAAAGGGCGATGTCCAGTTGGAGCCCTAGGTCGGTGAAAAGGTTGGGAGATGGGCAACTAAGAAACTGTTAAAATACACATTCATCCCATGTGGTTTAGTGTTACAAGGCTGAAGATGAGTCGTTCTACCTCCAAGCGTCAGATATTCAGGTTTTGGCAATGGAGGAGGCCCAGGACCTGCATGTCATTGTGGTGTGGGATGGGAAATTGAAGTATTCAGCCACGGGGTGGTGGGATTAGTTGGTGCGGGTGTCCCAGAAATGTTCTCTGAAATGATCTGCAAGTTGGCGTCCTATCTCCCGATGTAGAGGAGACCATATTGAAGTCAATGGATTGAGTAAATAACATTTGAGAAAGTACACGTAAATTTCTGTCAGATGTAGAACGATCCTTGGACAGAGGTAAGTGAGAAGGTGTGCAGGTACGTTTTGCATTATTTGCGGTGGGAAGTAAAGATGCTGGGAGTTGGGTATTGGCTGGTGGTGGTTACGGATCTGACAAGGGAATTGCAGAAGGAATGGTTTGTACGAAACCCTGACAGGAAGGGAAATGTATCCGTAGTTATGGGGTCTGTTTGCAGGTGGTGGAAGTTGTGGAGGATTATGCGATGTATGTGGAGGTCTTTGGGGTAGGAAGTGGGGACGGGATGTACTTTCCTTTTTGCGTTAGGCGAGGTGGGGTTCAAGGGCACAGATGCGGTAAATGGTTGAGATGCACCATTGGTGGAGATGTTGGAGCATTTTGTCAAACACGCGGGATAGAAAATTGTGGTATTTGAAGAAGGAGGCCAACTGGAATTTTCTATGGTTGAATTGGCCATCCTGGGAAGAGCTGTGGTGGCTGAGGAGTAATTAGGAACAAGGGAGGGTGTTTTTGTCGTCGGCAATTTGGGAGGGAGTGACGTCAAAATGGCTGTGGGATTCGATGAGTTTGTGGATGTCACTGGTTACTCCGTCGCCGGAGATGGAAGTGGAGGAATCCAGGAAGGGAAGAGAGTTTTCCAAGATAGTCAAGGTGAAGTTGAGGTCGACACGAAAGGTTTTTGTCAAGTTAATGAACTGTCTACACTCCTCGTGGGAGCGCGAGATGGCGCCAATGCAGTCATCGACATCTTGGAGGAAATGGTGGGGCATGGTACCGGTACTGTTGGAGAAGGTGGTATGTTCCACCCAACCGACAAAAAGGGAGACATAGCAGGGACACACGTGGGGGCTCAGGGTTACCCCTTTGGACTGGAGAAAGTGGGAAAATTAGGAGGATATTATTTAAGCGTGAGTACCAATTTGGTCATTCAGATGTTGGTGTCAGTAGAAGGGTACTGGTTGGGACTGGATGAGAGGAAGAAACGGAAGGCTTGGAGCCCTTCTTCGTGGTGAACAGATGGGAATAGCGATTGGATGTCAATGGTGAAGATTATGCATAGGGGTTCGGGTAAACAAAGGTCGTACAGGAAGAAGCGAAGCACTTGGGTAGTGTCCTAAATGTAGGTGGTGAGTTCAGGGGGAAGAGAGTGGTTTCGAGTTACGCAGAGAAGCGTTTAGTGGAACAGGAGGAAGCTGAGACAATGGTTCGATTGGGGAAGTCAGGTTCTTGAATCTTAAGTATGAGGTAAATTCGGGAGGAGTGGTGTTGTTGGATTGTGAAGTCGGAGGCGATGAATGGAACATCCCCAGAGATGATGAGCTTTTGGATGGTCCTGGTCCTCACATTCAATCCCACCAAAATCCGTATACATCGCATCATCCTCCGCCACCTCCGCCGCCTAGAAGCATGCCGAACCACTTTGGATATAGTACCCCCTCCACCACTATCAGTGTTTCTGATAGAGCAATCCCTCCACGAATCTGTTGTCAGATCCAAGCTGCCCCTCGATCAGCCCACCCCACGAGCATCTTACCCGCCACCACAAGAAGGGTAAAACGTAGGGCCACACCTCCTCCCTCACATACATACAAGGTGCCAAAGGATCCATCCACATGCAACAGAAATTTACTTAAACTTCCTTAAATGTCATCTACAGTTTCCATTGTGTACGATGCAATCTCGACATCAGGGAAACTGCACACCAAATTTCCGATCATTTCTGAAAACATCTCTAGGACAACTGCTCCAACCAACCCCACTGCCTTGTGCCTGAACACTTCAATGCCCCTCCCACTCAATGAAGAACATGCAGGTCCTGTGCCTCATTCATCGCTAAACCCAACCACGGACCCTTTGAGGAAGAACGCCTCATCTTTTGCCTTCATGCCCTGCAACCACCCAGGATTAATGTGAATTTCATGGCGTTCCTCATTTGCCCTCCCCCAACCTCTCCCAGTCCCAAGCCTCGAACTCGGCAGTGCCCTATTGACCTACCCATCACCTTTCACATTGTTCCATTCGAACTGCCTCTCCGACCCATCATCTTCTCTCGCACCTCAACTATATATTGCATTCTCAACTACCGTCCCCACCGCTTTGCTGCTTCTCATTTATCTCTCAACCCCTCGGCTCAGAAGCCTCTTTCCTGATAAAGTATGTATGCCTGAAAAGTCTATTCTCCTGTTCCTCAGATGCAGCCAGATATGCTGTTTCTTACTGGCACCGTAATGTCGACTCTGATCTCCAGCATCTGCAGTCCTCAAAGTGGTAAGTGTAAAACCACAGGCAGTAATAAAACCTAAACTTCTAATGTATATTCCTGTAGTTGAGAACGTTTTAGAAGAGGATTAAATGATTGTGTCGGATCCGTTCCAGAAACAAAAAACGGGCTCAGAATTTTTAAACAATAATCAACGTGGCACTACATTTCGGGAGTCCATTCCATTTCTCTAAAAGAAGTGGACAAGTGTCACTCAATTTATTTTCACGAGACATGGACAATCAAATCAAGTTTCAAACTTCACATCAAAATTATTCAACTTAGTTAAGAACAGCTTAGGAATAAAATAATTCAATTCTAATCTGCAACATCCAGAGTCGCAGGGAGCACCAGAAGGGAGGCATGAGAAATAAAGAAAATGTTAAGGGCTTATCGTCAAGACTATCCAATTGAGTGGGCAGGCATACTTCTGATTGCACTTTTTGCGATCAGAGATGCACCAAGTGAATCAGCCAAATTCAGTCGATTGCAATGAATTTTTAAGATGAGGAGGAAAAGTCAACAAAACCTATTAACAGAAGGTGGTGGGAACTTTGAACTCCCTGCCAGCAAATGTCCTTGTATTAGAATCATGCATTGTAGCCAAAGTGAACCTTGTGATGCCACACTGGACAAGGCAATGTACCAAGTACAGAAAAAATGGGATTAGAATCATTGGTGCTTGTTTATAAATGATGCGACCAATGTGGCCAAAAGACGCCTTTCAACTGTACTGTACTATTCAATGTATCAATCACAGCATGAAATATGGAAATAAAACAGGTTAAACATTAGCAAGAAAACCGAAAGCTGAATGCTACCTACTGTTCGAATTGCACTGATATCCCTTCCCTTCTCTCCAGTAAGCGTAATAAGCTGAAGGTTTTCTTCTGTTATTCGAGAACCTCCATTTAAAACTTGAATTCCAGGAAGGACTGAGGCATAACATACACAATGGATCAAGAACGTCAATAACCACCACTCATTGAGGGTGTGTAGCAACACCAAACCAAAAAAACTGAACAGTTCTAAAAGGACGATATAACATTCTGTTTAATTTAAAAAAACTGTGTTTTTAAAATAACAAGATGAATCAGAACATGATATAAGATTTGCTGGGAAATGAAGAAAATAAATTGCAGTGTGGAGAAGGTATAGTCCAGGACTATTTGAAGTTTACAGAGTGCAGCCAAGTCCCGGTGGTGAAATTGTGGTCCGGAACATGGTGCGGGAGGTAATCGGAGCGTGTGCAGATAATTCATGTAAACACAACCTGTTTGTCCGATTGGATGATTATCGGGAACTTGAGCTGCTTAAGCTGACTCAACTTCCTGAACATACCATACGCACAAGTAAATGAAATGTTTGAGCGATCACACCTTGCCTGCAACGTGTGAAATTCAAGGAGAACATGTTCCTTCGTGGTATGCATACACTTCACGATGGGAGCAAGGAAATGTCCAAATGAAGTCACCAAAATACCGATTTTCGTCATAGTTTAACGATTGCAGTCTGTTAGATTATTCTAGTCCCGACCTTCACTTTCAAAATCAGAGCTCAGTGCAAAATGTAATGATCTAATGTTCTTTCCCTTTCTTTATCTGAGCATCGTCATCCATGTCTCATCATCACGAATATTAAGTAAACCTCCCTGTGGTTTCAAGTTTGTGCATGAATAGGATTGCAGTTTGGTTTGTCCTCTCATTTGCATTCATTAATTTTCATAACTGTTTACTCCACTGTTCAACGCAGTCAAAATGCTGTTTTGCGCATCAACTGCAGCAAATAAGTAAACCGGTTTTCAACTGCTCCAGTGATTCATACAGTCTGACTAGCGTATCAGCAAAACGTTAAAATATTTCAACCAGATTGGTCGTGATGGGAAACAAATATCTCACTGCAGCCTAAGGTGTCCCGGCACAGTTCAAAAACAAGCGCATCACCAACAATGCAGAAAATTTTCAATGTCTAACTTTTACACAAAAACAGAACAAATCCAAGATAACCAATCACTACAAATCAGCCTCCTCTTGATCATCAGTGAAATGATATAATGTGTCATCAACAAGGCAACCAACCAACAGAAATTAAAGTAGTGCGGAGAAGATGTAATCCAGGAATACTTGAATATTTGAACGACACCCACTTTCGGTTCAACCAAGACCAATCAGTTCATAGATTCACGATAATCTTTGTTCAAATATGGCAAATGGAGTTAAATTCCAGTGGTGTGGGAAAATCAGCCCTTGACATCAAGGCCGCATTCGACCAGGTGAGGCATTAGGGAGCGCTGTTATAACTGGACTCAATGGTTATTAGGAGAAAACATTTCCAGTGATTGAAGACATACCTCGTACAGAAGATTAGTGTCTCGATCGTTGGCGGTCAAGCATCCCATCTCCAGGTCACCTCTGCAGAAATTCATCAGGGAAGTGTCCTAGGCCAAATAAGCATCAGTTGCTTCATAAGTGGCCTTCACTTCGTCGCAGGCTCAGAAGTGGGGATGCTCACTGGTACCAGCACAATTTTTAACACAATTCACCAATCCTTGTATGCTGAAACAGTCCATGCTCAAATGCAATGAAACCTGGACAATATCGAGGGCTGGTCTGACACATGACAGGCAACATTTGTGCAACAGAAATGCCAGACGCTGATGATCAGTGCCAAAATGTTTGGTGCTGGAAAATTACAGCCAGTCTGACCGCATCCGAGGAATAGGAAATTTGATGATACAAGTGTAAGATCTTCATCATGAATGTGAGGGGGTGAGGGGGGGGGTGTGGGCAACAAAGCTGAGAGATCGATGGGAGGGTTTGCACTGGGGGTGAAGTAGCCTGAAATGCATTAGGTCGAAGAAGCTGGTGGGGTTGGAGCATTGGGTGGAGCGGAGGGGTGAGAAGGAAGATGCAAAGGTAGGTCAGTTAAAAATGGTAGTAACGACTTGCAGTGGTGAATTTTCGGATAAGGTGGGGGAGGACAGATGAGGAAAACGATGCAATTGACATTCCTCCCATGTTATTGAATGGTCCCAAGGCGGACGATGAGGTATTCTTCCTCCAGTCGTCGAGTGGCTGGAATTTGGCCGATGAGGAGGCCAGGGAATTGCATGCCCTCGGCACGGTGGAAGATGGGGTGAAACATATCGGCCACAGGGCGGTGGGGTTGTTTATTTTGTGTCCCCGAGATCTTCTCTGAAGCATTCAGCAAGTTGGCGGCCCGTGTCCAAAATGTTGAGGAGATCACATTGAAAACAACGGACTCAGTAGGTTACGTGTGGTTTGGTACAGGAAAAATGGCCTCGAATGCAAAAAGATCTTTTGGGCCTTGGATGGCGATGAGAGCTGCAGTTTTATGCACAGACTGCACAAATTATGTGGAGTTAAGTGGAAGTGCCAAGTGTGGAGCATGTGTTAGAGGGGGCCGTCGACACAACAAGGAAGTTGTGGTGGGAATGAACTGTGTGGACCACAGATACGGGAGAGGAGGGATATTTCTCCCTGGTGGTAGTGTCTGTTTATCAGTTCCAGAAACGGTGGAGGATGATACACTGCATCTGAAGGCTGGTCGTGAGAATGTGAGGTTTTGGGGTTCTGTCCTTATTGCGATTGGAGGAGTGGGGTAGAAGCTCGGAGTTGTGCGGTGAGGAGCAGATGTACTGAATGGTAACGATGATAACTTGAGGAGGGAAATCGCGTTCCTTGAAGAAGGAGGCCTTCTGGGATATTCTATGGTGAAATCGGAATAATTAGTGTTAGCTTATAAGATATATAAATTATCAGTGCATGAGAAGTGTTCGTCCAGATATTGCGTAAATATGTAATTCTGTACCTCTCAAGGAGTTGGTAATTGAACGCAGGTGTTCTGGATCCGAGGTTCGGATCGAGCTCGACATCACAGGAAGCCTGAACCTATATCCATTTCAAAAACAACCTCGCCCATTAACTCCCAAATAATATATATCATATTCAGATCTTATTTATTCCACATATATCTGCGGACATAGTCAGGGCAAAGCAATTTCAAATAGCAGGTGTAACACCATCGCTTTCCCCATTCGATCTCTCAGTTTAAAATCTGAGCACTGATCTCTCCAGTGTAACATCCAGAAACAAAGTCAATCAACATCTCAAAGCATTTCACATATTTTATCATGTTTTGTTTATATTACGAAGTTACATTGGACTCCAAAAAATCTGCTATTCATTCCTTCCCTGCTCATGACAGTGCTAAAATGATCTAAACATTTTTTAAAGACTGAATGTGGACAGGAATCAGCAACATTGTATGGATGGAGTCTTGCACTGACAGACTCAGCGGTTTCAGTTTTAACGTGCAAACTTCACAGTGTCCCGATCATGCTCAAAGAATCGTAGCGTTGTTCGTCTGAAATATGTGAAGTCTCATACCGTCAGTCCAAAGCTTAACTTTGTCAATAGTCTCACTCATCTAAAAAGCCGTGCCCACGCCCATGTTTTCCATATGCAAATAATTTGTTTGCTTAGACTATTTTAACAGTGCTCTATGTTTCGCTCTGACCGCGATTTTAGACAATGAAACAACTACTGAGTGCAATGGGAGTTCAGAAATGGGAGACGTTCTAGGTTGCACGGGCAGCAGCTGTCACAGGTGGTGTTCAGCAGTGAACAATGCAGTGGACAGTGCTGCTGACTTTAGAGATATGTTCATTTTGGAGAATGTAAAAAGATCAAGGGAAATTGATGGGCTGACATTGATGAGAATCATGATGAACCTAACAAAGTGCTTACAAATTACGGAAGTGAGCGACAACGGAAATTAGTGAGAGATGCAAGCTGCGATTTTCCGTTCGCCACATATTTGCAGTAGTCTTCTGGAAGAAGGTGGGCACTTATGATGGTAGGAAGGAGGGGTTAAAGAGGTCCAAAAATATTCCTGCCAAATCATCCGCACAGGATCTGAGTGCAAGTCTATGGATTCTATCCAGGCTGTCTGTGAGTCTTCAGTTCTGTGTACAGTGGGAAATAGACTGCTTTCAGTATAGCAGAGGAGAAATCGTGCAGTACATAATAGGCATGACAGTTTACTGTAAGACATTATTGATGCACAGGGAAGTAATTCGTCAGCATCAGCACATCTGAGCACTGGAATGACGAGAAGGCATAACTAACTGGCCGATTCTTTGCCCAAGGACGCCAATCCCTCCATTCAATAAATTGAGAATCACTCAGGTAGAAATGTCTCGTCAGGTGCAACAGGAGGGAGGCATGTCTCTGGAAAATAGAGTGCCCAGCAGTGTCGAAATTCATTTTGGAAGATATGTCGAACTTTAAAGTCATCCATCTTGCATTCAATGGGTTGTATGCTTTAGAGGTGTATATTCGGGCAGGAGGATTTGAAACCTCGTAGTTTCAACCTCACTGGAAATGCAGCACATCTCCCAGGTTCCCTGCATCGCAGTTCCTGCTAATCGATCCAGGTGTGCCTGAGCGAAACCTGCTATTCTAGGAGATATATCTGATTGGTTCCTGGGCTCCAATCATGACCTTGAGCATTCGAGACCCTACTGCCGCCTATCAGTCGGCCTCCATGATACGGGGTCACTGTGTTTCTTTTTCCCACGATGGCTGAACTTTGTTTCCAAGTTTCTGTGAGTTTGGATCTGTCAGTGTCGGCAAGTCAAGGACGTCCAATTGGCTCGCGTGGGTGAGTCTCGTGCACGATGCTTCACGAGGACTTGCCGTCGTCTGGTCGGCTTGGTTGCTGTCAGCATGGGGTCAGATCTTGCTCCCAATCTAAAGCTCAGTTCTGGATTTTCACGCGTGGTCGAGGTTTTCAGGAAGTTGGTAGACCTTTAGTTACGCTTCACTTGATATTGGAGAGATTGTTTTCGAGCCTCGTCAGCGGTAGCATCTTGAGAACTGAAAGAAGTTGTCAGCGAACGTTGTTAGTAATGCTATTAGACTTGACATTAAGGTTTAAAAGCAAATTGAAGTAAAACGTGGAAATGCAAGGACTGATATCGACCTCTCGCAAAATACCACTGTGCACCAGTGCAACCTTGAACGTGGTTTATTTTTGAGTAATATTGTGTGCAATGTAGTCATGGCGTTGTTATTGGAGGCGTTATAGAATTACTTTCTCGCTGATTTCTTTTGACGTTCGTCAGACAAGGCGACCAATTTCAGTGTGTGTGCTGAGGGTTGTAATTAAATTCTGTTCCTGTCTGAAGCAAAATCAAGAAATGAAACAATAGCTTCCGAAATGAACATGACTTTAAAAAGAGAAACGTGAAGGAGCCATTGTTTCCTGCTCTGTGATTCTTTATTTCAGTTTTAAGAACCCACAAGAATTAGATGAAGAGAACTCTCTTCTACTTGATTATTCATGCGAATAGTGCATCCACTTTTACCATGAGCTGCTGCTTTGATCTGGGCGACGTGACTACTACATTCAGGCTTGAAACTCACAATGTAAACGCAGGATTAATCTGGCAATAAAATCATTTTGCTTTGCATCAATTGAACCTTTGCTCAGTGAGATCGTTATCAGTCACATTGACGTTGAGAACACAACTTTAATACAGCTGGAAAGAAAGCAACATGTGGTGCCCAATGCATTTATAGCACATTCCATGCTGATGAGGTCGGGTAGGTATATGAAACTATTTTTCAACGAAAATTGTAATCTTGACGGTTTTCACACGTCGAAGTGTGTTGTTTTTGCTTCGTACAGCCACAGTTGGCCCAAGAGCCTTTTTGTGTGCTGTCGTTCTTTTTTGTCACCCTGGCTCTAAACTAGCAGTAAATTATTGCGTACAGTCAATATTTGTTGGGCCACACTGACTATGGCATGTTCCACATATTCCAACTGAAATAAGATTAATATCGGCGAAATATTTGCTTCACATGCACTCTCGCTGGTTGGGTAACACCAATGCGGGCAATGATCGACTTTAGTTCATGAAAAAGCAATGCCTTTTTCATGGAAGACATAATTGTTTCAGAAGTTTACATTGTCTACCGATGTTAGGACTGCATCTCCTTCAAGAACACAAACATCTGTTGATCACTGGTTTGGGCACTTCGGCACTACCAATTTTTAAAATCCATTCAATGCGACATCATCAGAGGTGTCTGGTTTCAAAACCATGATCTGGAGGAGGGAAGAATATGAAATGACTCAATGCATAATTCAAAAAATTAAGTTTACCATGGTTTTATAACGCAAATGTGTTTTCTACTCCAACACACATCTTTTGAAAAATCTTAGGTTGAATAATTTTATCACAACGCATGAAACAGCAGCATTTGTAAAAAGTACAACAAATATAATTCAAGTATGATACAAACCTGGTTTACAAATTCTGCATTTACTTTCCACTTACAGGTAACATACTGCCTGTTGTGATACTATTTTGTCACCAATGTGGTCTCTCCAAATGTACCACACTATACGTGGTGGCCATGTTTGTCACGGACCTACTTGTCATGAGCTTCGACCTGATGCTAAGACACATTGTTCTTGTCTATCACAATCATTTCCGTTTCCTGCGGGACATCCCAATGTTCAAACTACATGCAGCAGTGTTAAATGCAGCCATAGATTCATCTGTTGAGTTTACTGTCGCGTTTACTTTTGACAGATTTGTGACCATTTCTGACAAGAAGTGGAGAAGCAAGTATTGAACCGTTGACACAGCAGGTGTGATTCTTGGAAAAACTGTAATACTGTGCTGTATTTAAAATGGTCAGCTGATACTTAATGCTAACAGGTCACTACCGAATGTGAACCACCCCGTGGATTTGTGTCATGGCAGAGAAGTTCAATACTCTCTGCTCTGCACAGCAATAGAGTTCGTGTGTCATGATCTATTTGTTCTTATTGTGCTGCTGAATGTTTTCACTATCAGACAGTGTTAATGAGCAGCCGAAAACGCAAAAAGGTTCCAGCCTCATAGAATTTGGAAGAGTGATGTTGATTACAAGGGAAAGAGCCGAAAGACAGCTATTATATTCATGTATGTTATCTCGAGACCTTTCGTCCTGTTACGTGCGTTGGTGACCCTGTTTTGTTACTGGAAACGGAATTAAAACTTTTTTACGAGATGATATGATTCTCTTATTTTCTACTTGAACTGAGCTTCATTCTCAAATCGCAGACTGCTGCACAAACACATGCATCTTTGCTATAATCCAATCAAAGTTTCGAGAAGATTTGAAGATGAGGCTAAAGTATCCTTTTTCTTCACTTTTTCAATTAATTTGGCGATGAAAATAACTGAAGTATTTGAAGTTCAGAAATAATTTTCATTTCAGGCCATACTGTGAGACACTGAATGCAAGGCTGCTGGCATATTCTCCACGTGGTTAAGCAAACATACTCCCGATGATTGTCAGCAAATTGGGTGACTTGGGGATCTCATTGACAAAGTGACCAAGTCTTGTTCTGAGGACTATTCCTTTGAGAACCACGTCGCCTGCGTTTGCTTTCGGCATCCAAGTAAAATGTTAAAAATATATTTAAATCAGTTCCTGAAGAGGGAAGTTTGAAGGGTTTGGGAGTGGAGCTGGGACTGGTTTAGTTATGAATTCTGTTCGCCATTGACTTGTTGAACAAAATAGTCTGCTTCCATGCTGTCTGACTTTATTATTGTATGATGACATGCAGTGACATCAGAGTGAGAGATGTGAGATACTGATTGTCTTGCAAGGTAATATTTTTTAAAAAACAGTACCCGATAGAGTTATCAAATCGAATTCGCATGAGGTGTGTTTGGCCCTCGCTAATGGCGATGTTCTGTTGAACATGACAACAAAAACGATACTGGATGACCTAAGTCTGAATGCAGAATCCGACAGTGCTCAGATGAAATGATCTTATTCAGCCTGTCGGATCGAGACTCGTGTGTTGGATGGCGAAATTCATCTTGAAAGGTTCCTCACGATTCTTTTCTTTCCACTTCTTTGCAGAAGTTTGCACGTTTCATGTTAGAAATACTTTCACTTTCCATTACCTTGATTGCAACTACAATGACCACATTTCCTGGAAAGGCATGTGTCATCATTTCCTGCCCTTCCATGAGGAATGATTTTGACATCATTTCTACGTGCTTTCTGTGACCAATTGTTTTGAATTAGAGAACTCTACTTCTGCCAATGGAGATACGTTTCACGATTTGTATTCAATGTAACCTCCACTGAAACAACACGATGATTTTCTTTGAACTTTTAGTGATTTTGTGTAATTGAATAATTGAATAGCGGTGAAATGTGCATTTTTAGATTTGTTTCATTTCGCGAAAACAAGCATGAATGTAGGTTTTCTGGGAAAGTGACGTTGTATGAAGTGAACCTTTGAAAAATGGGGATACCTGTATGTATAACTCCTTTTGTCTTTTTTAACAGCTTCCTTCTCTAAGTAACGTGTTAAATGTAATATTTTACGTATTTGTCCAGCAAAAATGACTCGCAACATACTTTTGTGAAATTAATTTGCATCTGCTGTGATATTAATCTGGTATTCTTGAGCACCCTGCGGCATTTCATACACATTTCGATATTCCCATCATGTGATGTTTTGAGATAAGGCTCTGGATAGCTCAGATCAACCGTCAATGTATCTCAAAAAAGACAGAAGTCAAATCACTGACTTTGGGAAATTCAACTCAGAGACAGAAAGTGATAGAATCACGGAGGCATACAGCCTCCGTGAATAGAACCTTTTGTAAAGCTCGGCCATGCCGTCCAGTTATTCTAACCTGGTGTGGTCCCAATTGTCACCACCTGGCACTTATCACTCCAAATACTCCATATCATAGGCATTCAGATGACTTTAAATGTTGTAATTGTACCAGCGTCCAACACTTCTCTTGATAATTCATTACATTAACCCAGTACACTCTGCGTGAAAAAAAGTTGCCCGTTAGATTCCTTTCACATGTTTCCTCTCTCAACCTCAGCCTACATCCTCTAGTCCTGGAGGTCAGCACGGCACTGTATGAAAGAGCGTTGTCCATTTCGCCAATTAATATCCCTCATGATTTTACAACCATCTATAACGTCACCCCTTAGCCTCCTACATTCCAGCGAAAACAGCCCCAACTTATTCAGCCTTCTCCTTACAGCTCACATACGCCAACCATGGCAACATTCTGTAAAGTGCTTTCTGAACCCTTTTACATTTCACAACATTCTTCCGCGAGGAAGGAGACCAGAATTGCACACAACGTTCCAAAAGGGACCCAAACATTGTCCTGTACAGGCCCACGTGACCTCCCAACTCCAATACTTTGTACTCGGACCGATAAAGGAAAGCATGCAATTGCATTCTTCACTATCCGATCTACCTGCGACTATACTTTCAAGGAACTAAGAACTGCACTGCTAAGTCGCTTTGTTTAGTTAAGCTACACATGATCTTACCACTTCGAGTATAAGTCCTGCTCCGATTTGCTTTTCCAAAATGCAAAAACTCGTATGTAATGAAATTATGAACAACCTGCCTCTTCTCAGCCTATTCGCCCATCTGATCAGGGTCTTCTAATGCTCTGAGGTAGGCTTCTTCGCCGTCCACTACACCTCCAATGTTGGTGTCATCTGCAAACTTGCTACCTGTACATCCAATGTTCACATCAAAGTCATTCATATGAATAACGAAAAACATTTGATGCACGACCGGTTATTGTGGCAATTCACTGGTCACACGCCTCCAGTCTGAAAAGCATGCCTCCACCACCAGCCTCTCCCTTCTATCATAAAGCCAGTTCTGCATCCAAACGGCTAGTTCTCCCTGCACTCGATGAAATCTAATCGTATTAAGCTTTCTCCCATGAGGAACATTGTCGAGCGCCTTACTAAAGTCCGGAAATATGACGTCAATCACTCTGCACTCATCAATCGACTCTGTTACATCTTTAAAACACTCAATCAAATACGCGATCCATGATCTCCCACGCACGAAGCCATGCTGCCGATCACTCAGTCAGTACTTGCCTTTCCAAATGCACGTCAATCCTATCGCTTGAAATGTCCTCCAACAACTTGCTAAGCGCTGATGTCAGGCTCATCCAAACATTACTTATATCAGAAATAACATTATCATTCACGGCATTTCTTTACATCCCTGGCACTCTTCGAAGTTCCTATTCAAATTTATTCAGTAAATTTAATCAGATACGCAACCGTAACCTTACTTTTTTTTCAAGCTTTCTTGTCAATATCAGTTTCCATTTAGACATTAAGTAAGTAGCATTACTGCTGTGATTCATCCCTCTTTCCCCCTTCCATTCGAAGTCATCTTTTTTGAGTAGGCAGCAAAGTACTGATTTTGAGGTCACTGGACCAGACTTTGTCTGACCAACACATTGTCCTTTTTTGCATCAGATTCTGCAGAGTCCATCTCAAACCCTTCAGGCAGTATCCAAATGTAGAGGAATTCCTGGTCTGAATTGTCGTGATCAAATAACCAGATATGTTGTGGCAAAGTTCGAAGGGAATCAGTTCAAATAAAAGCATTATGTACAGTTTTCAAAAAAATTTCCTATCTGTTTTCATTGAGTTTGAGAATATATATCTGGATACAATGTATCATGACGTCACACTGTTTGATTTAGGTGATATCTTTAAATGTTCCTTCCCGTGCGTATTTTTCTCAGTCACACTACACTTCAATCTCTTAGTCAAATTGGTTTCACCGGTTCGCACTTAACAACAAAGGAATCTTCATTCAATATTTTCATTCTGGTTCCTTCCCGACTGTTTCTAGTTCCACATATGCTCTTTTTATTTGCCTTCCTTTCAGTGGCACGGTGGCTCTGTTGTTACCCAGTTTTACTCAGCCAGAGAACCGTGATTGATTTCAGCCTCGGGCGACTGTATCTTTGATGTTTGCACATTCACATTGTATATACATTAGTTTCCTCCCACAGTCCAATTATGTTGAGTTTATGTGGCTTGGACATAGGAATGCAGGATGACAGTAATCAGCTTGTGTGTAACAGTGAGTGGGATGTTCTTCAGAGCAATGGTATGGACTCAATGTGATGAATCCCTTGCTTCCATGCTGAAGATATTCTATGATGATTGCTTAATCTCGATTACACATCAATTGTCTCAGAGTTCCTGGTAATACGAATTCTCTGCCTGGCTATGTAGTCACGAATTGTCGTGCACACAGACGCACATGAGGTTAATTTAAAAGTAGAAATAACAATAGTTACGTTTATTATCCCTCGGGGTTTGAATGTTAAGGGACATTGCAAGCAACATAACCAAGATATGAATGGGAAAGAAAAAAAGAGATGAAGGTGAAAGATATCCATCTGTTGCAGCTTTCATAACTATTGTAGCTAATCAGACAAAATAGGACTCGATCGTTCAGAAGAAATGCCAGACACACAAAGTGTGGTCGATGTTCAGAAGGACTTTCCGCCAACGGCTGTTGACTCTATGTCGTGTGATTATTTAAGTCGAAGTAAACCTATTTTGTGAATGTTTGTTAAGCAATTTGATTACGAGAATGGGAGAAAGGTAGAAATATGGAGTTTCACAAGGCATCAGCCATGGCACACCTGACTCGACGGGATGAATGGCTGAGACCTGTCCTCTGCTCCTGGTTAATTCTCAAGAGGCACACTGCGAGAAGAGATTTTTTTTGTTGAACTAACAATGTTCATTGATGCAATGCAGTTTGTAGAAAATACCACTTCTCGCAAATTGCATGTGTAATAAAGAAATTGAATGTCATTAATCTTTTAATAATTCCACATCAAATGGGCTGGCTTTGCCTGAGGTTAGATGCGAGCTTCTGAAAGCTTGTTAGAGTTGCAATTGAGCAATTGGAAGGCATTCTCTCGTATTCCTACCTGTGCTTGTAGGGAGTGGGCAAACTTGGAGCAGCGATATTACGAGTCATTGACGGCAGTTATCCAAACATGTGACAGGCTTTTGTCGAGATTGAATTTATTAATTCATTTCTCTTTAATGCTGTTTGAAGTGTGGCCTTGACAAAAACGTACTTTTGCTTTACACGTGGGAGATTAAGTAATAAAGATGTCATTAAACGTCATAAATAATGTATTGCATGAATGTTTCTTGCAACTTCCGATCTAAAAATTGGACTTCTTTCCAAGTCTTGCTACATACGTACATTGACTTTTCATGGCTTGAGGCGAAATGTTTTTCTCTGTAGTCATTGCCAATATCCATACTTAAGAAACTTGAAGCGTGAACATAATTCCATCTACTTCTGTGGTGTTTCATCATATATCCGAACAAGTCACATGGTTGGCATTCAATGACATCATACAGCTTTAATGATTGAAGTTCAAAAGAAAACTGACCATGTTATTTGGTCGGCTCAATGGAAGTTTTGCTCTGCTGTGTCTCAATTAGCTGTGGCATTGCATTCAATGCGCTCTCTGTTGAGGTGAAAGCTCAAGTTAGTTAACTGACTCTGCATTATTCAGATTCTCCAGGGAACTGTAATAATATAAAGGCTAATTATTGCAAATGCTATCTAGAAGTGTGCAGCAAATACTAACCTTGTATTGATATTTGTATGATTATCACAAATCTTAGACACGTTAGATTTCTGTTTTTGCGTGTTTAATATTCAAAGGTTATGTTGTCCTTTGAAAACTGAGAGGTCATAACACCAGATTTGCTGAAGAGTCTGCATTAATAATTGAAGTGGAGCACTAACTTCCCCCAGTACATATTTTCTTTTCTAGTTGATTTTATCTGTAACAGTCATAGGCTGTGCGAGCCAGGAGAGTTGGGAACTCCAGTAAAACTTTTCTGAATTTCTTTTGAGATCTTCTCTGTGGATGCCTTTGCCACCTCTCTGTAAGAATTTGTCTTTGTCTTAACCAATTGTTTTTTTTTTGCCAGGGTGTGATTATTGAAATATATTCTGTAAGAATAATTAATTATCAATAGCTACTGTATCGGATCGTTTAAGTTTTCCAATAGTATATTCTAAGTTCTGCTTTCATTTGGAATGTTTTAACCACCATGCTTAAATATGTTCTCATTTGCTTAAGGCTGAGAGACTTGACCAGCTGCATCATACCTGGAACATCCACTCACGTTTGCCTTTGAAATAAGAAAAAAAAAGTTAGGGTCTAGGATACATTGTTTAAATACTTTGAGTGAGGCTGGTCAGTTTCATAACTCATGCGTTGCACTCAGGAAAGATATCTGCATCTAACGGGTAACAATATTTAGAAATCTAAACTGACGATAATTGGAATTTCAGCAATAAATCGGTTGTGCTTGTTTTCCACAGAAAGACAATAATCGTTTCGTTCATATTCAGGGCGAGCTTATTCGTTATTCTTGTTTAAAAGAACCTCAGACAGCATAAAGACACTTCTTAAAGAAGATCAGCCACAGATGCAAATATTTTACAAATGATAAACAGATTCATGGGGAAATGCCTCATTATTCTGTCGGATAGTTATGCCAGGGTCAGACATACAACAGCATACCAGGAATTTGGTGAAAACAGAATGACTGGGGAAATAAAGCAGACATGATTGAAACAGACTGAGAGAGGGAATGATGGCAAAACAAAGTCAAACCCTGGCAGTAACTGCAAACAGATAGAGAGATACAAATTAAGTGTGAAGGATAAATGAAAGAAAGAAGAATGAAAGGAAGAAGAAAGAAAGAAAGAGGCAAGGAAAGAACGAGAAGTGGACCAGCAAAAAGAGCAGCAAACATGATCGTGGGGAGAATGAAGTAAAACAAACACATTTTTGCATCACTTTGTATATATTTCTTATTTAGAATAATTTTAATTCGAACAGAAGGAAGTCGGTTTTGCATGGTTAAGCTGATTTTTGTGATGGTAAACCGCTGCAATATTTTGAGGTCATGGCACAAAATGTTATTTCCATGATTACCCTCGAGACGTTTTGAGGGTCAAGGATTCGAGAACAAGTTAATAGAGAATGAAGATACAGGAGTTAATAACTGAAAGAGTGGAGACAATGATGTCCATGTAATGTCTGTGTCTTGGGCCAGATTAAAACAAAATGGGTTCAGCAAACTCCTGATAAAGTTCCCTATCACTGTTCGTACATGCTCGTCAACATTTCTTTTGGTGATTTCTGGTCAGATATAATGACACGTTTCCTGATGTTCTAAGATACGTACAAGAAACATCTTTTTCGTTGTTCACCGCTCTGTCCCCAGCGATGATTCCGTGGACTACAAGTGAAGCACAGTGTTCAGCTCTGGTCATCATATCACTTTCTTCGAAAATAGTGAAAAGTTATGAGCAACTCCGACCTCAAAAACAACTGCAATTGACAATAATTGAGGTTTTTCTTATTTATTCATTCGACATGTATCACTTAGAACGAAAAGTGAGCAGGTGCAGAGGCATGGACTGTCTGAATCTTAAATAATTGAATCACCGTGGACAGATCTGTATGACAAACCTCTTTTTCACAAAAACATGAGGGGCTGCGCATAGTCTCTTATCTTCAGACACAGTGCAAGAGGTTCACAGTGTACAGTTCAGATTCTCAGCATGATCCATCGCCATGCCCACATTTTGCATCTCCAAATACATTAGATAGACGAGACTCTGATAGTGCTGCTCTCCCCAGATTTTAGATCAGCCACATTTGGAATATTGGATGCATTGGTCAGGGCATACTGGAACAAAACATACAGTCACATCTTACATGGATGAGTTCCCAAACTGAATACTGAACTGACTACTTCATGTAAGGTAGATGATCGCGGTCAAAGGTGTTTTCTTTTTCAGAATGGCGAACTGTGACTCGTGGTATTCCACAGGAATCAGTGCTCTGACATCTGCCGTTCGTGATCTATGTGAGTGATTTGTAAGAAAATGTAGCTCGTGTAATTAGTATGTTTTTGGACGAAACGAATGTTGCTGGATTCGCGGTTACTGAAGAGGATTGTCAGTGGACGCAGCAGGAAGTAATTCACTTGACGACATGGGCAGAAAAGTGGCGGATGGAATTTACCCTGCACTCCTGTGAGGTGATGTACTTTGGCAATGCACGTGCAAATGGAAATTATAAAGTGAATGGCAGAACCCAACACAGTGTTGACATGCTGACTGTTCTGAATGTGGAGATGCACATATCATTCAACATGTCACCACAGGAAGCTGACATATTAAAAAGAGACAATTGCACATCTCCCCTCATTGGAACGGGCACTGAGTACAACGATAGCAGTTTTATCGATATTTAATGAGGCCACACGCGCAACACCGAATACAGTTCGGGTCACCGCACAAGCAGAAGCATGTGGATGCGGTGGAGAGTGTATATTTTATTTTACAATAGAATCTCTGAAGTGTGGAAACAGGCCTTTCGGCCGAACAAGTCCACATTGCACGTCCGAAGAGTACCCCACCCAGACCTTTTGCCTTTCAGTATAAATTTTACAGAATTTTTATGCACCTAACACACACATCCTCACAAATTATGGGCAAATATTTTGGCCAATTCGCCTAAATTGCACATCCTTGAACTGTGGGATGAAACTGGAGCACCTGGAGAAGAAACACACAGACAGACGCCTCGTCTGCAATCGAAGCTAGGACCCTAGCGCTGCGAAGCAGCAGTGCAAACCACTAAGCCACCACACCGTACCAAAATTTGTATAGAGAGTGCGTGCTTTCGATGGAGTGCAGCAACATGAGGAGTGACCTACTCGGTGTTTACAAATTTGTGACTGACATTGATAGAGTGGAAGCATGAGGCTTGTGCCCAACATAAGGGGTCAGTTATGAAATAAAAGAACTGGTTCAAAGTGCCACGGTGCACATTTAGGATAGGTGCGGGAGACACTTTTTTGTGTTGAAAGGCAGATGAGTGCCTGGAATGCGTTGTCGGTGGAGGTTCTGGTGGAAGCAGATAGAATGCCAGTATTCCACAAGCACATGGACGAAGACATTTTCAGAACGGAAAGAGTGATGTACCTTTCCTGCAAGTGAAGACAATTTTATCGTGAAAGACCAAAATGTGGCGACACATGTCTATAAGTCCAAACTGCCGGTTTCCATGGTGCATTATTCTTTTTTCTTTGTTACAGAGTTATAGAGAATTACAGCATATAAACAACAAAGCAGGGCCTTCCGATTATAACTAACTTTATAAACTCTGGTTTTGAGCCCTCGACCAAAGTCAGTGCATTGCACGTAAAGTTCTAAGTGTTTCTGAAATATTACGAGTTTTCTGGCCGCTTACAGCCAACGAGTTAGGTATTTCCATCAACATTTGCGTAAAAGAAATCCTTAGAAGTCTCCTGAAACTCCTCTCCAGTTACTGTAAATCCATGTTCATGGTAATTCATCCGTCCGTCTCGGGGAATATTTGTTCCTATCCATGCTATCCATCTCGCTCTGAAATTGAACCCCAGCAATCACGTTCCCATTGTCTCAAGGAAACAATCCTGTCTGCTCTCAACTTGTTTGGTTAGCTGACAGATGGAAAAATGTGCATTTTTTTCCCGGTTTTTCATACATTTTTCGCAGATAAACATGAGAACACCATGCACCAAACTTTTTCAGTAAATGCTGTGTCAACCAGATTTGCAAAATAGTTTGTAATGGAGTTCTCAGCATTCTTCATGATTGTATGATTTGGACAGGAATATTTCCTGATGGGTGATTCCAGTGAAATCTTCCTTCCTTTTTCAGTTTTGTTCCTCGCTCTTGACTTTCTCGAGTTATTTACAAGTTTAAAAATTGTGATAAAAATGATTGTAACACAAAAAGGATATACGATACTGTTAGCGTGGATGAAATGATCTCAGTCCGAGCCCAGAGTGCGGTTCGACAATTGGTAATTTATTAGTGTTTAACGCCGCCGGAGACCAACCGAGGTGCGAATCTCGATCGCTCTCCCGTTCCACGCGCGATGTTACAAGTTATATACTTCATGAGTCAGGATGTAGGAGATTGGGTCTGAATGAGTGTGAATGGCGTCAATCATGGCTGGAGTATGTGTGAATGTCAAACTTCCTGCCGTCCTCGGAGAGTTGGCAGCATACACAAAAAGTGTGCTGTTTATCTTTACGTAAATGGGTCCGGATGCTATCTGCTTGTCTCTCCATGAGGGCTGGAGTCTAGCACCCCCCTCTGATTCATCCTGTTCGTTTGGTGTTTGCCTTTTGTGTAGGACCGTTTTGCATGATCAGGATATGGGTGTGTGTCATTTGGAACCTTGACAAGATTATAAGATGGGTTTTAATCTGTGAGTCATGACCATTGTCTGGAGCCCTGACTAGTGTCTGGTCCGGTGTGTATTCAGACCTGTCTTTGGGCCCCCCTTCTCCCGATCATGTGGTCGGGCTGGCAGCTGCTGTTTTAGAATGAATACTGTTTGCTTTAAAATGGATACTGCTGGCTCTCCCGATGTGGGCCTTGCTCCACGGTAAACACGGGGCAGTTTATCACCCCACTTCAGTCCCCCCTTTCGGCAAGGGGTTGGCCACGTCCACACCCTCGAAGCCGACATCGTAAAAGCTGTTACCCTGCCCGGTACATTCCGCCGGCCGTCATGCTGCAGTCATGGGGCCTTTGGATAGTCCCGGGAGATGGTTACATTATTTCGAGCCCCGTGAGCTCGTGCTGTCTGATTGCTCGCCAGGAGTCCATGGCGTGGAGCATGGCATTTCTGGCCTTTTGTTTCTTATGTTGGCGGCATGAGTGACATGCCACCAGGAGCCAGGCCACAGCTAGCAGAAACTGTACCCCCACGATGGCATGGGAGATGATTCTGACCCAGGGGTGTATGTTGACATTCAGGCCCCCGTTCCAAACCCTCTGGGCCCAGCCCTGGGTCTGCAGAGCTGTCTCTGCAACCTCCTCTGGGTCTTTGATATGGGCTTGAAATTGATGGTATAGCTTTACTGAGTGTCCCACCCTTGTCCTATGTTCCTGCAAGACCTCGGCCAAATGTGGGATGGGGGCTTGTTCGGGCTCCTGGTACTCCCTAAGGGTGTTCCTGAATTCCTCGGCGGCCTGTATAGACTCGGGCTCCCGACGTCGGACCTCCGAGATATGGGCTTGTCCAATCGTCACTGGGCACCTAGGGGTGAAGCAGAACTCGTGCTGGGGAATCGGGCATTGTCGTCCGTTGAACCAGAAGGACGTTCCAGGGGTAGAGACACAATATTGTCCCCTGCCACCATACCCCGCCCTAGTGAAGTGGGGCCCCGTGGGTTCGATCTCAAGGGTGCAGCCCTGTGTACGGTTGAACCCGCATTCCGCTGTTTCACTCCGCCGTAAGGGGTGGGGGCAGATTGTGATTGCCCATCGCTGTTTGCAGCCTGCAAGCGGCACCGCATACACTGCGCCGTCTCGGGAGATGGCTGTGTCGTGTGCCATAATATATTTGAGGGAGGTGTTTTCCCGTATTACCCCAATGTTTTCGATGTGGAACAGGGGAAATGGCCCAGACCCCGGGGTGTCCACTGGGATCAGGAGGACCATCCCGACTCCCGTTGCCTCACTGACCTCACAGTCGGGAATCACCGGGTACACCCGGGTCATTCCCTTCAGGGTCCGGCTTTTAAGTGTCCCTGAGCGTCCTGCGAGTGAGGCCAGGTTGGTGCTACCGATCCATTCGGACACCTCCCCCCTTTGTATCTGATTCAGGTTGTGTCGGATCTGGGCTACCACCCACAGGCCATACACATGGCACAGCTGCCCCTCCTGAATCTGAGCCATATTTTCCCTTTCCCGATCAATAAGGCGGTTGATGGTGTGGGCATGTGTCTCCAGGACTGCAATGCCGTCGAGCTGAAGGTGTGCTCCCTCTTCCCCCAGAAATGCCTGTTCTGCTTGGTGTGTGAGGGATCTCGCTAACAGGTCTCTCATCACACCTTTTAGCTGTTCGATTTTCTCGTTAAGGCCCTGGATATCTAGGGAGTTTACCACAGATGTTCCTGTGTTGAGTCCTGTGAGGGCGTCACTGATAATATCCCGTCTGTGTCGTTGTGTGTTGTGTATGTCGGCTCGATAGTGGGTTGCCTCCATGGCATCTGTAGCCCTCTCTATCATCACTGTTCCCAACATGGTGTATAGGCTGCGTACCTGTGCTGTGCAATATTCCTGTACCCAGATGCCCGATATATTGACCAGCACAGGCACGACCTCGTGTCGGACGTTATCACAAAGGACATCACCCTCCCAACATAATACCATTCCCCCCGCGGGTCCCGGCCTCAGAGAGGGCCATGGTAGTATCTCGGGAGTCGTGGTTTTTGGTGGTGTGGTTGGGGGGCCGAGAATCACAAATACAGAGAAATCACGGCGGCATTGGTCGGTTCATAGTAACCGAAAAAAGGACAGGTCCCGCATCGCGAACGCGTCGAAAGCCAGGGCCGAAGGGAGGTCGTCTGGCATAGCGCACATCGTTCCGAACATGCACCACCCCAGGTCCATACCCACGTCGGAACGCGACCCACGACCAACCTGCCTACGACGTGCAGAGTAGGCAGATTGTCTGTATGTCCGGGAGGACCTCCAGCCAGGCGTTAAAAAATGTGTCGACCTCGTCAGGCTTATCCCTGGCACTAGATGAGTTGAAGGCAACGCCATGGCGGTAGAAGTTGTCTGATGCTCCGGAGGAATAGGGTACAAATTCTATGGCGAAGAGGAGGAGGTGGAGGACGGTGCACCGGTGGGACATGATCTGTGAAAGAAAAGAGAAAGGGAGAGAGAGAGAGACACCCTCGTCAGGGTGTATGATCAGTAAACGTACATGTGTTCTGGAGCCCCCTACCCCCCTCTCCCCCGGATCACTGTTGCTGTCAGGGGAGAAAATGTTAAAATCTCGTCAGGCATGTCGGGGGAGTGTGGGTAAGCAGGGGAATAAGTCGGTGGTGGCTGCCAGTCAGGTGGCTCGGCCGATGTTCCGGCCACTCCACACATTGGCCTCGTGTGGTTAAGGACGGGGACCACAGTCTAAGTCTTTGTCGTCCGTGCAGTCGGGCCCTGGGGGAAACGTTTAAGTTGGCACCAATTTTTCCACCTGCCCTTCCCCTACAGGCGCAGGTGTCGCTGGTGAGGATGATCTCGTGTGGCCCCAGCCACCGAGGGGCGAAGCCGGACCGGTCGGGGGCGGCCCGGAGCAGGGCTTTGTCCCCAACGCTCGGGAGGGGTTGGGGAGGCGGTTGTTGCTGCTGTTTCATTTGGTCCCTGATGTCCTGTTGATCGCGGGCGGTCTGTCTGAGGGCCCGCAACTGCGAGTCTAGCTGTCTGATGTAATGGGCCATCCTATCCCTAAGTGGGGCCATGTCCTCACCCCCTTCGATTACGGTCTCGGGTAGTCGCATGGCCCTGCCCGTCATGGGTTCGAAGGGAGTGAGGCCAGTGGAACTGCCTGGGGTGGCTCTGAGGCGCATCAGAATGCAGGGCAGGACGTCCACGCAGCCCTGACCGGTCTCGGCGATCACTTTCGCGATCGCCACTTTGAGGGTCCGGTTCATGTGTTCGACCATGCCCGAACTCTGGGGGTGGAAGGGGACATGGAAGCGCTGCCTGATACCCAGGAGGCGGCAGGCCAGTTTCATCGCGCGTCCCGCGAAATGTGTTCCCTGGTCTGAGTCAATCTGGAGGGGACCCCCCATTGTGGAAAGATATCGAATGCCAGGATTCTGGCCACAGTGGCTGATGTGCAGTCCCATGTCGGGAAAGCCTCTACCCAGCGGATGAAGTGGTCGACTATGACCAGGCAGTACATCTTGCCGTGGCTGGTGGGCAAGGGTCCTGTGAAGTCGACCTTGAGGTTCTCCCAGGCCCCCTTGGGCTTTGGTTGGTGGGCCATAGGAATGCGCAAGGGCCTCCCTGGGTTATGTAGGGCGCAGACAATGCACCAGCGGCAGTGCTTGGCCACGTCGCGGCCAAGTCCGGGCCACCACCAGTCGGTCTGCAGCCTCGCCAGGGTCCCCTCCCGGCCTGCGTGGTCGGGCTCGTGATGTAGTTGTATCAGGGTTGTTCTGATTGCTGCGGGGGCCACTACCTTGCCGTCGCGGCGCCATACCCCATCGGGGTCGGGGATCGCGCCCCTTGCCCTCCAGTCTTCCCTTCCCTCGGGCTGAGCGCCATTCTGGACGTCCAGGAAGTTGACGTCCCAGACTTCATTCACTGGCGCAGCGGGTACGGGGGGTAGAGGGGCATCTGCCGCGGCCTTGGCGGCCTGGTCGGCCCAATGGCTCCATAACTGTTCGGCGGTGGTGGCCCGCTGGTGTGCCTTGATTTTTACAATGGCCGCGAGCAGGGGAAGGCGCGCTTCCTCCACTAAGTTACAGATTGTGTTCTCGTGTTTTATCTGGCCGCCGCCGGCCGTGACAAAACCCCGGCGGCTCCATGCTGTCATGTAGTCATGGACTACCCCAAAATCGTACTGGCTGTCGGTGAAAATATTCACCCGCTTGCCCGCTCCCATGCGGAGCGCTGCCGTGAGGGCAACCAGCTCCGCGACTTGGGCTGAGGTATCGCCGTCTAATGTGCCCTGTTCGCGCGTGGCCCCCCTGTCGTCGACCACTGCCCAACCCGTCCGGTAGGACCCCTCAACCAACCGGCGTGAGCCGTCAACGTATAGGACCAGGACGAGGTCCGAGATAGGACTATCAGCAACGTAGTCCTCCTCAGCCGAATCCATGACGGCCTGGCAGTGTTGGGGTTGCCCTAAAGTTATAATCCCGTCCGCGGGGTTCATTCCCGTGTCCCTAACTGTTCTAATGGATAGGTCCTGGGGGAGGAGGACTGCCTCCCAGGTTGCCCTACGGGCGTCAGAGACGGTTCGGAGGCGTCCCGTATTCAGGAGCTCCACTATAGTGTGTCCCGTATGCAGGATGATCTGACCGGACATGGTGACCGGCTCGCACACCCGGACTGCCCACGTGGCGCAGTCCAGTGCGGCCACGCAGCGATGCATCCCCCTCACGACCGGGGACTCCTTAGTCGAGTAGTACCCTACGGGCTTCAAGTGGTCCCCGGAGAGTTGGGTGACCACAGCGCGATAGAACCCCCCCTTCCAGGTTATAAAAGACGTGAAAGGGCTTAGAGAGGTCTGGAAGGCGCAGGGCCGGGGCACTGAGGGGGTGGACTTTTAGCTTGGAGTAGGCATCATCTTGCTCGGGGCACCACTCCACCCTCTCCGCCCCGGGCCTACCCCCCTTCACCAGGCGCTGGGTGGGCTCAGCGATGGTGGCAAAATTCGCAATGAAGGCGCGGCAGTTGTTGAAAAGGCCCATAACGCGGCGGATACCCCTGACCCATGTCCGGCCGTGGCATGTCGACGATGGCCGACTTACGATCGGGACGTAGGGTCCTGCTACCCTGGCTAATGTTGTGGCCCAGGTATCGGACTGTGGCCAGGCCAATCTGGGCCTTTGTGGGGCTGATTCTAACACCTGCCCGAGCAAGGGTGTGCAGGACGGTGATCAGGGCTCCCAGGTGTGAGCGCGTGTCCGTGGACGTGATCAGGAGTTCGTCCACGTACTGCAAGAGGGTGCTAGAGTAAGGAGTTAGGTCGCATTCCTCCAGGGTCCGACTCATGACCCTGTGGAAAATGTTGGGGCTGTTGTGAAAGCCTTGTGGCAGCCGGGTCCATGTGTATTGCCTGCCTCGCAGCGTGAAGGCAAATTGTCCTGAGAGTCACGGTGCAGCGGGATGGACCAGAAGCCGTTGGCCACCACCACTCCCAGTTCAGCCAGAAGGTCAATGCCCAGGATTGTCCCTTCTGAGTTCGGGCAAACCCAGAAGTGGACGGGGAGTAGAAAGTCATCGATCTCCAGAAGGGTGGGCTCGCTACGGGGGGCCACCACCGAGCTTCCCCCCACCCCCGTGATGGAAATGGAGTGATGGGTGGAAGGGAGGTCGAGGTCGGTGAGGGAGACTGACGCCCCCATATCTATCAAAATGTTGCATTGGTGGCCCCCAAGTGATGCAGAAACCCAGATACGGGGGTCGGCTCCCTCGTCGGGGGCCGACGCTACTCAGTCCTTATGCTGGGCGAGTAGCTGTAAGAGCTCAAGCAGCTGCCCGTGACTGAGCTGATCCCAGTCGGGGGAGGAAGGCTTCTGGGTAGGGCTGCGGGGTTCGTGGGGTTTTTGCGGCCGTGGGTTGCCGTTGGTTCCCTGCTTGGGGGTTCCTTGTTCAATAGGGTGTGAGGGGCGCTGACGGTGGGCATGCCGCGGTGGGGACCGGCCCCGGTGCTGACCCGGGTCGGGGTCTCTGGGGCGTCCGAAGTAGAGCGGGCAGTTAGGCTTGTAGTGGCCCGTCTGTCTGCAGCGGTGGCAAACGAGCGGTCCGGGTGTCGACAGTGCCGCAACGGTGGCCGGGGCTCGGTTATCGAGGGACATGGTCCAATTCTCAATCCCCGTGAAAGAGACGTAGGGTACCTGGCCTGTCCGGAGGACAGCCAGGTGTGTGGGGCATAACCCGTCCTTATATAGTTGGATAAAAGCGGGGTTCTGCCGGTCAGCATCGGGGATCCCGCTATGCGCATGGAAGTCCTCGAACTTACGGGCCCCATATTCGTCAGCACCCTCGCTAGGTTTCGGGGTGGCGGCCACAATGGCGTTCCAGTCGACTGGCGTGTGGCCGAGATCCTCGCTGACATCGGCCTTGAAGTCCGCAAGGGCGGCCTCCTGTTCGCGACGTCCGTCGTTGAGGTCACGCACCAGGACCCATTCTGGTGCACAGGTCGGAGCCTGAACCACAGGTTCTCCGGGAGTTTGGTCTGGACCAGACCCGCCATGTCCCTATTGTGGAAGTTGTGGCAGATCTGCATCTCCCAAAGCCACTGCCAAAATTCAGCGTTATTGTGGCGGGGCTTGAGGGTGGGGAGCCTATCCAGGAGTTTCATGGTATCACCCAGGGTTAAGAAGAAGTATGTTAAATTAAGGCGGGGGTTGTGGGTTTGGGACACTGGTTTCCCCTTCTCCCCACTCCCGGGGGTATATTCAACTTTAACCGGGGCGTCGCGAGCTAGACTCGCGTGTGATTCCCGGGTGCCTGTGTTGTCCACGAGCCCCTCCCAGTCCCAGGTCGGGACGGCGGGGCGCTTGGAGTCTCAGATAATGTCGGTAGGATCGTACTGCTGGCAAGCGCCTGGGCCTGTGTTCTGATGCGTGTTTCTGCTTATCTTGCACGGAAAGTTGGACCTTGCTAGCGAGCCTAACATGTGCCTGAAGCACAAGGATGCAGGCTTTCTCGTGTCTATCCCTCTTCTGACGGACCCACCACTCCTGCTGGGCATCCAGCGGATCGGTTGGCCGCCAGCCCGATCGGAGCATAGCCTTGATGACCTTTTTATTCTCGTCGGTTATGAAAAGAGTAAGGGAGCCTTCTGGCTCCCATTCTAAATCGCCTGCCGTGCAGCCAGCCATATTGGTGGGGGGGGGGGAGTGTGCAGCGGGCTTAATTGAAAGAAGACTTAGAAATGATAACATTACCAGTGTGGGAGCGCAAGAGATTTAACTGGCGCTAACTTATTCACCTCCCAGTCAGGGAGCCCACTCCCTGAAATCGGACCCTAGCCCCCAGGGCAACGAAAGCAGGTGTGGGTTAGGTACAAACGGGGCGCGTGTGTATACCCGATCGCGCGACCCCGGGTTACTGTGAGTCTCACTCTCACTGCATAAGGCGCAACGACCGTGCGTGCCCAGCAAACACCGGGCGTGAACCAGGTGCAACGGGGAAGGGGGAAACAGCGCGAGCGCAGACCACTAAAAAAAACAAAAATGATATAAAAACGGCGCGGCGCGGGCCTGTACCAGGGCGCGCAACCTAAAAAAACCCCGTGAGTCTTTCTCTCACCATCTGAAGTTCAGCGGCCGTGTGTACCCACCAGCACCGGGCGTGAACCAGGGGCCCGTGTGCGTGGGGGGGGAGCGTGAACTCAGACCTCTCTGCGCTAATACCACAGAGGCCACCAGCCGGGACTGCGGAGGCAATGGGCGAAATCTTGGCCCAGAGGCTCCGCTCGTCGGGCTGCTTTGGAGGACTTCCAGTCTTGTCACACGCGTAGGCCTTCCAGACCCTACCGCGGACTCAAGGAATGGCGCCAAAATAAAAACCGGGCTCAACGTACAATGGGATCCCCTAAACTCCCACTGCAGAGGTTATCCAGGTATGCTTTGTTTGTCAGTGTTTTATACAGGGGGGTCAATCTGTCAGGGTCTCGTGCCTAAAGTCGTCGGTCCAGGGAAATTCAGTCCATCAGTTACTGGAACCCGTCGACAATAAATGACAGTAAACGGAAACCAAAACGGTCTCATGCACAACTTTACCAGTGCTTCGCGATCCCAATCGCCCACCCGTGGAAGATCACTCACACACGAACACACACACACTCTTACAGAGTACTCTATCGTTACCTGACTGCCGGACACACTCTGTTCACAGGTTCGGATAACGGCCGGCAGCAGAGCCCCTTGTGGGGCTCCGGGGAACTTTTACGAGAGAGGTAAAAGTGTAAAGATACTCACCCAGAGCCTTCACAGAGATCCAGCAGCCGTCGTTATCCCGGACGAGCCCCCAATTTTTAGTGCGGATGAAATGATCTCAGTCTGAGCCCAGAGTGCAGTTCGACAATCGGTAATTTATTAAAGTGTTTAACGCCAGCGGTGACCAACTGAGGTCCGAATCTCGATCGCTCTCCCGTTCCCCGCGCGATGTTACAAGTTATATACTTCATGAGTCAGGATGTAGGAGATTGGGTATGAATGAGTGTGAATTGTGGCAATCATGGCTGGAGTATGTGTGAATGTCAAGCAATGTGTGTGAATGGTGGCAATCATGGCTGGAGTATGTGTGAATGTCAAGCTTCCTGCCGTCCTCAGAGAGTCGGCAGCATACACAAAAGGTGTGCTGTTTATCTTTACGTAAATGGGTCCGGGTGCCATCTGCTTGTCTCTCCGTGAGGGCTGGAGGCTACCACCCCACTTTGTTACTTCCAAAGTGTCTGTTAGATTCATTCTGTTCGTTTGGTGTTTGCCTTTTGTGTCGGACTGTTTTGCATGATCAGGTTATGGGTGTGTGTCAGTTGGAACCTTGACGAGATTATAAGGTGGGTTTCGATCTGTGAGTCATGACCATTGTCTGGAGTCCTGACTAGTGTCTGGTCCGGTGTGTATTCGGATCTGTCTTTGGGCCCCCCTTCTCCCGATCATGTGGTCGGGCTGGCAGCTGCTGTTTTAGAATGAATACTGTTTGCTTTAAAATGGATGCAGCTGGCTCTCCCGATGTGGGCCTTGTTCCATGGTAAACACGGAGCGGTTTATCACCCCTCTTCAGGCCCAATACCCTACCGTCCAATCCCCTGCACTGATGACTGCGCCGGCGCTGTTTTGTGCTCCCACAAGTAGCTTCGACAATTTACTTGCTATGATAACACATTCCTTAGTGAAGTCAAAATCACTGGGACCATCTCCAAAACCACTCTGCCATTTTTTAATACTCTCATCCCCATCTCCATCAAACGACTCAACAATGACCTCTACTTCGAATGCACTGATCCCACAACTACATCGACTTCACCTCCTCCCCAACACCCACCCCAGTTTAAGAAAAACATGCCCGATTCCGCACTCCTTGTTTCTTCACCTCCACCATATCGTCTTCCAGGACGAGCGATTCGGCTGTGGAACATTAGAGAATTCGTCCGAATTCAAGAACCAGATCATTCCCTATACTATATCCACAACATCCTCAATGATGAAGTCCTCAATTGCATCACCTCCATTTACTGCAACACTGCCCTCGATTCTGACAGCCCCTCCTCTGCCATTACACGATTACAGGATCCAAGAAATGTACATTCCAACGCACCAATCGCCAAAACCTGGGTATCATCCTCTGCCCTTTTCATCTTGCACAGTCACACACCATCATCAAAATATATCACTCCATTCCTCTCTGCATTCCATAGCAGCCAATTATTGGCAAATTCCTCTTTGTTTCACCCTTGATGTATTCAGACGTTTGTGCTGCCCACACATCCCCATTCACCTCTTTCCAAGGTCCCAACGAATCTTTCCAACTCAGGTGGAGATTTATTTGTATGTCCTCAAAACTCATTTGTTGCATCCATTGCTCACAATGTGGTTTCCTCTGCAATGGAGATACCAAGTGCAAACTGGAGGGATGGTACAGGGATCATCTGTGGTCTGCATAGACCAATCAATGGTACATTCCTTTGGACATCCTTTTCAATGCTTCTCCCACTCCCCCGATGACAACTCCATTTTATACCTCCTCCAGTGCTTAAACAAGGGCACCTACACACTGGAGGAGGTTGACCTCATCATCTGCCTGTAGAGGCAATCACCACACGACCTCAGCATTGAATTCTCTGTCTTCCACTCTCCCCCGCCATTCCGTCCAACATTCAGCTCTCCGACTCAGCTCCACACTCTTGGCCTGATCTATAAAACTACATGTCCTTCTTCCTTCCCACGTATTCGCTCCACGCACCCAATCAACCAAGTAAAATCACCTCCTATCTTTGTCCAACAAGCACTATCCCTACGACATTTCCTTTCGCTCCATCCCACCCCCATTTGTTTCTCAGCCCCTTGCCCCTCCCGCATCCAGAAGAGGGGCTATGCACGAAACGTCGACCCTCACACTCCTCAAGTGTTCCCTGACCTGCTGTGCGTTCTCAAGCACCATAATTTCCCGACTTTGTGTGTCCAGCATCTGCAATCCTCACAGTCTCTCACTAGAGCAGCGTCAAATCACAAGAAGGTGCCATTGAGGAGATGATTATGCGAATTGCAGACGCTTAAGACTGATTGCTCAATTTCTACCAGGACTGCAAATTCAGCTATGGCACTTGGACAGGACAAAGACACTCACAATTGGTTATCGATAAAACAGGGACATGGATTGGAACTGTCATTATATGAGCATGCTTATGTTCGAGTGAAAAATTTTCACTGTGCCCACGTCATATTCTGATATTCACTCTCTATCTGTGAATATAATAACAAACCAAACAAACAAAGAGTTGAAGCACAGATCACAAAAGGTGAGCAAATTAACCAGTGCAAGTCAGACACAAAGACATGCATGAACTGAGCTCAAGATAACTTTCTGCCTGTTTTTGCAAATGGAAACACGACAGAGAAAACGAATCATGAATTACCAAAAAAAAACCTTCACCCTAGTTGAATAAGGATCCTCCTCCGTAAACAGGTAAGATATTAATGATAGGAGAAAAAACGTGATTCAAAATAGGAAACGTGAATAAATGCTCTGTTGCTTTGAAATTGCTGGGAAGCTTTCAGCGACAGCAGCACGGTTCCTCTGTGAGATCAGGAATCTGCCACCAGAGTCTGTGTCACCTGAGTTAATGAATGGTGAACTATGGTCCCAACGATTGAGCTGCTTCGACATACCCAGGGAGCGACTCTTTGTAAAACCATGTCACGAACAGAACGAAACAGAGGCTAAAACTCTCTTTCAAAGAAGTAAAATTTTGTTTGATCAAATCATTCTACCTTCTACTGCAGTTGTGCCAGGGAATGGGGAGCAGGAACAACAGGAACTTTGCCCAATTTTCCAAAACCTGCTGACATAAAAATATCCGATTTCCATCTATCCTGCCCAGCCCTGGAATTAATGAACCATAACACAGAACGGTGGAGAAATTCCATGGTTCTGGCAGAGTCGGTGGACAGAGTGACGGAGTGAACGGTGTGATTCCTGTTCGAGTGCACATTTCAACTGATAAACAGTTAGTTTTTCTTTAAATACACAATATAGACTGACACAGAGGTTGCGGACCAAGAAAGCTGGTGTACAGAAACAGTGAAGCGCAAAATAACTCAGAGACTAATGTATATAAAATGAATATTCAGGTATGAACGTTGAAGAATGTGTCATATCTAATGAGAAATGATGTTAATGGTGACTGGGAGGGCATTAAATAGAGTAGTGGAACATAGCAAACTCAGTGTTCAGTGCACGGTTCTCTGAAAATGGCGTTACAGCTAAACAAGGCAGTGGATAATTTTTTTTGGGTCACTGGCCTTCAAGAATCATGGCATTGTGGACAGAGTTTGATAAGTTATGTGCCATTCTATCGGACTTTGGTGAGGCTGCATTTGTAGAATTACATTCAGTTTTGTTCGGTGGCAGAGTGTTTTGGGCGACACAGCGGCAAAATGGTTAGGACTGCCGCATCACAGCGTCAGAGACCCGGGTTCAATTTCTGCCTCAGAGAACTGTGCGTGTGGAATTCGCACATTCTCCCACTGTGTGCGTGCATTTCCTCCGAGTGCTCCGGTTTCCTCCCACAGTCCAAAGATATGCAGGTTAGGTGAATTGCCCACGCTAAATTGACCGTAGTGTTAGGTGAAGGGGTAACGGAAGAGTAATAGGTCTGGGTTGGTTGCTTTTTGGAAGTCGCTGTGCACATGCTGGGCCGAAGGGCCTGTTTCTAAGCTGTAATTTATTTAACCATGTATCTATCTATCTACGAAATGAAGGATGTTCTTAAACTGGAAAAAGTACAGAGGAAATTTATAATGATTTTGCCAGCACTGAACAGGCTGAGTTATAGCGATGGTATGGAAAAAGTAGGACCGTTTTCTTCAGTGAATAGGAGACTGAGGAGGATCTTATAGAAATAATAATTTCATGAGAGGTAGGCATAGGGCGAATATACACAGTCTTTCTACCAAAATTGCGAAATAAAGGATTAATCAATTTAAGGTTAGAGGGGAAAGAATAAAAGGGAACCAACCACGCACATCTTTACATAATATGTGTTATGCATGTTGAATGATCTGCCATTGGAAGTGGGTGAGCCCCGTCCATTTGCAGCACGTAAAGCACATTTGGACATATACACGGATACAAAACGTTAAGAAGGTTATCATCACAGTGATGGGAAATGGAGGTAAAATAGATGGACATTTTCGATGGCTTGGAACAGTTTGGACTAAAGGACGTTTCTCCGTGCTGGAGTACTCTGCGATTTTGAAAGTCAATCAGATAAACAGCCATTCTTTGAATGTTTGCAAATTCCAGACCTAGCCTTCACAATGTGTTTTCCTATGACTGACGCAATAACTTCAATAGCAGTCTAGCAAAATTTATTGAAATTATGTTAAGTGAAAATATCCCTTGTTGATTGACAAGTAAAAAAAATTAATCAAATAATCTACCTCTACTGTCCTCCAAAATATTAGCAAGATGCTGTTACTCTTGTTACTCAAACCGTCTTGTTGTTTTCTTTGTTAATTATTTGAATAATTGAGTTAACCGGGTATTTCACCATGCTCTGGAGTTGATCTCTGAACTTTGATTGTGTAACAACGTAAATAAATGTGTTGGTGCAGCAACTTAAGTTCATCAGGATGTACCCGGTTTGTTGAAGTATATAGTCAGAATCACTGTAATCTCTGTGATCTGTCCCAGTTATGTTATAATAAAAAAATTCAATCAGATACGTCAACCACAGAAAAAGGAAGTTGCCCGATATGGTGAAGAGTAAAATTGCAGACTTCCTCCTGTTCTCCATCTCTGGGTCAGTGCAATTGCTTTCCTTGTTCTGACCCTTTAGCTGCTTACGTACTCGACTGGCGATAAATATGTATCTGACTGTAAGAACATTGAGAATAAGAATTAAAGCGAATGGAAGTATTGGAGTTAAGACTGTAACAAACCAGTCGAAGATGATCCAACCTATGTCTGAATAATAGCTCTGCTTCTCAACACAGAATGTTGGTACATTGTTGATGATAACTCCAGGTTCAACTGCAAAATAGTGGGGAATATTTTTTAAACAAACAAGAATGGACGTTGTTGATAACACAATGGTCGCTGTACGCTCAGTGCAGTATTTTCTTTTCAGGTTCTGGCAACAAATGGCCACAAATCGATCAACGGTGAAAGTGACGGTGAACCAGACAGAACCTTCCAGTGCAACACGGCTCAGAACAAGATTGACACTACAGGAAAAGTCGAAGACCAGGAAAACGCCCGGAGAGTAATAAGAGCTGATTCGCCACACTATGACATATGTGACAATCACCAAAAAGTCCGCTGTTGCCATGGCAATCAGGTAACGAGTGGTGCTGCTGGAAAGACCACATTTTCCCCGTGCTAGGATCGTAATCGCCATTACATTAACTGGAAGAAATGATTAAAAAATAATTGTAATTGATTCGGATTCCTGAGAGTTCGACAAGGAAATTTTGTGAAAGAGGCATGAGCTGACATCAATCCATAAACCAACAGTTCATATGCTCATGCACAATTGCAAATTCATGATTGGCATTAGTATTTCATTTACTACCACGAAATGAGCGAACAGTTTGATTTGTCTTTGGTATATGCTTAAATCATTTTCTCGTCTTATGTTTTAACACAGAAGACAAATCGATTGCATATATTTTCAAATATGCAAAATATTCAAAGATTGTTCACGAATGCCCTGGAGGGATGGAAATCTGCCAACCATATCTGTTCTTCAGCGCATGTAACTCAAGGCCGCAAAGCAAAATTGTTTACCTTTTCTGTCCTCTGGGCAATGACGAATGGTCAACAAATGCTGCTCTGTTCAGTGATGTCCACATGCCATGATTTTTTTACAAATAAGTAATATAGGCAAGGGAAGACAGCCTTGAAATATGCAAATTCAGTCAGCGTGGTAGTTCTTAAAATGATGCAAAATTGAAACATGAAGGTATCTCCTGGTCACCATTGTGATCCATGGTAAACATCTGCATCAATATTTTCAAATTCATGAAGAGTTAACTTCGATAGTGTGGTGGCCGGTGAATTGCATGGATAAATACGCACCAAGGTGTTGAAATTTATATGATTTTTTTTGTCACGATTTAGTAATAAAATCGGAATGTCTCAATCAGATGAGGCTTCGTTCTTTTTAACTCATTGTGATTGGAATGCTCAGCTGCTGAACCTTTTGTTCATTTGACAATCGTTTTTTGATTTAATTTTCACATTGTTGTTATCCCTACTTCATCGTAAGAACACAATTAAATACAGTGAAATGTTTTGCTTCGTAGCCATGACACACAACGTTTTGAGTAACGAAAGATTTCGCCAATAAAGAAAGATACCGGATGAAGAATGATCATTAGTCCTGATCCAGCTCATTACCTGAACGACATCTCTGCCCCCATCCAACCACCACTGCTTTGCTGCAGTTTGCACCACAAGCAATCAACATCGCGGTTGTGACCCTCAGGTGCTATTACTGCTGCTGTGCGATACTCCTTTAACACAGTCTGCTCAGCGACTATGTTTGATCGACAGGCATCAGAGTTGTGTTTCTATTCGTGGGGCTTACCTCATCGATATTCATATTGTGCCCCACTGCCAACACCAGCGCCAGACCCATGCAATATGTTGATACTCAGGTGGATATTATGCTAATGTGCAAACCTCACCAACGTCTCCTCTGTAATTTATTAACCTCTGACTGCTGGTATTATGCCTGTTCAGGAAATGTAAGTCGGTGCTCACTCTTCTCCGTGCTTATTGTGCTCTAGTCACACGTTTTCGGCTTACACAACGTCCATGCTCTGGGTCTGCCCGAAGTCTATGGTACACTCGCTCGAGGTGTGTGCCCTGTGCCTGAATTGAGTCTATTCAAATTCAACGAGCATGTGTCTCGCTGTCCATGATCAGAAGACAGGTCAGTTAAAAAGAGATTTAAAGCATGCAGCATTCTTATTAAGCTATTGTGAAATACTTCCAGTGAAATGAGTTCTTCCACTTAATAATCAGGCGAAAACTGCTCACCAGTTTTGAAGATGAAGTCTCAGCAGAAACTGACACTGTTGGAGTCATATGTTCCTGCGTTCATCCTTCTACACTCGTCACAAAAGGGCCAACGATTTGTTCGCCTTCTTGATGAACTATGCCATGGAATTCTATGTTAATAAAGCAATTGGAGTAGGTTACATTAATTCTCATATTACATCACAATTTGTGCAGTTGGCAAATGAGTTTTGGAGCTGCAAGCTCATATCAGAATTGTCCGTAGTTCTTGCCTTTAAGTCATTATGCCATAAAGAATATGCATAGATTCATTGACTTTGTTTAGAACTGTTGTTCTCCATTTGTTGCTCTCACAAACATTGTGCTCTTCAAAACGCGTTTCAGGATATTGCTTCAACAATACGTAATTGCCAGATGATTCCATTCCAAGTCAGCATGGTGTTTGATTTTGAAGTAAGCTTGCAGTTGGCAGTCTCGCCATGCATTTGCTACTGTCCTACTCTAGTTTGGGCATATCAGGCGTCTCGAAGGGCCTGCAGAATCATACAAGTTTCGTTTCTGAAACTGTATCTTCGAGATGTTGGAAATTATTTGCACTGTGAATCTTTAGTGAACAGCGTGCAATAGTGCTGTTGTTTTAAGAAGTGGGCTTGCACCTGGATTCGTGAAGAGAGACTGAACAAGAGTTATCCATCTGCCAAGTGTAGCATAAGTAGCTTGTGAACTTTTACCTTTCAAATTCAGAACAATAGAAGCACAATTTCGAGCAGTAGATGGGTGTGGACAGATCTCACCACAGAACAGTATTAATTTTGTTTAGCTTTTAGATTCGGGGAAATGTGCAGGCGTTTTCGAGAAGGCGAGGCTTTCTTTCAGCTATCTCTGTTATAAACAGAAGCTGGGGTTTCTCTTCCAGCAATGGGTGTTGCATGTGAGAAAAATGTGTTATTGGAAGGTTGCTCTTTTCGAACAGTTACTAAGCAACAGTTACTGTATCCACTGCCGTGTTAAGCTTTACAATATCGTTACCGAATTCTCAGTTCTAATTTCTTTGTTGTATTGTGAATATAGTACTTGAAAAAGTACGTTTTGGGAAAGGCCAGCTCGTCTAAACAGAGAGTAACTGTTGGTATGTTTATCCGAACGAACGAGGACAGTTTCGTCTTTCATGACACAGAATAAGATATACCAACTTGAAGCCATCCTAGTTGGAATGAAAAACGTGCTATCCACATTTTAAAGGCTAACAAGTAAATTCATTTCTGGATTGGCCAATTCTGTTTTCGTCAACAATCGGGTACTTTTTAGTCACACATGGAAGGATAATTTATAGTATTTCTTCCAATTTTGCAACTACTTCGAGAGGAAGGCTTGATGATAAAAATGGCTAACATTGATTTTGCCAAAACCAAAGTCGCATTGCTGGACCATGGCATGATACATATGAGGGCAGATAGCCTCACATCTGTGAAATAAAGGTTTTTGGAGAGTTTCACGCACCGTCGATGAAGAATACTAAAAGATACTGGGTTTCAGTGTTATTTAATTGAAAGTTCGTACTTAACCTTAGCAATGTGGTTGCTCCACTAACTGAATTATTGAAGAAGGTCAGAAAATTCGAGTTGACGGCAGACTGTCAGAATGCATTTAAAACATTGAAAGGTGTTTTAACCACTGACCTGTGTTAGCCACACTTCATCACACACAGCCATTCGAGTTAGCTGTCAATGTGATATATGTGCATGTCAGTGCTGTCCTTTCCAAGAAAACGCTGAGATGATGGAAAGTCAATTTGAGTATTTTTCCAGAAAATTGAATGATCATCAACTGAAAAGTTTCACAATAAAGAAGGAACCCTCAACCCTGGTGGTGGCATTAAAATATTTCATAATTAATCTTGGTGATACTGTGTCTGAAAGGAATGTCTATACTGATCAAAACATGTTAACGTTTTTGTGAAAATGTAAGAACAAAAAATCCATTTTGACTGGACGGATATTATTATTGTAGCAAACGACTTTTAAAAATTATACACATGGCAGGACGGCAGAACATAATTGCAGACGCATTGAAGCGCCTTTGATGAGGGAAAACAGAAGTGTTCAATGTTAGGATTATGCAGGATGAAATAGACTATAATAGTGAATGTTTGCATGCTTAGTGTGAGTGTTATTATGTATTGCATTATACTAATAGCGTATATTACTGGGTATCAAATATGAAACAATTTATTGGATATTGATGGTTATTTGCAATGGGGATATCTGTCAATCCTGGCGTTTTAAGATATGTATTCGTTCCTGGTTTGTTGTAAGGCAGAGATTGAACGAAAGATATGAGTTGACTGTGGCAATATTCATAGCTTGTGAGATCTTTTTATGAATTTGTAAAAATAGAAGCAGCCTGGATGGGTGTGCGCAATTCTCACAGGCCTGGAATTTAAGGCATTTTAATTTGGATTCCGTTTAAGCTGCTGCAGCTTTGAAGAAATAGAAACTATTTTTTCTATCTCTGGGTTACAGCTCGAATCTTTCATTTCTCCCGGTACTGTGGGCGTTACACTGAGAATGTCTGGTTTCTGAATTTGCATTTTGCAACGTCGTGTACTTTTGGATGATACTATAGTTGAATCGTAAGTTAGTAATATTTACTGTGTCCATTTTTCTGTTCAGTTTTGCAACAGAATTAAATTATTCTAAGTTTTTCTTTCTTACATTGTAATAAAACTAAAGTGCCTGAATGAACTGGTGTTTGAGGAAAGCCACGTAGATTGACCATTTGAATTGCATTTGCAAGATGACACTTAATGGTTTCCTTTAAATACGTTAAGGCTGCCGTCGTAAAATACATTGTGTGGGACTGGTCTGGTCCATTGAAGGAAGCTATCCTTGAAAGCGTTAGTAACATGCCAGTCACTCTTGATAATTTGCTTACAATTTGGATGAATTTTCTGAAGCTTCTTGAAGCTGCAACTATTCAGAAACTTGCACGGTATGTAGACAGACCCCTGACTTGAACTCTGCCAACAGCAAACGTTTCTTGGAAGTCAGGATTGTATTATCTGCCCTACATTTCTCCGATCTTCTTTCTACTACAGCTATAAAATTAGCTTTATTCATTTTCTGCTGAATAACGCTCTCCATGACGTTAGTTATTGAGGATTCAGTTGCGGCCACTAATTGAATATTCTATTACCTTTTGCGCCCACCGTCAGCAGTAGACACGCCTGCAATGGTTATTCACTGAGATCAGGATCTGGAAATCCATTTGTTGATTCGTCCTCATTTAATTCCGCAGTGAGAGCAAACCATTTCCTTATTACTTGTATCATAGCCTTCGGAACTATGCTGATTTCGAACTCTATCAATGCTTCTGCAATGTCTATTCATCAAAAGTATTGAAGTGCATGTATTCAGGAGCTTGACTATCCAACACATAAGGAGCAATGGGATGCATAATGTACTCAAGCTGCGGCCATTGATTAACATCGAGGAACGGGCTGTCAATAGATGCTGGACAATAATGGCAGCAATATCCACTTGAATTGAACAATCAAGAAAAGCATTCAAGCATGCAAAGAGACTGTGCAATACAGTATTTCACGGAATCTGATCGCAGAGCGTGTCCAGCTCAAGAATATTTCGAGATTTTGCTTAGATATGAAGTCACAGAATAATAAAGCAAATAAAGAGCCCCTTTTGTCCACCTCGTGAACACTCATGATAAACCCAAAGTGATAAACTTCCACTTACCAATATTTTCCAAAACATCCCTCTAAGCCCTTTCTATCCATCTACCATTCAAATGTCCTGATTACACGTGCCGCAATTACCTCCTCTAGCAAGTCGTTTCATACATGCAATACACTGTGAGCGAAACCTTTGCCCCTCAATTCTCTATCAAATTTTGCCTCATCATCTAATACCTATGCCATTAAGTTTTAGGCCCCCAAACCCTGGAAAAACACAGTACGTAGTCACTCAATCCATGGTCCTTATGATTTTATATACCGCTGTAAGGCCATCCCTCATTATTGAATCCAGCCCCAGCTTAGTCATGCTCTCCCTAATATTCCAAATACGATAACACAAAACCTTAAATTGTCTAATTCCTATGGACTTAAAAATAATTAAAATGCTTTACATCCGACATTCAGGCAACGCCTAATTCAAAAGTTAAAACATTTCATGACACAATTAATAGAGACACCAGAAAATAAAAAAAAACAAAAGCATATATGCCATCGTTGACCATATTCACTCACCAGGAACTCCAATAAAAGCAAGTAACGTATAAAATATCTTCATGATACCGTCCACAAGCTCATGCATTTTCTCAATCCAGCTCTGTATCTTATTATGTTGAAGGCAAGGTCATTATATTTAAATTTGTGTGGACATTGTAAAGATGTTCAATTTATACCTTAAGAGAGATTGCCATGGGAACACAGAACTTGCGAATTAATGTGTCTTATTGAAAATGCAACGAGAAGTTTGCTGATTAGATTCAGTCCCTGATGGATTAGAAGCAACGCAGCAGTGGGACTGGACTAATCGTGTTAATTTAATGAAAAACAAAGTAGCAATTTCGTTTTGTCGGCAATGTTCTTTTTTTAATTGTGCAAACTTTCACAGTTCAATTCTTAGATCTGATGTTTTGTTTTCTTTTATACTTCTATAATATCTATGCATTACTTACTGTGTAAAAGCTCTTGTGGATCCCAAATTTCCCTTCAGAAGTTGTTGTGCTTCCTTCCAAAACTCATGAAGTTCATGTGGTGTAGATGCAAGTATAGTGTTGTTAGTAAGGATGAGTGTTATTTTTGTGTCGTCCTGTTGACTTTCGAACTTCCAAATATTCAATTCTCTGTACGATGACCAAATTACTATATCCTTGTATGTTTATTAAATTTCTACGTGTCGGGATTCTTTAATAAATTTATTTTTTATAAGTATATGTATACATATTGACTTATTACAGGCATTTAGAAATTAACTTTATTGCTCTAGGTCTCGAGACATATCGTTCACATCCCAAGAGAATCAGCATATTTCTTTCCGTCAAGGATATTCTCAAATCAGGCATGATTTCTTTTGACATTAATATTACAGATACCTTCTTCATATCCAAGATTCAGGAACTGCATTCAAATAGCAGTTTTACCATGAATATGTACACATTAAATCTGCCTTCAAAACTAATTTGGATGGTTGCAATTATTTTGTAAGTTGAGTACCAAGCTAATTGAACACTCTTTCTCGTGTTATGCAGTTGCGCAAATTCTAACAATTGACGTTCGGAGGCAGCAATGATCACAACTATACAAGACAATTACATGACATCTAAATCAAGACCATCCTTCACTCTTTCATGACTTACTGATAAGTCTTGATTCTCAAATGAGGCAAGTCGTTCAACAAAAAAGATGAAAAATCTACGCATCCAAGTAATATCGCCCTGCAAAGTTTGAAAATCTTCAAAAACATAGATAATATTCTATAGAGACACGGCCAGCAATTAACATTTCCGTGCCAACTAACCGAATATTTCTAATGTTTAAAACGAATCCAAATATTGCATATAATGCAGGCAAAAAATCTGATGCAGGAACAGTTGCCCACATTGATTTCCAGCCGTTACAATCCAAACGATTTCTGCAATCTAATTAATGCTATTGGATGACTCACATTATGAACAATCCTGCCTCTTGTTTCGAATGGGCAACCCAGGCAAATATGTAACAAAGAATGTGATTTCTTGCCTAATTGTTTCCCAAATGCCTATTATCAGAAACATTATGGGATGTGTGTGGAAAAGTAGTGTGACATATAAAGAGCTACCATCCTCGCAACGATGATCTATTGTTGGCAGAAAAGAAGATGACATAAGCTAAAACAAAACTAAATCCTATTCCACTTACTGTGACGAGGGATGGGATAGTTCAGGAAACCTGCATTGGATCACCAAATACACGTGACCATCAGTAGTTAGGTGAACAGTAATGATAGAGAAAGATTCATATCAATCTTAAATCAGTTCAGACGATCGGGACATATCAGAACTGTCAAAGCTGGTAGAAAAGAAGATGGTGGTGTTTGATAAAGGTTTAAATTCTTAGCAATAACTTCGCTTTTAAAGTGTTCCTCTGTAGAATACCCTTCGCCTAATCATACAATAATGATATATCACATTGTCATAAGCTTGTAATAACCTTATTTGTACATTTCCACTGAGGATGCCCAAGGCTTGTGTGATATGACTGACACCTCGGATCCAAAATCAAACCATGGCTGAGTGCTTAAAGAGCTCCACAATGTCCAGATGTGGTGTGTCAATTTCAAGTCATTTTCGCCCATGAAATTTTGAGGCAATAACTAATTTTAACTTGAATATAAGTAAACATTATCTCTCGATATTCATTTGGAGCTGCCGTTGCTAATCATCTCGGTATGAGCATTCTGATAGTTAATTCAGACCATTATATGAGCCCAGTCTCCCTCAGTGACTGATTTCAGAACTCTTTCAAGTGACGTTTCCGATTGAATCGCATTGCTTCTTTTCTGCAGTCACATTTGTACCCGGCCCGCCAAATCAGACAATGTCCTTCCCAAAAGCACATTACTGAACTAAACGTCATTCTCATAAGTTTTTAACCATTATAGGTGTTCCGTTAAATTAGTTGATTTATAATTAATCTTAATTTTAATTCACGATTTTATTGTATTCATTTTATCATTTTCCAAAGTTAGTTGACATTTGTTTTCATTTGTGATAAAGTAGTGGATGACAGCAATATTGTGGCTTGGACCAGCAAAAAAAGGAGGAGATAGGGCTCTGGTGCAGGCAGCTGGGGTCAAGGAAATCGCGTTCGGTATTTAGGGGAAATCGGGATTTAGTGAAGAAAGCAACCAGGAATGCAAAAAAGGGGCACGAAATAGCCTTGGCTGAGAAGATTAGCATGAACTCAGCAAAAGATATATTCCTTTATTAGAGGAAAACGAATAACTATAGAGTGTATAGGAACCATCAAGAATGGAATTGAACATGTATGCGTAGAGCCAGAGGAGGTGGATAAGGTCCTCAATGAGGATTTTCCCTCCGTGTTTGCCGTGAAGAAATACATGTAGACTCGTGAACCTGGGGAAGTTCGTTGCCATTTCTTAGGTACAAACTTTAGCACAAGAGATGAGGTGTTTCATGTATTTAATGTGTTTAAATATGAAGATAGATATACTTCCTGGTCCTGATCAGATATATCCAAAACATTGCAAGACCACAAAAATAATTTTGGGGGGCTTCGTTGATGATGTGCATCATTTGTACCCACGGGTGACGTTCGAAAAGTCCGGTAAGGTAGCGAATGTTGTGTCCTTATTCAAGGAACGTTGCAAAGGCAAGTCTGTGTAACGGAGGCAATAAGCCGAACATCTATGGGAGGTAACTTACTTGACAAGGTTCTGAGCGATAATACATACATGCATTTGGAAAGACAAGATTGGTTAGGAATAGTCTGCATGACCTTATGTCGAGGAGATTATGCTTGACAAAATTAATAGGGAGTTGACCAGAAGGTTTGACAAGCTTATGGTGACAGATGCAATATATATTGATTTCAGTAATGCCTTTGGATAGGGGTCCACATTCTCAAGCAGGTTCGATTGCATGAAATCTCGGCGGAGACAGCAAATTGGATGCACAATTGTGTTGATGGTTGGAATCAGAGGGTAACATGGGAAGGATGCTTGACAGACTGGAGGTCTTTGACCAGTGGAGTCTCTCAGGATGCCGTGAATAGCTCATGGCCGTTTGTTATCTATATCAGTGTTTTGGAGGAAAATGTCCTAGGCATGAAGAGAAAGTTTGTAAATGATACTCTAGGAGTCGGTGTTGTGGACCGAGAAGAATGTTGTCAGAAATTGCATCAGGACCTTAATAATCTGGGGAAGCAGGCCGAGAAATGTGAAATCGATTTTAGTAGTGACAAGTGTTAGGTCTTACATTTTATAAAGTCACACCAAGGTAGAAGAATCACAAGAATGGTAGGGCCTTACGAAGTATAATGCAATAAAGGAACCATGGTATTCAGGCACACGCTTCATAGTTTCACATTTTCTTTGAACAGGAACCGGTTCTGCTATTCATTAAGACCATGACAGATCAGTCCATAGCCTCAGCTCCTACTACTTGCATTTTCTCCAAAATCCTTAATTCCCCCACGATGCAAAAACCCATCGAATTGGGTGTTAAGGCGATTAAATGAAATTGCCTTCACCTTTTCCTTTGTCACAAATTTTTGAAGTGGGGTCGCAGGTGCACAAGCGAGTGAAGAAGAGATTTGACACACTGGTCTTCAACACTCAGGGCATTGAGCATAGAAATATGGAAACGATGTTGCATTTGTAAAGACATGGATGAGACAGCACTTATTGAACTGTATTCAGTTCTGGTCACCTTGTTTTATCAAGGATATCAATCAAGTGGAAACAGTGCAGAAGAAATTTACTCGGATTTCGCCAGGATTCAACGATCTGAGATGTAAGGAGAGAATGGAAAATCAGGAATTACATCTTTAGAGCGCAAAAGATTATGAGGACTGGAATGGGAGATATCGTATACATGTGTCTAAGGACATGAGAGGCGTGGATCGAGTGAATATACTCAGTTCGTTTCCTCGAATTGGTAATCAACGACTAGAAGGCATCATTTTAAGGTTCAAGAGTATAATGAATATAAGAAAGCAAGTTGGATAACACAAAGGGTTGATTGCAAGTAGAATGCGCTGCCAAGGGAGATTGATGAGGCGGGTACATCAACAAAATTTAAAAGGAACTTGAACAATTACGAGGATTAGAAATATTTAGAAGGATGTGGGCCAATTGGTGAGAAATGGCGTCGGAGTTCGTGGACATTTTGTGCGGCATGGACGAGTTTGGGTCGAAATGCGTCTCTGTGTTCTGTAGAAATCCATTTATCAATGGGTCTCCGACTCTACGAGAAGGGATGCAAGTTCACAGCTCCCGGAAAGTGATAACACCAGTAGATAAGATGGTAAAACAAGCAGATTGCGTACTCGCGATCATCGGTCATATGGGTAATTGAAGTATTTAACAAGTCATATTGCAAGTTTGTTAGATTTAACTTCACCATATTTGAAGAATTGCGAGCAGTTGTTACATTCAGAATGTTGGAAGAATGTGAAGGTTTTGGAGAGGCTGTAAATGGAGTTGATGGAATATAGACTTGATTGGAGTGCACTGGTTACACAGAGAGCATGGGCAAACTTGGATTGCTTTTGTTAGAGCATCGGAATTTGAAGAAGCATAGAAGCATATGAAAATATGCAAGCTACTGGTGGCATGGTTAGATAGATCCTTTCTAGCAGTTTGGAAAAACCTAAACCTATGCTTTTACTGTGAGATGGGAATATTTTAAGGGAGATCTGACGAGAAAAAAATCATTTCTCAAAGGGCGTGGTAGATGTTTGTCATGCAATGCCAGAAGATGGGGTAGAATCACATAGATCAGCAAATCTGATCGGTTATTTAGGCAGAATCACAGCTGTTTGAGACGAGAGGAATATGTACAACATGCAGGCTTCCAGAGGATTTGTTAAGAGTTACGTTATGGATGACTCATACATAATGGTTCGAAGGACCCATTCATCTGTTGCACTCTTCCATGTTATACGATGGAGTAAGGATGTACATTTATTATGGTGATTCAAGTTAATTCCAAATGTATTTGCTTGGATCATGAAAATGTTAATACAATGAAATTGTGTTTTTGTCAAAGGAGACATTATTGGCTGTGCTTGAAACGGATTTTCGTAGAATAAGAAATGTTGTATGCAATGTCTTTTTTTTCAAATTAAACGTGCGTATGGTTCACTTTCACGAGGCACACTGCCTGACACTTCAGTTCGGCTCACTATTAATGACACAGTGCTGCAAGTAAAGGATGGTTTTGCCAGATATTTGGTAGCAGGAATATAATGAGATGAGTGCACTGTGAAGCAGGTGATCACTGGAAGTGTCTTTTTTAAGTTCATGGATCACTTATTCCAGAAAAGATTCTTGAAAGACACATCTATTGTGGAGGCGTTGTATTATCCAGAGATTTTCCTTCTACTTTGCCCCTGCTGGGCATGTCGTCATTCGTGTCTTCAGCCCTTGTTTTGTCCTTCCCTTTTTTCGACAAGTTTCTCTTGACAATGCATTAAGCAAACATTGTACGGTCTCAAATATTTGCCTTTTCTGAAGTGTCAACACAGGTCATAGAGTAATAAAGATGTACAGCACTGAAAAAAACGCTTCTGTCGAACTCGTCCATGTCGACAAGATATTCCATACCAGTTTATTCCCACGTGTCAATACCTGAGCTTTATCCGGCTAAGCTCTTGCTATTCATAAACCTATCCAGATGCTTTTTATACGTTGCAATTGCACGAGCCTCCACCGCTGCCATTGGCAATTCATTCCATCCATGTGCCACACTCTGGGTAAAGGAAAGTTGCCCCTGAGATCCCTTATAGTATCCTTGCCCTCTCACACTAAGCTTATGCCCTCGAGTTGTGTACTCCATTACCCAAGAGATAAGACTTTTTGTATGTCTCCTATCCGTTCTCCTCATGACTTGATAAACCTTTATAAGGTCACAACTCAGCCTCTGTTCCTCGAGGGAAAATAGCCCTTCGACCCTTCAACCTCTCCCTGTAACTCAAATCCTCCCCCAGGCAACATTCTTGCAAATCTTTTCTGAACTCTCAAGTTTCCCATCATCTTTCCGGGAGGAAGGAGACTAGTTGAGTGTCATCTCCATGTCTTTCTTTACCTACTTCATTGCTGAGACGTCATGTGCAGTTTCAACACGTTTATTGCTTTGCCAGCGATTCGATATCATTGTTGACAAGCATTCTATTCATCATTTTGTGATATAAACTGTGAAATTTATACCAAGCAATGCAAGCTATTTTTGACATGTGAACAATTCAGCATTTTTGTTGAAATCAGTGTTTCTGCCATTTCCTTTAAGCTACTTTCAGATTTTCCGTGTTTCTGAGATAATGAAGACAATGTCTGTCTTTCTCAGTATGATGATTGCACATAACCATGCAGCCATCAGAAGGAAAATAACCCTTGGTATCACTGACTCTGCATCAGCAAAGGTGCGGTTATTATTTCTATTTACGCTTGCTGGCATACTGTGCATAGACTTGATTGTTTTGACATTTAAGATGCTTACTCAAATAAATTGTCGGAAATAAGATTCGGGTTACCTGCTTCCACTACCGAAACATGAAATACATTCCCATCCAGTCCACCATCTCGATGTAAAATAAAACAATTCCCCTCCTCTTCTTGCGTGGTTCTTTTAAATATTTGCACACAATCGAAAGAATTTCACTTTTGCTTACTTTAGATCATGAACGATATTCATCCTGTATGTCTCAAGCATAACGGTTTGTCCATATTTCCACGTATTTGTTTTGTCTTGAGCTTAGTGAAGAAGTTTGCGTCGAAGTTCACTTTAGATTATTGAGCAGTCTTCTGATGTCAGTGAATGAGAACAGTTTCACAGGCACATGTCCTTGAGAATGGAAAAGTATTGAAAACATAACCTACCACATGGCTGTTTTAATTTATCAGTTTATGAATCGAAGCAATCCTTCTATCTTGTTGAGGTCATCAATGCTTCAATCATTTAGGGGCGGCACGGTGGCACAGTGGTTAGCACTGCTGCCTCATAGTGCCAGAGACACGGGTTCAATTCCCGCCTCCGGCGACTCTCTGTGTGGAGTTTCCACATTCTCCCCGTGTCTGCGTGGGTTTCCTCCGGGTGCTCCGGTTTCCTCCCCTACTCCAAAGATGTGCAGGTCAGGTGAATTGACCATGCCAAATTGCCTGTAGTGTTAGGTAAGGGGTAGATGTAGCGGTATGGGTGGGTTGCGCTTCGGCAGGGCGGTGTGGACTTGTTGGGCTAAAGGGCCTCTTTCCACCCTTTTAGTAATCTAATCTAACGCGTCTGCTCTTTGTCAACACCAATATTAGAATATTACAATAACCTGCTCAGAGTTTCTCACAAACAGTTGTTGCATTACATATTATTCCAGAAAGTCCCGTTTAGATTTCCTCCCAATGCACTTTATATTTCATTAAATAGGGAGAATTACATGGTTGCTCAGTTTACCTGAAGCTAATGGATAAACAAATTATTTAGTTACAAAGTCTCCTCTAACAATACAATAACAATTTATTGGCGTTTCAAATGAGTTATTATGCTTAGTGTTATGAAGGTGGAGGTATACACTGTATCTTTAAGAGAAAGGGGAATCTGGCATTGATGTGGAGAGTCAGAGAACGTGTTCAAAATATTAAAACTGTAACATTTATTGGTGAAACAAATAGCTGGAACTGTGTTACTATGTCAGACGGCAAATTATAATTCAGCCAATTAGTTTAACTTTTGCCCAAAGATACCAAAATCCAATCGCATTTCAAAGTTACTCTTTAGAATGACATAAAATCAATGCGATGGTCTGACGTATTGGGTGTATAAAATATAGGAATTAGAATAGTAAGCCAGAGTGGCAAAGAGCACAAACAATTATATAGCTGGCAGATTTGCTATCTGAAAGTTACCATTTCACACGAAATTTGTAGAAAAGAAAAGAAAACGTGCAGAGCAAGATTGCAAGTAGATTAACTCCAAACCGATCATAGTAAGTTTATTTACGGCCTCATGGAACTTTGTGAAAGGAGGAGTATCATCACGCCCTTTATAAAAATTAACCATCAAGGTCCAAAGATGGACTCCTTTTAAAACCCCTTATCCTTAAGTTGTTAGTATACTAAAACCCACACACACATTACATTTAAATAATCGTGCAAGCATGAACTAGTGTATTTTGTTTCAGTCTGCATCGCTACTGTCACCAAAAGCAACTTTTCCTCATTCAACTCTCAACAATACTTCGGAAATCACGGTTCTCCCGTCGTGTTGCATACACCACTTTCAGATTAAATAACTGAATCATCAAGCTCCATCGAAACAGTCTGGCATTTTTGTCCTTGCGTTTTTTTCCAAAAACTTCAATTAATTATGGCCAATGTCTGTGACAGATACATTACTGAAAACATAAAGATTGAAGTGATGTAATACCAACAACATGATCAAACCGTCGAATATTTCTGCTGATTAATGTGCATTTTTTCTGGAAAAATGCCCAATAGGTCTTTCTATCTTCTCTTCATCTTCGTGTAAGAGTACAGAACCGAAAGTCATATCACTTGCATTGATAGTCACGTGCAAAGGCTTTGCGTAATTAGGTGTGGCTGATACTGGGGAAGGAGGTAACACAAGTTATACGCTACAAAATGACTTTGAAAGTGTGATGTCCAATGAAATATGTCCCTTTTTTATCAATTCACAGAGTGGAGCAGGCATATTGCCAAGATTTGGTGCGGACTTTTGATGAACTGCAGTCAGTCGCAGGAATTGGTTTAAATCTCTTTTTGTGCATGTTATGGGAAACTCCCCAGGTACCTTTGTTTTTGCATTCACTGGGACAACTTGTCCGTGTACAATAACAAGTAGTTGACTTGCCTTTGGCAAATTCACATTTCAGCACGTTTATCCCCAATCCTACATTCTGAAGTTGATCGAAAAAGTCCCATAAATGTTTAATATGTTCCTTCCATATAATCACTAAAAATGACCAGGTCGAAATATACATGACACAAAATTGTGTAATCCGGAAATGACCTTCTTGCTTAATCTCTGCAATGTCGTCGGTGCGTGTTTTTTCAAACCAAATGGCATGATTTTAAATAAACACGGTCCATTTGAGTTACAAAAGCCAAAATTATTTTTGAACTTTCAGACAAAAGTACCTGCCAGTAGCCTCTGAAAAAGTCCAATTTAGTAATATATCTTGCTTCTCCGACCTCATCGACACAGTCTTACAAACTGCAAATGGGACGTGCAGCAGTATTTGTGACGGCATTAAACTTGAGAAATCATACTTGCCTTTGGCGCCATGACAATGGCTAAGCTCTAATCAGCGTAACGAATTTCGATGATGTAACCTTTGAGCATGCATTCAATCTCCTTTTGAAGCTGTGCCAATGTTCGTGTGTTATGCTTAAATGGATGTTGATTACGTCAAACAGCATCTTCACGATAACATAATTAAGTTACTACGTCCCAGTTTATTTCCAAACGTCTCCCAACCTGAAAATACTAACTCTTTCAGGTCATTTCGATTTTCCACTGCAAGATAAAACAATAATGTATTCAAAATTTTGACAGCTTCCTCATTATGCAGGTTAATTTGATGTAAGTCCCATTCAGACTCCTCTGTCCTGGGTCTTCACTCTGTGGTGTAATAAATAATGCAGTCTCCTTTTGCCTTCGTTCCCTGTCAAAATACCTTTTGAGCATATTTACATGACACATTCTCAGATTTCTTTCTGTCTGAAGACCATATTGAAATAGTACACCGCACTCAATTTTCTTTCGACTTGATAAGGCCGGTAAGCCTTGATTTTAAAGGGTCACTTATCACGGGACATAACACTAACACCTCATCTCTCAATCAAAATGGCGAGTTTTCGATTTCTTATCTTTTTCCTGTTTCATTGTGTGCTGTGATAAATGTTAATGTCCGGAACTTGCATGACTTTGAAAACTTTTTTCAAAAATGTTTTTTCAGCCTTCTCCAATAGAACTTCATGGCTAAAATGTTTTATTGCTGGAGCCTGTCATGGCTAGGTGGTTTCTCCTAACCTGCTGGAGTATCGTTTTTCATTTTTTTTCACACGGATTCTCAATTAAATATGGAAGCAGTCTCGTAGTCCATCCTGATTTCTCATTATCTTCATTCTGATTAATAAACTCAAATATGTGTTAGGCAGAATTAAGGCAGTGTTTCCAATCCTTGTTCCAATCTGCATTCCGACACCATCAGTCTCTCTCGTAATTCACACATTCTGCCACGACTGCGAACCCATGGCCTGCTTCCTGAACAAAACCTGCCGCTGACTCCATCTCAGAGCAAAGACAAAACCGTCTGATTTTAAATATCCGGAAGATGCCGTTAATTTCTCGCCTCACGCTGTTAATATGCCTCGGCCCAGTACATTCGGCTGCAGCATGTAGTTTGTATCGCCCTCGCCGGTAGTCTCCAGCGCAACCACTTCACACCACTCTCTGCTGGGACGATGCGTGACAGCAGCGACTGAACAGCAAGTTTAGGGGGCAGGGTGGCTTGTCTTCCAATCACGGAGTGAGGGAGGAGCGGGGCTGAGCCGATTGGCAGTCCAGGCCACTGAGTGAGAGAGTTCGATCTCTGCTCACTTCAACAAGATGGACTGGAAAGGAGTAACCCATCTCAAAGACAGTTTCTCTCCACAAGGAAGATGGGGGATCCCATCACAATTCGTGCAACAGATAAAGCTAAAGTATTGCCAAGAATCTTCAGGCAGAAATGCAAAATGATATAAATCTGTACGATTCGATATCAGTCCATTCTGAAGCTCTCCAGCATCGACGTATCGGAAGAGCAGGCAGTCATTTGGCCCTTTGAGCTTGGCCTGCTGTTCAGTATTAAGATGAATGGTCATAATATTCAGTGCCCTGCTATCGTTTTCACAAAACCGAACCTGGTCCAACATTCGGATTGACGCACATGTTTTAAAACTGGTCTTGGGAACGTCAAGTCCACAAAAACAGGACAAATCAACCCCACCGATTATTCTACGAATGTTGATGAACTTTCCATTATTAGCAAAAGTAATGCAAGGCAGTAACTACAGTGCAACCAGGTCGTACTCAATAGTCAATAAGCAGATCAATGATACCGTGCATTCAATCTGAACCATTCCGTTTTATTTTTGTCGTAAGTACACAGATTTCTTTTTACCAGGATGCTGTCTGATTTAAAGTGAAGGACGTCAAGGGAATGTCTGAGTGGCTTGAGACTGTCTTCGTTCGAGAGAGGACGATTAACAGGTGACTTAATAGAGGCAGGCAAGATGATCAGAGCAGGAGATAAAGAGGACAGTGGGAGCCCATTACTTCGGGTGGTGATGGCTAACTCGAGGGGACATAGTATTGAACTGAGGGGAGACAGATATTGGGCAGATTTCAGAGGTAGCTTCTTTACTCAGACCGCAGTAAGGGTGTGAACAATCTTCGTGCAAAACTACCAGACTTCAATTTTAGGGCGAGAGTCTGGTGCTGGAAAAGTAAAGCAGGTCAGGTATCATCCAAGGAGCCGTAGAATCGACGTTTTGTGTAAAAGGTATTCTGCAGGACAGTCCTGATGAATTCTGCCTGATCTGCTATGCTTTTCAAGCACACCACACTGGACTCCAATCTCTAGTATCTGCAGTACTCGCTTTTGCCCTCTTCAAACTTCAGGGCATTTAAATGGTCATTTGATAAATAGATGGCATTGGAACAGTGTTGTTGAGATGGGCCTAAGGTTTCTTTCAGAGGTCGGTGCCACTTCGAGGGCCGAATGGCCTGGACAGTGTTGTATTGTTCAATATTCTATGTTCTGTTTTCTATGTTCTATGTTATATGTTCCATGCTCTAACTTTAGCAGAAACAGGCCCCCAACGTGTATCATTCGATCATGAATTTAAAAAAATGAATTTCATCTCTTTGACGGAGCTTCACAGGAGATTGGATTTGAAACCAAATCGTATGGCCGAGATGGAGGGACATTATGAAGTATGTGCATATTCACAGTGAACTCCAGTCGCTGTCATTACTCATGAACTTGCTGTTGTTTCAGCATTTTGGATATTGCAGCGACCCCCTCCCACACTGAGTGCAAGTGTACGGCCTGTCCCCAGTGTGAGGTCACTGTGCATTTGAGATGAATATTCGAACTAACTCCCACAGTGATAAAAGCCGAACGGTCTGTCATAAGTGTGAACATGTTGACGGGACATCAGGGCTCCAGAGCATTTTCAGCACTTGGCACAGTCCGGACAATTTTCAGGTCCGTCCTTTGTGTGAATTCGCTGTTGCTTGAGCAGGGTGGATTTCTGATGAAATGTTTTCCCATATTCTAAATGGGTCAATGGTCCCTCCCAATAGGGATCTGCTGGCCTTCAATGAGATCAGATGATTGTTTGAACAAATTTACTCAGTGCGAGAGCCTGAATAATATCTCATCACCTTGTGCATGTTGATGGGATATCAGTGACTCAGAGATTTTAAAGCATTTCCCATCTTCTGGACAATTAAGTGGTTTGTCACCTGTGTGAACTTGCTATTAAATTCGTTGAAAACATTTTTAAAAAGGGACTGGTGAGAGCCCATTAAAAGAAGAAAACAAGAAAAGTGGAGGTGAAGAATGGGCAATTCAACCGATAGAGTCTACTCTCATCATTCAATGAGATCATTGCTGATATGATAATCGTCAGCTTGACTTTCCTGCCTTATTCCCTTAGCCTTGATTCCCTTACTAAATAAAAATCTGTTTCTCTCAGCCTTAGATACACTGATCAGCCAATCTCGAAAGCACACTGAGGAAAATAATTCCACAGATTCAGCACCCTGAGAGATGGAATTCCTCCACATCTCTATCTTAAATATGTGACTCCTTTCTGTGAAATAATGTCCTCTGGTCCAAGACTCGCAGTCAAGTAGACACAATAGCTCTGAATCTATCCCGCCAAACCCCTCATATTTTTTTTTACCTATCAGTAACGTCTTGTCTCATTCTTCTAAATATCAATAATGTCAGAAGCCGTCTGGAAAATCTCATCCCTCGACAAAAATCAATTCATGTCAGCAATCATTCCTGTGAATGTTTTCTGGACTGCCTTTCCTGAAGTAAGGCGATGTGCATCTTGTGTTGTTTTAGCAAAACTTCCATAATTTCCCAGAATTTTCTTTGCGCAAAGATAGACATATCATTTCACTTGCTTATTACCAACAGAACGTGGATGCGATCATTTAACATCTTTCAACAGAAGGCTCCACAATTCTCTCTGTGCTGCAGATTTCTGCATGTATGTCCCACTTAATTAATATTCACCTTTTCGATTCGTCCTGCGAAAATACATAAACCTCAATTTTTTCCCACACCATATCTGTCCGCAATGTTTTTTTTACCACTTGCTTAGTTGTCTATACCCCTCTGTAATTTGTTGTCCCATGTTCACTAGCTGCCTCCCTGCCTGTTTGGTGTTCTGTAAACTTGATTACAGTGCATTCGTTTCGATTGTACAGGTGACTTGGAAGAAGGGCAAAGAGAATTGGTGGTTAGTGTTTATTTTAAATAGCTGTAGCTTCAAGACTGATGAACGTAGGTTTCTACATGTAACAATTCGCGATCATAAAGGTGCTCTTTTAGTCTGAACTCAGTGTCTTCAATTCATTACCAATGTCTTGATCAATGTCCTTGGCTGACTTTTCTCCTCAGCAGTGTTAGCTCAAGGGTTCTTCCTTTTTGAATTAATCTCACATGCAATACCATGCAGAATCAATGTTTGAAATCCACCATATTTTGTCTATTGGTTTCCCCAAAATCTATCTTGCTGCTAACTCCACATGCTATTTGAATAAACGTGTCAGCTATGGTTTCCTCTTCACAAAATCATGCTGATTCTGTTTGATTTGATAATGTATTACTAATAGCTCTGTTGCATCAGTTTTTACAACAGAGTTTAATTTTCTCAATCACAGAGCAGTTTGTAAAATGCAGCTGAAAGTATCTGCTAGTCTCTCAAGCTGCACACAGAACAGGTGAGTAGGAAGCTACGATATTTATTTGTGAAATGCTCCAACTGATCAACAAATATCCTTGTGACTAGCTACCGGTGCGGTCAAAAGGACTCTGGGCTCCATGGGATGGCGGGGAGGTGGGGAGTTGATGACGAAAGCTGGCTGAAAGGAGGAGATGGTGACTGAGAGGGGTTTTATTGAGCTGCATCTCAACAAGAAATTTCTTGAACCCCCAAACCCAGCCACTTTCACGACTACTAAATTCCCTCGTAGCAGGTTTATGTCAGTATCAACAATAAGAAAACAAGACAGAAGCAGAAATCAGGCCGTTCAACTTACCGACACTGATCCAGCATTCAATGATAGCTGATAAGTTTCGCAGCTTTCTCCCTGTAACCCTTAATCTCCTTGACAGTTCAGAACCTATCCATCTCGGTCTTTAATACTCTGTGGCAATGAATTCAATACGTTCACCATTCTCTGGCTTAAGAATTATGTTCTTATATTCGTGCTGTTAAGTCTTCCCTTTACTCTCAGATTGTGCCCTCATGTCCACGTCTGTTTTCGCAATGGAAACATCTTCTCAAACTGCTCGGTCCAGACGATTCAGCATTATGTCTGTTTCAGTTCTATTCCTGCTTATTCCTCTAAACTGAATCGAGTGGACAATAAGTATCCGCAAACTTTCCCCAAATGTTCAGCTTCAAATACCAAGGGCCATTCTCATGAACCTTCTCTTAATTCGTTCCAGAGCCAGGACGTCCTTCCGGAGATATGGGATCCAAACTGCAGATAACACTCCAAAGGTGTTCTGAATACAGTCGTACGGTGCCTCAGAAATAAATCCCTACTTTCATATGCAAGTTCTCACAAAATAAATGCCATCATTGTATTTGCAGTTATTAACTACTGACTCAATGTTCAAATTTACTTTGAGAGTCGTGAAATAGAACTCGCTACTTTGCAAGATAAAACTGATAATTTCCCCAGCATTATCATATCGCAAAAAGAACAAAACGGTTTTGTCGATCTGAAACTTTATCGATGATTCTCTCACAGATATTGCCAGGCCTGCTGAGAATTTCTATCAATTCCTACTTTAGTTTCAGATTTCCATCATTCACAGTTCTTTGTTTAATGTTAACCTTAGTCGTATTTACAACAATATCAATTACGTGCCAGCTACAGAGCATATTTCCTCATTCAAAAATATCCATCAGAAATGCATGTCACCACAATCAATGAACAGAACCGATCTCCTATTTCATGACCGGGCATCAAGCCCGGGTGGCAGCGGTGAGAGTGTCGTATCTTGACCACGAGACTACCACGGAGGATAACACGTGCCGTGATATCTTTGTTCCTTGACATTGTGTTTGCCATTTAAATGCCATTTACTCATTTTCGCTACAGACCAGTTCCTCAATTTTTTCGAGTTTTTACAGTGTGTAGAAATGCTATGTGGAATATCGTTCGGTGTGGCTCACAGACACTTATCTATTCCATTGCAAGTTTCCAGTATTTATTTGAGAGCCTTCTGTGCTCGGAAGTTTCCAGGTCAAATGTGAAAGCTATTCCTCTTGCGATCGTAAATGACATAATAATGGGCCTGAGTTAACTTGGTCACATTGCGTTATAATCCCCTTTCAGTAACATATCCTCATTTTAACTCACGCAGACACTTGCCCGAGATGGGTAGATGCCTCACGATTATATCCACTCCATGTCCTTCACGTCAAGTCTTTGGACCCCGACACAAGATTCGTTGGCAAAAGGCAACTTTATGTTTAACGCAAGCCATTTCCCCAGACAATGACAACAGTTGTGGTGATGTGAGATATGAAATGGGCAGTGAGCTGGGATACTCCCTCCAACCTTCTCATATGCACAAGAAATTTCAAACTCTTAGTGACCCAAGGAGCCTGGCAAGACAGCACTCAGCGAACAGGTGTCAGGAAATTTCCGTCAGGAAATTTGTCAAATTCAAATATGGAAAAGCAGATCGCTCCACTCCAGGTAGGAGTCAAACTGACAATCTTCGGTCACAACGTTCGACGCGTGACCCGTCACGCCATCAGAATACCTCAAACACGTGCGTCATAGCTTGTTGGTTTGTTAAGGGGTGAGAGGCAGAAACAGGAATTGCAAGATGAACAACCAGCAAATGTAATGGCTGCCATGAATAACTACCCCAGATCCAACGAACGGTCCCTGTTAACTCTGTTTTCTCCATAGGTTCTGTCAGACCGCTGAGTTTCTTTGAATTTGTTCAGATTTATGTAAATCGGAATGATGGGTGAGACAATTCAGTTTATTTTTGCTAACGGCATAGCGTATTTGCTGCATCTGAAAATTAATCATAATTGATGTGTAACGACACGGCAGTGAACCCTTCTGTTAATTAAACTGAACGACCAGATTAACTCATAACATTAGCAAATTTGCTGATGATACAAAGCTGGGTGGCAGGGTGAAATGTTATGAGGATTTTAGCGGATTAAAGGGTGATCTGGACAGGTTAGGTGAGTGGTCAGATGCATGGTAGATGCCATTTAATGTGGATAAATGTATGGTTACCCACTTTGGTGGCACGAACAGGAAGGCATATTTCTACCTAAATGGAATTAATTTAGGTAAAGGGGCAGTACAGAGAGATCTGGGGTGTTCTTGTACACCAGTCAATGAAGGTAAGCATGCAGTTGCAACAGGTAGTGAAGAAGGCTTATAGCATGCTGGCCTTCATCACAAGAGGGATTGAGTATAGAAGAAAAGAGGTTCCTCTGCCGCTGTGCAGGGCCCTGGTAAGACCACATCTGGAGTTCTGTGTGCAGTTCTGCTCTCCAAATTTGAGGAAAGACATTCTGGCTATTGAGGGAGTGCAGCGTAGGTTCAGGAGGTCAATTCCTGGAATGGCGGGATTACCTTACACTGAAAGACTGGATCGGCTGGACTTGTATACCCTTGAGTTTAGAACACTGAGAGGGGATATGATTGAAACATATAAGATTATTTAAGAATTGGACACTCTGGAGGCAGGAGACTTGTTTCCGCTAATGGGTGAGTGCCGAACCAGAGGACACAGCTTTAGAATACGGGGTAAACCATTTAGAACAGAGATGAGGAGCAACTTCTTCACCCAGAGAGTGGTGGCTGTGTGGAATGCTCTGCCCCAGAGGGCAGTGGACGTCCAGTCTCTGGATTCATTTAAGAAAGGGTTGGATAGAGCACTCAAGGATTGTCAAATCAAGGGTTATGGAGAAAAGGCAGGAACAGGATACTGATGAAGAATGATCAGCCATGATCATATTGAAATGTGCTGCAGGCTCGAAGGGCAGAATGGCCTACTCCTGCACCTATTGTCTATTGTTTATTGTCTCATCTCGCCTCTTAATGTGCTAAAATATGAGTGATACAAAACTCCAAAATTCCACGATTTAAAGAAAACGGTATCGATTCATTTTAACAACTATTCACAAATCAAACGTACTTTCTCTTAACTGCTAATTATCAGCCTCTAACTGAATAATATTATCCAGTTCCAATGGAACACTTAATGAAATTATAGCAACTTAAACTTAAATCGATGCAGCGGCTGTGGTTGTCAGTATCTTCCTTCTTCTGACTGAAGATCTCCTTGCATCAACTTCGTCCTTTTACTGCAAATATGTTTCAAATTATAAAGGTACCTTGGATTGAGAGTGTTTCATTGACAGTTACACTCTTGATAGCAGTTACTCTGTCTGACTTTGAAACTAACTGCCTCTTTTATGCCTCCAGCACTGGATCGTCTAATTCCTGGATATTGGCAAAAGCCACCAATTCAAGTTGGATTGGATTTGCAATCCTTGCGGCATAGGAATGATCGAATTGTAAAAAGGTAACAAACTCAGGTATCTATTTCACAACCAAATCTGCCACGTCTTTAATTTTCCCGAACACGATGAGACTGTTGGTTAGTCATGTGGCAGATATTTGTAAGCTCTCAGTTCAGAACATCATTCACTCTCCTTTAACGGTACAGTATACGCCTTCAACTTCATAGCAAGTGTCTTGATGATACATTAGTAGAATTCATGAATTCGAACTCCCTGAACGGGAATGGAACACTGACTTTGTATCTGAGAGCACCAAATCCTCACCAGTAGGCTATCAGGGAAAACGACGGCTCTCTTCTTTCTTCTCTCACTGACTCCGTTTTTAACATTTGAGTTGCGATCATTTTCCCTCCAGATTAATTCCATCCTGCCAGTCTGTTTACACGGCATGGAAAATGACCCTGTGGGACATCGTCTCGATGAGAGATATCAAGGATCCATCTCAAGCAGTCCCAGTTTCCAGCGCTTGTGTGTTCTGACCTTTCAAATGCTCATGGCAATGAGGTTACCCCTTAATCGCCAATTGCAGAGGAGGGAAGTTCCAGACGAGCAAACGCCGTTCTCATCCCGTGGGGAGACTGCAGTTTTTGGGTCGGTGCATTTCGGCAATTGAAATTTGCACAAGAGCAGGGAGTGGCACTATTTCAGCTCACTGTCCTTTCCATATCCCAGCTGACCACAAAACATTCTCATTATCTGGAGAAGTAGGTTGTGCTTCCCCTAACGCTGCCTTTTGTCGGAGGACCTTGCCGACGTGAAGCACATGGAACTCTCAGGAGGTATGTCGAAATATGTCCCTCTGAGTCTGGTACCCTTCTGGTTAAGAACTCGAGTTTCCTGATTATCAAAAAAAAATGACTGGACCTGAGAGAAATGGGTGTTGGTTCGGATGGGGTTTCAGTCTGTCAAAATGAACACAGCTAAAGTCCCTTGAAATTTGCGATCTGACGAAATGCAACCCGCAGTCCCAATGGATTCATAACTCATCACTTCAACGATTGGGCCACGACTGCATGTCCTCAAACAAGAGATAATATATCCCATAAAATGTGAGGGTTCCAAGAGGAAAGACAATTATTTGGTAGTCGTACTGTGATATGACCTCCATAGCTCTCGCCCTCTTGTACTTCATCAGAACATAGCAGGGTTTTGGGAGATTTAATATGTATACATTCATTGATGACAGATAGAGTGAAAGGGAAAAATGCATTGCCATTGACAGAGAGAGGAAGGAGAAAGTGAGGACTGCAGATGCTGGAGACTAGAGTTGAACAGTTTGGTGCTGGAAAAGCGCGGCAGGCCAGGCAGCATCCGAGGAGCAGGAGAATCGACGTTTCGGGCATATGCTCGAGAGAGGAAGAAACAAAGCAATGGTCCTTGTATTCCTACAGCCCCGTCACCACGACCTGGATCACATCCAATGAAGTACTTTTGAAGCAGGTCCTTCAGTGACAAATCAAATGTGCAAATCTGGCAATTGTTTCACCGCAGATGAAAACAAAATTAATGCCCCAAATACAATAAGTGGCACAGGAGACAGAAATGGGTTCATACCTAACTTGAGGGGTTTGTTCTGCTCTGACATATACCCGGGTGCTGTGCCTAAACTCAAGGGAATAAGTTGTCATTTTAAGACTCAGAGACATTAGATTTCGCTTCTAACTATATTATGCATGAAAAAAACATTGGAGAAACAACTGACTTTGTAATACAATGAATCTATGATTAATTTCTTCACTGTTGTCCTGTGCCTGAGACGAATGACCTTTAAAATTCACAAACATCATTGTTTGTGCTAAGTTGTCACTGTGGACCCTGGAGATTTAGACAGTTTTGATGAAATTATCCGCGGATCAAACGACAAATTGATGTACTTTTGATTTACATCTGAAGCTGAGTTTTATACCGATGATTCGATCCAGGTGATAATGAAGACAGAGGCTGTGCTTGAAATGCTTGTTGAAATGCTTCAGATAACTCTGCTCAATTGGAACTTCTGTACAGTCAAAAAGCTTGACACCATCCAGGAGAACGGACCCTGCATTGCAGTCATCATTAGCATAATGGTCACTCCAACCACAATCGATCTACAGTAGCAGTATAAGAAAACAACACAAAAATATCCTCCAGATGTTCATCGTCTTCCATTTCACTGCGCTTTTCGGAAAAATGAAATCTATGATACACAAAATCAAGAGGATGAAAATGCATGCTCAACTTGAGGCTTTACACCATCCTGAATTCGAAATTTACAGCGTCTTCATTGTCTTTGGGTCAGAAATCCCTGAGTAACAGGGAGGCTGACAGTTTTGCAACCAATGGCCTGCCCCTCATCACCAACTTGGAAATGGCAGTTGGCGATAAAAAAGAGATACCATTGCAATCACGGGGTATGCAAATGTCCTGAATAAAAAAACAGAAATCATTATGGAACTCTGAATATTAAAATGCTGGAAATAAATTTTTACCGACTTAAAAATCATTTTGTAGATAAATAATAGACAAGTATAATGTTTGGGAAAAGGCTTTGTTTATACTGCATACATATGGTTGTAAATAATAATAGGCCATTTCATATTGCAACTAAATGGACAGTTAATGGACTGTGGGAATGTCAACTTTGATGTTTCTGATGAGATGCTTGACGGAGAACATGTCACCACTTAGCGTTTTTTCATATATTCCTTCACGCTATTGGACAAACAGGTTGTGTGGTGTTTTGAGAAGCAGATGACATACCATTGTTGGATACTATATTGGGTTTTGAGAAGATGTTTAGCTCATGTTGAGGTTCTGGATGTCGGTTTGCTAGATGAGTGGGAAGTTTCTTTTCCAGTCATTTTGTCTCCCTTTCAGGTAACATCTTCAGTAGGTCTCTGAGTGAAGAAGTCTTGATAATTCCTGCTTTTTGTTTACATATTTGGGTTTACTTGGATTGGTAATGTCATTCCCTGTATTGGCGTCATTTCCTGTGGTGATGTCATTTCATGTTCTTTTATCTCAAGTGTGGTAGATGTGGTCGAACTCAATGTGTGTGTTGGTGCAGTTCATTGGAAATAGTCCTCAGACATCACAGCAACAAATCCAAAGAAGCAGACAAAATGTGCCCAGAAACCCACTAAATGTTATCACGTATGGTGCTGAAACGACTGGAAATTAACTTTCAGCTCATTGAACAAGCTTACATCCTGGATTCTACATGTGTGCATATTGAGCGCTAAACGACTGTTAAGATGAAACAGCGCATAGATGGACTTTGCATGTCAATAGTTAGTGCGCATGAAGGGTTGTAGACTGTACAGGCAGGATATATTCCCATGCCAACTCCCGTGTATGCACATTGAACCTCATATTAATATCGGAAGCAATGTAAAGTCGTGCTTGCAGAGCCAGAGAAGCAATACAAAACGTTAGTTCTCACGTTGAACACCATAACTAAGAGTAAAAATCACGTTCAGATACCATGTGTCAATACCACTCATTAGTGGCGTCCTGGTCCCACCCTCATGGAAATCAACACCAGACCCTCTATCGTATTTCAGACTAGCTCTCATGTCACTTCTTGTAGAGAATGTCGAACCTGGATAATCCAGCATCCCATTTGGTAAATAATCAAGTAAGAGCTTTCAGATTCTATCAAGAAAGTAAATACCTTCATGAATCTTTTGCTTTTGATGGGTCTGATGATCCATCAAACACTCCTGGTTTAGATTCCAGGTACTTTCTCTCTGCAACTGACACATCCATCGGAAGCAATCGCTGGCAAGCAATGTCAAGCGCTCATAATTATTTACGTATTGAACTGATACTTCATAGCATTGTTTGCCAACTGAATATTTCCACATAAGAATATAAATGAAGGCATAGTAGGAGGATCTATAACGAATGTCTCCTTGTTGTGTTAAAGAATATGACAAAAGATACATATTCGCTGTGAAAGTTCAGATAAAGCAGTAACAATAGTTCGAATTTTCTTTCCTCGTCATTTCTGGGAGGTGTGTTTTGGTTATTATGACAGAAGTTATCGCCCATTCCAAATTAGCCAGAAGTCAACTCGAATAAATCCTGCGGATTTTCAGTCAATAATGACATTGGGCAACATGATCATATAAAACACTCGAACACCTGATGAGGAATCAAATACGACTGTAAACGAATACCTATAAAGGTGCATTCATTGGGAATATCGCAAAGATGAGAAGAAACAAAAAAATAGTGATAGGGCCACGTATCAGCATTTAACATAAACGATTCTAAGGTATGGATTCATGCAGGCATGGTCTGTGG